>NW_020622381.1:7556365-8756365 GCF_003573695.1 Papaver somniferum
GGACTTTGTCCCGGTAAAAGATTTATCTTATCCTGTGATTTCACCTTAAAACGCGCATTATGGTTGTGCCCTTTTCTGGGTTCAGCGTACTTTCAAAACCTTTTTCATTCTGGGTTCATGTTCTTCATTTTCACAAACACCATTTCAAAACAGACAAACCCGCGGCTATCTATCACAGATTTGCACGTGAGGTGTTTTATTCAACTAAGATTTAATAATCCAGATTCATGAGTCCTCGCGACGGATCTGCCTTTTCAAGAGTTCCTTTTCAAAAAGTAGTCTGAAAAAAAGATTCACGATCGTTTATTAGAGGATTTGTATTTCAAAAACTAGACCAGTGAAGTCTTTACATTTCTCTTCTATTAGGGCCCTTGGGCAACTCATTTCCTTCTATTCCAATAGTCTTGCGGGTACGAATGGCGCTAACCCGATCCTCGTGGATATCTTTGTTTCTCCTTATTTATTCCCCTATGCAGGAAAGGATTAAAAATCGAGAAGATACTAGAGGCAGGAAAAACCAAAGCCTCATCAAAGGAGACACCGAGGGTTACCTCGGTCATGACCCGAAGCAAGCAGAAAGGAGACAAAGCTAAAACAACTACTCAGAGGCAGGATGCTGCGGAAATCACTTCACCTATGAACACTAACTCCATTGCAGTCGCGGATCTCAAAGCAGCAGCCACGAAAACTGTTGCGGCCCTCCAGGATACAGAAGCTAACAAGACTTTGGTTTCAAGCCAAATCCATCAACAAAAAGAAGGGGTAACAGAATCTATGACACATCAGCCCGCAGATCCACCAATCTTCAGAATGCCGTCAACCAACGGTCAGAATCAAACCATATCAGTGGTTTTAGTACCACGGGTGGAAGCTCAACCGAGGGGACCAAACTTGGAGATACCAATGATTGAAGCTGATCCTCGGCCACCCTTAATACACACTGTAGACGAAGGGGGAACTATGGCCGTAAGGGTACCAGCCGTAACTCCCAATCAGGGATCAAACCAATCCCGTCGACTGATGGTAGAGCTCGAAGAATTGAAAAGGAGCCAGCAGGTCTACGCAGATGTTGTAGCTCTTCTGTCCAGGGAGAACCAAGACGAAAGATAAGATTGCCCAAAGCACGAAGACTAGCCAACAACTGGACGAGAAAATTCTAAAGCACCAGAGCCTAATCGAGACCGAAGAATCATCCTAGCAAATGACGCCGGCGGAAGCAGTGCGTCCGATCTGGAATATGCCACCAAAGAGTTAGACTATTATGACAACGAAGATTGAAGAAAGAAACGCTCAACTGAGCATGAGAACGTGGGATATTATCGCGCAATGGAGGAGCTACGCGATGAGATGATGGCTGAGATCAAACAGTTAAAAGCCATACAAGGCGGAGGAAGGCTTGAAGAGGTGATGCAAGAAGCTAACTCCACGCCCCTAACTCATCGCCTGGAAAATACCCCCATTCCGTTAAAAGTGCCTTGTCCCAACTTTTGAATGCTACGACGGATCCAGTGATCCCGCGGCACATATCCGGTATTATAACCGTGTCTTAGCCCGATGGAGTAAGAACGACGCCGTCCTATGTAGATATTTCCCATCAAGTCTGAAGGGATCGGCTTTGTCTTGGTTTGACAACCTGCCACCTGATTCCATCAACTCGCAGAGAATTTTCTGAGGACATACATGTACAACAAAGCTGTCAACACTGGAATGGATAAACTTTTTTCTCTGGCAATTGGCTACAAGGAAAACACGAGGGAATACACCAACAGATGGCACAAGATCTGCCAAGCCATAGGGAGTGTGGACCCAGTAGTAAGTATCAACTGCTACAAGTGGGGATTAGACCGAATGAGTCCACTATTTGTTGAGATTCATGCAAGCGTGCCTAAGACAGAAGGAGATCTTCGAATAATTATTGAAAAGTACGCTCGTCTTGAAGAAATCCAGCGTGAGAACCCGAGGGCACACACGCAAAGGTCTCACCGTACCAATTCCGCAGAACAAACCAGCGGCGCCAAAAGAAATAGCTCAGTGGAAAGGCCACACAAAGATAGGAAGGAACGAAGAGATGAACGACAAAAAGACGATCGAAAATTCGAAAATCAGGTTTACACGAAGCTCAATGCTAGCTACGCTCGGATCTTACGAGAGATCAAAGGAAGGGAAAATTTGGAGTGGCCATGGTCTAAGGGAAAACAGCCCCCAAGAACCGAGAAGTCTAAAGATTACTGTGAGTATCACTGCTTCAATGGACACCAGACTGAGAAATTCAAAAACCTCAAAATAATGATCCAAAAATTAATTGATGCTGGCGAACTCAAACATTACATACGAAAGGAAGTCTCCGAGGATAGATCCAAACGGACCAAGCAAGTCCAACTTCCAGAGGGAAACCGCACAATCAACACCATCTCGTGTTCTGAAGCCGCGGGCCCTCCCTTACAGCGAAGATAGGAAAGAGGCTACAGAAGTAGTTCGAAGACCGCTGCGAATTATATAAGATTGATGGCGTAGAGGTGGACGAACACGAAGAGTGGATGGACGCACCAATTATCTTCGATACTGAAGATATCGAAGAAGATATGGAAGATCATAACGATCCCTTGGTCCTCACACTACCAGTGGCTGGATGTAACCTCAAAAAGATCCTCATGGACGGGGGAAGCTCAGTGAATTTTCTATTCTACGACGCATTCAAACGGATGAAGCTCCATGATGAACAACTAATGACCTCTTATTACACCATCTACGGATTCAATGGAGCACCCACAAAGCCATTGGGAGACATCGTGTTACAGGTGAACGCCGGACCCATGAAGGTTGAAACACGATTCAGCGTGGTTGACGCCCCATCCCCCTATAACGCCATTATTGGACGGAAGTGGTTACATAAACTCAAGGGAGCGGATGCAACTTACTACCAATATCATATTCCCTATACCCGAGGGAGTGATGGAAATCAAGGGAGATCGGGTCTCTGCAAAGGAGTGCCAGACCACTCAGGATCGTATCAACAACGAGCAAGAAGAGCAGCGAAAAACCCGAAGGATTAAAAATAAAGAAGCTGCGAAAGAAAAGGCCATAGACCTGTTCCTCAAGGAAACCACAGGGAGGGGTTTGACAAAAAATGATAATGTCCTAAACACAGAGACAGGTACTTCAACAGCCAACGAAGGATAGAAACGTACCAAATAGCAATCAAAGAATGTCCCAGTCCTCGGGGACCCGAAACCGGTGTTCACAACAGTAGAGCCCGTAAAAGAAATCAACATAGGAACGGAAGAAAACCCGAAGATAATCAAAGTAGGGACCATAATGGACGAAAGAAGAGAAGATTCCTTAACCAAATTACTTAAAGAATACGCGGATGTATTCGCCTGGAAGCTAGGAGATATGCCGGGGATTGATCCGAAAATAACCCAACACGAGCTGCGCATCAAGCCAGGCACGCCACCTTTCAGGCAGAAAATAATAAAAGTTGCACCGGAGTATCATAAGGCAGTGGAAAAAGAACTTCGGAAACTACTAGAAGCAAGGTTCATCAAGGAAGTCAAATACCCTACATGGATCTACAACATGGTCGTCGTTCCTAAGAAAAATGGAGGGGTTAGGATATGAATTGACTTTACTAACCTCAACAAGGAATGTCCAAAGGACAGCTATCCCCTGCCAAGCATAGATCAGCTGATTGAAGCAGTGGAAGGATACGAAGATCTGTCATTTATGGATGGATATTCTGGTTATAACCAAGTAGCCCTGGCAGAAGAAGATCAACTACACACAGCATTCTACACCCCGCATGGCCTTTATTGCTACACTAGAATGCCCTTTGGACTTCGAAACGCAGGGGAAACGTACCAAAGAATGGTCGATGCTATCTTCAGGCCATGGATTGGTAGTACCTTAGAAGTCTACGTTGATGACATGCTCGTCAAAAGTAAGTTGTGCAAAGATCACCACCAGGACCTGAGAGATATTTTCGAAGCAATGAGGAAACATCACATGAAAGTAAATCCAGAAAAATGCACTTTCGGTGTCACCTCAGGGAAATTCCTCGGATATCTGGTAACAAAAAGGGGCATTGAGGTAGACCCATCGAAGATTCAGGCCATAGTAGAAATGCCATCTCCGAAGAATTTAAAAGAAGTGCAGAAGCTCAATGGGTCCATAGCAGCCTTGGGCAGATTTATTGCCCGATCCTCGGACAAATGCAAACATTTTTTCAATATTCTCAAAAAGGGAGCAAGTTTGAATGGACCGCAGAATGCGAAGAAGCCTTCCAAAGAATCAAGGAACATCTGGCTTCAATTCCAATCCTGCAGAAGCCTGATCCTGATGAGGTTTTGGCATTGTACATAGCAGCGACAGAAGACGCAGTCAGCGCAGTGTTGGTCAAAACCAATACGAAGATAGAACAACCCATCTATTATGCCAGTAAGACCTTCAATTATGCGGAAAGAAACTACACGAAGATCGAACAACTTATCCTGGCATTGGTGTGGGCTACTCAAAAGCTGAGAACCTATTTCCTAACTCACTTCATCCGCGTCCCATGCAAAGCACCACTGGAAGCAGTCCTCAAAAGCGCGGGAAAAGTAGGCAGAATAGCCAAGTGGAACACCCACCTGGACCAATTCAACATCATTCATGAAATTCAACATTCCCAAAAATCCCAAGTTTTGGCGGATTTCTTAGCAGACCTCCCCCTGGACAACGACGAAGAGATTGGGGGAATACCAGAAGCCGACGAAGAAAGCAAGGATCCAGTTGACGTCCTGGAACCCGCGAGTCAAAGACAATGGGAAGTCTTCGTTGATGGTTCCAAAAATAAGGAAGGGGCAGGAATAGGCATTGTCATCACCACCCCAACTGGAGAAAGGATCGTACAGGCCCTCAGGTTAGAATTCAAAGAGCATACTAACAACATCGTCGAATACGAGGCAGTCGTACATGCCTTCCGCTTAATAATAGAGATGGGAGTAACCGATGTAAGACTGACAAGTGATTCGCAGCTTGTCATACGGCAGATAGGGTTCGAATACAATGTGTACGACGACACCCTCTCAGCTTACATGGCCTTGGTCCAAACATTGGCATCAAAAATACCGAACATCAAATTCCGGCACTTATGCAGAAGGGATCTCAGGCACGCGGATGCCCTAGCATATATATCATCCATGCTGAAGGACAAGAGTATCGAAGCTATTAAAATAACAAGAGTATACGAGCCTTCAATTGCATCGCAATTCTCCTTTGCTACCAATCAAGATACAGAGGAAGAAAATAACGAAGATCAGGTAGGAGAAGACATCCATAACAATTTTGACGAACAAGATATCCTGTCAAGAGCAAAATCAAGACGAAGATTTCAGCAACGAAGATGATTGGAGAATGATGATCCATGCGTTTCTCGAAGATGGGACCTTACCCGCGGATCATAAACAAGCCAGGAAAATACTCTCCAAAATAGGAAGATATGATCTTGGGGATGGGGTCCTGTACAAGAAATCTTTCCTCAGACCGTTACTATGTTGCTTATCCAGGAAAGAGGGGCATCGAATTCTAAACGACATCCATTACGGTGACGCAGGAAATCATAGCGGCATGAGATCACTAGCCGAAAAAGCAAAAATGCAAGGATATTACTGGCCCACAATGGTACAAGATGCCGCAAGAATGTCCCGACGATGTGAAGAATGTAAGCGTTTCGCCAAAAAGATACATGCACCAGCAACAACGTTGAATTCTGTGGATAATCCGTGGCCATTCGCAAAATGGGGCATAAATATCGTGGGGCCTTTCATCGAAGGATCATAGAAAAGACGATTTTTGATAGTAGCCACGGACTACTTCAGTAAATGGGTGGAAGCCAAATCCTTAGACAAGATCAGAGACGTGGACGTGTTTACTTTCATATTCCAAAATATTATTTGCAGGTTCGGCATACCAGCGGAAATCGTGTCCGATAATGGTAAACAATTACAGGGGAAAAACATAGACATGCTCTTCGACACTTTCAAAATAAGGAAAAACAAGTCCACCCCCATATACCCTCAAAGCAACGGACAAGCGGAAGCTACCAACAAGACCCTCGCCCTTATACTCAAAAAACAATTAGACGAACACAAGGGGCGATGGTGTGAACAGCTACACAATGTATTATGGGCATACAGGACAACATGAAGATCTGCCACTGGAGAATCCCCGTTTCTCCTCACTTATGGAGCTGAAGCAGTCATCCCAACAGAAATCCTCATGCCAACCACAAAGACTGAAGCATGAGAGAAAACTCTCACAACAGACATGATGTTAGAGACACTGGACGACCTGGAAGGAAGGAGGGAAGCAGCATTGCAGAAGATGGAAAATTATCAACGAAGACTAGCGAGGGAGTACAAAAAAAAGGTAAAGCTTTGAAATTTTGTAGAGGGGCAGTATGTGCTAAGAATAATCCCGCAGTATCAACGAGAGAAGAAATGGGGAAAGTTAGCACCTACATGGGGAGGACCTTTTATAATACACGACATTGCGGGAAACGGATCCTACTATCTTCGCAATCTGAAAGGCGAGGTCCTCCGGCACCCTTGGAATGCTAAATGACTCAAACCGTACTACCCATAGGAGCGGCGCAGCTTTGCATCTGCGTGCAGATACCAGAAGAAGAAGGCAGCGTAACCGCTTTACATGTTTCTATCTCTGGACGAGGAGTAGCAGGCCTCAACCTATCAATCAAACAAGCTTTTTGGGAAATCTTCAAATAAACAAAATTTATTAACAATATTGGGGAAAGTAGTTAATCTACAATCTCTCAGGGCTCCCCTATCAGTGTCTATGAGTGTAAGACCAGGGGGAAGGCACCCAGCAGAAAGAGATACCCAACCAATTTTAAGGCAGTGGGTCGACGGAATGGGTGCATGTAAATATTTTCAAATAAGCATTCCATATCCTAGAACGCTGCCTCGGCCCCCACCGTTTGGGAATCCTCTGGCCCAGGATTCGCCAGCGGGGTGACAGGTCTCAAGACGATCACGAAGGTATTTACCTTCGGTGTCGCACTTAAACACTCAACTTTTTACAAAAACCAGCTATTTCTAGTTTAACACTTCACAATACTTTAAAATAAAAAGGTGAATTGATAACGCAAGTACGCCAAAAGGATGATCCATTTCATAAAGAGTTGATTACAAGATTCGGCAAATAAGATTAAAAAAGGATACACATCAAAAAATGATCCGAAATTACATAATAAACGAGGATCAACTTTCTATGACTAATAAAAGAAATCTACTTGGACGATACAGCTCCATCAATGGGGTTGTCTCTGCGAGATGAAGGTACGCTACCACCTGAAGAGGGCCCAGAAGAACCAGGCAAAGGCGCGGGAAGGGGACGACGCGGATAGTTCTTGACAAGACCATGTTCGATTTTAAGGCCAAGTTCAATCTTATCCAAGACTTTGTTGGTCTCTTCAGACAACTGACATCGAGCCTTATAAGTGATAACAGCGGTCCGCTGGTGGGCTTGAGACAGCAATACAGATAGGCGTTCCGCCTCTTTGGAGGCAATCTCCGCTGCTTCCTCACGGGACGCGGCCAACCCTTTGAAATAGTTGGTTTGTCCTTCCTGCTGCACTAAGGCAGATTGAGTCTTTTCAAGCTCATCATTTGCTGCGTGAAGCTGTCCCTCGAGTGCTGAAAACAAAAAATACCAAGGGGTTATAACGAAGAAATAACAGAATCACACTCGATAAAATGAGGTTATACCTTCGACATTAGCCAAAGCCTCCTTATATTCATTGACAACTGCGTCCCGAGCGTCATCAAGAAAGTCATATTCGGTGGATAGTTTCTCATAATCCGTTTGAAGGTTCGTAAGAGCAAATTGACTGGCGTCTAAATCTACCTGCTTCATCGAATCCAAGTGACGAAGATGGTTGACTTCATCGTTCACCTCCCCCATCCTTTTATGAAGTCGATACACATTCATCTCAAGATCTCTTTCAGACTCCACTTGGCGAGCAACATCCGCTCGAGACGCTGCTAGGGATTTACTAAGAGCACCAACCTCGGCCCTAGCATTATCTCTTTCCTCGGAAAGACGCAGCATACTATCTCTAACCCCGGGGCCTAAGAAAGAACGAGCCTGTTGTAACTCTCCTTCTAAAAAGCGCACTCTAGCCTCTAAGTCTGAAGCATGTTCTCGAGCATCACGTAGGTTGTCACGCGTCCATAGCAGCGTACCATTAAACAAACAACGGTCATGATTGTACTTATTTTGCATATCAACCATCAGTGTTCGATTTTCACGCCACTCAGCCGTTAAGGCGTTGTGCTCATCAGCACGATCATTCCACTTTACAGATTCGCTCTTCAACTTACCCACCAACTCTGCAATACGGGATTTCTGTCGTTCCCTTTCTTTCCGAAGCCATATCAACTCGGGGACTCCACCCACTGAAGATAGGGTGGGGAGACTCAGACAGAACACCAAAATACAGATAGTGAATCACGAGGAGTGAAAAAAAATCCATAAAATACAAACCCGTGAAAGACGAGACACTTCTACGAGTCTGCTCCAATTCGTTGCAGAATACAGCAAGTTCTGAACGAAGATTCTCCTCAGCGTTACCTAGCTGTTCTTTTTCCTTCAGACAACCCCTCAGTTCATTTATTTCCGCTTCAGCCGCAGAAAGTTCCTCTTCCCTATGACGAAGCTTGGCCTCCAACTTTAAAGACTTTGCTTTAAAGAATTGGTACAGAACATGGTTACAATGTTCGCTCCTCATCATCTACGTCACAAACAACAAACATTATTATACCAAAGGGATCAGATATCACGAAGAACATAATGCGCGGATACCATAAAAAGGGTACAAGGATTTACCTCTAAAACACGCTGCTAGGGGAAACCGTACTGGTACCCATCAGCTATGGCCATCATGTCATCAACAGAGGAGGGAGGGTCAACCACTAAATTAGCTTCCGAAGCTTTAAGATCCTTCTCCCACATCTCAGCAACGCGGGCTTCAGAAGACAGTTGCATTATTCGACGAGTATAAGCGTCGGAATTCTTCTCACCAGTGACCACGGGGGCAGGATTAGGGACGAACATCAGGTTCTTCTTCTTTAGCCAAGCCAAAATGGCATCTTCACCTTCAGGCATTTGTGAGAAAGGAAAATCCTCGGAAGGAGACCCAAACGCGGACTTCCCCTTGACGGTTATCTCCTCACCCGCGCAAGTCTCGACATTACCACCCTCAGCATGACCACCTGCATTCTCAGCTTGCTGATCAGTAATACCTTCTTTGCCAAGGTCCCCAAGCACATCCCAATCATCATGTGGGGAAAGCAATGAGAAGTCCGCGGAAAGACCCATGGCAGCAGTCACATCGAAGGATTCCCCCGCGGAATATATCATACCGAAAGAGAATTCTGGGGAAATTACGGGCAAAGTACCCGCACCAACAATGTCTTCGCCAACAGGGGCAGATCCACTCTCACCGACGGTAACATTACCCTCAGCCTCACCATCACCACCCGCGATAACTTCTTCTTCAAGATCACCACCCGCGACAACTTCAGCCTCACCATCACCACCCACGGAAACCTCTTCTTCATTACCACCTTCGTCATCAGGATAAGAAGTGTCGGTACGCTCTTCTCCGTTGGACATTTCTTCATCCTCACCATACCCTTGGTTTACGGGACTCGTAACCTCCTCATAACCCTCAGCCTCACTGATAACCGCAGTAGAAGATTGCTTGGGTCCAAGTTTCTTCTTCTTCGACACCTACAAACCAGTATACATCCCACAAAGGCTCATTTTTTCCCCTCACTTCAAAAATAAAAATTATTTCAAGCAAGGAAAAAGGGGCAACAAGATAGAGAATATAAGAAGAAACTATACCTTGCCAGCAGCAGCACTCTTTGATGGATAGATAGCACCAGAACCCTCCTCCTCATCTCCATCAACGACATCAAGAGCATAAGGAAAATTCATGACCGCGAAATTAGGACGCCAAGGACAGAAATCTCCATAACGAACAGGAGGAGTTTCACGAGGCTTGCTATTTTCAGAAGGACGCCAACCACGTGGACCCGGAATCCATCCGTAATCCCAAGGACCAACTACCTCAATAACAGTAGCATGCCATTCATAATCATGGTCACGCTTAATCCTTTCACGAGCAGGAAAGAGTTTCCGTTTAGCAGATCCCTCAGTACCAGGAACATACTTCAGCTTGGCATCACTCACCTCACTCAAGAGACGAATTTCACCACGGGGAGCAGCAATATTACGAAGACTAACACTCCACGACTTAAGGTTTCTGCTATTGACATAATCCCCAAAAGAACTGTTAAAGTTCTGAGGAGTGTACCACTCTCTCTCAGCAGGATTTGTAACATAGCAGGTCATCATAGTCTCTCCCTTGCTCCGCAGATAACATTCCTTCAGTGAACGAAGATAATTCCCAGATAGTTGTGACACAGAACGATTATGAGTGTTCGTAGAAGAGCCTTCGTGACTAGCCAACACGTCATAATAAAAGGAATCACCCGACTTATATAAGGGCAACATAAGACCCGCCTCGAAGGCTCCAACCGTAGTCAACAGATGAAACTCGTCAAACTGATAATTTGCAAGGAGCTCGTAGGTGATATCATCATCAGGAGCATAGAAGCGAACCTCAAAAGCTTGGAGTTCATGTTTTTCCTTGAACATCTCAAGATAAATATGCTTGAAAGTGACCTTCTTCTTACCAATTGAAATGCTGAGTATCACGGCGACAGTTTCTTCTTCGTCTGCGGAATCATAAGAAGGACCCAATTCCGAAGCTTTCCTTTTAGAAGGAAGATTTGTAGACGGATCAGCTCTCGATATATTACCCTTGGAGTACTTCCCTTTGAAAGAAACCGCAGGAGGAGGCGGCAGAGATTTCTGCGGAGGCACTGAAGGAGGAGCCATTGAACGAAGGGGCGGAGCATCCACCACTTCATTACGAGGAAGAGGAACCCGCGTATTCCTAGAGTCATCACGAGGAGGAGCCTGCGTACTCCTAGAATCTTCACGAGGACGAGAAGGGACGCGGTTAGCAGCATACCTAGACCCAGAAGGACCCTTCGGCATATCCCCTTTTTTAGAAGGCATAATCTTCACACCGGAAGAAGACGAAACCCTACGACCCCGAGGATCTGATTGCGAAGACTTGTGAGGACCTTCCCCAAGTGGAGATCTGTCAAGATCTCCACGTGGAGGGGATCTTGGTGGACTAGACGGCGGAGTTTGGTAAGGAGCCCGCGGACGATCAGACATATCTACAAGGAAACACAAAAACAGTTTAGAGAAAAATACGAGGAGATCACTAAAGATCAAAAAACCCATAATTGAAGGATCATCCGGATAAACATGAAAAACCCTAAGAAACTAAAAAAATACTCCATCCGACTCCAGGGATAATACTCATATACGGATTCAAAGACGCTGTAACAAAGAACAGGGGCAAGCATAGATGCTTCGACATGTATGATCTTCATCACAAAACCAAGAACACAGAAGCAGGAGACAAACGGATAGATACACAGATAAAACAATGGTGAACAACTGATGAAAAATCCCATACCTGTATAAAAGAGGACGACAAGCACCAACCGCAGTGGGAGAAAGGAGGATCGGAGATATCGACAGATACAGGGGCAGCAACAATCAAGAACGAAAGAAGCAGAAGAAAGAAACAGAAAAATTGAATGCTATATTCCTCACAAGAACGGTGATAGTAAATGACTAAAGAACAAGAATAAGAGGACAAGAAGAGAATGAACACTGACAAGAAGAGGATAAAAGTTTTTTTTCACATTCTCTTTCCTATTTATGAAGCTAGAGAAGACAATAACTGCTCCTCGTACCAAGGAGCAGTTACGGGAGAAGTTAATGCAAAGTGGGAAACGTGTAGGACTACCTTTCTTCTTCAAAATTGCAAAATACGCCCAAGTTAGAAGAAGAGGGGCAAATTGTATGTACACCTTTCATCATCCTCCACGTGTACAAAAAGAGACACGTGGAAAGCATGTGAAGCGAGACATCAAAACATGATAGCAAGCATTTCATCAGAAGATGCCATCGGTCAGCAGATCTGACGGTCAGGGACAGAGGACCAGAGAGATATGATGACTCAAAGGAGCACCAGATAATACCCCTTGGGTATTAACGCACCCAATCCCGAGAAAAATCCCAGATCAACGGCCGAGAGGAAGTTTGGCTGACACATATGTGACCAGACAAAGAGACACTTGTCTGACACGAGCAAACATCCATCTACCCGCACTAAATACCAAAGAGATATACACGTGTCGATCAGCTTGTGGAAGAAGCGAGGATAACCCTTCGTATTCAAGCTCAGGTCGCGGGATATGCCGAAGACCTCTGCGAATTGGGCACAAAGCAGAAGAAGATAAGATTACAACGACAACTCAGAGATGGGACCCACGTTCCTTCCCTATATATACCCCTCTCCACTAAGAGAGAAGGGGCAGACCATTTTGGAGAGCAATTAGAGGAGAATATAGGAGAGAGAAATAGGAAGAGTAAGTAATCCACCTACTTCCGCAGACCTATGTATATTCTAAAGTCATTCGACTATCTTTGAAACCATTCAGTACATAGTGAAACACCAAACCCCGTGGACGTAGGCCTTAGTGCCGAACCACGTAAATCTGTCTCATTTACATTTCAACATCTTATATTCCGCGTTAAACTTCATATGCTTTATATTTATATTTGTTTCTTGATTTATTTCCTTATACGAACATTATTTATGATAATATTCGACTAGTCAATGACAAGCCCGAAGGCTTTGAGTCGATGAATCGATATAATCATCCCGTTACGCATACGATGTACAATTCTAGAATTAGGACGTATGCGAATATTGTTTGTGAACACTTGGATGGCCTCGTGATTTATGTGTTCACATAATTGCACTGATCAAAAGAAGGGACATACATGAAAAAGTTTGACAATTTATAATCCCGAGCAATTTGTACCCCAAGTGCAACTCCATTCAACCTAGAATAGAATGTAGACATAGTGGTTTCTACACCAGAGAGACATTTGGACCTAGCCACTACTGGGACATACTGAGAATCACGTAAGATTGCCCCATAGCCTTTATCTGAGGTACCACATATATGAATAGACAATGAACCCTTTTCAGATTCTAAACGAGACCAAAAAAGATCACCATGAAGGTTCCAAACCTTTGACTTCTCAATCCAATCTTTTTTTTGAAATAAGAGGAGGGTAATCGACAACTTCTGTAGGATGTTCACTTTCCTTGTCAGCTACATGGCACACATATAATCAAACAAATTAAAAAACAGGCACGACTCTGCTAAGCTTTGAGATTGATAGTAAGTACCTCTATTTTGAGCAGAAAACTATAGTAAGGTCTTACAAATTCGAGATCCTCCATTGTCAGGAACTGCAGAGGGTAAAGGAATAAAAATAAAGGCACGAAATTAATGGTCACACCAACTTAAATAAAGGCACGAAATTAATGGTCACACCAACTTGAGCAAAAGAATAAATAGACGATAATTACCATTGTTCTTGATGGAGACGTGAATCTACGTAGTGTTGCTTTTATTACAGGCATGCCTAAATCCCCTGCCAACTGCACACAGAAATCAATCCATGTTTATTCATTGAGTCATTCCTACTACTAAACAATATCAGGGTATTCATCATAAACACCAAACTGTTCTAAGGGATTCAGACACCAAGCTCAAGCATGTAATCGAAATTCTTACAGCATCAAGTTGAAAGAAATACAGAAGACAGGTAGTAGCTTACCGAGTAATCTTTTTTTCTCAATTACTGTTGTAGACTCTTGCTGTTCCTGCAAATTTGTTGCGACGTATAAGAATCAAAAACAGAAACTGAATGTGACAAACTGACAATTACTCACCATCAACTCAAAACTGAAAGAAATAAATACAATACGACGGGAGCTTACTAGGTGATCCTTATTCTCGCTTATTGTTGTAGACTCTTGTTGATCCTGCAAACTCGTTGCCACATATAAGAATCAAAAGGAGACACTGAAGTGACAGCTACTCACCATCAAGTTAAAACTAAAAAAAAAAATACAACAGGAGCTTACTAAATGAGTTTGGCACTGATCTTTACTCATGGTACGTTGCAGACTCTTCTTCTGGCTATGTTTCTGCAAAGGTGGTTCCAAGGTACATACATTAATCAAAATACAAAACCAGATAAATTTAGTTTCTCATACCTTAACATAAAACAAAACTAGATGATAAATAAAAGCTTACACCAGGGTTCCTTTGCTGTTGTATGACAGATTTTTCCTGCAAAAGATGTTTGAAAGTATTAGTGTTCAAAAACCAGAACCAACAACAAAATTAGGAAAGTCGCAACATCGTTTTGATAATGTCGTGCTTATGATTACCTACTTAACAAACACCCCGAGACTTTATATTAGAAACAATAAGTGAGTGCAGAACTTTAAAATTTTACTCAGACCTCTAAGAATTCACACGATGCTAAAACTAAATGGTTGTATGCTTACGACTCCTATTTATAGGTTTAGATAATTATTAGAATTCTAGAATTCCAGATATCTTTATAGAGAATACATTCCTAATATAACCAGAAATAAGATTCATATTCCTAAACAGGTAATAGATAGTACTGAATGAGTTTCACAGTCGGTTATTTTAAGGCTATATCACTTATCTTTAGTACAAAGTTTGAACCCAAGTAAAAAAATTACTGTGGTTCGGCGATGTGCCTACTCCACGAGCAGCAAAATAAACTTCTTATTCAAAATCAGAGAGTACACAATTTTAAAGGTTTTCTAACACCTCAAAAACTTTACAGAAATATTTCCCAAGATGTTGATGTTGTCTCTTGTTGTTCCTGCAAAATTAACCACACAGTGAAAAAATAAAAAAACTATGGTGTTGTGCCTCGAGGAAAGGACCAAATTACTTCATCATCCAAACAATATCTTAATTATCATGTTTCTGAATGACTGGAAGACACAATATATCAATCCCCAAAAGTTTTTACTGGCAAAAAGCAATAGGTCATGTCTATAGGGTTGAAAATCCAAAACCAAGCCTGAAATTTGGTTAAGTGTACACCAAAATCAAGCATCAAATTGAGGAACTCACAACATCAATCTAAAAGCAAAACAGATGATAAATATTAACTTACTGGATGAACTTGGCCTTGATCAATCTAGTAGAATCTTTTTTTTTTTTTTGCTACGAAACACACCATACATTAACAAACCAGAGAATTACAGATATTGTTCAGGTTTACATTCTTAACAAGAGAAATCAGAAAAGAAGGAACAGAAAACCAAAGACTCTTAAGACTATTTTTCCTAACCCGACGTGCAAGCCGATCAGCTAGGAGATTATTCAAACGCTTAATTTACACTACTCTAGAAGACACTGAAGAAGAAAATAAACTCCGACATTGATTTAAAAGATCACCAGATCTCCAATCAACATTAAGACTGACGCCATTAACAAACTACACCAGCTGAAGACAATCACTGACGAAAACGACATTGGAGAGATTCATCTCTTCTGCCCAAGAGATGGCCAAAATAAGAGCAGCAGCTTCAACACCTACTGCTTCAGAAATCAATCCAAAATCAGAACACACACTAGTTATATTTCCTGCAATGTCACACCAAATAACACCCAAACCCATGTTAAAACTTTTGAAAGAACCATCCACAAACATAAAATGCTCCACCCGAGCTCTAGGAATCTTTACATTCCAAGTAAAAACAGGATTATGAGTCTGCGGAAAGATATAAATGTTAATCATTCTTTTCGTATCCAAAATGGTCTTGTTCAGATCAATAGAGGCATCACCGAAAGTCACATTACACCTTAATTTCCAAATACACCAAAGCACTATGGCACCAACACTGGGCCAAGAGACAATAAAGGGAGAAACACCCATAGCAGAGTCATGCCAAACCAGAAAATAATCATCAATCCAATCCAAATCAATAGAAACCATATGTTGCAGAGATACTCCAGATCATATTTGTTTCGCAATGGAGCAATTAATAAACAGATGCATAACAGTTTCCTCATGATTATGACACAAAGGACAACTGACATCAAAAACAAAATTATACTCATGAATCAAAGAGTTAACCGGAAGCATGTAAGCGAAAATTTTTCACAAAAAGAACTTAATTTTAGGCAAACAGTCAACTCCCCAAACTTTCCTCCAAAAAGCAGCATCATCCGAGGAAGCAATATCATTCTTATAAACACGATAAACAGATTTAATTGTAAACTTTCCATTCCTAGTATGCATCCACATTAAGGCATCATTCTTGTATAAATTTAATCTAATTGTCTTAATCCTAGTAACTTCATCAGGTGAGAACAGATCCGTTAAAAGGGTAACATTCCAACAACCATTCTGAGAATCAATAAGTTCATTTACATAAGTATAACTGATATTAGAAGGATGACCTAGAACATGAGGAGAAGAGTATCCAGGAATCCAATTATCCTGCCAAATCCTAGTAGAAGCCCCATTATTAATATTCACCACAGAGTTATCTTTTAAAAACTTTAACCCTTTCACTATGCCTTTCTAAATCCATGAAGAAGTATTTGCCGCCTTATCAATTTCTAGAAAATTTTGATTAGGAAAGTACTTATCTTTCAAAAAAATGGAGAGTAAACTATTGGGATTATTTATAATACGCCAGCCAAGCTTACAGATAAAAACTCTATTAGTAACATAAGAGTTTTTAATACCCAATCCACCATTAAGTTTAGACTTACCTAAATCTTCCCAAGATCTAAAATAAGCAGCCCTCTTTGGATTCTTTTTAGACCACCAAAATCTCCTCTGAATAGAATCTAACTCTGAAGTAACTGTTTTCGGAAGGGAGAAACATGCCATATGATAGACAGCTAAGCTAGACAAGACATGCTTGGTTACCACTGTTCTTCTAGCAACATTGAGATTGTTTTTTTTTTTTGAAGAACTCAATCTAGCATACAAATTATCAATAAGAAATTTAAAGGAAGTGGTTTTATTCTTCCCTATAAAAAGGGGGGGTGCCCAAGTATTTTTCAGTGCTACTAAGGTATTTAATCCTTAGAGTCCTAGCTAAGACTTTGATATGTTTATGATACATTTTCCCACCAGTAATAAAACCAGAATTTTCTAAGTTGATCGCCTTCCCAGAGGCTTTAGCAAAAACATTAATGATATTGAGAAGATTCTTAGCATGAGAGACAGAAGCCTTAGCAAACAACATGCAATCGTCAGCGAAAAAAGATGAGAAATAGAAGGACTATCCTTCTTAAACTTAAAACCTTGTATCAGCTTATCCTCTTCAGCTTTGACGAGCATTCGAGATAAAACATCCATACACAGAATAAATATATAAGGTGACAGACAATCCCCTTGCCTAATACCACGAGTTGGATAAAAAGTATCACCAGGGGAACCATTCACCAATACCGAATACGACACAGTGCTAATACACTGAAAAATCATTTGACACCACTCTTCTGAGAAACCTAATTTCTTAAAGACAGCAATAATAAAGGGCCATTCCATCCTATCAAAAGCTTTAGAAAGGTCAAGTTTTATTGCAATGTGACCATTAGTCGATTTTTTTTTTCTTTTTAAAAGAATGCAAGATTTCATGAGTGATGACAACATTGTCATGGATCTGCCGGTTAGCTACAAAAGCTGACTGAAAAGGCGAGACCAAAGAGTCCATTAACAACTTCAAGCGATTAATCAAAATTTTCGAAATAATTTTATAGATTGTGTTCGATAAACTTATGGGCCTAAAGTCATGAGGAGAAGAAGCATTCTTGATCTTGGGTATTAAAGAAATAAAAGTAAAATTAATCTGTTTCAAAAGGAATCTATTAGTGAAGAAACTCTGAACATGAGAAATTACTTCAGATTGAACTATCTCCCAATTATTCTGAAAAAACCCCGCCTGAAACCCATCAGGCCCCGGAGAACTCCAAGAAGCTAAATTATTTACCGTGTCTCTAATTTCCTCTTCAGAAGAAATGGCAATCAAAGAAGTATTATCTTCATCAGAAATTCGAGTTTCAACAAACCTAAGGACTTCCTCAGTGTCACTATTACCAGGATTAGGAGAAGTGTAAATTTTCTTAAAATGCTTTGAAAGCAATTGAACAACTTGAACTCTGCTTTCTAACCAGTTAACCTGCTCATCCCTAATCGTATGAATGGTATTGTACATGTTCCTAAGTTTAACTGAGTTATGGAAAAAACTAGTGTTCCTATCATACTGAGTAAAATAATCTATCCTAGATTTCTGCTAATAAAAGTTATGTTCAATTCCATACCAATAGTCCAACTGTTTAGAATAATTCAAAATATACTCTCCAATCTGAGGCGAGTAAGGAAACATCTGAAGTTTTTCTAATTCAGTATTAAGTCTACCGATAGTAGTTTTGATATGAGCAAAGGAGTTAACATTCCAATTACTCAAATCAAATTTCACATTCTTAAGCTTATTAACCACAACAAAAGTAGGAGAACCATTAAATCGCTTATTCCAAGAAAAATATAAGATGTCCTTGAACTCAGGGTTCAGCTGCCAACACTTGAAGAACTTAAAAGGGATATAAACATTTCTCTCACAATGAAAACATTTAACCAGGACTGGACAGTGATCAGAGTATATTCTTTCTAGATTAGTGACTCTAGTTTGAGGAAGGACAGTGACCCATTTATCATTCATGAAAGCCCTATCTAACTTTTCAAAAATTAATTCATTCGGATTTTTAAATCTTCTATTGCACCAAGTAAAGGGATTACCAGAGGAAAAAACTTCATTCATATTCAGACTTAATAGCTTATCTCTAACAAAATTGGGCGCAAAAGAACTATTAGGATTACCTCCTTGTTTTTCCAGAGAATGCAAAATAAAATTAAAATCACCTAGTAAAAGCCAAGGATTGTTGTTGTTACCATTCATATCACTAAGAAAATTCCACTGATTTCTGATGCCGGATAAATTTAGAGAACCATAAATGAAGGTAACCACACAATTCCTGATGACAGGCTAAACATCACACAAAATATGAACCATATTCAAAGAAAAACCTAAGACTTCAATATTGGATTTTTCAAAATACCCAAAGGCTAACCCCCCATACTTACCAACAACAGGAATAATTACCCAAGAATCAAAGGGAAGATGATGCGTGTATTTTCTAACAGTGTCAGCATCAACCATAGTTTCAAGCAAGCAGATACTATCGAACTTAAACTTTCTAAAAAGGGATAATAAATGCCTCCATTTCTTATCAGAGCAACACCCATTAATGTTCCAACTTAAAAACTTCATGATGAAAAACAGACAAGTAAAAACAGAATAATAACCAGACAGAATGGCAGAGAAAAGAAATAGAACAGAAAGCAAGCGAAAAGTTATCAAATAACCAGAAAAACACTTAAGCTATAAAGTAAAACGACGAGTATTAGAGAGACTTACATGGTCATGAGCATTAGAGGCATCTGCTTCCATAGGGTCTTCATCCAACATCATAAGGTCAATCTCCCTCTCAAATTCTTCATCAGAGACCTCTGGTTCAGGAGGGAGAGCAGATAGAGGCATAGGCTCAAGGATAACAGCTTCATTAGCACCCACATTAGACCCAAAAAGACCATTCTCACTCAAGTTGTCATTGTCAGGCATAAAAGAACCAAAGAAAGCAGAGGCGAAACTTAATTCCGAAGAAGCATTAAAAGTAAAACCCGAAGAACAACCCAAAGGCGACACAATAGTCTAAGAGAATGAAGAACATGAAGAGGACCAAAACATATTCCCATTAATAGCACCCGTCGAGGAAGAATCTCCAACAGAACCCACACTAAAAGACACATCAGTAGGCGGAGTAAAAGGAGGCACAAAAGACACAGGTGGCCAATGAGGTGTAGTTATGAAAGCAAAAGGATTAGTTTCAAACTCAGTCCTCGGCCTCTTGCCTTTTTAATCAAAAGGAGACAAGATGGGAAGCTCGGGCAAAAGAGTAGGACGAGGAAAAGAAGGCACATTGCTAGTCGGTTCTCTAATGATTAATGGAGCGGCCGAAGGCCTTGCAGAAGCAAAAGATAGAGAGGAGAAAGCTGAGATTCTATTACCTAATGCCCTAGAAGGTTGAAGACTTACAGAAAAGCAGTGGGCTTTGAGTCAGAACTAGAAACAACATCTGCAGCAAAAGTATGAGAAGCTCTGATATTTGCTGAGCCCAAACCAGTTACATCAATATGAGTAGCTCTAGCAGTAGGAGCTGGCAGAGCTCTGACGAAGATTTGTGCTTGTATCTGTCGACATCTAGCTTCATCATGGATTAGAACAAAGCAGCGCTTGCAAGCACGGAAAGGAAGACGAGGATAAAAAGCAGACATATAAAAAGTCTTCCTAGGAGTATTAATAACAACCTTCCTAGTCAAAGGTGAGTTGAGAGGAACCATCAACTTAACTTCAAACCTGTTACCAACAACCGATTCAACATTGACAAAGACACCAATCTGGTCCATGACTTCTCTCTGCCTTCCTTTGTTAACCAGATCAGAAGGAATAATAACTTGCACTGGCATAAGTGTTTTCTCCCATACCAGATCAAAAATATCCTCCAGCTTGTTCAAAGGATGAACTGCAAAAAGATGACCAAATACTAAGGTAGGACGAGCAGAGAAAGCAATATCCCTATCCTGACTACTTTTAAACATGACTGCAAAAAGATTAGAATAAGACATTCCTTGCATAAAGGGTTTTGCAAGCTTAAAATCAGCAGAGTTAATTGGCCAGATCATATCAAGGTTGTGCTTCACAGAAGTTTAGTAGTAGCTTCTAGTATTATCACAAAGCAGAGCAGCAAAAAGATGAAGAAATTCTTCAACATTTTCATCTAAATCTAAAACTTTAACTTGTTCAGCAGCAAATGCCATTTCAGTAAGAGAAAGTGATAACTATGAAGAGATAACTATGAAGATAATCAGAAAGATAAAAACTGCATAATCAAAAAATTGAGAGACTAAGGTATAAATAGATAGGTTACTAGAGACATTACATTAAGACCCTGCATTAAGACACTGTCTTGGAAATGGAAGACGAAAGACCTGTCATTATGATAACCATCACACCCAACATGAATTAACAATTGATAACAGTATGTGAAGAGACTGCAATGAATATTCACAGTATACTGAGAATCAAAGAACAACTAAATTGGATAACCAAAATTGCCAAGTGTAAGCATTCATCTGAGACAGCCACCCTTACTCAGTGAAAGTTAGTGTCCAGATTAAAAAATAACTAATCTCTTTTAATAAAAAATTATATCTAAGTGGAAGAATATTCATTTCACAGCTTTTGATGAAGAGAAACAGAACTTTAGATAACCACAAGTAATTGCAGTGAAAAATAGCAGAGAGAATAACTTCATAAATTCCAAAACTTATCACTAATACCATCATTAAGAAAAGACTACACCATGCAAAAGCAGATTTAACTCACAGCAGCAAGAAAGAGAGTTTAAAGAGCTTCAATGGCTTAAAGATAAATGATTCTTCATTATTCATTATTCTATAAGATACATATACTAATCCCAACAGTAATAGTATCTCAAAACCCCCCAAAACCTTGAATGATATATCTTCAATACTAGCAAACCCTAACAGAAAAGGAACTCAAAAAAACAAAAACCAGAGACTTGTTCTAATCCCTACAAGAGTAGTATCTCAGTACCCCCAAATCCTTGAGAGAAATAGCTATAGTGTAATCCAATCCATAGCAAGATAGGCTCTCAAATTCCAAAGCCAATAATGAAAAAATACAGTGCATAAAGGAATAAAGCCTAAACAAAATACTTCGAAATAAACTCCAAATTACGAGCCCCATCACTGCCCATATCTCTAAAGAAATCGAACCTTATGATGTTATTCAGAAAACCCTATGACTGCACCTCCATTAGCTCAAGACCTAATAAAAAGAACAAAGAGAAAACTCGTGAAAAGCAACTGAGTTGCAGAGATTAGAAAGAACAATAATAGAATCAATCAATAAATTATTTGCATCAAGGATTAAAAGAGATTAAAAGAGAAAGAAATCAGAGAAACCAAAAAATTTCTAATTGAAAAAATTAGGTCAAAATAACGAGATAGGCAACCTAAATCATAGATCGAGAAGGAACCAAATAACAAAACTAAAAGGTCAACAATTACCAGTAGTTCATAAAATCAAAGGGTTTAATTGAAATAGAGTTCCAGAAATGATCCAGAGATTGAAGAAGAAATCGAAGTTGACTTTGTCAACGTCACGAGAAAAATCCCCTTGACAAAGTCATTCTTTTATATTTTACCAGGTAAATTTATGAATCAAGTACAAATTAGTATTTTTAAAGTAATTTACTATCTTCTCCTTAATCTTTTATTAAAAAGACTTGAGTATCCCCAAATTGCTAAAACCCTATAGGCTAGCTACACAGAAGAAACCTTGGTTTCACTTTTCTTCTCCTCTCTCTCACACTCTTCTGAATCTCGCTAACCTGATCTTCTGAAACAAATCTTGTGACGCACTCGCATTATGCTTAAACCCTAATCCTCAATCCATCTCGCCATGGCTGCTGCATCAAGAGGTCTCATTTCAAAACTTAGGGCTTTCTCAATATCATCACCATCGATAACAGCAAGAGGAGTGAATCAGTTTAGAAGATTATTCAGCTCAGAATCATTGATTGAAGATGGTGATGGTGGATCGTCATCATCGTCAACGATAATTGAAGCAAGAACAAGAGTAATGACACCAAATTCAAGAAGAACGGGAGCAATAGCTGTTAAATGTGGAATGACTGCAGTTTGGGATAAATGGGGAGCTAGGGTTCCAATTACTATACTTTGGTTAGATGATAATATTGTTTCCCAAGTTAAAACTATTGATAAAGAAGGGATTACATCTTTACAGGTATACTAATTTTGAGTTCAATTTTTTTGATGAAAGTTTTGGTTCTTAGGGTTTGATTTGAAAATGTTGTATTTTGGTGTGTTAGGTTGGCTGTGGGCAGAAAAAGGAGAAACATTTGACAAAACCTGAAGTAGGTCATTTTAGAGCTCAAGGTGTGCCAATGAAGAGGAAATTAAAGGAATTTCCAGTAACTGAAGATGGACTTTTGCCTGTTGGTACTCCTATCAGTGTCCGTCATTTCGTTCCGGGGCAATACCTTGATGTTACAGGAATAACCCTTGGTAAAGGTTTTCAGGTACTTGATTCCCAGTCAACCCAGTTGCATACATTTCTTATTTATATATATTCTGAAACTATTGTTACCTTTGCTAGTTGAGCGTATCTCCAGATTCTTATGTAATTTTATGAAAATAATATGTTTCGTAATTGAATTTGGGTAAATCTAGGGCAGTTGCTTTAGGCAATCACTGCAAGCATTGAACCCCCAGAAATTGATTGACTAGTTTAACACTACTGTGCTTGTTAATGTTATAATGGATAACATTAATTAATGTAAAATGCTAGAGTTTGGGGTTGGATGGATGTCTCGGTTACGGTTTGGACTTTATACAGGGCTGCATTTAGCTAACTTATGCTGATTTTTATGACTTTTCATTCTCTTTCTTTGGTTCGTTGAATCAAGTGTGTATGTATTCTTATTAGTCCTCGAGACTTTGAAAAAACTCTATTGGCAGATGCATTATTATACATATATCAACTGAACCGAAGAATACCCATCATCAAATATACAGCATTCTAGTTTGCATATATGAGTTATCACATTGACTCTGTCTATTTAGGTTTAGTTTTACTAATATATTTAGTACTAATCACTTGATCTAGACACTCAAATACTTGGCCTCTCTTGGTTATTGGTTCGTAATAGCTGTGAAACCCTTGAAACTTACTTAAGAGTTTTTTCATTGGTTATTCCATTAGTATATCATTTTTGTTGCCGTATCAACAGAAATCACAGAACTCTCTTTACGTAAAACATTCTCAAAAAAGGGGTGAAATGATACATAAGAGTATGGATTTGGATATTTGGATGTCACAGTTACTTGGTGAGTAACATGGGTTTGGATTTTTGATTTAGCAGATTCCTTACGAGCTCTGCAGACTAAAATTTCTGGCTAACATATGCCATTTTAGGGTCTTTTGTTTTTAACCATTATTACCGATTAGTCTGTTTTTTAGTACCCCTGAGTTTGTTTGCGTATGTTAGTTGCTATAGACACTCAAATACTCGGCCTTTCTTGATCGTGCCTTCACAACAGATAGAAGACCTTGCAATTTCTTAAAAAGAAGCTATTCCATTACCTATTCCATTCGTATTTTTACTGCACTAACACGAGTTATGCAACTGTTTCTGTCTGCCTTATTAACTGAGATATGATTTTGGGGACAATGTACATTATTGTAGATATGAGCTTCTTTGAGCATACGAGGTATGTGTAAACTGACTATGAAAATACAGATATAGTATTAGGATTGAATAGATATCTAGATACGTTAATATGTTCTATCATCTATGTTGGTGATGCGTTTCATGTATACCCAGTAGTAATTAATGATAAATGACACCAGCCTTTTACAGTTTGGCATATCTTGCATTCCTACCGTACCTACAACCTGGAAATCTTCTCTTAGTGGGTGACAAGTTTTCTGATTTAGGTCTTTTATGGAGTGTTTGTTATCGTTGCTATTGAAAGGATTGTTTATTAGTTAGGATTATACTGGTATCCACTATTGTCATTGATAAGCCGAACAGGAGATTTGAACCAAATCATACATTGGTAAGCTGATTTTGTGCTTGTTAATGTTATAATTGCTCCTTCCAAATAAAATAGCCGGATCAGTTCTTGCTATTCTGTTATATAATCTACTGTCACTGACAACCTATGTTAAGCTAAAATCTCTCTCTCTCCCTCTCCCTCTCTCAATCTCAGATAATAATAATGCATACTTTTTCATGTTGTACACAGGGTGTAATGAAAAGACACAGAATGAAAGGAGGGCCTGCATCTCATGGTTCATCAAAGTTCCATAGAGGTGGTGGTTCTACTGGTCAAAGAGATGCTCCTGGAAAGGTACTTGTTATTTTTATGTAACATGATGGCATTATGAATCACGTGATTTACCTGACTGGAATCCAGTTGTCTAAGTAGTACCTGGCTTTCACCTTTTGTTTGTTCTTGCGCTAGAGTTTGTGGATTTTTTTTCCCAATAAGTAGCACTGCTTTTTCAGTTATCTATACATGAATGTGTATAGTATATAATATGATTTACGGCCAATTTGTGGATGAAACCACAGATTTAATTTGGTTAAATTAACTGATGGTTATTTGGTACTGCTCTATGCTGATCATATTCTATTAGGATTATTGATATGCTGATTAGTTCATGAAAGATTTTTTGGATCGCGTGTGTGTTATTATTTTTCACACATTCTTTGTGGCATCTAATTTGTATTGTGTTGCTATTAAGTTTCATATGTGATGGATGTAAGATTCGAATGGGCTTTAAATCCAGTTGTGGGTTTGGCAGTGACATTTTCTTACTCTTTTAACGCGAAACAGGTTTTCAAGGGGAGAAAGATGCCTGGGCGAATGGGTGGGGAGCAAGTCACGGTAAAAAATGTTTGGGTCTACAAAATTGATCCAGCAAGGAACTTGATGTGGGTGAGAGGCCAGGTATAGTTACCATACTACTTGAGTAATGTTTGATGTAAGTAATATCTGTTTCTCGATGTGGATGGTAAGAAAGCAAACATCGTCCTGGTCAGGTAGTACAGGCACATACAAAGACTCGTATTTATCATTTTCCATCGCATTATGAGAATGATTCTCCATGACCACGTTTATTGTACCCAGTTAGATGATAAAGTGAATATACTAGTATATCCTAATATCTTCATTATTAGTTTCATGTCGCACCAACCACGGAACACCAAACACATAATACTACTTATAGGTTCCTTAAATAGGTCTACATGCACCTTTTCTTATTACAATAACATTTGGTTTTATCTTTGCTTCGCAGGTCCCTGGTGCAGAAGGAAACTTCGTATTTTTGAAGGATGCTTGGTACAAGAAACCCAAAATCTCAAGTCTTCCGTTCCCAACTTATTTTTCCCCACCAGAAGAAGAAACATCAGAACTAGAACCTCTGGTTGCTGATCTTGGAGAACTAGATCCTTTTATGGCTGCAGATTAAGCAACACATTTCCTATACGGTTAAAGCTGGTCTTTCTTTCTTTTTTAGCTGCTGTGCCGCAATTTAAAAATATAGTCGTCAAAATGGATGAACCAGGTGAGAAAATTCAGTGGTTCTATTTTCCGCATAATACTTAAGATTACGAGGAGGTTGCAGAGACAAAGAGAAGCATAGCCGTACTTGTAAATTGTTGAGATTTATCAAGTCCGAGATTTGAGACTAGCTAGGTTTTCTGCAGGATTTTTTTTTTCTTCAATAAGTATTTGAATTTTTGATCAGTTCTTAAATTGTATTGCTTCAAAAAGAAAAAGGTTCTTAAATTGTATTTTCTTTTGAGTTTTAGAGTTGTGCCAAGTTAACATGTCTCGAGCAAGTATTGTTCTGTGTTATGTTTTCTTTTGAATGAACCCCTTTAAACCTCAAGAATCAGGTTCCATTAGTCTATTTTTGCAACTACAGAATGCAGGCTTGTGATTTAATGGATATGATACAGTTGCAGACACTGTATCGGCCATACAGTCGGATGTGAGCATAATTTCACACCTCATTGATGGTTCAATACCTAATACTGGCAACACTGCTACACACAATCATATCTTAATTCTTATCTGTAGTTCTGTACCACTTACCATATAATTCAAATTTCACACGGTGACAGTCAAAGACTTTATACCTTCTCCACTCAGCTTTAAGATGTTTTGTGCTCACAGTAAATAAATTATATTTTAACCGTGGTAGATGAATTAGTACTACAGTAATAAATATTCCATGATTCGCGTACCATAAATAGATAGAATCCTTTCCACCTAAAAATAAGCCCAGTCCGTTTAGACACCTCCTCACATAAACACTACCAACTCGGTCTCAATACTCTCAACAAATTGAGTGTCCTTGATTTCCTCTTCACAATTTCTCAAATCTCTACTCATCAAGATCTCTCATTTTCTCCCTAAACCTCTACAAATCTGTGTTCCAGTCAAGGGTTTTCTAGGGTTTTAGTTATAAACACCCCTTTCTTTAAGTAAAATTTCACGAAATCAAATGTTACTGAAACAATGATGATGAACAAACCAAAGAAAATCACGGAGTGTAGTAATTGCACTTCCATACAGAAATGGGTTCTTCATAACATCCGTCACAGAGGTGATATTCGTAAATTCTGTACTTCTTGTGTATTAAAACTTCATCCTGGTCTATTTTGCCCTAATTGTTTTGAAGTTTATGAAACTTCAAATCTTTCTTCTTCAATTCCTATTACTAGTACTAATCGTGTGACGTGTTTGAAATGTCCATCTGTTGTTCATCATGATTGTATTAGTAAAGATATGGTCAATCGTTATGTTTGTCCTACTTGCTTAAACCCTAATTTCGACTTTGTCGATTTGGGGAAACCATTGAGTGATTCTATTCCTAGTAGTCGTGTGATTGATTTGAATAAAGCAAAAGTGTTTCTTGCTGCGGCTACGATATCCTCTGTGTCTATGGAAAGGGCGGCTTTGACTCTTAGAGTAGAAGCTGAAAAGAGAGTAAAGGAAGCTGCTATAGCTAGAAAGATTGCGAAAGATGTGTTGGAGAATGTTAATGTTGTTGCCATGGAAGAAAAGGAAAAGAAAGATATGAACATGGAAGTTGGTGGTTCGAGTTCTGTTGTGGTTGCAGTGGAGGAAGAGAAGAAGGAAAAGAAACCAAAAGGAAGTAGATATGCTGTTGAGAAATCGAAAGGAAATAGTGCTGTTGCTGCTGCTGTTGCAGCCCAAAAACGGTTTCAAAGTCAAGTTTCTCTGGCTTTAACTGATGGGAAAGGGAAAGATAAATCTCGTGATGGTTTTGGGTCCAGAGAAATAGAGACGCCGATACAGTTCTATTCTCCTCCACCTCCAGTTCAAAAGCCGCTGTCAAATGGTGTTTTGGGGAATCAACAAGCTCAGATCTCAGGTGCAACTCTGCTGGGGAAGGAGAAAAATGGGCTAATTTCATTCGCTCATGGTGTTAAACAAACCCAAGGAAATTCGAGTGAAGGTGAGAAAGTAAGTTCTTTTTCCTATCTGTCTTGGTTTTTGATAGAATGAAAGCTTTGTTTGTTCTTGTTCATTTTCTTTATTTTTTCCTGATAAATTGATTTATAAATTGTAGGTGGATATGTTCCAAAATCTGATGAAGGAGTTCAACATCTCAACAGGTCTTCAAAAAAAGCAAGCTAATGGTTTGTAAGTTACCAGCTTCCATTTGCATGGTACGTTTCATCATCCCTCTTGTCTAGTCTCTGTATCATGTGTATTTTGAGTGTTACTTTTGGCGAGGTAATTATTAGCACGTATCCAGTTTATTATTATACAGTAGGTATCGGGTAGGCCACAGGAAATGAGCTTGCTCTATCGAGTCCAACACTACTTATCTAAAATACAAGCACCTTAGAGAGTACTCTTGACAGATTGTGAGGAGCTGAAACTTTCGCTGGTGATGGTATTTAAAAATAGAGGTTACTAGTCAAATTAGAGAGGCTAATAGAGATGGGAGGGGGTAGTAAAACTTCCATCTCATTTAGGTGTTAGAGCTTCTAGTGAACTAGAGGGAGAATTAAGAGTGTAGATGATTTTTCTTCTTATTATTATTGGTTCTTAGCTTTATTTTCCTATCTGAGTTACCAACGGATTAGATGGGTGTCTGTCTGCCCTCTAGGCCTTTTTATGATATTGTAGCTTATGTAAATAGGATCCTGTAGTGCATGTAGTAGTTGGAGGGATAATTTCAACTTAATACTCTAGTTGAGGCTGGCCAGACAGTAGTTGGTCTCAAGAGAGGGCTGTTGAGGTCCACTTGTGAGGGAGAATGACCCCTTATTGGGGATCTCCATTTTCTCTTTACATGTGGTCTTACTTCCTGTCAAACATGTATCCGAGATGAGTTTTTGGTAATCATTTGTAGTTGCATGTTCTTCATTCAATGCTGTCGAAGTGTTGCACTGTATGACAGGAATGATCCTTGACATATTCATTCTTTTATCTTAGATGGATGACATGTTACGAAGTAGGTATTTGATTGGAAGGTTATTGTCCTCATTTTGCAACAGGCGCCATATATGCAGTTCAAAGAGCTTTTTCCATCTTTAATATTTCTGAATTCAAGACCAAGCTGTTGCAATGGATGTATGGAAGTGGTGGTGGTGGCATAGATTTACTGCATCAAAGGTCGAGCACGGGTGGGGATGTTGAAACTAGATGCTTGAATACCTAAGTTCATAACTTGTTTAGTAGATGTGAGTCCTGAATCTAACCAAATCCCGGAGGTACTACTACTGTGTTTGAGGAAGCTTTTCTACAAACAAAACAAAACCTGTCAGTTAGGCAGTGCATTTGCCTTTTAGCATATTAACCACGGTTCCAGATTCATTGACCGTGATGCATGTATCCATGATTCTGGTAAATATAACAGGTTAGAATTGTAATGAACATTAAGAATCAAATCATTTGCGCAGCATTTCAACTTCTTGACGTCACTCATTTTCTTTTTTGGTATGTACAAGTGTGGGAACGACTGGAACACCAACCATTATCTCAATGGTAGGAGCCAGCCGAAAATGTCCCTATTCCCAAAGCCCCTCCAAATGAGCCTGTGTAGATCCCATCTACACTGAAGCTATGATTATCTCGGTCTATCTGGTTTGGCTGAATCCGTGAAATCAACATCTTTGAAAAAAGTGCAGGATTTATCATCGAGGATGGCGAAATTGGTGATGAGTTTGGGACAAATGTCAATGACAATCTTCATATGTTCTACATGCACCAACATTTGTGTTTTTCATTTTTAATTTTTGAAGCCAACATCCGTGCGTTACAACCAAAGAAATGGATTACATATTCTTACAAAATGGCTTTGGACACCTAAATTACACAGCCTTATGCAAGAACCTCACTCTCTGTGCCTCTCGATCAGAGTTACGGGTGCACTCATAGATGCCATGCTACTTTCAAAAGTTGACTCCGAGGATATAGATTAAAAATAGAATTAAAATTAGTAAGGACTTGATCATATGTTATACTAATAGAATCATTTGTTTGACAGAGAAAGAGAGATGCCTAATTAAAGGTTTTCTGGTAACTTTTGGTTCTCTAGACTTATGAGGAGTTGGTGGAGAAACCACAATTTATTTAGAAAATTAATCCTGGCTTTTGAAACTGATTTAGTTAGCAAAGACAACCATTTCTGTCTAAATATACATATAATGTCCTAAATATGGAACATGGCTAAAAATTGTTATCCGCATACAAATCCTAGCTAACTATATAAGTCTCCTCCCTCCTATGATCCTCTGCAATAAACAGGGAATTAGATTCCTACAATCAAATTCTTAAGTTCTTTCTGGAATTGTCCCGCCGCCTTCTCTAATCAATTTGAATAACTGGGAAGGTGACGTGATAATCTATAGCTTAGGCCCCTTTTCCCTGGGCCCGGGGAATCAACCGACAAAATGATGAACAAGGTTGCTGCTGCGAGTGTATCTCTAATCCTGGTCGTGGGTGTTGTCATCGGTTGCGTTATTGGTTTTGGCCATCGCTCGACCGGTCACCAAGAAGAGGTTAAAAATGAAGTCTCAGCAGGAATGAAGGCCGTCGAGACACTTTGCGGCCCTACTGATTATAAAGATGCTTGTGTCAGAAGTCTTACTCCATTGGCTAATAACGGAACCACTGACCCAAAAGAGCTTATCAAGGGAGCAATCCAGGTTATTGCAGGAGAGGTTCAAAAGGCTGCTGAACAATCAGTCACCTTGGCAAATGATGCCAAGAACAGCAACAATGCAACCTTGAAGGCTGCTCTTGAAAGTTGCAAGGGATATCTAGACTACGCAATCAGCGACATTGAAGAATCCATAACAGCGTTTGGTGAGAGTCAAATAACTAGTATCAGCGATCTTACACCCGAGCTTAAGAATTGGTTGAGTGCTGTGATTTCACTCAAAGAATCCTGCCTTGATAACCTAGACGACAATTCTGAGCTCAAGGACACAATGCACAAAGGACTTCTCAACACAACCGAACTTACTGTTAATGCTCTCGCTATCGTTGATGAAATTGCTGGAATTCTCAAAACCTTCAATATCCCAATTGATCTCAACATTACTAGCAGTACTTCAAGGAAGCTTTTATCTACTGAGACAGATAAAGATGGATATCCCTACTGGTTCTCTGACGATAGTCGTAGGGTTTTGGCAGCACAAGGATTTGGTAACTTGAAACCTAATGCGGTTGTGGCTAAAGATGGCAGTGGTCAGTTTAAAACAATTGCTGAAGCTCTTGCTGCATATCCAAAGAACCAGCCTAGAAGTGCAAAATATGTAGTCTATGTTAAGGCTGGTGTCTACGACGAATATATCACCGTCACCAAAGAACAGCATAATGTCTTCATGTATGGAGATGGACCAACAAAAACTGTCGTCACAGGAAAAAAGAACGTCGCACTAGACGGTTACAAGACTGACAAGTCTGCTACTTTTGGTGAGTAGTACTTCTGCCCAATCCGTTGACCGTTGTTATATGCATATATATGTGCTAATATGGCTAGTATTTATGCAGCTGTTGAAGGTAGGCATTTCGTTGCTAAGTCTATGGGATTCGAGAACACAGCTGGTCCTGAAGGTCATCAAGCCGTGGCTCTACGAGTGAACGCAGACAGATGTGCATTCTTCGACTGTAGCATCACTGCATACCAAGACACTTTGTACATACAAAGCCATCGTCAATTCTACAGAGATTGTACCATCTCAGGAACAGTCGATTTCATTTTTGGTGACTCTGCAACAGTTATCCAAAACTCGAAAATCATTGTAAGGAAACCCTTGGACAACCAGTTTAACGCAGTCACTGCTCATGGAAGGTCTCAAGCACGAGAAACCACCGGTGTTGTTATCCAAAACTGCGATATTATAGCTGAACCACAACTCTTACCCGTGAGCTCGAAAATCGAATCGTTCTTGGGTAGACCGTGGAAAGAATACTCAAAGGCAATTTTCCTTGAAAACAGAATTGACGGTTTCATTCATCCAGATGGTTACACACCATGGCAAGGTACTTTTGCTCTTGACACTTTGTACTATGGAGAGTATGCAAACACTGGTGCAGGAGCAGACACCTCCAAGAGAGTAAACTGGAAAGGTTTCCATGTCATTAAAGACAGAGCTGAAGCTCTTTCATACACAGTTGCACCATTCATCACCGCACCACGTTGGTTGAAAGAAACCGGTATTCCTTACACGGTTGGATTGAAAGCATAGATGATTATCATGATGACAATCATTCATGCACGGTTATACATGTAACTAGAGAGAGAGAAGATAAAAGGAGTTGCATGCAGAAGAAAAATGAAAACTTATTTAGTAGACATTTTTCATCTTTGAATATATGCGAACTCTTTTTGAGATGAAAAACAAATACAAATGGTGGTTATAATTGTTGTAGTACAAAAAATCTCAAGAAAATCAATGAACTTGGTTGGAAGAGAGTTCAAGAATTGTTCCACTATTTGTTATTCATTTATGATATGTCAAAAGATGTATATTTAATTGTATTTACTAATTAGTAATTAGAATCTGTGTCATTTGAATTAAGGGCCTTTCTGGAACAAAAACACGTGAACTGTTAGTCTTTTACTTATAAATATAAAAATTTCTACCCACAAAAGGCCGATTTGATATCACCCTTCCATTACAAATAGTAAAATGAATGTATCTGCAAAGTATTTATAAACTTTGTGCGAATAAATCGAATTACTTATCCCTGGATTTACCGGTGATCTTCTGGAGATTGTGAAGATGCTCGCTAGATCTTCTTTTTTTTTTTCCGTTGCTTCACCCAAATTCTCACCAATTCGTATAGCAAAAGTCCTGATAATTTTTTTATTAAAACAAGTCTGATGGTGGTATCCAAGCTATTTAGAGGTTGGAAAAAGTTTGGAGTGTCAAATGATTTTTAATTTGAGGTCTTTCCTATATTTTCCAAGGCATACACGATTTCATGGACGATAGTTTGGAATCTAAACTAAAACACCAACCCGGATTCTCATTCTTGCGGTTGTGGATTTTATTTCTAAATCTAAATGTTACTTTTTGATCATCGCTTTTGTGGGCCAAGATTGCATGCACTTCGAATTAGTGTTTTGAAATCTATTTTATCTTTCACCATTATATCTGAACTTCCATGATTTTCAAGCGCTAAGGTGTCGTGGAACTTGGAAGATGTGATTCTTTTACCATATGACTTGCTTTTACAAGATGGATCATTCCATGGAAATATCGATAAAAGACAGATAAAATGTATTTATTTATGAGTGAATATCTCTAAAAGTTCATTATTTGACTTATTAGTGTGTTTATCACAACACTGTTGGGAATTTAAGAGAAAAAAATGTCCAGTAGATTTGAAAAGGAAAAGGTACAAAGTACACCACCAACTTTTTCGTTCGAAAACCTATATGGACAAAATTCTTACAATCGATAGTATAGATGAATCGTAAAGATCATTTACCTGATTTGTAAACAATTTTACTTGGATAATCTCAAAAAACAATATCTAAGAATCAACCTAGTATGTATCTGTAGATGGGGAAAAACAATTTGCTGGTTTTTACGGAATTGAGGAGATGACCGTGTGGAGGAGACTCCTTGAACCGAGCAAATGCTCAACCTCACACAGATGCACTGCAAGAAATGAGTGCTTTAAGTTCGAGAGATCAATCTGTAGGACTCCGGCCTATACCAAGACAATGGTCGTTTCAGAGTCAATTCGGTCACAAAAGAGGATGGGTTGATCTGTAGGAGGGAAGCTGAGAAATGTGTGAGATCAATGGTGATCAAGATTGTAGGTGTGTTGAGTTTTCTGCGTAAAAAAGTTCTGAATGATCGAATTTACTCAGTTGAGAGTGATTGCTCAGACGATGAGTTCGTAGACGAAAGATTGTCTGTATGAACTTGTCGAGAAATTCATGTCTGTTTCAATCATGATTCAGAGGACTTTTTATACTGCTGGAATTGTAAAACACCTTGATCCCATGAAGTGTGACAGTTGTTGAAGTCAAAGAGTGGGGAAGTGGAAATCGTGTCAAAACCGGTTGCTCATCGTGCGGAGAATTGGTTGATTTTCCATCCAATACTTTGCTAAATCCTCCAACTAATTGCGCGACTTACTCACATTCTCATCGTGTGTATGAACACACGTGCCGTAGACCGCCAGACCAAAACCCTAGTTAATATCCCCCCATGTGACACGATTGATTTCTCGTGGTTTTAGTTAGTCAGTTGCTGACTTCGTGGGACGTATTGCTGAGTTGAACGTGATTTGCAAATGTTCTGAGACTCACGAATTGAGCATGTCTGTTGAGACAGAGATATAATTCTCGAATAAATGTTGATATCTAAAGTGAACAAATATTGTTCATTTGATGAATCGTTGAATATTGATAGTTGAACCAATATTCCTTGATGTGAGAAAATGTTGCTCGTTTGATGAATTATTGAATATTGATAGTTGAACTAATATTCCTTAGTCTAAGCAAATTGACGAAACAGTAAACTTCCAGGAGGTTTTCAGAAAATTTTCAGTTGTCATGTAGTCCAAAGTTTTGGACACATCTTTTTGCTCGTTTCTCCAATTTCTGTGAATTTTGGATATGTTGTAGAGGACATCAATACGAAGAGAATGGTATATGACTCATCCCTAGATTCTTCACCAATTTATCCCAGTTTTCTGCTTTGTGCGGGACAGTGTAAAATCATCTTAGACAAGCTTGTTGTAAAACACTCCTGTTGTGTCTTTAGACCATACACTTGTGTCTTGAACGGTTGGTGAAGGATTTTAATGCTATTGAGTCATTTGAGATCAGGAACCCTTGATTGATACATGAGCATGGTGCTTGCAGTGCCATCTTGCTTCTGTCAGCCGTAGAAACATCACTTCTGAAACCCTGGTCACGGGACCATAACTGAGGTTGCTCTCAAGAATAGATGACGTAATGACCATGGTTGCATGTCCTGGTGGTAGAATTCCTTTTATGATGAATGATTATCACATGAGAGTCTGGTGCCACGGGTCTTGGACCGTGAAACTGATCGTCATGATCAGTGGACCGTCAGTCCCCGGTATTTTGTTAAATCTCTCATTTTCATTTCTCTTCTTCTGGCAAGACTTGGATAGAGGACCCAGGTATAAAAATTGATGTAAAGACCTAAGTGGTCGAAGTTGAAGAAACCTTGATGAAGGACTTAGTGGAAAGACCCGGTGGACACCGATCAACTGTGGAAGTAATGAATCCCGTCTAAGAATTGCTGCTTGCATGTTATATGCTCTGGAAGCTGTAGGAACCTCATATAGTGTCGGAATTCGGTGCTTGACCCCAACTTTTGAAGCTAAGAGACTGATTTATCACATGAGGAAGGAATCAATCAATTTGGAGTTGTAGAGGTCAGCCAACGAAGCATGCACATTTGTAATTTGTAATCCCGTACAAATTTTTCAGATTTCGTAGACCTGACGGTAAAGGCCATATCTTTCAGCTCGTGTATCCGATTAATGCACCCTTTTGGTATGTTGTAGAAGAGACATAGAAGAAAATATTTCTTTCAGGAAGAATTGTCCCATTCCTCACCCATTGGTACGTTTTTTAAACCCATGGCCTGAAGTTGTATCTCATTTGTAGAGGTGATGAGAAGATCTTGTAGAAGACTTTGAATTCTGCCCGCCAGTCATGTAAGATTTGGTAAGACTTTCATGTGAACATGTTATCATGTTTACACATCTTGATATGAATCATTAGTTCTTGGAGAAGTCTGCTTCATGTGTAACACTTCAGAGAATGGTTAGTTGATGAAGCCCTGTCATGAGGACGTTGCTCCTGAGACCGTTGTTGATGCTGAGATCACGACTGAATTTTCTACAGATGTTCTTGCTGATGCCGAGACTATGAATGGAGTTTCTCCACATATCCTTATTGATGCCGATACTATGGTTGGAGTTGCTCCAGATACCGAAAAGGCTAGATTATTGACATAGTCTTTGCTCCTCCTTTATATGCACGAACTGATTGGTGAGTTGAGCATTCCTAAGATGAAGGTGTACTAGGATTTCAACCCAAATTCTCCACAGTGGCTTCGTCAAGGAATCGATGTTATTGTGGCAGAGAGCAGCGACAGTCTCCATTCTGGATGTGAAGAGAAAAAGTTCCTTGGTCGTGCAAGGTTCGTGATGTAGAGAAGTTCCGTGGATGACATTTCATGGAATTACATCAGTCTGCAATAACTTGTTATGTGGATAACATTCATCGAAATAGATTTGAATCGATTTCTCCAACAAGATAAAATCTCCAGTGTATGTTGAAGGAGTTTGTACTATCCATGGATGAATGATGTTGCATCTGCTTCAGAAGTCTCATCATGGGATAATGAAGACTTATTGATTGTAGTTCAGCTACACTTTGATCGTTCTGTTGTTGAATCAGTGTGTCATCGTCGAGATATTTGTGCTGAAGCCAGATACTCCATTATCGAATGTGTATTTTTTGATTGGGAGTACAATTTGAAGGCTTCTTAGATGCTTGAGCATTGAAGCGTATATTCCTTAAGCATCGAGTGTCTTAGGTTTGATCGTCTCGGCCCAATATCTTCTGTTGATTCAACATTCCTTTCGTTGCGGATGTGGGATTCAACACTTGTACAACCATGAAGGCTTTATGATTTTGTGGAACACATGGACACTCTTGCAAGGCTGGAGAAACGCCCAAAGTGTTCTTTTCCAGACATCATCTCAGTAATGAATGTCTCAATGCTCGACTCGGAGAAGTGTCAGATTCAACCACTTGGTAAAGTACTAAAGCGGTGAAGCTACCATTCATAACGTCTTGCAGAGTTGCTAGCAATTGAGTCCCCATGCTAGGATAGCTTGTGAGGAAATAAATGACACAGACATGAAAGGAATGAGACTTTCCTGAGTGTGGAACCTCTTGGTGAATGTCTATGCATCTTTTGCAGGTTCTTGCTTCAACCTCGTCAAAGTTCGAAATTCCCTCAAGTGCTCTGATGATGATAGAATGTCCGCCAAATCTTCTGGATCAGAAATTTCTTTGTTGGAGAGATGTGCAACCAAAGGCGCTTTTCCAGCGTGGATCCACACTTGTCTGAAGAACATGTCATATCCTGGATCTTCTTGATTATGTGAAACTTGGTTTCTGTCCAGGTTGAACTTATGTTCACTTTGAGAGTGATGTAGCCATCAGTATTTCCGAGCGTTCCTTCAAGGTATCTGATTGAGATGGGAGAATGAATAGCTTATTTTCGAGTGATGCATGTAGATCCGATGGTTTTCAGTGGAATGTTGTTGATGGCGGTGACGGCATCGATCAACGTTCTTCCAAATTCGTTTCTTCTGAGATTGACTGTGGTAAGCAGTCCCTAGTCGTACATCTCTTGGTCTGTGGCTGGAGGCTCAAGAAGTATTTTCGGAATGTACTTCTTGACACGATGCAGTTCAGTGCTGTGAACATGTCTCTCCTTTGTGCCTTCAACAGATAGAGCAATTCACGTTCGACCAAGGATTGAACTGCCTCTTTGATAGGTTGTTCAGAGAGTGTAAAGGTTATGATTGAGAGAGGATTCTTGTGTATTCCTTCCGTCCCCAGTTGAAGCTATTGTGGATCAACCTTCTATTTGAATATGTGCTTCAAAATATTGCAGTTACTTGTTGAATGATTGATGAATCTATGAAGATGACAGTACCTGGGATTCTCCATTTTTTCTTCAGTTGGCTCTCTCTGAAGAAAAGTAGATTGCATCATCTTGAACCCAGCAACTCGATCACTTCTTCAGTGGAAAGATGGAAGTTTGAGTCCCCGTTTGATCATTTCCCATTCGTTGATGCCAGGTCGAGGATTGTGCAAAATTGGTTATCCTTTCTTTGCACTTTCGGAGGAGCTCGGGATGTTGGAGAATCGTTCTTATGTGGCTGCACTTCGGCTTTTCTCTTGATCCCTTCAGCAACATTCATGGAAGGTTGGAGATTGTACTTCTTGTTGACTAGGCGTCGGCTGCTTCGAGGTTCCTCGAACTTGCAGACTTTGCTCTTTCCAGTAAAGCAGGTGCAGTAGTCGCTGATCGTCTGGATGCTTCATGAAGCTCGGAGAAAGTCTGGAACCTGAGATTTTCCAATAAATCTCTATAGACTGGAATCATCCCATTGATGCACAAGTCCACGAGTTCTTGCTCTGTGACATTTGGGTCATGGAAATCCAAAGCTTGAACTCTGAACCTTTTCACATAATCGTTAGGATGTTCTTTGCTCCTTTGAAACATCATTCCAAGATCAGAGAGTGTGATTTGCTCTGAGACGAAGAAATACTTTATGTAAAAAGCATTAACCATTTCTCCCCAACTTTTGATACTTCCTGGTGCGATGTTGTTGTACCAGGTATATGCCCTGCCTTTCAGAGACTTTGAAAATTCCTTCAGACAGATAGTATGGTTGTGCTCATGTTCACCCAACGCTTCCAGAAATCGAGAAACATGTTCTCGAGCATTGCCCGTTCCATCATAAAGGGTAAATTTTGGAGAAGTGTAACCTTTAGGTAGAGGAATCCTTTGCGTGGCAGAAGGGTATGGAGGTTGGTGACGGTGGAAAGAAGACGCTTTGTCTTTTACTCGATCCTCCAAAAAGAGTTCCAGGTCCTCACGAGTGACGAAACTGGATGGTTCTTTCGACGGTCGGTTGTCTGCAGCTTTGCAGACTTCATCGTCATCTGGCACATCAATTGGAGAGGCTGGAGAGGCGTCAGGATCGGCAGCTAGGGGTATGTCCTTGGCTTTTTCTTTCTCCTTATCTTTCTGACGCTGGGTCTGAGTTTGCTCAGATGACAGCTTGTCTGTGAGATTCTTGAGGTGAGATCATAGCTCTTTCTGTGTCGTAGCCATCTCTATCTGATTCTTGGCGAGAGTCTCTTGAATCTTCATGAGATCGGTCATGGTAGGTGGATCCCTTCTGATTTCCTCAGGAGACCACCCAAAAAGAGGATTGTTTCTGGTATTGGCTTGGGGAGGGGTGGTATCAGTAGCGCCATTGTTGGGAGCAGTATCGACTGGAGCACCACCACTATTGTTGCTAGTGCTAGCATTGTTTGCGTTAGGATTCGTAACTGAATCTGACCTAAGATCAACCATCTATGCGAGAGAATTGAGATTGCAACCGAGAGAATGATCTCCCACTGTGGTCGCCAATATGTAAATGGGGAAAAACGATTTGCTGGGTTGTACGGAATTGAGGAGATGACCGTGTGGAAGAGACTCCTTGAACCGAGCAAATGCTCAACCTCACACAGATGCACTGCAAGAAGGGAGTGCTTTAAGTTCGAGAGATCAATCTGTAGGACTTCGGCCTAAACCAAGAAAATGGTCGTTCCAAAGTCAATTCGGTCACAAAAGAGGATGCGTTGATCTGTAGGAGGGAAGCTGAGAAATGTGTGAGATCAATGGTGATCAAGATTGTAGGTGTGTTGTGTTTTCTGCATAAGAAAGTTCTGAATGATCGAATTTACTCAGTTGAGAGTGATTGCTCAGACGATGAGTTCGTAGACGAAAGATTGTTTGTATGAACTTGTCGAGAAATTCATGTCTGTTTCAATCATGATTCAGAGGCCTTTTTATACTGCTGGAATTGTAAAACACCTTGATCCCATGAAGTTTGACAGTTGTTGAAGTCAAAGAGTGGGGAAGTGGAAATCGTGTCAAAACTAGTTGTTCATCGTGCGGAGACTTGGTTGATTTTCCATCCACTACTTTGCTAACTCCTCCAACTAATTGCGCGACTTACTCATTTTCTCATCGTGTGTATGAACACACGTGCCGTAGACCGCCAGACCAAAACCCTAGTTAATATCCCCTCATGTGACACGATTGATGTCTCGTGGTTTTAGTTAGTCAGTTGCTGACTTCGTGGGACGATGAGTCCTTGTATTGCTGAGTTGAACGTGATTTGCAAATATTCTAAGACTCACGAATTGAACGTGTCTGTTGAGACAGAGATATATTTCTCGAATAAATGTTGATTGCTAAAGTGAACAAATATTGTTCCTTTGATGAATCGTTGAATATTGATAGTTGAACCAATATTCCTTGATGTGAGAAAATGTTGCTCATCTGAGCAAATGTTGCTCGTTTGATGAATTATTGAATATTGATAGTTGAACCAATATTCCTTAGTCTGAGTAAATGTTGCACATTTGAGGAAGTATTGGTAGCACGATCAAATAAAATATTAATTTAAATACTGGCAGCTAGGCCGAGCATAATGATAAAAGTGTTGATCACGGGATCAACATAAAATTCTTAGTATTTGAATCTACTCAGAATTATGTTTTCGCAGAGCTCTGGATTCGAAACCCTAATTTCTGATTAATTGATGATTTATTAAAAATCAACCACAGAGTGAAGGAGGGACCGGCTACCTGGGATGACGAGTCGACCATGTAACGCCCAGATGCTCAAATGAGCAAAATACCAAAGTCTTCTGAAGACCAGTTGGTGAAAAGGATGGTTAAATGCTGGTTTAATCATTTACTAAAATAATGCTCGTGTGAGCGTTAGGTAGTAAAACCTGATAATAGAGAGATGAGGGACCGACCAAGGGGTCATGGGACTGGATCTTGGTGGTCGTGGGACCGGCTGATGGTCATTTGAGCAAACTCCCAGTTGTTTGAGAAGAGTTTGGACCTAATATGAGCAATTGAGCAAATTAGGTCAAAATTACTGAAACGTGTGGGACCGGATATTTGCAAGCCCTAGGTCCAGCCTTGGTCGGTCAAGGAGACATGCCCGTGTCGCCATAATGTTCATGTCTCAGTCCTGAGAGTTTCGATATTTTCTGATGCGCGTTTGAGCAACATTTGAGAAAATATGAAGAATTCAGGGTTTTGCTGAAACTGAGGAATCTTCATGAGATGATGAAAAATAATTAATAAAATAAGAGATTTTCAAGGTGTGGGACCGGCCACGGCTATGGCATGGCCATCCATCTAGCAAGCTCGGTCCCGCTGCACCTTTCCTAATTTTATGTAGTTTCCCTGATGTGAGGGAAATATCATGAAACTCAGGAATTTCATGAAGTTAAGGAATTTCCATGAGATTAGGGAAATAATAATAATAAAATAGGGAGTCATGAAGTGTGGGACCGGCTATGGCCAAGGTATGGCCGGCCGGCCAATGGGCACGGTCCCATGTCACTTTCCCTAATTTTATATTATTTTCATGATTTTAGGGAAATATCATGAAATCAAGGAGTTTGCTGAAACTAGGGAGTTTCCTTGAAGTGAAGGAGTTTCCATGAGATGAGGGAAACAAATAATATTAAAATAATGAGACAAGGGCGTGTGGGACCGGCCATGGCTAAGGCGTGGCCGGCCGGTCAATGAGCCCGATCCCGTGCGTTTTCTCCCTAGCTTTACATAATTTTCATGAGTTTAGAGAAATATCATGAAATCGGGGAATTTTCATGGGATGAGATAAATAATAAAATAATAAGAAACCATGAGGTGCGGGACCTGCCACTGCTAGGGCATGGCCGACCGGCTAGTGAGCTCGGTCCCACGACACCTTTCCTTATTTTTATTATTTCTTTGACATGAGGAAACACCATGAGACTAGGGAGTTTCCTTGAGACGAAGGAGATTTTCTCAAACGAAAGGACTTTCATGAGATCAGGGAAAAATAATAAAACATGATAAAATATGAAATTAGGCGTGGGACTTGCCACGGCATGACTGGACGGCCGGTGAGCCCAGTCCCCTAGCGCCTTTGCCAATATTTTGTTATTATTATTATTTTTCCATCCAATTTTGCATAGGTTCATCGTTCGTTCGTGTTTTTGGAATGCCCGTTTGTGCATTCAGGTGCTCGTTTGTGCATTATTGTTGAGTACACTTGCACCATTTTGGTTGGGGCTTACTCGATAGCTGCTCAGATGCCCGTACGTTGAATATTTATTACTAACCCATGGAATTCTGCTGGGAAGAGCCATGAATTGAAGTAATGAAATATTATGAAGAACGTAGAATATTTTCTAGAGATTCGGTTAATGAATCTAATGACTAGAAATAATGAATTGGTGGTTCTATACTAGCACGTCGTCTAGGAGCATTAATTATTCACGAATTGAGCGATATGAGCTAGTTGAAGCATCATATTTATTACGTATAGTCAGGGAAAACGTTGTTGCATCCTGAAGACGTTATCGCTCTATACTAGCAGGCAAGCTGTCTAGGAGACGTCCAATCACTAAGATTCTATACACGTCTTTTATATGGTCAGTGAAAACATTGCTACATCCTGAAGACGTTATCGCTCTATACTAGCAGGCAAGCTGTCTAGGAGCCGTCCAATCGTTCGATTCTATACAAAAGTGATTACTGAAATTGCTCAGTATTCATGAAATATGTCGTTGCCTCAGTTGAGAGACTGCATATTCATGTATGCTCTGAGAGAAGTATACTCAGTCAGAGACTCTTGTGGCATGAGCTTTCATGCTTCGATAATAGAATGAGCCTCAATACTCATCTGATTGATGGATCAGGAATATGTAAGATTATGGTTTTACGATTTTAGCCTTTGTCGAAAATCCACCATCTACAGTATCTGAACTATTTACGAACTGAATCGCAACAACAACAACTATTTACGAACTATTTCAAGATACGATTTCACAAGAGAAAATCTTGTAGGTTTTCCACAATTTGAGCTTAAAAATGTTTAGGTCGTTTAACATACTACTTGCGATATCTATATTATAAAAATAAATGATATAATGCAGAAAAGAAATAACACAAAATATCAGAAATATTGTTAACAAGGAAAACTGCAATGTGCAGAAAACCCCCGGGACCTAGTCCAGTTTTGAACACTGCACTTACTGTATTAAGCCAATACAAATACTATTATTCTATCAGACTTCAGAGTGGAATGTAGCTGAGACCGAATCGATCCTACGAGCAATTCAGATTCAGTCGCACTCCTTACATCTTTTGGATCTCGCAAACCCTTGATTCTCCTAGTTGGCGTCCTTTACTGATACGTAATCGATCAAGGGTACCTAGAGTCAGTGTTGTTTAATAGTAAGTTAGGAAGAACGCAAAAAAAAAAAATACAAAGAAAAGAAAAGAACACAATTGATTCTTCTAACTTCTTCTTCTTTATAACTGTGAAAGAAAAAACTCTATTACAAACCAAAACTATGGCTGCACTCTCTCTCGAGTTTCTCTCCACCTGCTAACTTCTTATTCTTAATTTCTTAAAAGAAAACTCTATTACAATCAATAACTGACTGCTCTCCCTCTCGTTTTCTCTACCTTTCTAGCCTACAAGTCTCCAAGTCTCCCCCTTTTATATCGGTGTAAACTTGCTGGAAAAGAATTAAAGCTATGAGTTTTTAGAACTCATCTAAACTAGCTAGCTAGGAAACCTCAAACTTCTAGGCCAAGTTATCAAACTTACACCTCTTCTAGTACCTTTTAGATACTTTAAACTAGGAATCCAATCTAGTTAGGAAACCTCAAACTTCTAGGCTAAGTTAACAACTTACACCTCTTCTAGTATCTTCTAGTTACTCTCTAGCCGTAATATGGCTCAATCAAACCTAGGCTAATGATTAGCCTCATCTGGCAGCTTTAGTCGTCCCTCTGCTTCTGTTATTTGCTTGTGTGAATATAATCTTCACATTACTTAAGTTTTGTGCATATAATCTGCACATCCAACTATCTAGCCGTTGATACAGCTCTGTGAAGATAATCTTCACGTCACTCTTCTAGCCTTAATATGGCTCAACTTCTGCTACGATACTCCTGTATCATGGCTCCCCCATTTTAGGAAGTTGAAACTCATGTGTAAGCTCTAAACTGAAGGTGGGAAAACCCAGTCTCCCCCTGTTCCTTGTTGAACCATCTTGCTTTACTTAGGTTAAAAACCCATTTCCCTCTATATTCCGCTTTAAAACTTAATTTCTAGCTCAGTTGTCTCGAGCTCATTCTTTAGTACTCTTGCGTAACATCCAGTTGACTTCCCACGGTCATAAACAAACCCAAATCTTTGCTTCTAGTACTGAGCTTAGTTACACCTATAGCAAACATCGACTTCTTCTTCTCGTCTTTGGAATCTGAACATACTAATCTCTGATCATCATCTTCTGTTTTGAAACCAGTGACCACCATATTTCTTCTCTTCTTTCCTCGATCAAAAACAAAACTCGTAGCCCTAAAGATTCTAAGACGCCATAAGAAATGAATGGTCTCCAACGTATCATAAGACATCTCTGTTGCTTTCCCACGATCGAACACAAAACCTAAAGTTTCTTTGTTGACTTCATACGATGGTAAGACATCATCCACTGCCACCGTTTTCTTCTTATTGATGGTTGCACACCCCTCTTGATGGGTACGACTTATGCCATCAACATAAGATTCTCCTTCTTCACTAATTTGCTTTATCAAAGAAAATGCTACTGGATCAACGCCATGTTGTGGATGATATTCGTACTCAGCCTCATATAATTAATTAGCAACAGTAGTCACAACTTCAGAAAAACAAACATCAACTTTCTTTGATGATATGACATCATGGACTTGGTGCATCTTCTTGATCATGTATGGATTGCTTTTCACCAACCTAGCAATGTTTTCCAAACCAAAATTCTGGCTGTCAGATGCAAAATTCCTCATCAAATCCAAATCACCCAACATTTCATGGTTGTTCTTACTGTTAACACATTGAACCGTACATGCCGCATCGATTGTATGTGCCGAACTAGTTTTTCTTGGCATAATCTGAAAAATAGGTACACAAACCCGTCTACAGTTTTTCTTGAAGACATAGCATTCAGTTAGAGTATTTTGGTACTACACAACCAAAAACCCAATAAAAACTTGTAGCATCATGACGACAACAGCAGTAGAAACAACTCTAGAGAAACCAAAAAGAAATGGCAAACTTCTACAAGCCAAATTTGTTATTGCTAAATAGCCTCCATCTGGTGTACCATCTCCCTCCCCTGTTGTTACGGCCATGGCACGATAGTCTCCTTCAAGTAAGTACCAACGTCATGGTAGGCTATGATGTTAATTTTGAACTGTTCTATCAAATCATCTGCCACAGTATTCCTCCTGGAATTCAAGAAAATTCTTCCTCGAATTCGACTTGTATAATTTTCGGCACAAGTTTCCTTGTGAAAAAATTTTCTCTTGTACCAGTCTGAATTCAAACTAATACTTTCTGCCATATATGAAACTTGAGTTCCATGACCGCCACTTTCGTAACATATTGATGGAATATTTAAACAATAGTTTGTTGAATCCCTCATCAACGTATTTCTCCTGGTGTTAAGTAAAATTCTCCCATGAATCTTACTTCTGTAATTTTCTCTACCAACTTCCTTGTGATAGTCTGATCTTAAACTAAGATTTTCAACAGTACATAAAGATTGTATCGTATATCAAGCTTGAGATTTCAAACTAAATTCATCTACCGGATGTGTAGATTGATTCTCATAAATTGAGTGAGTTTGGTTAACATGGGTACTTACGATTTCTGTACGTTTCTGCGTAACATGGTCGATACAACCTGATTGAAAGAAAACTTCATCTTCTGCTCCCACGTAACCGTCTTCCTTGATAGAAGGATCAATACCAACAGTAGTAAACTAAACTGTGTCTTCAACTTCTGAAAAACTATCGCAAGGTTCTCTACAGATTTCTTCAATACTAACCTCTTCTTTATAAGAATTTACGACTTCATTCTCTTCCCTAATAAGGGTATCAATAACATCAGATGTAAAAACAACTCCGTCTTCAACTTTTGGATAGTTGTCTTCATCTTCAACTTCTCTTTTTTCTCTCTTTGTACTTTCTTTTCTACGCTTAGGTTTTCGTTTGACAGCACTTGCTTTCATGAATGTAACTAAGGTATCTATTATATCTTGTATCTTAAGTTCAAGTTTAGCAAACTTGTCCTCATATGTTAGTTTCCTCTCGTCTTCTTCACTTCCCATCTTGGTTCTAATACTTCCTCTAGTTTTCCTTGTGTATGTTAAAACAACAGTATCTTCCCCTGATCGCGTACACTGAATTCGTGTTGAGTCCATGTATTAGAGCATTGCTCGGTCGAACTCGCATGCGTTGCTATCTCAAGCATGTTTGTCAATGTTAGCGATCAAAACTATAAGTCTTGATTACTATCCTATTAGAGATAAGTTCTTGGATTAGGATAGAAAGTGTAGTTGAGCTCAAGACTCCATGACAATCATCATACAAGACGAAGGACTACTCAAGGAACTGATGGATCTTCATCAACTAAAAGGTATGTGGAGACTTGAACTTATCTGTCACTCAAAAGTCTATTTACTCTATCTCCTACTCTTGCGACAAAAGTCGTTTTGATATATAGACTTTCATTATACACATTTGCTATTTCGAGCCGAGTTTATCTCGCTTATCTATTTCTCGAAATATGTGTTGGTAAGCTTTTGATTTAGCCAAATTCATCTTTACCAAGTGACGAAAGTCATGTTATGTTTCAATCACTTTAAAAATTGCTCTGACAAAAAATGGTCTGTGAATAACGGCTATATAACGTTCTGAGAATGTTTTTCAATGATTGAAATGAGAGTTTAGATTACATAACCATTAGTAGGATATAAGCATTGTTGTAGAAACACATATATATTTAAGTCCTTATACCTTGAACCAAAGTTTGCGAACTTTGTTGATCAAGAGAAATGGAAGTGGCGTGAGCCAAGTCCGCGAACTCAGTCCGCGAACTTGCGGAACTTCTCGGCCCGAGATTTTCTGCTGGAGTTTGTGTACTCCTTCCACGAGCTTAAGTCCGCGAACCCAGTCCGCGAACTTGAGCAGGTTATATCTAAAGTCGGTTGTTCTTGAACTAATGTTTAAATGAACTAAGGAATGCTTTTGCAAACCGTGGCTATAAAGTTCATGAACCGATTCGAGTGAATCAAACCGATTTTTCTTCAATTGTGTCTTGTGTAGTTACATAAGATTTCCTTGCAATTGAACAACTCTCTAACTAGTTCATTTGAGTCATTTGAACTAGTTATGGTGAAGAAGAATAAGGTTGATATGAGAGTAATCATATGGCTAACCATTTGGTTGACTTGTTGAACCAACAAATGTTAATGTTTGGGTACGGTTCATAAACCCAAAATTGGACATTTCATTTGTATGTGACGAGCTAAGTTTTCGATCTAACGGTTGAGAAATATTAGCTTGAATCTGATCAGGTTTTCATCTAACGGTGAATATTGAATGCTTTGTTACTAAGCTAACATTGATTGCAAACCCTGATTTGAAAGTGTATATAAGGGAGAACTCTAGCAACTGGGAAACCTAATCCCCACACATTCTGTGTGATACTAGTTGTGCTAAGCTAGAGTCGATTCTCCTTTAACCTTTGGTTTCTTCTTCTAAACCAGGTTAACGACTTAAAGACTTCATTGGGATTGTGAAGCCACACCGATACTACTTTTATCGTAGTTGTGTGATCTGATCTTGTTGTTTCTATCGTTACGAGTACGATTATAATAATTGGCTCGAGATTTTATATCTCCGATAGGCAAGATAAAAAGTAATCACAAACAAACTTCGTCTCATCGTTTGTGATTCCGAAATATCTTTTTCGCTGCGTCGATTAAGATTATTGTGAGGTGATTGATAATACTAAGTTGTTCTTCGGGAATATAAGTCTGGTATTATTGATTAGTTCCTGTTCACCTTGATTTATCAAAAGACAGAACAAAACTCATAGGTATATTTGTGGGAGACGGATTTATCTATTATCGTAGACTTTTATGTGTAATACAGATTTGTTTATTAAAGTCTTCGACTTTGGGTCGTAGCAACTCTTAGTTGTGGGTGAGATCATCTAAGGGAATCAAGTGCGCAGTATCCTGCTGGGATCAGAGGCGTAGGAGCATAATTGTACCTTGGATCAGTGTGAGAATGATTAGGGTTCAACTACAGTCCAGACCGAAGTTAGTTTGGAGTAGGCTAGTGTCTGTAGCGGCTTAATACAGTGTGTGTTCAATCTGGACTAGGTCCCGGGGTTTTTCTGCATTTGCGGTTTCCTCGTTAACAAAATTCTGGTGTCTGTGTTATTTCTATTCCGCATTATATTTGTTTATATAATTGAAATAATACAGGTTGTGCGTTGTTCAATCAATTAGAATATCCGACCTTTTGGTTGTTGATTTAAATAGATTGACACTTGGATATTGGTCTTTGCTACCATCCAAGTTATCTCTCTAGTATTTGATAAAGACTCGCAAATTTCTATTTGCTTGAGTATATATCAAATCGAGAGATTGAGATATAAACTCTTTGATATACTTTTATCTAGATTGAGTCTGACTGTCTAGTTGATTCTCTAGAAAGTATATTGGAGTTTTTCCATACAGATTGCTAAGCGAAATATTGGGTGTGGTTGTTAGACCCCAGATTTTTCACCATGCACCACATCTAACCCTAGAAGTCAGAACGTGGCTCTGATACCACTTGATACATAATCGATCAAGGGTACCTAGAGTCAGTGTTGTTTAATAGGAAGTTAGGAAGAACGAAAAAAAAAGATAATAAAATACAAAGAAAATAACACAATTGATTCTTCTAACTTCTTATTCTTTATAACTGTGAAAGAAAAAACTCTATTACAAACCAAAACTATGGTTGCACCCTCTCTCGAGTTTCTCTCCACATGCTAACTTCTTTTTCTTAATTGCTTGAAAGAAAACTCTATTACAATCAATAACTGACTGCTCTGCCTTTCGTTTTCTCTACCTTTTTAGCCTACAAGTCTCCAAGTATCCCCCTTTTATATCGGTGTAAACTTGCTGGAAAAGAATTAAAGCTATGAGTTTTTAGAACTCATCTAAACTAGCTAGTTAGGAAACCTCAAACTTCTAGGCCAAATTATCAAACTTACACCTCTTCTAGTACCTTTTAGATACTCTAAACTAGGAATCCAATCTAGTTAGGAAACCTCAAACTTCTAGGCTAAGTTAACAACTTACACCTCTTCTAGTATCTTCTAGTTACTCTCTAGCCGTAATATGGCTCAATTAAACCTAGGCTAATGATTAGCCTCATCTGGCAGCTTTAGCTGTCCCTCTGCTTTTGTTATTTGCTTGTGTGAATATAATCTTCACATTACTTAAGTTCTATGCATATAATCTGCATATCCAACTATCTAGCCGTTGATACAGCTATGTGAAGATAATTTTCACGTCACTCTTCTAGCCTTAATATGGCTCAACTTCTGCTACGATACTCCTGTATCATTTACAGCCCTAGGAGTTGCTTCAACCTAAGTGAAGAAATGAAACTAACATGCCTATAAAAGATAACCCATTACTTGTGTTTTTAGATATGTTTCAATTAAGGGTTGAAAATATGTTTGCAATAGAATAAAGCGATCAAACCTCAAGGATATGGAACACTTACACTCTATTCAAAGATAATCCTAAATCACTACCAAAAACAATACAAACAAGCCAAAGAAGAGTTTAGATATCTATCTTGAGGAATCACAAAGCATGAGACGAAGAGTACTTTGTGATTTCTATTTATCTTAATCCTGATCTATAGTTCGAGAACTACAACAATCAATGACCTATCATGTAAAAGATAGTCTGATCAAGCTTTACGAATCCCTTAGTAAAAACTTCAAAAGTCGCAACCTAATTATTACAGTTTCACGAAGAAATCTAGGTCCTTTAGAGGAAGACTCTAGTCGCAATAAGGACACAGAAATGCCAGGATTGAGACTCTAGCATGAAGAGAGTCATTTTTATATTGATGAACAGAGCTAGGACCTAGGTAGCTTACAAACAAAGCTGAATTCGTGAACTTGTGTCCATGTATACGAATTATCTTGTTACCAAGAAAGGTTAACTTCTCAATACTGACTGATCATGTAAGCATGTGAGAAGTTTGCATTAAATCACAAAGAAGAATGTGCAACCGAATATTAGTCGACATAAGCGTTATGCACCAAGTGGTTAGCTAAGAACAACGATTAAGTTGTTCGTGAACCTTCAAGCATAAATTGGAGTATAATAACCAAAACAATCCGTGAACTGTCCAAAACAGTTTGTGGACATTTTGTCGTCTTGGAATTCAGGAACCTTGGACTGATAAGTCGTGAACTGTCCAAAACAGTTAGTGTACTTAATTATAAAAAGTGTTCGGAAACCTCTTAAAGTCAACCAGTTTGCAAACTGACAAAATCAGTTCGCGTTCTAAAGAAACAAAAAGTATCTAGTAACAATTCACAACCAACCAGTTCGCGTACTGACCAAATCAGTTCGTATAACGAAGATGGATGTTCGACGGAACTCGAGTAAACCCAACTCCAAGATAGATCAAGGACACAAAAGTATTTTTGCAATGACCGATATACTAATTCAAGGCATGGCCAAATCCTGAGTAATACTTACAATTCAGTGGCGCATGACTAGTGCATCACCATTGTCAGTGTCTCGCGTGGAGCATACATAAATTTACTTACTATACACTTATAGAATCTGCAATATCGGGATGAGTGTGAGACAAGTAAATCAGCCTTCTGATTTACTTTGGATACCTCTCTTTATCAACCGGTATGCCATCAGTATCTCCCCCTGCTTCTGATTTTTCTCAAATGGTGTGCCAATGGGCATACAATGTATCAACTTTCATATTATGATAGGCTAGTCTAGTCTGAAATCCCAAATCTATCCATCAACTACTCGATAGTGGCATAAATTTTGAAAATTGGAACTTCGAGGTTTTACCGAGGATCTCACCGAAATAGATTATCCTGGTATCTCGATCCCGACCGAAACAAGACCAAAATCTGAGATTCACTACATTAACCTCGATGCATAATTCGGGGTCGTGATCATGGTTTTAAAACCACACTGTACTTTTTGAGTTACAATAACAAATTCATTAAAAAAGATACATTCCCTACGCCCCATCAAAGATGACCTTTTCAAAAAAAAAATTGTCCCTCAAAAGCTAATTTTTATAAATAAACAAGGCTATATTTCTAAAATTCCCCTTTTGATGAGTTGTTATTATTATATCTTAGTATAAGAAATATGTATAATTTGATAGTCATGTTTATATTCGTTGTGTAGGGTTTTTAAAATGTTTCCAAAGATATAAATTTTACAAACATACATGACATAGTTTGAGAGATATATCATTTCTAAATTTTACAAATCGTTATTTATAAGGATATAATTCGAAAAAGCATCTAAAAAGCATCTATCCCCTTTTCTTATCTTAAGAATTGTGCAAACTTAAAATAGGTCATCTTTCGTGGGATGGAGGTACCGTTTTATTTTCGGCCAAAGGGCAAATCTTAACAAATCATTGCTATATAAGACAGATTTTGGTGATGGAACAACTTTTTGCGGCAAGGCAATTTTTACAGTCCAAGGGTCGGTTTTATATCACAGTATAGTGGTAAATTTTGGGTCATGGCTGATATGGGACGTATTTTGGCAAGTCTATTATATTTCCAAGATTTGACTAAATCTTGGATATCTCTTAATTTTAGTACTTTAATTATTAGGATATTTAGTTTCTTGTTAGATTTATCCTGTTTTCATGAGAATAATATATTCTCCAAGCTAGTTTAGGAACATTCTAGATGTCTAGGTTTAATATTTGGAGGCTATAAATAGCCATTTCCTTTATCATTGTAATTAGCTTGGATTAGCTCGTTTAATGAAAATACCATTTGGTTAAAAACCTGTTTGATTCTCTTTGAGAGATTGATCATATTTGATTGTTATTCGTCTCTTTGCTCCTGGATTGGAGTTGTTTATCATATTTGGGTCCTGTTTACCGGAGTGGATTCTCCGCGTGTCGGTTGTTTTCAAATCGTTTCCGCTGTGCCGTATCAGATGGTTACCAAAGCAGGTTTTTCCTGTGATGTACATCTGTGGGTTTCACCTAGAAGAATCAGTTGAGGAGTCTTGTGAAATCTAGGTATTTTATCTAATCAAAAAAAATCAAAAAAAAAAAGTAGAAGAAGTGAGATTTCGGTTCTTACATCATCAGCCACCACCTTGGGTTGGTAAGTATTTATACTACACCTTTGTTATTTTTGGATCACATTTGATATTCCAAAGAAAAGGTAATAGTTCGTTATCCTGAAGAATTATTTTTTACGTTCAACCCTAATTTCATCTTTGTTCTTGAACAAAAAAAAAAAACAAACAAACTGAGTAGCAAAGGATTTCTTGTCGGTCAATATAAAAGAACCATTTTTTAGGGGCCATGTTTTTCTTGGAGGGATCATGGTCTTATTAGGCCAACCTCCCTATATTTATAAGGGATGTCCTAAAGTTAGGTAAATACACATTTATCCTTTACTTTAAATTTAAATTAAAACTAACTTAATAACTATATAAATATAATCATATACATCTAATCTAAATGAATTTATTAACCAAAATCAAAATCAAAAATGGGAGGGGAAATCGAAATTTTTTAGTTTTGAAAAAAAAAAATTATTCTCTTCTTCTTCTCTCTTTCCTTGACGTTCCTCGTTCGATTGAAAAACCCATCAATCTTTTTAATTGGTTCTTTGATTGGGAAAATTGAGTAGAAATCATCAAAATATGGTTTAAATGGAAGTTAAAGTGGCATGTTCGTTAGGAATAGTTTTAAAAAAACTAGTTTTGTAACCGAACATTCTGAAACCAAGAACACGAAGAACACTTCGGTTATCACGAATTTAATTTTTCGTAACCGAACTCCTCATTGAATACCAATATATCGTGTTCGGTTGGTCCCCAAAAAATTCTAAAACTAATTAGTAACCGAACTCTACCCATAATACAAAAAAAAAAAGTAACCGAACTGTTTTATTTTTCCCACTATGTTGAGTTATGATTTAACCGAACTTTGCCTACTCTGTTCAGTTGGTTCGCAATAAATTCTAAAACTATCTAGTAACTGAACTCTACCTATATTACAAAAAGAAAAAAAAATCCAATGTAACCGAACTGTGCTATTTTGCCTACTATGTTGAGTTTCAATTTAACCGAACTTGTCCCACTATGTTCGGTTTGTTCGCAAAAAATCTTAACGAACCGAACTCTTCACTAATTGCATATATGTGGAGTTCGGTTAAATATGTTGTTGGGTTAAAGTTTGCGAACCAACCGAACATTACTCTGTAAATCCTATAAACAAAGTTCGGTAACATGTCTGTTAACCGAACGACTAAAAACCTCAATTAAAGAGCGAGTTCGGTAACCTGCGTGTTTGGAAAACGTAACCGAACTACACTTTCAGATGAGTTCGGTAACCTGTTCTTCACATAAGGTAACCGAACAAGCCCAAATCTACTCTAAAAATTTACAGTTTTTTGAAAAGTTGGAGCAATTCAACCAACATTATTTAAGTTTAAAGCATACCTGGGTACCCAAATACTCTTCCTCCGGTTGTGGTTGGTAAAATCGATCGTTTTTCATGTTTTCCTTCTTCATCTTCTCTAACTTTACTCTCTCAATAATTCTACTTCTTTTAAAAAAAACCATCTGATTTTTTAATCTCACTAATTATCTTTAACTTAATCATTTTACTAATCATGACAGTAACTATTATTAACATTAACTAATCATTACCTAAAATTAATCAGGAGGGTAATTTAGGTATTAATATAAATATTTAGATAAGGGGTGACCTAGATTTATTTCTAATGTTTTACCCAAAATAAAATAATGGTCCCCACAAAAAAAACCATGGTCCCAAAAAACGGTTCATATAAAATCAAGTTAGGCTTAATATAAGCCCAGCCCATTAATTTATTAAACCTCCTCAAACCCACCTACCCATTTTCACATGTAATACAATTAAAGCTCCAGACTTCCTGTGAACATTTCTTCCGTGAAGAGCTAGTTTTAAATCTTCCCAAAATCAATCATTACCTAGCCAAGAAAGTCCGGTTATATATATGCAAGATGCAGAGAAATAAGCAGCATTTTCGAAGTCAATACAAAGTTGAAAACACAGTTTGTGATTTCATTATAGATGGTGGTTGTGAACAAAATTTGGTTTCCATAAAAATGATCGAGTCATTGGGGTTTGAGATGGACTGGTATCCTGTTTCTGACCAGATAAAGTGGGTCAACAACAACGACGATGGGATGATCACCTGTATGGGTGTGTGTAAACTTCCGGTTTCAATTGGTAAGTGTTACTCGGACACAATCTTTTGTGAAGTAGTTAACATGGATGTTTGCGATGTTGTGTTGGGTATTCCGTGGTTGTTTGATGTTCGAGCATTTCACAATTGTCGTGATAACATTTATGAATTCATATGGGGAGCAACCAAGATCAAGCTGATGCAGGGTAAAAGACCGCCAGAAAAATCGAAAGAGGTGGCTTTTAAAAGTGCACTTTACACAGATGGTGAGGCTGAGTTCAAAAACAACTTTGGTGAAGTTGAACAGAACATTAGTGATGATGTCCAGGGAATTCATCAAGTGACTGGGGGAAATGAGATGCTTAAGGTTAGTCCTTCCCAGTTGGATATAGCTGTGGGGGTAGTTCCCGAAAGCAGCACTTATGAAGACTCATACGCATTTACCATGTTTTCTGACGATACTTCCAACTCTTATGGATACCGAAGGGACAATGCTAGGAAGATTTCATGGGAGCTTCTACATTGCAACGCTAGGAGCAAACGACATTGTGTGGCGGATTATTAAAATGAAAAATATAAAGTTGAGATTGTTTTTTGAACGGTTAATGATTCCGATGCATGATTCAAGATCTGCTTATGCCACCTTTGGGAGTGCCAAGGTCCTTTCTTCGACTTGCCATTTTCAGTATAAATTCGAGACGAGCTTCGTCGCAGTAGGGGAGCCTGATACTGATACGTGACGTATTTTGGCAAGTCCATTATATTTCCAAAATTTGACTAAATTTTGGATATCTCTTAATTTTAGTACTTTAATTATTAGGATGTTTAGTTTCTTGTTAGATTTGTCCTGTCTTCATGAGAATAATATATTCTCCAAGTTAGTTTAGGAACATTCTAGATTTCTAGATTTAATATTTGGAGGCTATAAATAGCCATTTCCTTTATCATTGTAATTAGCTTGGATTAGCTCGTTTAATGAAAATACCATTTGGTTAAAAACCTATTTGATTCTCTCTGAGATATTGATCATCTTTGATTGTTATTCGTCGCTTTGCTCCTGGATTAGAGTTGTTTATCATATTTGGGTCCTGTTTATCGGAATGGATTCTCCACGTGTCGGTTGTTGGTTGTTTTCAAATCGTTTCCGGTGTGACGTATCAATGACATATAAATTTTAGATGAGAAAGAATGATGCACATGAGGAATGTTTGGAATCGTTCAATGCAGGTGGGATCTACTCGTTATAGAAAAAAAAAAAAAAAAAAAAAAAAAAAAAAAAAAAAAAAAAAAAAGGCATGACGCACAAATAATAACATAGTGAATGGTCGGGAAGTGAAAACAAGGTGATGATGGGAGGTGTTCAAGAATCTTAGAAATGTATGACAAATTTACAAGTAAAAATATATTCATAAATTTTCTTCTCTCTCAAAAGAATACTGCCAAATAAAAGGCGAAGAAACTCAATACAAATCAATGCTATCTTCTTCTTCTTCTACATGTGTATTCCTCTCTTTGTAGCAACAGAACATGTAAGTTTTGAATGATCAAATTAGTGTGTGAACCCTAGCATGAATGGGACTCCAGTGCTTTTCAACCACATTTGTCCACGGATGAATGGCTGTGCTGTGTATCTAGCTGCTACCTTTCTGTCTGTGATGGCATGGTAACCCTTCCACTTAACTCTTCTAGCAGTGTTAGCTCCAGGACCTGTGTTTGCATACTCACCGTAGTCTAAGGTGTTGAGTGCGAAGGTACCTTCCCATGGATACCAACCATCTGGATGAATCAAATCACCAATAGCGCATTCCATGAAAATGGTCCTTGAGTATTCCTTCCATGGGCGACCCAAGTAAGAATTGATCTTGAACCTGACAGGGAAAAGTTGTCGTTCTGGCACGATTTGACAGTTTTGGAGGACTAGACCAGTGGTTTCAGCAGCCTTGCTCCTTCCATGAGCTGTGATTGTGTTCAGTTGGTTGTCCATGGGTTTTCTGACAATGATCATTGAGTTCTGGATAATGGTTGCAGAGTCACCGAAGATGAAGTCGATTGTGCCTGATATGATGCAGTTGCGGTAGAATTGGCGGTAGGTTTGTACGTACAAAGTGTCTTGGTATCCATCCATTCTACAGTTGTAGAAAGCAGATCTGTCTGATTGAACTCGTAGAGCCACGGCTTGATGACCTTCAGGCCCAGCTGTGTTTCTGAATCCCATCGAATAGCAATGGAAATCCCTTCCGATAACGGCTGCACGCCAATGCAAGATCATTGTCAACAAACATTTAATAATACAAGGGTAGCCATAAAGTATTCATGATCAGTATATATATGTAGAAACTCACCGAAGGAGGCGGTCTTGTCGGTCTTGATACCGTCTCGGAAGCTCTTCCTTCCGGTGACGATGGATTTTGTTGGACCATCTCCATACATGACAATGTTGTGCTGGTCTTTGGTGATAGTGATGTATTCGTCATAGATACCAGCCTTAACATAAATCACGTATGCCTGGTTCTTTATGTTATTCTTTGGATATGCAGCAAGAGCAGCACTAATTGTCCTATACTGTCCGCTTCCATCTTTAGCCACGACTGCATTAGGCCTCAACCTACCACTTTGGTGTAAGGCCAAAAGCTTTCGGCTGTTGCCAGAAAACCATGTAGGGAATCCTTCCTTGTCTGTCTCAGTTAAACCTCTGCCTTGAACAGAATCGGCTGCACTGGTCAAGTTAAATGGTATGTTAAAAGATTTGAGGAGGTCTGAAATTTCGCCAACAATACCAAGAGCATTGGTTGTAAATTCAGTAACACTGATTAAACCATTGTCCATCATAGCCTTCTTCAATTCAGGGCTGATATCAAGACCATCGAGACAGTTTTCCTTGAATGAAACCACAGCACTCAACCAATTCTGAAGCTCAGGTGCAAAATCACCCAAAGCATTCAATTCGTTGTCAGTAACCATGGACACTGATTCTTTAAGGTCGTCCAATGCGTACTGTAAGTACTCCTTGCAATCACCAAGAGCTTCCTTCAGTGTTTCATTGTTGTTGACGAGCTTGGGGTCGTCTACCAGTTTTTCTGTATGTTCAATAGCCTTCTGGACCTCATCCATGGTAAACTGGATTGCTCCCTTCACCAAAACTTTGGGGTTGGCGGATCCGTTGCTAACCAAAGGGCTAAGAGTTTTGATGCATGTGTCTTTGTATTCAGTTGGGTTACACATTGTTGTCACGGCCTTCATTCCTGGTGACAAGTGATCATCTGCATTTGCTCCACCATTTGATGAGCTGTCATGTTTGTGGAAGTGGCCAACACTAGCTATTACACCAATGACAACACCTACTACTAGGATAAGCGACACACTGGCCGCTGCAACCTTTCCGATCATCTTTTTTTTTTTTCCTTTTATATGATAGTAATCTCGCCTTCGCTTTCCCTCTTGAAAGCTTTCAAATTTTGATCAAAGAAGGCGAGATGCCGGGAAACAAGAATAACAACAGGATGAGAAGAGATCTTATTATTACAATGTCATCATCCTTCTTGTAAGAACTTGTTAGTGTTCCCGGATGTTGGAGAAATGGATAATAGGAGGGGTTTTATAGCATCAGCTAGATAACAATGCCGAGTTAGTTAAGGTTGTCCATAGTTAGCTTTTCACTATTCTTAGTTAAGACAATAACTGATGGTTTTACCAATTCTTTCAATCCAGTTATCCTCCTGAACTTCAGGACTAATTTGTGGCTATGCCTTTCAACCCAGCCTAACCACCACAGCTTAAAACAGTTATTAACATATGGATGGACGGAGCTGAGTACATACTGCATTCGTTCCAGTTATGTGAATTTTAGCTGGATAACACCAGTTATGCACTTAACAGACACCCCCTAAAGTAATATGCATTACATAAAATCATGGGGAGTTCACAGAGAGGGAGGGAATTAAGATATATGAATCTGAGCAGTAGGATAATCAAGATAATGTCAAAAAAAGGTTACATCTCGAATAGGATAAATGGGAAACAATACATACTGGAACTAGCTTTCCCAAGACACTGCTGAAAGTTGAACTCCGTGTTATAAGAGCAGCCTTAACTTCCAAGAGTTGCTTGGAAATGAGTTTTCTCATGATGAATTCTTTGTTCATTCCACAAACTCCAGTGTCCGGAAACATGTCTCCTGTGACCTTTCCAGGGCCCTGCATACCCTTGGCAGGCAGACCATGATTGTGACAGTTGCATAACTGATTGTGTAGGTGTCCATTGGTAGTGATAGCTGGGGTATGAAAAACACCAAAATTTTGAGACAAATAGCCATTTTAATAGCAGGTGCTATGTTGATTCTACGGGCACCTACTGGGCCAACTCAAGATTTCTCCTTTGGAGTGTGTCTTGAAGAGAGATTTTGTTAAGTGCAAACGTCCATATAAAAAAAATTACTCTTGCTGGGACATAATGGCTCCAGAGTTTTTCAGATGGGAATTGCGGGTTACCTGGGTCATGTGCTGTCAAAGCATTCCAGGTTGATTTGACAGAGAACTCCCCTGTAGGTGATGAAGTCCACACTTTTGAATCTGGTTGAGATGTGTAAACAGGTGGAGTGGTTCTGTGTGGAAGGCACATAACAACACAATCTCAACTGGTAATCTCTTATTCTTAATTGAAGACTAGGAATGCTGATTGGTAAGTACACTGCTTCTGGTTTAAATTTGATATAATTTTCAACCTCCTATATCATCAGTACCCGAGTTTCTTATGTTTTCGTCAACCCCTCCGCCAGTATATTGCAAACTTGATCCTGATCTTCAATTAACTCTGCTTCTGAACCAGCTTCATCTCTATTATTTCTGCCGATTAACAAACCGTGTGTAGCAGCATCTGGGACCCACCCTTTCTCCAACATCTGATCTAAGAATCTACAGGCGTCATGTTTATGACCTTCCTTGCAGAGACAGTTGATCAACATGTTGTACATTGGAACAGTCAGAATTCCATCCCTTAAAGCCAGCTTATCCATTGAGTGTGTAAGCAGGTGTAACTGAGAATGGCTCGCCATACAGAACATCAGTATCTCTAAGGTCTCTGAATCTGGAACAAACCCAACTCCGAGCATCTGACTTAACAGTAGAGCACAATCACTTGTTCTGCTTTCTGCAGACATGCTACATATTAGGACATTGTAAGTCTCCACATCTAACGTACAGCCCTGCACCAACATTTGTGAAAACTGTACTAACACATCTGCTGCCCTACCCAACTTTAGCAACCCATGCATGATGATATTGTACGTCTCAAGACAGCCGGAAGTACCAGAACGAAATTCCGAAGACTTTAACAGCCTGATTGTTTCATCAGCATTTCCTGTAAGCATACATTTGAGCAAGATATTGAATGACGATGTTCTCATACTGATACCGTTGGTAGACATATAATGGTACACCGACAATGCTTCTTCCATCATATTAACACTGCATAGGCCTTCAATTAGTTGCTCGAAGGAGTTTGACTCTAAAACCCACTTCTCAACACGAACAGAATGAAATAGCTCGAGAGCCTCTTGATACTTTTCCTGTCGACAGTGTCCACATATAAGAGCAGAATAAGTAGCAACATCGGGAATGTATGACAAAATCACCATTCTATTAAGAACTTCAAACGCCTTTGTAACTTTTCCTAGTTCACAAATCCCTCGGATAAGAATACTCCAAGAAAAACTATCAGCTACATTCTTCTCAACCATTTTCTCGAGAAATTTACTTCCCTCAAAAAGTCTACCACTGTTGCAGTAACCTTGAAGCAACTCATTGTGAGGAGAAACATCAAACACAGAATTCTCCTCCAAGAACTTGGCCGCTTCACTAAACTTCCCAACTTTACCAAGCCCGCAAACAATATCAACAAATATATCAACCACAGGGTCTATACCATTATCTACCATATCTTTGAAAAGCTTAACCGCCTCATCTAACCTCCGTTCTGCACACAAACTCTCCACCAAAACCTTATAAATTAACAAACCAGGCAATGTACCAGTATCTCGCATCTTACTTAACAGTTTCATTCCAACATTTAGTTTATTAGCTTCACAATAAATAGGTATCACGGCCCAATAAAAACTCACATCCAATTTACACTCAATCTCAAACATCTCATCCAAAACTTTAACTGATTCAGCAACCCGGTCTCTCATACACAAACCCTTAATAAGTATCTCAAAAGTCCTACCATTAGGCTTACACCCTTTCTTATCCATTCTCCTGTACTGATCTAACGCAACTTCAATCCTACCATCTTCCAACAAAACTTGTATCAAGTAATTCAACGTGTCAACATTTGGTACAATTCCAGCTTTCACCATCTCTTTATAAGCAAACAATATCGAAAGCAAATCACTTTTCTCCTCTACAAGAGTACCTATTAGTACATTACAAATCCGTATAGACGGTTTTACCTTTGCGGAATTCATAATTTCGAGAACTCTTAAAGCTTCTTTAACTCTATTATTATCAACAAAACTAGTAATTAATTCAGAAAAGACTTCTTCAATTCCTATGCACTTTTCCTTAACCATATTCAAACACAGAACTTCCATTTCTTCAGTTTTTCCCACCATACCTAATTTCAGAATCATGTTAGTATAAGTATCAGGGGTATGACAAAACCGTTTCTGTAAAGAAACCCATTTTATTATCTCTATTGATGTCTTCATATCATGAGTTGAATTTAAAACCCTAAGTAAGTTATCAGGATTTAAGTTCTTCCTTAAAGCACGTATTTTTACTTCAAAATCAGTGGCTTTAGGAGTATCATTTGAAGGAATTTCACTTGAAATTGAAGAAAATAATGAATTTAAACATACCCTTTTTAGAATTTGCTTTGAATTGATCAAAGATGAAACCTTTAATGCCATTCAGTGCTACCCTTCTTCTTCTTCAGTCCTATACTCAACGAGAAATTTCCATGGGGTTTAACTCAGTTGAACATGTTACTGTACCGATGGGAACGTTTAATACTTTAATCACCTTTTACCTGGGCTTTGGACGCTCTAGTCCTCCCCTCCAAAGCCCAGTACTCTTTAATCTGAAAAGAAACTCCGGTTAGGCAGGCGGTTTGGTCTAGGGGTGAGCATTTGGCCCGTAATCCGTGGATTTAACCGGGACCAATCGCATATATGCGGATGGTTTTCCAAACCGTTCGTTAATGGGTTGGATGCGGATGAGATTTTTGGAATTCAACAGATTACAGATTGGGTCCGGATGCAACCTTGAAAATCCGTTGGACATCCATAACCGTTAGAAGAAGGATATTTATATAGTTTTTAGAAAATATATAGACAGTTTAGGAATTCTTAAGGAGTTTGCTTGAAGTGTTTTTCATGGCACTTTTATATTTATATACATGTATAGAATGTATAGATTCTATCAGAAATCTTCTATGTTGGTTTTATTCTTTCATTATAATTTTAATTAAAACAAATCCATTGGATTATTTGTACCCAATCCGTTCATCCGTGCATCCATTGGATGATGGATTGGATGCGGATGCCAAATTTGAAATCTATAATTAATTGGATTGGATGCGGATGAGGTAAAAACCGGTCCATACTGGCCCATGCTCACCCCTGGTTTGGTCTGAATTCTAGACGAGTTAGTTCAAAGTCTAGACAAATTCAACAATTCCCGTATTTTCATAATACCAAAACTATCTTTGTATAGGTTTTGATTTTGGATTGATATGAAATTTCAAATCGAAGAGATTGAAAGAGAGATTGAGACATAGAGAGTGAGGAGGCGATTTTGGAGGATTAACTCGTTTCTTCATCAGATTTGTATCTCATGTTAATTTTTGAACTTTGATCGCTCCCCCTCCTTCTCCCTAATCATTTCTTTTTATGGTATATACGAAATGTTCGATTTTGTGTTTTTAATTTTTCTTAATACATGGTATAAAAACGATTTGATGTCTCATATTTTGTTAGATCTTCTTGATTTCTGTTTTTGATTTTGTTATTTCATAGGTTTTGATTTTCGCACAACCTTTTGGTTTCTATTTTTTATTTTTTTTTGGATGTATTATATGAAATTGATTCGATCTTTGATCATCGATTTTTGATTTATCGAATTTTGTGTTTTATCAAGACGTTGAATCTTTCATCCTCGATTAATTGATTGAGTATTTGATTTTTTTCTTATTATTACATAGAATTTGTACTTTCTTGTACACTGTATATGTTTTAGTTTTTTCAAATCTTAAAATGTGATTTGAAGCTTGATTGGAAGAATTATTTCTCTCATATTTATAAACGTTATTCAAATTTGTTGATTTTAAATCTTTGTGTTAGTTGATTCAGATCTTTTTTTAGATTTCTGTGTTAGTTGATTCTAAGAATAGATTTTGTTTTAGATCTTTGATATTTTCATTTATATGTTTTTATAACGTTCTGAATTTTATCCATGGTAATTATATAGCATGTGTTCTTGACTTCTTGTACATTGTACATGTTTCAGTTTATATAGCATGTGCACTTTAATGTACACGTACGGATATGATTTTTATATATGTTTTATGTAATAGATATGGTATCAACCATGTCTGAGAAGGTTGTTTATTTTTGAATAATGGTGAGCATCCGGTGCCTTTTCGTGTAAGTACGCAGAGCACCTTAGATGAGTTGAAGCGTTTTTCATGTAAGTAGTGGAGGTATTTGTCTCCTGAGACTATATAGTTGAGCTATATGGAACATGGTCGCAGATTTCTTATCCTTGGTGATATATCTCTTCAAGGTCTAGTGGCTCTTACGTATTTGATTAGCAAAAGATTTTTATTTGCATGTTGATGTGCTTTAAAAGACTTGTTCTCAGTCTAAATATGGTCTAAATGTGGTTGTAGTAGTAGTTATGGTTCTAGTACTGCAAATTCTGGTGTAACTGCAAGCACTTACGGTACTCCTAAAATCTTTTTTAAGGGGGTTCATAATGATGCAGACAAGGGCAAACCTCTTATTTCCGATGAAAGTGTGTATATTTTTGACAAGATAGGTAAAGAGTTTATCGGTAATGTTGAAGCAGTTAGAATAGTTGTTGCTAAGTACAAACTAGCTACTAGTTACAAAATTAGGATTCTGAAAAATGACAAGACTCGAGATACTGCAAGTGTAAGGAAGATGGTTGTCTATGGAGGATTCACTTTATGCATGTGAATAGTGACACATCTCGGTTTGTTCTGAAAGATGCTAATATGCTTCACAAGTGAGCGGTGTTCATATTTTTGCATATTACTACTTTTTCTTTTTACGGTGTTCATGGTGGTGTACATAAACCCAATTGGGAACGGTTTCTGAATAATCTTAAAGAAGTGGTTGATGAGCGTCCTATTGTATTATTTTCTTAGCGATCATGGGGGAAGGCCTTATATAGGGAATTTCAAAAGTATTCCCTAATCCATCCACAGCTTTTTCTTTTATCACATGAAGGCCAATCTTCCCATTAGATCAGGCGGTGTGAATTTCAAAGATGTTAAGGATTTGTTTTTCAAAGTTTCTTACTGTTATACAGCTGCTAACTTAGAAGTTGTTTTGCGGGGTGTGCATGTGCTTGGTTGTGGATATGCTGCTAATTATATCATGACTATTCCAAATGAGAATTGGGCTTCTGCATTTTTCCTTGTATGTATAGATATGGTGCTCACTCTTCAAGTGTAGCCATGTCAATTAATAATTGGACCAATAAACAAGTTGTCTGCTTACGCTTTTGTGGATGAAATACGGTGAGTATAATTTTTACTTTTTTATTTATTAGTGAAGATTCTTTTTCTTTTATGTACATAGTTATTTTGAAGCTGCGCATAATCTTACAACTATGTGTACACATGTATTTTCATAATGTGTACGTAGTTATACACATATTTATTTATTTATTCAAGATCATTTTGATTGATGATTTGTGTTTTATTTTTCAGGTTGTTGAGGAAGAATTCTAAGAGAAGGATTGAAGCTCTAGAAACTTTCAACACTGGGCTCACTCCCATATACAAGGATTTGCTCAAGGAGAACACCAACATTGGTCGAACTTGAAGTGTTAGTGAGTCAGGGGATAAATTGTATAAAGTCCATTCTCCCAGGTCTCGATGTGTAGATCTTCTACAGAAAACATACACGTGTCAGTGGTGGCGAGTGAATTGGTTTTCTTTGTGCACATGGTTGTGCTTCCATTTATGCTAAGGGGGATGACATTTATGGATAAGATACATTTCACCACCGAATGGTCAAACTTTGTGTCGGGGTAAAAACAGTTTACTGGGTCAAGTATAAAATAATGGAGTATCTAGTAAGAGAAAATCGTCTAAACCCTTAAACAAAAACACTGAACGGGGTTCTTTGAGTTCGAGAGACCAATCTGTAGTTATCTTACCATCAGAAAAAAAAAGTTATATACCAACAACAAAAATAATTATAAGATTTGCTGCATTATCGACTTACTTGTCAGAAATCCCTTCACGGTTTCCACCATTGTCGATTGTAATATGTATTGGATTTGTTGCTTTTTCAACATAAACCCGACTCTACGACCATGAAAAAGTAATTGCATATTATTCGGTAACTCGTACCTAATTGACAACAACAAGACAGCTCAACGTACATTTGTACCTATTTATATTTCAACAAAAGTGCATGACCAAATAATGTACTTTGCAAAACCTGCACAGGCTCCCTAGGAACGGGTATTCGTTTGAACGGGATATTCCCATTGGAGGACATAAGGTTCATATGTCCATTTCACATCACAGATGTGAGCATTGAGCAACAAGCACGGAAGTAGCGTGCATGCTAGAATAACTTCATAGGCTCATTGTATTTAGAACCTTCGGCCAATCTAATCCACTGAATTGATTTTCTTCATCTGATCCGGGAACAAACCATTTTCTGCTGCAATTATATATTAACTCATTTGTATAGAAAGGTTCATCAGAACGAACATATTAATAACGCATAAAGAGTTAGTAATTTAAAAATCGCTTGTAGGAATGAACATGGCCAGTGAAAACAATATCAACTCGAGCCTCATAAATCAAATCTTCCATTTCATTTTTCAGTCCAACAGATGCAAATCCTAATTGATGATTTATATTCGTTGTGTACCACGGTGCATGGACAATTACAATTAACCATGGTATTCTATTCCTATCGACAATATCCAAATCAGCTTGAAGCCATTTATATTCAACCGACTCAGATCCAGATCTTGTATAAGACCGTAACATGATGACATGAATCCTTGCAACATCAAAGGAGTAGTACAAGTTTGAAGCAGAACCACTTTCTTCGAAGGGCATATGCCATCTTGCGTTATATGCTGCAAATGATTTAGGATAAAATATTGCAATATACTCATTTTTATGATTCCCTTGTGTTACCATCCATAGGCGTCGACTTGCTAGTGATTCTACTGTTTGTCCAAATGATCTCATGGTGGTTGGTAATAATCTTCGTAAGCCAAGTCTCCTGGTAAAAGCATTACATTATAACTCGGTGCTTCTATGTGATTTAAGGTGTGGTTGTCCATCCCGTTTGACCAATATCACCTACATACATTTTCACCCTTAATTAGTGCTTCATTAAATGAAAGTGCAGCCATAAACCCGATACAAAGATAAGTTGTGTACACATTTACCTACAACGATGAACTTGATAGGGAATTGAGCTGGTGGGGTTTTGAAACTGAATACACAATCCGAATTCGATTCAATTGGTGGTAGTATACAGAGTCAGGTGTCAGTAGACCGATGACAACATCGTGGATTTCTCCTAAATGTTAGATACGATATTTATACAAATAAGTACTCCCTATCGCAGATAAATTGTAATTTCCTTCATAATACGATATTATACTTTTCACAAAGTTCCATGAGCATTTGTAATCCAAATTACACACATTTTATCTTGACCTACTAAACAAATATGAACCTGCAAATATTTAACATAGAAAATAAAAAATTGTATATTGGTTACATAATTTTATCAGTCACAACGCAAATTTTAGATTGTGTAATCTCGTAATAATTATATAATTCTAAAACTTGATGTCTTCCTATCGGTATATCAGTAAGCATTTACATATACATGTTGAGGAGACATTGAAGAAATATCACGGACTACCTTGCAGATGAAAATGTCATCTCCAAGAGGTGGACGAACATAGGAAAATACAATGTTAGTAGTACGAAGATAAACAACAAACACCACAATCAAACTTAATAACAGTCTTGAAATTGTCATTGACATCTTGTTTGGATGAACACAATAAAATAGAAGGTGTAAGAATCATAAGAAGAAAAATTACATATAATAGGATGAGTCCATAACACCTAGAATGAATGAACTAGGACGGAAAAAGCCATCGCTAATTATAAATCATGCAAAAGAGAACTCGTGCATGATATACGTTATCGCTAAAACTTTTTAGGGATATTTTTACTTTGGATCCCAACTTTGTAACCAGTATTGTGTTTGGGTCCCAGAAATTTCAATATTAGAGTTTGGGTCCCATGACTGTAGTTGACCGTCTTAACCGTTATCAAATAAATTTTAAATTTAATTAATATTCAATTTAGTTAATATCTTTAGTTACCGTTAGCACGTGTGTCACACGTGTGACTAAAAATCTAGCAAAACGCTTCTAACAGTCTGATTTAATCTACTGAAACACATCTAACGGACTGGTGGTGGAGTGAGCTTGGTTGTGTACTTTTAAGAAACACTTGATTGCTTAACTGGAAATGCATGGAGAGGTCTCTTTGATGTTTGCTTGGCTCTCTTTATATTTTATTCAACAGGAGCTAACAGCAGACCGCTCTACCACTGAGCTACTGAGGAATAACGGACGACAGCTCTTATGATTATCTTTCTTTTAAGTCATTATTGTAAACTAATATTGGGTTAACAAGCAGCTAGTATTAGGATTCTAAAAAATCTCGTTAATACATAGTCATTTATCAACAATAACCAATGACATTAGCACCTCCGTTCACCTATTTTTACAGTGTCAAACTGTGTCCAAAACTGAAACAAATTAGTACCTAACTTTTGCAGCAACAATAACTCAAAACTAAAACAAACTCCTACCCATTATTCTCCATCAGATCACCACTAACACCCTAACCATCACCACTAAACGTTTGAATTGGAAATAGGGGGAATCATTTTAACAAGAGTTGTTTTTTTTTATAAAAGACGAGATTATATTAATTAAGCAATATAGTACAGAAAGTCTACAATTTCATTTTTTTCCGAATTTGTTAGAAAGAATACTTTCTTTTTGCACTTGCTGATGCAAGTGTTTCGACATGTGTTGTAGTCTTCTGATCCTTGCTTCTTTTGCCACTGAGTCCGCTGCAACATTGTGATCCCTGTTTATAAATTTTACCTTAGCCTGTGGAAGTCTTCCTAGAATAGAAGTAGTTTCTTCAATAGAAATCTCTGATGTCCAAGAAGTATCTGATCCTTTTTTAATAATTCTATCCGCTAGAACTTTACAATCAGTAGCAATAACGACACTTGAGAGAATATTATCCTCTAGCCATTTTAAGGCAATTAATAGAGATTTTGCTTCTGCAGGTAAGGCCGAGGACGCCCAATCTGAGCCTGCAGACAGGTGCATAAAAGCTTCTTGTTCGACCGAGTAAAGAATGAAAGCGTAGCCCATTGATAAGTTCTCCTTATTAAAGGACGCATCAGTAAAAATTATCCAATCCTCTTTGAAAGTGTTCCAAGCGGGTTTAGATGCTTTCTTTTTCTGAATATCTTTGTAAATTTTTTCTTTTTTGTGCGGTTGGGATTGAATGAAATTTTTAATCTGTTGAATTAAAGAATAAGGATCTAGGTTGGTTTTTCTAAAAATTACCTCACATCTATATTTCCATAGGAACCAGATGATTGTTGCGATTTGATCACATAAATTGGCGAATTTAGGATCAGATATCCAAATTTCAACCCACTTAACAATAGAATCCGTGTTGATTTGCTAGTTAACCATGTTCAAATCACAGACAAACCAAATCGACATAGGAAAATGACATTTTCAAAAAAAAAATGGTCTTCAGTCTCGATATTTGGTTATCACATAAAGGACACTCCGGAGAGATTTCAGAGTTGTGAGTTGTTAGTCTGCTATTGGTCGGAAGAGCTTTTTGAACCAATTTCCAAATAAATAGTCTTATCCGAGGGATTGCCTGCAATTTCCAAGTTTTTTCCACGGAAAAATAATATCCTCCTCATTGTTACTATTTCTATTAATAAGGTAGTTGTAATATTTTTTGCCGAGAAATTCCCAGAAATATGGTGCTTCCATCTAATCCGATATTTTTTATTTCTATTCGGGGTGATTGCTAAAAAAATTTCCTTAATTTCTGGAGTAAAATACTCGTTTAGTTTCCAGTATCCCAGGAACTGTCTAACTTTAATAGCTCTTGGAAATTTTGAGGGATAGAATCGATTCTATCGCTTGGTTTATTTATTATATCTGAATTTGGTATCCAACTGTCTTCCCAGATCTTCGTATTAGCACCGTCTTTCACTTGTCAGACAAAATTTCCTTTTAATATTGAGACCTTTTTGGATGCTAGTCCAGATCCAAGATAGCTCATAGTTTCTGGTTGGTTCAAATGGGTTTGAATCATGATAGTATTTCGCTTCTAATAATTTTACCCATAATTGATCTTTTATGTCATAACTCTGCTAGCAAGCTTAGTTAGAAGGGCTATATTGAAATTGTGAGGATTCTTAATTCCTAATCCACCTTGAGATTTTGGTTTACACATGCCCTTCCACGCTTTTATATAGCCACCTTTTCCTTTAGGCTTATCTTTTTTCCACCAAAAATCTCTTTGAATTTTGTCAAGCTTATCTAGAGTTTCTTTTGGAAGGGCTAGCATCTGCATCTGGTATGTTGGGTAAGCTTGGAGAATGGATTGGAATAAAACTGTCATGCCTGCTTGCGATAAAAACTTAGCTTTCCAACCTTGAAGAGTATTATAATATCTTTGAAGAAGTGTTTCAAAATTCTCATTTCTGTTTTTATCGAAAAAGAGAGGAGTTCCGAGATACCTGTCCTTTTTCGTCATCAGGGGAACTTTTATGATTTTTGCAATTATCTTTCCATGTTTTGGGAGAATTTTTGGGCTGAAATAAATCCCGAATTTTGCAAATTTACCATTTGATCCGTGATTTCCCCAAAATTAGATAAAATATATAATAAATTTTTGCTTCCCCTAGATCCGCTTTGGCGAAAATAAAACAGTCGTCGGCGAAGAATAGGTGGGATATAGTAGGAGCTTTGTTTATTTTAATACCCGAAATCTTATTTTCTATTGTGTATTTTTCTAGGAGTCTATAGAGGACCTCCATGCAAAGAAGAAAAATATATGGAGATAAGGGGTCCCCTTGCCTCAAACCCCTAGAGGTAGAGAAATTAGGGCCCGGAGAGCCATTTAGAAAAATAGAATAGGAGGTCGTGGATATGCATTGAGATATGAGGTTTACCCAGAACTCACTAAAGCCAAAGGAATATAAAGCTTTTAAAATAAAAGGCCAATCGACTCTATCAAAAGCCTTGGAAAGATCAATCTTGAGAGCAAAAAACCGTTTTGTTTTCTTGGAAGTTTTCATCGAGTGAAGCAGTTCATGGACTATGATAATATTATCAGTAATTTGTCTCCCTGGAAGAAAGGCAGATTGATTTGGGGATATTAACCTATTTAAAATGGGTTTTAATCTATTAGATAAGATTTTTGAGATGAGTTTGTAGATAGTATTGCTTAGGCTGATAGGTCTGAAATCCGCTGGGGTCTGAGGATTGGAGATTTTTTGCATGAGAGTGATGAAGGAGTGGTTAAAATCATTTTCCATTATCCTTGTTCTAAAGAATTCTTGCGTAGAAAGTATTATATCCGGACCCAAGGCGTCCCAATTAGCTTTGAAGAAACCCGGTTGGAAACTGTCCGGACCCGGAGCACCCCAAGGATTCATGTTCGAAAGAGTTGTCCATATTTCCTCAGTATAAGGAATTTTGATTAAATCTATGTTTTTCGAGTTCGTAATACAAGGTTGTATTATTTCCGCAAGGTCTACAAAGTAGTTTTGTATTTGGGAGGTTCTGATTTGAGTGAAGTGATTGATTAATAGGGAGTTGATTTGGTCTCTATCAGAAATCCAGAGTCCTGATGGTTCTCTGAGAGAATGAATTGCATTGATTTTTTTTGCTATTTGAAGCGGAGGCATGAAAATATTCGGTATTTTAATCGTATTCTTTGAAGAATTTATCTGCAACTCTAGATTATCCTATTATGGCGAATTTCTTCTCCAGCTTGTCCGCTCACTAATGAGATTTGTAAATCGGTGGTTCTTGCCTTTCGATATCGAGTTGGTCAGGAAAACGTTATCCTATACTTCTTTCGTCGCTGGCTTCCATGACAATGAGGTCATTCTTGCATGGGCTTTGCTTTGATGATGGGTAGGCTTGTTGTGCTTTGGCACTTCTGGCTCTTCGAGATCACAGGATGACGTAATCTGGCTCTACCATCGGGAAGGAACTAACTAGCGCGTAGGCTATTCTCGAAGCGAAACTAAGGCATTGGACTACTCATATCCCTTACTCTGCTTTCTCAGGTTCTCTTTCTGACCCTGAGGCATCTGATTCGCCATCACATCTGCTTAGGAGTGACGTCAAGTGGTGCGAGGTTCTCTTCATATGTTTAGGAGATTGAAAACTTAACGAAGTTCCTTAATTCTTTGAGAGTTGATGGTAGTAGTCATTTCTAATTTCGTACCATTTTCCTAGCTCAGCTTGGAGATTTTTGAGCGTATCTATCTTGGACGAGATATTTCCTGATTTGTGGATGTTATCTATTTTGGTATTAAGGTTTTTATATTTTTATGAATATTCCCAAAAACATCTTAGTTCCACTGGGCTAGATCTGAGGACAGAGATTTCAAATTTGAAGCGAAGTTTTTGCCCGAGGAATTGGAAGAGTGAAGATTCCAAGACGCTTGAACGATAGTTGATAAAGATGGATGGGATAGCCATGACCTAAGGCATCTAAAAGGCTTATGAAGTTTTTTTGTTTCCGAATTGGAATCTAAAAGGATGGGAGTATGGTCAGAGCCAACTCTGGTTAGGTGACTTACCTTTGTGTTTGAGAATAATAGTATCCATTGATATGATATTAGAGCTCGATATATCCTTTCGCAAATGTTAGCATCTCCGCTTCTGTTATTTGACCAAGTGAATGGAGCGCCTTCATATCCCGCATCTTGTAGGCCCAGAGAGTCTATTATCTGTCTAATGTAAGATTTACTGCTTGAGCTCGTATTGTTGGCACCTTGCTTTTCTCCTGGGTCCAGTGTTATGTTTAAGTCTCCAATAATAACCCATGGTTTTTGAACTTGTTGCGCTATATTCTGAATATGAGACCATTGGGCTATTTTTTCGTCTGCTTCGATTGCACCATAGACAGATGTAATTTCTATTTCTTTATCACTGATTATTGCTTCAAAATGACAAACATTAAGGTGAGCCGAGACTAATTTTAAATCCACATTATTATGCCAAGCAATTGCTAACCCCTTAGCTATTCCCACCGACGGGATTATGAACCAATTATGGAATTTAGATTTTTCATAAGGAAGTCCATTCGATCGAATGGAGCTTTTGTTTCAGAAATAAATATAATATCTGATTTATAAAAGTTGCATAAGTGGTCTAAATGATCCCTAGTTATTGGAGTTCCAATACCTTGTACATTCCATGAGAGGAGTTTCATGTTTGTACATGCTAGGGAACAGAGAGTAAAGAGCAAAAGGAGAAGCCTAAGAGAAAGAATAGTTTTCTAAAAGCGCCTAGAGTAACAAGGATTGAGACACTAGTTAGGAAGAGAAAAGAGAATAAGGGAAAGCTTAAAAGACAGATAAAATCTTTGAATCTGATTGAAAAGAGTTCAGAAAAATTGACAACAGAACTCACACCAAAATGTAAAAAATTGTAATCCTGGGATACTGAAAAGTCTTGAGGATAATGGGAGATCAACACAGAGACACTATAAATTGCAGTCTAAATTGAAAGAAGAGAGTGAATGAAAAACTGCACCTGAATACAAAATTATTGGGGACAAGCAGAGAAAAGGAAAAAGGATAAAAAGACTAAGAGAAGCCAAAGGAATCAAGTACTAGTTATCACAGGAATACTGAGCTAGTGCAAAAATAAAGTTAACACAAGGAAGCAAGGCCAAGTCCTAGGCTAACAAAAGAAACAGTAGTATTAAGCAGCTAGAAAGCAAAGGATTTACAGTCTAGGAGCAACGCTATTTAGCTACAAAAGGGAAAAGCGAAAAATACAACTAGGCTACTAAAACACAAGAAATAAACCTAATTATACAACTGAAAGCAAAAGCAGACAAGCCAGCTAGCAAAAAAACAGACAAAATACAAGAAATAGGAGCTCACAGGCTCTGAAGGCTTTGTACATGTAATAATTTGAGGCTCAGTTCAGCTGCTATCATTGAGATTTGGATCACTTTAAAATATCTTCTCTGTTGCCATCTTGTTGATCTTCAAATGGGCTAGCAATCATGTTGGAAGAGGATTCTCCATTGTATCATTGATGAGGAAATTCATTGACTGACCTAATTGGTTCAATAACCTCCATTTCCCTAGTTTCTGATTGACTGCCAATGCTTAGAGATAAATTCAAATCAATGTTCAAGTCAATATCTTCAAGTCTTGGTTTCTTAGGGGCTGGTAGAGGGTTATCCCAATGGAAATTTTTTTGCATCTGAGCCCAGTTTTGAACATATATATGCAGACTTGTTATCTTGTTGAGATGTTGAAGCTTCACCCCTCAGACCATTAGCAAAAACAAAGGGATTTCCATGTCTATCTCTTTTCTGTATCATCTTCCACATATAAGTGTCCCTTTGGACATTATTAAGACACAAACTATGATTTGCAGATCTCGGATGCCACTTGATCTGCTGTTGTGTCTGGAAGGCTATCTTCAGAAAACTTCATGCCCTCCTGCACCATCATTGGTTGCATCTGTTCTTGCTGGTTGACTACTTCTTGTTGCATAGCTAACAAAGCTGCATAAGCTAGAGCTTGTTGAACCTCGGCTTGGTGTTCAGCCATGTGGTATTGCATGCAGTCTTGGGTCTTATGGCCAATCAGCTCACAGAAATCACATAAATTGAAGGGAAAGTTATGAAATCCAAAATAAATAGTATCAACAAAACTTATTTCATTTTCTGCCTTGACACTTAACTTAATCCTTTGATGAAATCTAATGTTGTACCTCACTGTGATAGAAACACTTCCCATGCAGGCAAGATATCTTCTTAGATTATCTCTAGAAACTTGAGCTGGTGTCAGGTTCTTTATAGTTATAAAGAATAACTCTTATGTTGGATACCAAGTTATTAGATTATCAGTAGAATTAATCCCATTTTTTTATGCTAAAGAGATCCCCAAATACTCTTCTAGTAGCTAAACTTAAAACCTTGTGCATCTCATGATCATGTTGAAACCTTATAATATAAACCCACTCACTAGCTTTCCTAACTGAAATTCCCCCTTGAATCTTCCACTGGAATAATAATGTGTTTTTCACATCCCAACAGTTTCTCTCAATTGGTTCTGTGAAAATTCCTATCAGACAGCTTGTCCATAATAGATGGGTGTTTTGGAATCTATTTGGGATAACTTCATTAAGATTAAACTGCCTCCCATTGCTCAGATTCATGGATTGTTGAAGTTGTTGAGTTAACTGTGAAACATCACCATGCCAAACTGCATACATGGTGATACACAAAAACAACAGATATGCTACCATGTATTAAAAAGGTGGGGTTGAGGTTTGAAAGAAAGGTTTTATTATTGATAAGAGCAAGCACAACACAAGGATGAATAATAACTTCATCTTTCAAGGTATTTATAGGGCTTGATAAGGGATTAAAATGAAAAAAAATCAGAGAAAGTGGGACTGAAAGGTGGGCAAGAAATCAAGAGACACTAGCGTATTTCAGAGATAATAAAAAGATGTGAAAAGAATTATGAGTTCTACCCGCATATAAAGGCTAAACATAAAAAACAACTAGGAATCAGGGAAAGAAATCACCAGGTTCATGATTTCTATCAGCATATCTTACAAATGTCAATAATGATTAAATTAGGATGCCATTAACTCATAATTTAATCAATCTTCTGCAAACCCTAATTAAATTAACTCAAACCTAGATAATAGCTTAAACAGGCCTTCGCACACCTAAAATAAAAAAAAACCATCTTGAAAAACGATGCAGGAGCATTACCTGATTGAGGAAATAAGAGAACAGAAACAACCTTTATCTAGAAATTCTTGGGATATCAAACGTTTTTTATTCTATTCCCTTTTCCTGAATTCGCTGAAAAAATCATCGATACCCCAAATCCCTTTATCTGTGAATCCTTAAAAGCAAATCTCCAGATTAAATAAACCTTCTTCGATTTCATCGATACCAAATCTCAAAATAAGCAGCGAACAATTTGATTTTATGTACTATTTGCCATCAGAGCCCATGATCTGCAGATTAGCAGATCATGGAGAAAAATTAATCAAAAGAGTTGATTTATGGAAAGGAAAAGAATTGATTTATGAGCTTAGAAGGGAAACAAAACCAATCAAGATCTACGATTATTGAAAATTGTGAATCGGGGAAAAATTGAGTTGACTCAATATCGCCCGATTCGCAGAGCTCTTCCTCTCTCCCGATCGTCCTGGACTGCTGTCACTAGCCCATTTTAATAAGAGTTGAAGCAGGTAAATCCAAACTTCTTCTCTGCAATGATTATTATTATTATGGTGAGTACTATCATCATAATGCAACTGATAGATTAAAATAATCATTCTCAGATAAATTTCGAGGAGATAATTTCATAGAGTTGATACTGGTGATGGTAAATTTGTTGTTGGTGATGCATTTCTGAAAGTCAAAATTTAGTCAATTCTAAATTTATTGTTGTTGATGATGGTAATTCAACGATGGCGATGAAGACAAGAGGAATATTAACAGAGAAGATGAAGATCTAAAACCCAATTCAATAACACTAATTAAATCCATCTTGAAGATACTACTGATTGTTCACCACCTTCAATTAACTTCTTCAACTTCTGTGACAGCAATAAAAAATAAGTGCAGTACTAATTAGGGCTGCACAACGGGTAGGGTGGGTAGGATATGGCCTATACCCGCTACCCTACCCGTTTACTGGCGGTTAAGAAAATCTTTACCCACCATCCTACCCGCCAAATAATGGATAGGGTAGGATACGGTTATAAAACTGGCGGGTAGGGTAGGGTTGGCGGGTATGAGTAGGGTATGTGCACCCCTAGGTAGGGTGGGTAGGATATGGCTTATACCCGCCACCCTACCCGTTTACTGGCGGTTAAGAAAATCTTTACCCGCCACCCTACCCGCCAAATAGTGGATAGGGTAGGATATGGTTAAAAATTTGGCGGGTAGGGTAGGATTGGCGGGTATGGGTAGGGTATGTGCACCCCTAGTACTAATATTTAACCTCAGTACCAGTCAACCCAAAACAACCATTTACACCCTATTGTTCAATTAAGAGCTTCTCCAATGGTTGTTGTGTGTGTTTACTAAGTGGCAACACAAATAAGACATTCTCATTCCATTTTTCCTTAAATTTAGGGGGAAAAATAATTCATCCTATGGTGCTGTTAATGATCATCTTTTTACTAAATGTAAGTTTTTTCTTTAGTAATTTTAAAATTTTATTAGAGCTAAAAAGGGTTATTTAAAATATTTGAATTAATTTTAGTAAGAAAAATTTTACTAGGGTAGCTTGACATTGTCAAGGTGAATGTCTAAGAGCTTCTCCAATGGAATGTATGTGAAGATAAATGTCTAAGTCCATATATGATATACATTAATTTTTCCTAAAATTCTTCTCCAACCCCAACTTCTTAAATCAATGTGAAGATAACATGACTTAAGTTTTGTTAGACATTGTCAAGATGAATGTATAAAACTTGACATTCACCTTGACAATGTCAACCTATCCTAGTAAGCTTTTGTTTACTAAAATTAATTACAACAAATTAAACAACCTTTTTTAGCTCTAATAAAATCTAAAAGTTACTAAAAATAAAAATGCATTTAATCCACAAACAACACCATTGGAGATGAACTATTTTCCCCATCTAAATTTAAGGAAATATTGGAATGAGGATGTCTTGTTTGTGTTGCTACCTAGGAAATACACACAACCACCATTGGAGAAGCTCTAAAACTTGGCATTCACCTTGACAATGTCTAACAAAAATCAAGCCATGTTATCTTCACATTGGGTTTAAGAAGTTGGGGTTGGAGAAGAATTTTAGGAAAATCAATGTATATCTCATGTGGATTTAGACATTTATCTTCACATACATTCCATTGGAAAAGCTTTAAGTTATGAAGTTCAATTAAGGCAAACAAAAAGATCTCTGTTTGTATCATAATACTTCATACAAGAAGATGGGCCACAAAGTGGGATAACTTAAGCCTAATAATGGGAGACCATGATGGTTTCAAAACAAAATGGTCTTATGTGAGACTAATAAGATTCCTCTTATTAGCTAAGTATGCTTAGTTGGGCCTGATAGGCTCCTCCTGTGGTTGTTAGCTAAACAAGGCTAACTAAGCCTCACTATCTAAATATTGTTCATTGGGCCTCGTAGGCTCCTCTTGTTAGCCAAGTATGGCTAACTAGGCTTCATAAACACAACACATGAAAGCCCATATGCAAAATACCCAAAGCAAGCAGGCGCCACGTCGTCAGTTGCGCATTTGACACAGTCAGCAGTACGAGCCAATCAGAATCTGCAAAGTCGTCCACAGAAACTCAGTCAGCAGCTTAGTCGTCGATGACATCAGCAGGGATGACGTCAACAGCATATTCTCTTGAATAAAAGAATATTCCTTTAACGCCGTCAGCATATTCTGTTCTGAGAAAGAATATTTCGCCACAGTTTACGATGTCGTCAGCATATTCACAGAATATTCTATCACAGATTAACGCCGTTAACGGATAGGTAACGACGTCAGTGGGGAGTGAATCTTAACTGTTCATCATAACGCCGTTAGATCAACCATCCATGACGTCATCACAACGCCAGCAGGTGACGTCACGATGACATCAAGTCATCTTCTCAGGTTGCGTCAACGTTCCGGCACCGTGCAGTAGCAGGTCGCCGGCGGCCTCACCCGACGGCGTTTGGCGGCGTCAAGTTTCAGCGAAGGAGGCTCCTGGCGGCGGCGGCGACAACACTGTCTGGTGGCTGGACTGAACTCTGTCCGGCAGCAGCATCATCTTGAGCTAATGCTTCTCGACGTAACTTAAGTTGATAGTACTTGGATGTTTACACCCGACTCAATTGAACTACGGGTTATTTGCACCCACCTGGTGATCGTTGTCGTATGCGTTAAAAATAATTTACTTTCTCACTCAACTAAATTTAAATGAAGTATGTGATAAGAAAGAGTTTGTTTCCACAGAGAGGCTTTTGTTGTTATAAAATTTCAGTTTCTTAGTAACCAATGGGGGGATTTTTGTTTTTATCTAAACAATAAAATAAATTGAAAGCAATAAAATAACTTGAATAATCAATAAGGAGAAAATATTGGTCACGGGATAGTTTCATTCACAAACACGCATTTTCATCAATGACTAGAATTGAAATTTTAATCTCTCATTTACTAAAAGTCCTAGGATACCTTGATCGCAAGAGTATCCCGTTTATTTCCCGATTTTATCACAAACAACATTAAAAGATGCTATTGTGAAATCTACATAGAAAGCAACCTAAAGTGTAAAAGTACAATTAAGTTTAACTCCCTAAGAGCAATAAGTTCTATGAAATAAGACTAATCAATGCAAACAAACGTGTAAAAACACTAATTCGTTTTAACAAAGGTTATGATTCATATGCTATTAAAGAGATGTATCACTACAAGTAATAATGGCACTATGCTACTTGCAATCAGGAATTATCACTTTTTCGTATAATAACCCTAATCTAGCAATAGAGATGAAGACTAATCTAATTGGTTGCGGACTCAACCAAACTAGCATTCAAATCATACGGCAATATTAATAATGAATCATAAACAATAAAGTATTAAGACAAAACTAATTCATTGAATCAAATAACATGTTGGAAATAACCTTTATCCCATAACCAATAACATGTGTTTAGCTACTCATAGATTTTGAGTTCATCATAATCATAATCAAAAATGAATTGAAGAAGATGAAAAATAAATGAAAGCAAACCCTAGTAGAATCTCCGGTCTCCAAAGTTCCAAGTAGAAAATACTCCCCAAAGAAGTAGAAGACTTTTTTGTAGCTTTTCCTCTTTCCAAAACTAAGTCTTCAAAGTCCAAAGTCCAATACAAAGATGTCCACGAGGTATAAGTCCACCGAGCCCATCAAACCCATGTAGAAAATAACTTAACCGGAAATTGTGTCAAAAGTGGTCACCGGCTTGCTGACGTCATGACCGGAATCCGATCACTATTGCTGGAATCCGGTAGACGGATAATGTCTCCAGTCACCTAAGTCATTGGAAACTGTCACTAGGCAAGTGTATACTTCTATCTACTCAACCCTACTTCTGTGCAGTTCATACATTCACATAAGTACCATCTAAGCCAAATCTCATTCTTGCGGAAACATACCCAAAAGCGTAGCTCCAAACTCATATACTCGGCCGCCAAACCTTACATCCAAATCATACCCCCTTCATGATTCACTGAAACTATACAATCCACACTCTCGGTTCCAATATCCGACAACCCGGTCTAGTATCATCATCTCGCCATTTGTGCTCCGTTTTCGCGCTGTTTCTGCAGCTTCAAAACTGCTCCACAGCACATCAATTCACGTTGCAGCAACCGTCTCTGCATCTGGCCTGCAACACCACAAGCATTTCACTCTGCAGCTGTCCAACACCAAGTACACTGCCGCAGCCATTCCATTTGTTCACTACATCCATTTCAATCCATGGCACAACCCATAACAAACTATGTTCTTCTGATTCTCCATATGCAGTCGTAACTACCCCACTATCACTGCATTTCTGCGACTTTCAGCCGCAATTGCAGCACTCAACTTCTTCCCTGCAATTAATCCATGCACAATCTATCACAACATGCACCATTGTATCACCTAATCCTGGAAACCAAGAACAACAGCTTTAATAACCCATTGGCACACAACACCATCTTTTGCATCCATGTAACTGCAACAACATCCACCATAATTCATCTGCAATATCCATGTCAATCCCCTTGATGACAGCAACACCACTTCAACCTCCATTGCAGTATCCACCTGCTCATTTGCATTTCAGCACAACCTCCCATTTTCTCGACCTTGTAAACAAGCTCAAATCTTTGCACAATAGCATCCAAGTTCTCGGCTTCAAATATGTAATGGACCATTTATGAGTGCCAAATATTGTATATATTTGCACCTTTTTATTGGAATTTAACTCATCATTTGTGCACTAACGCTCCATTTTATCCCATATTCTGTGTTTTCGTTGTTTTCAAGAATAAATACTTTTCTCAATTAATTTTGTATTTTTAGGTACTAAATAAAGCCTGGTTAACTCACGGAGCGAAAAGAGCAAAGAAACAGCAAAGACTCCCGCAGAAAGGCAGCGAAGAATGATGTTTGCAAGAGCCGGATCAACTAGAAGTGGGCTTGAAGAGGAAGAATTGTCCTTAAAGAAGATATGGGCTTGGCATACCCAAGGCCCAAAACCCTTACCCAAATCCATTTCCAATATCCATACCCATTTCCATGAGAGCCGTCAGATTGGATCCATCACATCATCCAACGTTCGCCTCATCACCGAGCATCAAATCTTGAAGCTCCTGTCAAACATCATAGTACCTAACTCCAATCTAAGTCGTTAGCTTCGTTGTAACTCACAATCCAACAGTCGCTTAATCTTGTGTCATGGGCGCCGTCCGATTCCATTTAGGTTGATGATCCATCGCCTTTAAGCCGCTGACATCAAACCTCGATACCTCTGCCTCACACCCTATCACCCATACCCGTCGACCTTAACCAAATCGTCTTCTCCCCAAATTTTCTTTCCCCCAAATTCCCCTTCTTCCCAAAAATGCAGAATCTCCTGCAACTCCATCACCACCACCATTCCATCAATGCCACCATCTCCATCTCACCCCAGACCTCGAGCGTCACCACCACTACCTTCCCCCGACAGAAACCCATCTCCCTAATTTCCCTCTCTCTCATTCCTAGCATCATTCCTATATGCTATGAATTCGGCAGTGAGAATCTAGGGTTCACTAGGAGTGCAGAGAAGACCAAGAAGGCATGGGCTCGTAGTAGATAAGGTATGGGTCGAGGTGAAATCGCAAGTGGGTACGTCAAATTGAAAATCCCCAAATCAAATTTTAGGTTTCCAAAATTAGGGTTTAGAAATTAGGGATTTCATGTAAAACTATAAATAGAAGATGGTATTGTGTGTGTGTGGGTATGCCCGGGCTAGCCGGAGCACCAAGCTTTTAGTGTTCTGTAATTTTACTATTTCATCTGTTTCATCCAGTAGTATAATTTGATCATGTTTTAGTTCACTAAGCTAAGGTTGAGATGAAACCATAGCTTTGTACTATGTTATGTATGTTGTTTGTGTGATTCTTGAATGCTCAAATTGTTCTAGAAGAATTTCAATCTTGGTTTGTCACATTTTGCTCTCACAGTGCATGTCATGTATGCATTGTAGTTAGGATAAAACTATGTGATTATACCACAACTCATGCCTTAGAGACTGTTATGAACCCTCTGACTAGTTGAGCTTTAGTTAGACAGTTAGTGCTTAGGATTGATATTTTAGTTGTGATTGAATCATCCATTGGTGAAACACCTTAGGTAAGTAATAGACTTGACACCTCTACCTTATCTGTTAAAAGGACAAGAGTATCATAATCAGTTGAATACATAGTATGAGTTAATGGTGGATTCGATAACCTTAGTTCCCTCATTCTCACTGTTTACACCCTTAGTTCATTCATGCTCTTGTTTATTAAACATTGCACATTGCTTCCACTGTCTTATTTGTGCTCCTTTACACACTGCTTTGCACTGCTGTGCTTTTTGCTTTCAATCACTGCCCAAAATTCTCTGAAATCAGTTAAGCAAAAGCCTAGATTCAACTACACACACCAAGTCCCTGAGGACAAACTCCTTCTTACCTCACTCACTACAACTGGCCCTGTATACTTGCAGGTCTAAGTTGTAGGTTCTTTTAAAACCACACCAAGTTTTTGGCGCCGCTGCCGGGGACTCGGTGACGGTGTAGCTGATTTAAAGTTCCACTTTACTGTTTTTAGTATGATTCTTGTATATATGTGTTAGATTTTCTGCCATTATAGTTGTAGCTTGTCTTATTGCATATTAGCTGTAGAAGTTGTTGTAGTTTGAAACTTGTTTCCCTATCTATAGTTGCATCCTGTAACTTAGTTTTACTTTCGTTAATCTCATCTCAGTAGTATAGTTCATATGTTCCTATAATTTGCATCTGTAATATATCCATCTTAGTTGTAGGTTTTTATTTTCAGCTTCTCTAGTTACTACAATCTGTAGCCTGAATATTACATTATGTAGCTTGCCGTTGCAGTTGAACTGTTAAGCATTAATCCATCTGTGAATACAATCAGCATCTTTTGGTTTTCTTTCGAACTAGTTCGCTTGAACACTCCGCATCCAGTTAAATGCAAGTTGTAAATTTCAATCACCCCATTCGCTTAAACTGCATCATTGCCAAACCTTCCTGAAGTTAGTTGCAGTGATAGTCATTAATATTCTGTATCTCTCACCTGTGGTGATTCTGAAACTCCTTTTTGCTGGCATCTTGTTACCCTGGCGCTTAAATTATTCATGCAAGCATAAACATTTCATAGTGAAGAATTTGTAATCTGTGTAGATAGTTGTACTAGTTCATTGCTGCTGAAAATTTGTCATCAGTCCCAGCATCCCTGCATTCCATATTACAGAGACCCGTCTCTGAAATTTTCAATGTTAGTATTTTTATACCTTTGCTTCAATTGTCCAATTCTGGGAACTAAAGGATTTTGTTGAGCTAGCAGGTACTTGAAATCTCTGCTGCACAAGCTAAAGAAGGAAAAGGCGCAGGACAATCTGTGGAATCGCCTAAACCCGGTTTTATACTTGCGGTACCACTGGTGCTCTGTTGTGAGCTGATTGAAGCTGCTGGGCTGGGCTTGTCACCAAGATGTTGTTGCTGGTGAAGCTAGGAATGTTGGTGCTGCCCCTCTGCTGCTGGGTTTCTACTTCTCTTCTGTTAGGCTGTGCAATGTGAAACAAGAGAACAAATCCCAACTGGGATGCTGTTTGTGGAGTGGAAGACTGAACAAGGCCAACTGGGCTGTGCAACAAAAGAAAAGAGGATAAAAAGCCCAACTGGGTTTCCCTCCAAACCAGTAAGCCTAACCCATTAGCAAAGACCAACTGGGCCTTCTTTACTGTCGGTTGGGCTTGTATTTTTGAAATTCTGGGCTTCTAATTAAGTGTCTCTGGGCTTGGCTCAAGCTTCAAAAGTTAAAAAAATTTCAAACCAACTTCCAACCCAACAGTTGGGCCCGTTCAAAACTTCCTTTTGGGCTGCACAATTCTCCCACCAATGTGGGCTTGCTCCTAACAACAAAAGCAAAAGTTTTCTCCCAACTCAAAACCAAATTCTTGCTCCACCAATGTGGGCTTGCTCCCAATTTTAAAACCAAAGTTTTTCTCCTAATATTAATAAAAAACCAAATTTTTCTTTTTTTCTCCCAATTAAACCAAAAGTTTTCTCCCATTCAAAAACCAAAATTTTTCACCCTCTTTTTAACCAAAAATCCCAAATAGGCTTTACCTTTAAAGCCTAAAAACCAAATTTTTGAAACCCATAACTGAAAAGTGTGGGCCTTATTTCTCTTTTTGAATTGTGTGATTGTTTGATAAACATAACATGTCTGGATTTTGGTCTACCACTGGGAATAAATCTATTAGAGAAGCTTACGGGCAAGATTCACCTTATGAGCCTCCCACAGACCATGATGTCAATAGTTATAGGGATTATTATTATGGACCTTCTGTAGGTCATGAACCTCAATATGCAAACCCTAATGACTATTCACACATGTATCATCCACCATTGAGTGAAAATGAACATCTAGACAATATCCAACTCACACATTCGTCACTTGTGAATCAGTTAGAGGCTCGGATCACTGCTTTAATAATGCAAACACATGAGAAATCTGTAGCATCTAGTTCACATAGACGACCTGAAATCTATGCATGTACCTTATGTGGTGGTTTAGACCACCCGGATAAATATTGCTATATTTTGCATGATTATAGGCAATTTAGAGAATCCCATGAAAATCCAAATTATGAAATGCCCACAAATTGTGAGGCTGGTAGTCATTGGGACCATAATCAATCCTTTGAGGGTTGCGATCAATCTTTTATAAACCCTAATGACCATGCACACATGTACCATTCACCACCATTTGAACATGAAGAATTTTGTACTCCCATGAATTTAGACTCCACCACAGAAGCTTTCAGACTCAGTGAGCAAAACTTTGCTAGATCTATATCACGAATTCAGGCATATTTAGATCAGATTTTGCTTCACCTACAAAAGGAGGAAATTCATGAGGAAATGTATGTTGTCCCTAATGAAGTGTCTAGTCCCATTCATGTAAATGATGTTGAATATGAACCTAATTTAGAGGAACATGAATCGACTAATGACACCACCACTATTAATGAGGACCAATATGCATGTTACCATGATGATGATTATGAAGATTATGATGGTATGTTAGAAGAACATGAAAATATTGTGGAACCTTTTGGTTCAGTAACATATGGCTTCTCGCCCTCGACCTTCATGAATGTTGTTTCTTCTAATACTCGTAGCAAATCATATGATTTTGATATTGATATGGTACTTGTACAATTGTTCTTCGAAGATGAGCATGACATAGGAATAGTTGAATCTTCTGTAGACACTAATGTTAATATGCATGAAAACAAATTTGATGTGTATGATTCCTTGCCTAAGTCACAAAATGTTATTTCTTTCGATGTTGATTTGAGTACTACGGACAATCATGATACCGATTTAGGTCTTGATGTTTTGTTCGATGAATGTGAGCATGATTTACCAATTTCTGATTTAGGGAAAGTATGTGTTGGTACTATTGATCTTATCCATGAAAATAACTTAGAAGTACTAACTTTCTTACCTAAATCGCATATTGAGATTATTCCACCCAACCTAGATTTGGTTTGTAACAAAACTTTTAAACCAACTTTTCTGAAAATTCACAACCTAGGATTGGAACTGTGTGCCTCCCAAGTCCTTTTGGACTATTTTGCATCAAAATACAATACTTTTAAGGAGCCACAATTGGAATACATTTCTTTGCCCATCCCGCAAAAAGTCCATTTTGAGTTAGACCTGGTGAATCCCGAACCCCCAAAATTGCTAGATTTTGTGCTTAAAGATAAACCTGTTGAAAAATATAGGTTTGGGGGTGATTCATTTGGTTTTTCACTCTCACTCGCATTTCAGTCCAGCTATAGTTGTTTGAAACTGTCTATGTTTCAACACTTTGTCTTTTGGGTTGATCCTCAACTCTTTAGACTGTATGTATATAGTGAATTGTTTGTATATAATCTGGTAGGTAATGTTTAGTGGAATCATATGTTTCTTGTATATATTGTGCTAACCCAATGTGAATTCAGTTGAGTTACTGTTGGGTTTTGCCTTGAATAATGGAGTTCAAAACTTTCTTTCGCCAATATCCGGTAATCTATTTCCTTTTTCTACACTTAGCATCGTTCTCATGGTATGTGTTATAATCATGTTTATCTTTTGAAACATTGAGGACAATGTTTAGTTTAGGTTTGGGGGTGAAAAGTAGATACTTTGATAACATGCTATAATTGAAAACAGAACTCTTTCTTTTTGAAAAAAAAAATCAAAAAATCAAAATTAAAAATTAAAAAAATTCGAAAAGAAAAAAAAAACATAAAAATGGAGCTCATTTACCTTGAAATGTTGACTCTTGTGCATGTATGTAAACATAAGGATTCTTAGTCTAGATATTTAGGCACCCTGATTCTAGCACAATTCACATAGTGATAAGAAACTTGCACGCGCACGATCTACCAATACATGTATAGCCTCATCCTTGAGGTGTTCTATCGGAAGTCACGATTACCAATCACTTTAGAATACTGAACGAAACTTGACTAGCTTGTTCTTTGGTTGGTTGGGATAGAAGGTGGAGGTTACATTAAGAAAGACAACCATCGAATTTAACTGGGTGCATCAAAAAGGGCTACCTCTTGCAAAGTTTCATGTAATTTTTTGTTTCTTTTTGCTTATGTATCAAAAGAGTTACCATGTTGTAAATATTTTTCTCAAAAAAAAAAAAGTATTTATTAATTCCATCCTCTCTTGTTCCAAAAATAAAAGAGAGTAGTCATTGTAAATAAGAGTCATGTAAAGAGTCATCTTTTGTGTTTTTGTGTTATAAGCAAGGAAGGGTGTATGCCATTGATGTACAACGCGAGTAATTGTGAAATACCTCCAACTCATTCACAATTCTCGTAAAATCCGGACAGCTAGCTTGATTTCGACCTCGGTTCTTAGCCTGGGAAACTATCTCTTGGTGATTAGTAGTCATAACATTCGATCTTTCTTTACACATGTGTAGATACACTTTACACTCTTATCACATGTCTTTATTTGTTATCAGTGCTAGGATTTTGCCTTTGATAGATAGATTGACATCTCCATTTTGCTGTGAGCTTCTACTGTCTTGCACATGTCACATTTCATGGAATCTGAGCTTATATTTTGTCCTAGAACTTTGTAGGTACGTTCTAAGCAAACCTTCACGAGACTTCAACTCGTCCACTAGGGACACTTAGTGGTTTAAAAGGCTTATTGCATTCGCTAAATGCAATCGAGAGACCAGCGACAATGGTATAGGTAGGATTTCCTTAGTTTTGTTTTACTTGAGGACAAGTAAAATTCAGGTTTGGGGGTATTTGATGAGTGCCAAATATTGTATATATTTGAAACTTTTTATTGGCATTTAACTCATCATTTGTGCACTAACGCTCCATTTTATCCCATATTCTGTGTTTTCGTTGTTTTCAAGAATAAATACTTTTCTCAATTAATTTTGCATTTTTAGGTACTAAATAAAGCCTGGTTAACTCACGGAGCGAAAAGAGCAAAGAAACGGAAAAGACTCCCGCAGAAAGGCAGCGAAGAATGATGTTTGCAAGAGTCGGATCAACTAGAAGTGGGCTTGAAGAGGAAGAATTGTCCTTAAAGAAGATATGGGCTTGGCATACCCAAGGCCCAAAACCCTTACCCAAATCTATTTCCAATATCCATATCCATTTCCATGAGAGCCGTCAGATTGGATCCATCACATCATCCAACGTGTGCCTCATCACCGAGCATCAAATCTTGAAGCTCCTGTCAAACATCATAGTACCTAACTCCAATCTAAGCCGTTAGCTTTGTTGTATCTCACAATCCAACGGTCGCTTAATCTTGTGTCCTGGGCGCCGTCCGATTCCATCTAGGTTGATGATCCATCGCCTTTCAACCGCTGACATCAAACCTCGATACCTCTGCCTCACACCCTATCACCCATACCCATCGACCTTAACCAAATCATCTTCTCCCCAAATTTTCTTTTCCCAAAATTCCCCTTCTTCCCAAAAATGCAGAACCGCCTGAACCTCCATCACCACCACCATTCCATCACTGCCACCATCTCCATCTCACCCCAGACCTCGAGCGTCACCACCACTACCTTCCCCTGACAGAAATCCATCTCCCTAGTTTCCCTCTCTCTCATTCCTAGCATCATTCCTAGATGTTATGAATTCGGCAGTGAGAAGCTAGGGTTCACTAGGAGTGCAGAGAAGACCAAGAAGGCATGGGTTCGTAGCAGAGAAGGTATGGGTCGAGGTGAAATCGCAAGTGGGTACGTCAAATTGAAAATCCCCAAATCAAATTTTAGGTTTTCAAAATTAGGGTTTAGAAATTAGGGATTTCATGTAAAACTATAAATAGAAGATGGTATTGTGTGTGTGTGGGTATGCCCGGGCTAGCCGGAGCACCAAGCTTTTAGTGTTCTGTAATTTTACTATTTCATCTGTTTCATCCAGTAATATAATTTGATCATGTTTTAGTTCACTAAGATAAGGTTGAGATGAAACCATAGCTTTGTACTATGTTATATATGTTCTTTGTGTGATTCTTGAATGCACAAATTGTTCTAGAAAAATTTCAATCTTGGTTTGTCACATTTTGCTCTCACAGTGCATGTCATGTATGCATTGTAGTCAGGATAAAACTATGTGATTATACCACAACTCATGCCTTAGAGACTGTTATGAACCCTCTGACTAGTTGAGCTTTAGTTAGACAGTTAGTGCTTAGGATTGATATTTTAGTTGTTATTGAATCATCCATTGGTGAAACACCTTAGGTAAGTAATAGACTTGACACCTCTACCTTATCTGTTAAAAGGACAAGAGTATCATAATCTGTTGAATACATAGTATGATTTAATGGTGGATTCGATAACCTTAGTTCCCTCATTCTCACTGTTTACACCCTTAGTTCATTCATGCTCTTGTTTATTAAACATTGCACATTGCTTCCACTGTCTTATCTGTGCTCCTTTACACACTGCTTTGCACTGTTGTGCTTTTTCTTTCAATCACTGCCCAAAATTCTCTGAAATCAGTTAAGCAAAAGCCTAGATTCAACTACACACACCAAGTCCCTGAGGACAAACCCCTTCTTACCTCACTCACTAAAACTGACCCTGTATACTTGCAGGTCTAAGTTGTAGGTTCTTTTAAAACCACACCAAGTTTTTGGATCAATTCCATCCTCTCTAGTTCCAAAAATAAAAGAGAGTAGTCATTGTAAATAAGAGTCATGTAAAGAGTCATCTTTTGTGTTTTTGTGTTATAAGCAAGGAAGGGTGTATGCCATTGATGTACAACGCGAGTAATTGTGAAATACCTCCAACTCATTCACAATTCTCGTAAAATCCGGACAGCTAGCTTGATTTCGACCTCGGTTCTTAGCCTGGGAAACTATCTCTTGGTGATTAGTAGTCATAACACCCGATCTTTCTTTACACATGTGTAGATACACTTTACACTCTATCACATGTCTTTATTTGTTATCAGTGCTAGGATTGTGCCTTTGATAGCTAGATTGACATCTCCATTTTTCTGTGAGCTTATAGTCTTGCACATGTCACATTTCATGGAATTGAGCTTATATTTTGTCCTAGAACTTTGTAGGTACGTTCTAAGCAAACCTTCACGAGACTTCAACTCGTCCACTAGGGACACTTAGTGGTTTAAAAGGCTTATTGCATTCGCTAAATGCAATCGAGAGACCAGCGACAGTGGTATAGGGAGGATTTCCTTAGTTTTCTTTTACTTGAGGACAAGTAAAATTCAGGTTTGGGGGTATTTGATGAGTGCCAAATATTGTATATATTTGCACCTTTTTATTGGCATTTAACTCATCATTTGTGCACTAACGCTCCATTTTATCCCATATTCTGTGTTTTCGTTGTTTTCAAGAATAAATACTTTTCTCAATTAATTTTGCATTTTTAGGTACTAAATAAAGCCTGGTTAACTCACAGAGCGAAAAGAGTAAAGAAACGGAAAAGACTCCCGCTGAAAGGCAGCGAAGAATGATGTTTGCAAGAGCCGGATCAACTAGAAGTGGGCTTGAAGAGGAAGAATTGTCCTTAAAGAAGATATGGGCTTGGCATACCCAAGGCCCAAAACCCTTACCCAAATCTATTTCCAATATCCATACCCATTTCCATGAGAGCCGTCAGATTGGATCCATCACATCATCCAACGTGTGCCTCATCACCGAGCATCAAATCTTGAAGCTCCCGTCAAACATCATAGTACCTAACTCCAATCTAAGCCGTTAGCTTTGTTGTATCTCACAATCCAACGGTCGCTTAATCATGTGTCCTGGGCGCCGTCCGATTCCATCTAGGTTGATGATCCATCGCCTTTCAACCGCTGACATCAAACCTCGATACCTCTGCCTCACACCCTATCACCCATACCCATCGACCTTAACCAAATCATCTTCTCCCCAAATTTTATTTTCCCCAAATTCCCCTTCTTCCCAAAAATGCAGAACCGCCTGAACCTTCATCACCACCACCATTCCATCACTGCCACCATCTCCATCTCACCCCAGACCTCGAGCGTCACCACCACTACCTTCCCCCGACAGAAATCCATCTCCCTAGTTTCTCTCTCTCATTCCTAGCATCATTCCTAGATGTTATGAATTCGGCAGTGAGAAGCTAGGGTTCACTAGGAGTGCATAGAAGACCAAGAAGGCATGGGTTCGTAGCAGAGAAGGTATGGGTCGATGTGAAATCGCAAGTGGGTACGTCAAATTGAAAATCCCCAAATCAAATTTTAGGTTTTCAAAATTAGGGTTTAGAAATTAGGGATTTCATGTAAAACTATAAATAGAAGATGGTATTGTGTGTGTGTGGGGGGGGGGGGGGGTATGCCCGGGCTAGCCGGAGCACCAAGCTCTTAGTGTTCTGTAATTTTACTATTTCATCTGTTTCATCCAGTAATATATTTGATCTATGTTTGTATGTTTTGTTCACTAAGATAAGGTTGAGATGAAACCATCGCTTTGTACTTGTTATATATGTTCTTTGTGTGATTCTTGAATGCACAAATTGTTCTAGAAAAATTTCAATCTTGGTTTGTCACATTTTGCTCTCACAGTGCATGCCATGTATGCATTGTAGTTAGGATAAAACTATGTGATTATACCACAACTCATGCCTTAGAGACTGTTATGAACCCTCTGACTAGTTGAGCTTTAGTTAGACAGTTAGTGCTTAGGATTGATATTTTAGTTGTGATTGAATCATCCATTGGTGAAACACCTTAGGTAAGTAATAGACTTGACACCTCTACCTTATCTGTTAAAAGGACAAGAGTATCATAATCTGTTGAATACATAGTATGAGTTAATGGTGGATTCGATAACCTTAGTTCCCTCATTCTCACTGTTTACACCCTTAGTTCATTCATGCTCTTGTTTATTAAACATTGCACATTGCTTCCACTGTCTTATCTGTGCTCCTTTACACACTGCTTTGCACTGTTGTGCTTTTTGCTTTCAATCACTGCCCAAAATTCTCTGAAATCAGTTAAGCAAAAGCCTAGATTCAACTACACACACCAAGTCCCTGAGGACAAACCCCTTCTTACCTCACTCACTAAAACTGACCCTGTATACTTGCAGGTCTAAGTTGTAGGTTCTTTTAAAACCACACCAAGTTTTTGGATGAATTCCATCCTCTCTAGTTCCAAAAATAAAAGAGAGTAGTCATTGTAAATAAGAGTCATGTAAAGAGTCATCTTTTGTGTTTTTGTGTTATAAGCAAGGAAGGGTGTATGCCATTGATGTACAACGCGAGTAATTGTGAAATACCTCCAACTCATTCACAATTCTCGTAAAATCCGGACAGCTAGCTTGATTTCGACCTCGGTTCTTAGCCTGGGAAACTATCTCTTGGTGATTAGTAGTCATAACACCCGATCTTTCTTTACACATGTGTAGATACACTTTACACTCTTATCACATGTCTTTATTTGTTATCAGTGCTAGGATTGTGCCTTTGATAGCTAGATTGACATCTCCATTTTTCTGTGAGCTTATACTGTCTTGCACATGTCACATTTCATGGAATCTGAGCTTATATTTTGTCCTAGAACTTTGTAGGTACGTTCTAAGCAAACCTTCACGAGACTTCAACTCGTCCACTAGGGACACTTAGTGGTTTAAAAGGCTTATTGCATTCGCTAAATGCAATCGAGAGACCAGCGACAGTGGTATAGGTAGGATTTCCTTAGTTTTCTTTTACTTGAGGACAAGTAAAATTCAGGTTTGGGGGTATTTGATGAGTGCCAAATATTGTATATATTTGCACCTTTTTATTGGCATTTAACTCATCATTTTTGCACTAACGCTCCATTTTATCCCATATTCTGTGTTTTCGTTGTTTTCAAGAATAAATACTTTTCTCAATTAATTTTGCATTTTTAGGTACTAAATAAGCCTGGTTAACTCACGAGAGAAAAGAGTAAAGAAACGGAAAAGACTCCCGCTGAAAGGCAGCGAAGAATGATGTTTGCAAGAGCCGGATCAACTAGAAGTGGGCTTGAAGAGGAAGAATTGTCCTTAAAGAAGATATGGGCTTGGCATACCCAAGGCCCAAACCCTTACCCAAATCTATTTCCAATATCCATACCCATTTCCATGAGAGCCGTCAGATTGGATCCATCACATCATCCAACGTGTGCCTCATCACCGAGCATCAAATCTTGAAGCTGTCAAACATCATAGTACCTAACTCCAATCTAAGCCGTTAGCTTTGTTGTATCTCACAATCCAACGGTCGCTTAATCCTGTGTCCTGGGCGCCGTCCGATTCCATCTAGGTTGATGATCCATCGCCTTTCAACCGCTGACATCAAACCTCGATACCTCTGCCTCACACCCTATCACCCATACCCATCGACCTTAACCAAAATCTTCTCCCCAAATTTATTTTCCCCAAATTCCCCTTCTTCCCAAAAATGCAGAACCGCCTGAACCTTCATCACCACCACCATTCATTCCACCATCTCCATCTCACCCCAGACCTCGAGCGTCACCACCACTACCTTCCCCCGACAGAAATCCATCTCCCTAGTTTCTCTCTCTCTCATTCCTAGCATCATTCCTAGATGTTATGAATTCGGCAGTGAGAAGCTAGGGTTCACTAGGAGTGCATAGAAGACCAAGAAGGCATGGGTTCGTAGCAGAGAAGGTATGGGTCGATGTGAAATCGCAAGTGGGTACGTCAAATTGAAAATCCCCAAATCAAATTTTAGGTTTTCAAAATTAGGGTTTAGAAATTAGGGATTTCATGTAAAAACTATAAATAGAAGATGGTATTGTGTGTGTGGGGGGGGGGGGGGGGTATGCCCGGGCTAGCCGGAGCACCAAGCTCTTAGTGTTCTGTAATTTTACTATTTCATCTGTTTCATCCAGTAATATAATTTGATCATGTTTTAGTTCACTAAGATAAGGTTGAGATGAAACCATAGCTTTGTACTATGTTATATATGTTCTTTGTGTGATTCTTGAATGCACAAATTGTTCTAGAAAAATTTCAATCTTGGTTTGTCACATTTTGCTCTCACAGTGCATGCCATGTATGCATTGTAGTTAGGATAAAACTATGTGATTATACCACAACTCATGCCTTGGAGACTGTTATGAACCCTCTGACTAGTTGAGCTTTAGTTAGACAGTTAGTGCTTAGGATTGATATTTTAGTTGTGATTGAATCATCCATTGGTGAAACACCTTAGGTAAGTAATAGACTTGACACCTCTACCTTATCTGTTAAAAGGACAAGAGTATCATAATCTGTTGAATACATAGTATGAGTTAATGGTGGATTCGATAACCTTAGTTCCCTCATTCTCACTGTTTACACCCTTAGTTCATTCATGCTCTTGTTTATTAAACATTGCACATTGCTTCCACTGTCTTATCTGTGCTCCTTTACACACTGCTTTGCACTGTTGTGCTTTTTGCTTTCAATCACTGCCCAAAATTCTCTGAAATCAGTTAAGCAAAAGCCTAGATTCAACTACACACACCAAGTCCCTGAGGACAAACCCCTTCTTACCTCACTCACTACAACTGACCCTGTATACTTGCAGGTCTAAGTTGTAGGTTCTTTTAAAACCACACCAAGTTTTTGGATGAATTCCATCCTCTCTAGTTCCAAAAATAAAAGAGAGTAGTCATTGTAAATAAGAGTCATGTAAAGAGTCATCTTTTGTGTTTTTGTGTTATAAGCAAGGAAGGGTGTATGCCATTGATGTACAACGCGAGTAATTGTGAAATACCTCCAACTCATTCACAATTCTCGTAAAGTCCAGACAGCTAGCTAGATTTCGACCTCGGTTCTTAGCCTGAGAAACTATCTCTTGGTGATTAGTAGTCATAACATCCGATCTTTCTTTACACATGTGTAGATACACTTTACACTCTTATCACATGTCTTTATTTGTTATCAGTGCTAGGATTGTGCCTTTGATAGCTAGATTGACATCTCCATTTTGTTGTGAGCTTCTACTGTCTTGCACATGTCACATTTCATGGAATCTGAGCTTATATTTTGTCATAGAACTTTGTAGGTACGTTCTAAGCAAACCTTCACGAGACTTCACTCGTCCACTAGGGACACTTAGTGGTTTAAAAGGCTTATTGCATTAGCTAAATGCAATCGAGAGACCAGCGACAGTGGTATAGGTAGGATTTCCTTAGTTTTGTTTTACTTGAGGACAAGTAAAATTCAGGTTTGGGGGTATTTGATGAGTGCCAAATATTGTATATATTTGCACCTTTTTATTGGCATTTAACTCATCATTTGTGCACTAACGCTCCATTTTATCCCATATTCTGTGTTTTCGTTGTTTTCAAGAATAAATATTTTTCTTAATTAATTTTGCATTTTTAGGTACTAAATAAAGCCTGGTTAACTCACGGAGTGAAAAGAGCAAAGAAACAGCGAAGACTCCCGCTGAAAGGCAGCGAAGAATGATGTTTGCAAGAGCCGGATCAACTAGAAGTGGGCTTGAAGAGGAAGAATTGTCCTTAAAGAAGATATGGGCTTGGCATACCCAAGGCCCAAAACCCTTACCCAAATCTATTTCCAATATCCATACCCATTTCCATGAGAGCCGTCAGATTGGATCCATCACATCATCCAACGTGTGCCTCATCACCGAGCATCAAATCTTGAAGCTCCTGTCAAACATCATAGTACCTAACTCCAATCTAAGCCGTTAGCTTTGTTGTATCTCACAATCCAACGGTCGCTTAATCCTGTGTCCTGGGCGCCGTCCGATTCCATCTAGGTTGATGATCCATCGCCTTTCAACCGCTGACATCAAACCTCGATACCTCTGCCTCACACCCTATCACCCATACCCATCGACCTTAACCAAATCATCTTCTCCCCAAATTTTATTTTCCCCAAATTCCCCTTCTTCCCAAAAATGCAGAACCGCCTGAACCTTCATCACCACCACCATTCCATCACTTCCACCATCTCCATCTCACCCCAGACCTCGAGCGTCACCACCACTACCTTCCCCCGACAGAAATCCATCTCCCTAGTTTCTCTCTCTCTCATTCCTAGCATCATTCCTAGATGTTATGAATTCGGCAGTGAGAAGCTAGGGTTCACTAGGAGTGCATAGAAGACCAAGAAGGCATGGGTTCGTAGCAGAGAAGGTATGGGTCGATGTGAAATCGCAAGTGGGTACGTCAAATTGAAAATCCCCAAATCAAATTTTAGGTTTTCAAAATTAGGGTTTAGAAATTAGGGATTTCATGTAAAATTATAAATAGAAGATGGTATTGTGTGTGTGTGGGTATGCCCGGGCTAGCCGGAGCACCAAGCTCTTAGTGTTCTGTAATTTTACTATTTCATCTGTTTCATCCAGTAATATAATTTGATCATGTTTTAGTTCACTAAGATAAGGTTGAGATGAAACCATAGCTTTGTACTATGTTATATATGTTCTTTGTGTGATTCTTGAATGCACAAATTGTTCTAGAAAAATTTCAATCTTGGTTTGTCACATTTTGCTCTCACAGTGCATGCCATGTATGCATTGTAGTTAGGATAAAACTATGTGATTATACCACAACTCATGCCTTAGAGACTGTTATGAACCCTCTGACTAGTTGAGCTTTAGTTAGACAGTTAGTGCTTAGGATTGATATTTTAGTTGTGATTGAATCATCCATTGGTGAAACACCTTAGGTAAGTAATAGACTTGACACCTCTACCTTATCTGTTAAAAGGACAAGAGTATCATAATCTGTTGAATACATAGTATGAGTTAATGGTGGATTCGATAACCTTAGTTCCCTCATTCTCACTGTTTACACCCTTAGTTCATTCATGCTCTTGTTTATTAAACATTGCACATTGCTTCCACTGTCTTATCTGTGCTCCTTTACACACTGCTTTGCACTGTTGTGCTTTTTGCTTTCAATCACTGCCCAAAATTCTCTGAAATCAGTTAAGCAAAAGCCTAGATTCAACTACACACACCAAGTCCCTGAGGACAAACCCCTTCTTACCTCACTCACTACAACTGACCCTGTATACTTGCAGGTCTAAGTTGTAGGTTCTTTTAAAACCACACCAAGTTTTTGGATGAATTCCATCCTCTCTAGTTCCAAAAATAAAAGAGAGTAGTCATTGTAAATAATAGTCATGTAAAGAGTCATCTTTTGTGTTTTTGTGTTATAAGCAAGGAAGGGTGTATGCCATGGATGTACAACGCGAGTAATTGTGAAATACCTCCAACTCATTCACAATTCTCGTAAAGTCCGGACAGCTAGCTAGATTTCGACCTCGGTTCTTAGCCTGAGAAACTATCTCTTGGTGATTAGTAGTCATAACATCCGATCTTTCTTTACACATGTGTAGATACACTTTACACTCTTATCACATGTACTTATTTGTTATCAGTGCTAGGATTGTGCCTTTGATAGCTAGGTTGACATCTCCATTTTGTTGTGAGCTTCTACTGTCTTGCACATGTCACATTTCATGGACTCTGAACTTATATTTTGTCCTAGAACTTTGTAGGTACATTCTAAGCAAACCTTCACGAGACTTCAACTCGTCCACTAGGGACACTTAGTGGTTGAAAAGCCTTATTGCATTCGCTAAATGCAATCGAGAGACCAGCGACAGTGGTATAGGTAGGATTTCCTTAGTTTTCTTTTACTTGAGGACAAGTAAAATTCAGGTTTGGGGGTATTTGATGAGTGCCAAATATTGTATATATTTTCACCTTTTTATTGGCATTTAACTCATCATTTGTGCACTAACGCTCCATTTTATCCCATATTCTGTGTTTTCGTTGTTTTCAAGAATAAATACTTTTCTCAATTAATTTTGCATTTTTAGGTACTAAATAAAGCCCGGTTAACTCACGGAGCGAAAAGAGCAAAGAAACGGCAAAGACTCCCGCAGAAAGGCAGCGAAGAATGATGTTTGCAAGAGCCGGATCAACTAGAAGTGGGCTTGAATAGGAAGAATTGTCCTTAAAGAAGATATGGGCTTGGCATACCCAAGGCCCAAAACCCTTACCCAAATCTATTTCCAACATCCATATCCATTTCCATGAGAGCCGTCATATTGGATCCATCACATCATCCAACGTGTGCCTCATCACCGAGCATCAAATCTTGAAACTCCTGTCAAACATCATAGTACCTAACTCCAATCTAAGCCGTTAGCTTTTTTGTATCTCACAATCCAACGTTCGCTTAATCATGTGTCCTGGGCGCCGTCCGATTCCATCTAGGTTGATGATCCATCGCCTTTCAACCGCTGACATCAAACCTCGATACCTCTGCCTCACACCCTATCACCCATACCCATCGACCTTAACCAAATCATCTTCTCCCCAAATTTTCTTTCCCCCAAATTCCCCTTCTAACCAAAAATGCAGAACCGCCTGCAACTCCATCACCACCACCATTCCATCACTGCCACCATCTCCATCTCACCCCAGACCTCGAGCGTCACCACCACTACCTTCCCCCGACAGAAACCCATATCCCTAGTTTCCCTCTCTCTCATTCCTAGCATCATTCCTAGATGCTATGAATTCGGCAGTGAGAAGCTAGGGTTCACTGGGAGTGCAGAGAAGACCAAGAAGGCATGGGTTCGTAGCAGAGAAGGTATGGGTCGAAGTGAAATCGCAAGTGGGTACGTCAAATTGAAATCCCCAAATCAAATTTTAGGTTTTCAAAATTAGGGTTTAGAAATTAGGGATTTCATGTAAAATTATAAATAGAAGATGGTATTGTGTGTGTGTGGGTATGCCCGGGCTAGCCGGAGCACCAAGCTCTTAGTGTTCTGTAATTTTACTATTTCATCTGTTTCATCCAGTAATATAATTTGATCATGTTTTAGTTCACTAAGCTAAGGTTGAGATGAAACCATAGCTTTGTACTATGTTATGTATGCTGTTTGTGTGATTCTTGAATGCTCAAATTGTTCTAGAAAAATTTCAATCTTGGTTTGTCACATTTTGCTCTCACAGTGCATGCCATGTATGCATTGTAGTTAGGATAAAACTATGGGATTATACCACAACTCATGCCTTAGAAACTGTTATGAACCCTCTGACTAGTTGAGCTTTAGTTAGATAGTTAGTGCTTAGGATTGATATTTTAGTTGTGATTGAATCATCCATTGGTGAAACACCTTAGGTAAGTAATAGACTTGACACCTCTACCTTATCTGTTAAAAGGACAAGAGTATCATAATAAGTTGAATACATAGTATGAGTTAATGGTGGATTCGATAACCTTAGTTCCCTCATTCTCACTGTTTACACCCTTAGTTCATTCATGTTCTTGTTTATTAAACATTGCACATTGCTTCCACTGTCTTATCTGTGCTCCTTTACACACTGCTTTGCACTGCTGTGCTTTTTGCTTCCAATCACTGCCCAAAATTCTCTGAAATCAGTTAAGCAAAAGCCTAGATTCAACTACACACACCAAGTCCCTGAGGACAAACCCCTTCTTACCTCACTCACTACAACTGACCCTGTATACTTGCGGGTATAAGTTGTAGGTTCTTTTAAAACCACACCAACCATCACTTCATCTTCTAGTTCATCTGTGACATCACTCTGAGCACCACAAGTTCAGCATTTTCACCATTTCCTGCAAAATTCCACCATAAGCAGCTCCAACATTTCTCAACGATATTCAGCTACTCAGATACAACTCATTCCGCAATCTCCCAGCCAACACAACAGTACTCAAAGCAGTCACCAGGACAATCATTTACTACTGCATCTGCACTTTCATCTACTCAGTTTCACCATCTTCAGTTTCACCAGGTCAAATCCATTTCAGTAGCCATCATTTCCAGTACCAAGACCCCAACAGTTCAACTTCAGTTCTTCAACACCAACAAACCTTTGAATCTATTTCTTCAATTCAGAGTAATATCAACTGATTCTCGATGTAACCCTGAACCTGAGACAAACCCATAATTATGATTCATCTCAAACCCTTAAATTCATTTCCATTTAAGCTCAATCATTCATGGCAGCAGCTACAAGAACTCAGTTGATACCCAAGCAATTAGACCTTCTCCAGATCAATTCGAACCAAACCCTAAATCTAACAATCAATAACATCAATTACTTATTTCTCTGTGTATTCTCAGCTACAGAAATTCATCACACAAACCCCATCTGAACAGAGAAGATTCTTGATCTTCTCAGCCTTAAAACTCATCAGAACTTCATTCCATCTCTGCATCTCTCGATTTCTTTCTCTGAGTTCTAAAACTCCCGGAAAGAGCAGCCGCCAATGTTTCATTTCAGGGGGAGGAAAAGAAATAAAATCCAATCATCTCTTCCTCTGAAATTTAGGTTTGATGTGATAGAGAGGATAAATCCACCCAAGTGAGGCAGATAAGGGACACCTTAGTTCATTTGGCATGTCAGTTTCAGCAAACTGACAGCTCATACCTTCTCTTGCTCAACTGTCAGTTCCCCACAACTGGCAGTTCATTCTTCACCTCCATCTTGCACATCCTAACCAGTTCCAAATGTAACTCACCTGCGAATTGATCTTCTCGCCCTTTAAGCTCTAATTGAGTACTTTCTTCTTCTTTCGCTCCAAATGACTCTAAAGTACCTAATAACTCAAATTCAAACATAAGATACAAAATTTACAAGAAAAGTCGCAATGAAATCATAAATACTAGATATAAAATTAGGTTTTTTAGACACCTATCAAATTCCCCCATACATAGACTTTTCTAGTCCTCGAGCAAATCAAACAAAACAATTCTAAAACATACATACAACTCCGTGTCGTCGAGGCTATGGTTACTCTTTGCATGAATAACAGGCCTTTGAACCCCTAGGTTTCCCTAGTGGACGAGTTTTAGTCTCGTGAAGGTTTACTAGAGATATACCTACAAAACCTACTTTTCCAACTTACTATTTCTCCGAAATGATAGCATCCAACGCGCTAAGAAGACATAGAGATTCTGCACACTAGTCATAAGAAGTTAGACACATAAATAAACACAATCTCATCCTTAAAAGTTGAGAGAGAAATAACCATCCCTTCTCGAAAGAAATCCGGGTTCGGAGTGATCAAAAGTCTCGACTCTGCCTCACAAGAAGGGTTTTATGAAGTTGCTCTCAATAATGAATAGCTTTTTATGGGTCACACATGTGTCTAGGTAGGAATGAAGAGAGTCCTGCGACATGTTAAATAGTAGGAAGGTAAAAGCCCTCTTAATTGTTTTGAAAACCCACATCTTTTATTCATTTTGAAAACCCTTTTTTCTGACAATCTTTAAGAAGGGAAATCAACCACTTAACTAAGGTGGGAATATGCTTACTTACCTCGTTATCCATTCGATGTGCAGTTAGCACCACTCTCACAGCATCCATAGAAACGTCTTCGGTCTTCAATCGGTGCCTTCATCTTCGTCTTCGGTCTTCAACTCTTGATGATAACTCTTGAACTTCATAGAATCTTGACAATGTAACTTTTTCCTCTAATTCCTTATTGCTTGAAACCTCATTATGGATATTTCTTCTTCCATTGGCTTTATTGAATGAAATACAAAACCAAAAACGAACTAAACAAACCAAGATATGATGCAATGATTTTTTTTTTTTAACAAGGGACTTAGCGTAATGATGACCATATACCAAGTTTTTTTTTTTTACAACAGAAAATAATACAAATACAAAATAAAAATAAAATAAAACTGCAAGTACAAAGGCCATGGTGTAAGTACTTTACCGCTCGATTCTTCACAACTTGTATGTCTCGATATCATAAACTTCTTGAATTCCCATCTTGATAATATTCGCTCTTGTAAAATAGTCTTCAACTTGTAAAAATTCTGCTCCTTGTCTTGTTGCTATACTTAAATCTGAAATCTGCTCATTTTTGTACCATTGCTTGTAAACCTTAAACATCTTCAACTTTCCTTCGAATTTGTGATGCTTCTCTTGTTGATGATGATGGTGTTTATATGGACCTGTTGGTGTGGAGAGAGATAAAGTGGATGGTGCTAACTGCGAACAAGATTACAAGTGGTGTGTAAGTTAGCAATTCGATGTCACCATTCATGATTGATAAAATAGCACTCAAGAGATCAAAACAATGCTTCTATTGGTGGGAGGTTGGGTAGCTCACCATTCTAGCCGGAGTTTACGTACGGTGACACACACTCTAAAAGCACATATTTAGACAGGTACAAAGAAGTGAAGGTCGGTGCCTCTCATGATGTAACATGGGTAGTCTCCATTATAGGGGATCACAAATCTAATACTGAATTCAGTCTGCACCTCATGTGCCACTGGGATGGTTAAATCCAACTTTAACTCTCATACAAGTAAGAAACCCGATCATGTTCTCTGTCATCTCTAAGTTCAGTGACTCTTATGAGAATCTCGATGTAATCTTACCGACATGTATACTATGTGACTCTAAACTAACTACAAGTTGGAGTTTTCTTATTCACTATTTTACACAAAAGTTGAAAATTTCATGAAAAATTTACAATGCAAATGCTTAACCACTCCCCCACACTTAAACTTTACATTATCCTCAATGTAAATTGAGTCATCCAAAGTATATCAAGGTGGGAAATTCTACATGAAATATGACAAGAAATCATAAAAAGTAAATGCAAGACAAGAAAAGGCTAAAAACAAGACAAGAAAATAAAGATAAGACAAGAAATACTCATCCGATATGTTGCCTCCTATTTAACGCTTGGTTTAAAATCGTCAACCCGACTATCTCCTTGTTTTCTACGCCTTAGCCGGCTTCCAACACGTTATGGAAATCTGATTGAATGTTACTTGGGTGTTTCCTCGCCTCAAAGATGTTGAAGTGTATGACTTCTTCATCAAACTCCATAGTCAAGGTGCCATTGTGGACATCAATCTTCGTTCTACCGGTACTTAAAAATGGTCTACCCAATAGTAAAGGTGTAGACGATGATGAATTCACATCACTCATGTCTAAAACGTATAAATCCACTGGAAATATTAGTCCTTTTACCTGCACCAAAACATCCTCAACAATCCCTTTCGGGTAAATATTAGATCTATCGGCAAGTTGAATAACATACCGGTTTTCTTAAGAGGACCAAGGTTTAAAGCATCATAAATATAAGTAGGCATAACATTAATAGAAGCTCTTAAATCCAACATAGCTTTTATAAACCTTGTTTTACCAATAGTGCATGGAATAATGAAACTATCGGGATCTTTCAATTTAGGTGGGAGTTTCTTTTTAAGATACGCCGAAGCGTTTTCCCCCACACTCATTACCTCATTACCGGTTAGCTTGTGCTTGTTAGTGCATAATTCTTTACACACTTTGCATAGCGAGGATATTTTCGAATTACTTCAATGAGTGGAATATTGACTTGGACCTTCTTAAAAACATCCCAAACATCTCTATCTTGTTCCACCTTCTTATTAGCTTTAGCGAACCTGCCAGGAAAAGGTAGAGGGGGAACATAAGTAGAAACAAGAGGTTTAGGCTTAGATTTATGTACCTCGGATGTTTAGGGGAAATAGGCATCCTTTTCCTCCAAAACTAGTTCCTTTGGGGTTTCTTCTTTACCCGAATTAGTAATTTCAGGTTGCACTAGTTGTGTATCGCTTCTCAATGTAATAGCATTGACACCCTCTTTTGGGTTGATAGGTTGAGAAGGGAGTTTCCCACTATTTTGTGCCTTCAACTTGTTTATATCAATCGCCATGGAGCCCATTTGTGTCTGCAACTCCTTGATAGCACTCTTAGTCTCCTGCTGTTTTTCTTTAAACATAGTAGAAATGCCTTGCATAAAAGTTTGAAGCTTTGCATCTATATCGGAACCTTGATTTTGCATTGATTATTGTGGCTGTGGTTGACCAACTTGTGCTTGCAACTCTCTAATTACATTATCCGTTTTCCGTTGATTTAAGTTCGCTAGTTGTTGATTTTTTTGTACCACGGACATTAGAGCCTCCACCGAAGTAGTCATCTTTGCCAATTCTGAATTTTGGGCTTGTTGCGGTTGTTGCACTTGTGGTTGGAATCCACTTGAATGGTTGTAAACAGAACTTGTACTTGCAACTTGCTCGTAAGTGTTGGAGTGGGTACCATATGGTTGAGTTGAGAAAATAGCATTGACTTGCTCCACATTCTCATAAGCTTGGCGTGACGGTTTTACAACCACGACTGCAATTTGTTTCATCATTGCTGCCATATTGCTCATTTGTTGACGTAATTCAATAATCTCGTCAACTTGATTAACTCCCTTGGTAGGTCGCTCTGATCCACGACTTGAAAATTGTTGACAATTTGCTGTCATACTCTCAATCAACTCTCTAGCTTGTGTCACCGTCTTGTTCATAAGTGCACCACCACTTGCAGCGTCAATAAGATTCCTATCACTTGCTTGGAGACCTTCATAGAAGTATTGGATAATCATTTCTTCACTAAATTGGTGGTGAGGACAGCTTGCTACCAATCTCTTGTACCGTTCCCAACATTCATACAACGATTCCCCCACACTTTGTTTCATTCCACAAATCTCCTTGCGAATTTGAGTCGCTTTCGACGCAGGAAAATATCTCTCCAAGAAAAGTCTCTTCAACTCATTCCATGTTGTAATACTACCAAGCAGTAAGTAATATAACCAATCTTTAGCTGCATCAAGTAAAGAGAAAGGAAAAGCACGCAACATTCCTTCATCTGCATTAGCCCCATTAGGTATCATGTTTGTCATCAACCATTGAAACTCCATAAGATACTTGTTCGGATCTTCCCATACACATCCATGGAACTTTGGAATTTGACTGATCAACCCTGACTTGATATCAAAATTGGAAGTTGCTTCAATACACCATTGTTGTTGATCCAACTTCTGAGAAGCTAGCTCCTTGAGTGTGTTATTTGCATCACCCATTGCTTCTCCCAATTTGTATTTCAGTAAGGTACCTGAAACACAATTTTCAAAAACAAGTGAGAAACAAGACAAGAAACAAAAAGCAAATATGAAAGCAGAAATGATGATAAGAAACTAAAAACTAATAACAAGTCGTATGCCTCCCCGGCAGCGACGCCAAAATTTGATCGCTGTCGTATGCGTCAAAAATAATTCACTTTCTCACTCAACTAAATTTAAATGAAGTATGTGGTAAGAAAGAGTTCGTTCCCACAGAGAGGCTTTTGTTGTTATAAAATTTCAGTTTCTTAGTAACCAGGGGGGGGGGGGGATTTTTGTTTTTATCTAAATAATAAAATAAATTGAAAGCAATAAAATAACTTGAATAATCAATAAGGAGAAAATACTGGTCACGGGATAGTTTCATTCACAAACATGCATTTTCATCAATGACTAGAGTTGAAATTTTAATCTCTCATTTACTAAAAGTCCTAGGATACCTTGATCGCAAGAGTATCCCGTTTATTTCCCGATTTTATCACAAACAACGTTAAAAGATTCTATTGTGAAATCTACCTAGAAAGCAACCTAAAGTGTAAAAGCACAATTAAGTTTAACTCCCTAAGAGCAATACGTTCTATGAAATAAGACTAATCAATGCAAACAAACGGGTAAAAGCACTAATTCGTTTTAACAAAAGTTATGATTCATATGCAATTAAAGAGATGTATCACTACAAGTAATAATGACACTATGGTACTTGCAATCAGGAATTATCACTTTTTCGTATAATAACCATAATCTAGCAATAGAGATGAAGACTAATCTTATTGATTGCGGACTCAACCAAACTAGCATTCAAATCATATGACAATATTAATAATGAATCATAAACAATAAAGTATTGAGACAAAACTAATTCATTGAATCAAATAACATGTTGGAAATCAACTTTATCCCATAACCAATAATATGTGTTTAGCTACTCATAGCTTTTGAGTTTATCATAATCATAATCAAAAATGAATAGAAGAAGATGAAAAATAAATGAATGCAAACCCTAATACAATCGCCGCTCTCCAAAGTTCTAAGTAGAAAATACTCCCCAAAGAAGTAGAAGATTTTTTTTTTAGCTTTTCCTCTTTCCAAAACTAAGTCTTCAAAGCCCAAAGTCCAATACAATGATGTCCACAAGGTAGAAGTTCACCGAGCCCATCAAACCTATGTAGAAAATAACTTAACTGGAAATTCGTGTCAAAAGTGGTCACCGGCTTGCTGACGTCATCATCGGGATCCGGTCAATGTTATCGGAATCTGGTAGGCGGACAATGTCTCCAGTCACCTGAGTCATTGGAAACTGTCACCAGGCAAGTGTATACTTCCATCTACTCAACCCTACTTTTGTGCAGTTCATACATTCACATAAGTACCATCTAAGCCAAATCCCATTCTTGCGGAAACATACCCAAAAGCGTAGCTCCAAACTCATATACCCGGACGCCAAACCTTACATCCGACTCATACCCCCTTCATGATTCACTGAAACTCTACAATCCCCACTCTCGGTTCCAATATCCGGCAACCCGGGATAGTACCATCATCTCGCCATTTGTGCTCCGTTTTCGCACAGTTTCTGCAGATTCAAAACTGCTCCACAGCACATCAATTCACGTTGCAGCAACCGTCTCTGCATCTGGCCTGCAACACCACAAGCATTTCACTCTGCAGCTCGCCAACACCAAGTACACTGCCGCAGCCATTCCATTTGTTCACTACATCCATTTCAAGCCATGGCACAACCCATAACAAACTATGTTCTTATGATTCTCCATATGCAGCCGTAAATACCCCACTATCACTGCATTTCTGCGACTTTCAGCCGCAATTGCAGCACTCAACTTCTTCCCTGCAATTAATCCATGCACAATCTATCACAACCTGCACCATTGCATCACCTAATCCTGGCAACCAAGAACAACAGCTTTAATAACCCATTAGCACACAACACCATCTTTTGCATCCATGTAACTGCAACAACATCCACCATAATTCATCTGCAATAGCCATGTCAGTCCCCTTGATGACAACAACACCAATTCAACCTCCATTGCAGTATCCACCTGCTCATTTGCATTTCAGTACAACCTCCCATTTTCTCGACCTTGTAAACAAGCTCAAATCTTTGCACAACAACATCCAAGTTCTCGGCTTCAAATCTGTAATGGACCATCACTTCATCTTCTAGTTCATCTGTGACACCACTCCGAGCACCACCAGTTCAGCATTTTCACCATTTCCTGCAAAAGTCCACCATAAGCAGCTCCAACATTTCTCAACGATATTCAGCTGCTCAGATACAACTCATTCCGCAATCTCCCAGTCAATACAACATCCATTTCAGCTATGAATTCCACCAGTACTCAAAGCAGTCACCAGGACAATCACTTACTACTGCATCTGCACTTTCATCTACTCAGTTTCACCAACTTCAGTTGCACCAGGTAAAATCCATTTCAGTAGCCATCAATTCCAGTACCAAGACCCCAACAATTCAACTTCAGTTGTTCAACACCAAAAAACCCTTGAATCAATTTCTTCAATTCAGAGTAATACCAACTGATTCTCGATGTAACCCTGAACCTGAGACAAACCCATATTTATGATTCATCTCAAACCCTTAAATTCATTTCCATTTAAGCTCAATCATTCATGGCAGCATCTACAAGAACTCAGTTGATAACCAAGCAATTAAACCTTCTCCAGATCAATTCGAACCAAACCCTAAATCTAACAATCAACAACATTAATTCCTTCTTTCTCTGTGTATTCTCAGCTACAGAAATTCGTCACACAAACCCCATCTGAACAGAGAAGATTCTTGATCTTCTCGGCCTTGAAACTCATCAGAACTTCATTCCATCTCTGCATCTCTCAATTTCTTTCTCTGAGTTCTAAAACTCCCGGACAGAGCAGCCGGAAATGTTCATTTCAGGGGGAGGAAAAGAAATAAAATCCAATCATCTCTTCCTCTAAAATTTAGGTTTGATGTAATATAGAGGATAAATCCACCCGAGTGAGGCAGATAAGGGCCACTTTAGTTCATTTGGCATGTCAGTTTCAGCAAACTGACAGCTCATACCTTCTCTTTCTCAACTGTCAGTTCCCCACAACTGACAGTTCATTCTTCACCTCCATCTTGCACATCCTAACCAGTTCCAAATGTAACTCGCCTGCAAATTGATCTTCTCGCCCTTTAAGCTCTAATTGAGTAATTTCTTCTTCTTTCTCTCCAAATGACTCCAAAGTACCTAATAACTCAAATTCAAACATAAGATACATAATTTACAAGAAAAGTCGCAAAGAAAGCATAAATACTAGATATAAAATTAGGTGTTTTAGACACCTATCACCTGGTCAAACCGAGCCATCTCGGTAAGTCCAGCCAAGTTGAGTCGTTGACTCAACAATATTTCTGCCCATGCTCAGTTGTCTTAGAGGATATATCCGCCCCACTGTTTGCTTAAGCTAACTATTCTTTTGGGCTTGTCAGTTTACACTAATTCTTGGGCTTGGTCTCAGGAACCCATTTTTGCTTGGCTAGTTCCATAACCTAAAGGAACATTCCAGAAGGGTCTACAATATATTATGGAATATGCAAGGATAATTAAACTAAATATATATTGGAGAGCCATGCAAGGGCCAGTTATTGCAGGAGGCATGCGGGGGCCAGTTATGGCAATTGAAGCTTAAGACAAAATTAAAGAAATGAAATGGAAATTCACACCATATAAATACAGGGGTTCATAACCCCAAAAGGTAAGCAATCCTACACACAAAATCTCATGTGCAAAATTCTGTCTAACTTTAGCATCGGAGGGTTTTTTGCAGGTACTCCCCCTACACTGTTCAATTGGAGATTTAAGCAGTTGATCGATCTTCGACAAAATCATCATCAAATTCGTGTTTAGGGTAGAAGTATTTTTACCATACAAACATTGGCGCCGACCAAGGCTTTCTAGAAAAGATAATCGTGTTTTACCAAATCGAGTTATGGCAGTAGTCAGACAGACTGCACGAAGGGACGATTCTGTTAGCGATTCCCAACATCGCAGGAGATGCGAAGCTGAAAGAAACGAAATTGAGGTTCAGTCAGCTCCAGCAGTACCCAGTGGAAACAGACAGGGTCAAAATCGTGCTCATGACAGAGCCCTAGATCGTGATCATGCTCATAACATACCCTGAATCGTGGACGAGATCGAGATCGTTTCCGTAACAAAACTCCAGATATGAATCGGAGAAGGGAAAAACAACCAGTGATCGATAACGAAGAAATGGATGTTGATGGGGAAAACCCACAAGTTCGAGGAAATAAATGGCATGTGTTCGGCAACCCGTATAGGAGGAATGACGATCGACATGACCTACAAGATGGTCGCACCGCGACCCCTAGTACAGAGGAAGAACTTTTACTCAATCGGCTTAACGAGTTAGAAAAGGAGAACGCTCTCCTGAGATTAGAACATGAAAACCAGCCATGACCTAGATCTGGTAATCTGAACAACCAAAGGGGTATGTCTGTATGGCGGTGCCTTGGAAGTCGAGTTTTCCCGAAAGCTGCAGACCGAAACAGATAAGTGACCGATCTTGATCGGCCAGACAAAAATCTGTTGGTCACTGGAGATCTACCTAAACGAAGACATGTACGACCCCGACGAGCAGGGACCCGGCCATCTGCGACTCAGTAGAGTGCGTCCAGAACTACCACCCATTCAAAACGTCTCAGGAATGATGAAGATGAGGTTCGAGATCGGCACGATGAGAGAGAATTTTCGCCCGATTACTATGCTCGTTCAGAGCAAGGCAGAGCTAGAAGAGAGCCCACTGGACCCCAAAGGAAAAGAATGAGATCTAAAGCTCATATTCCAGAGGACCGAGATTATGAGCAGGAAGACAGTACCTCTGATGGCGACATAAGCGCAATTATAAATGCTCGCCTTTCCAAGATGATCGAGAAGGTAATGTCGAAAAAGCGCTCCAAAGAGGAAAAGATAGACAGGTTGCGTCGAACCGCATGAGCTCCTTTCAAACTGAACATCAGAGAATTCCGGCCGCCAATGAATTTTCAAGTTCCCAAGCTGCCAGAATTCGATGAGAAAACAGATGATCCACATCAGCATGTTTTACACTATGAAACTTCCATGACTCTGTAGCAGTACATCAATGAGTTGATGTGCAAGATGTTTCCACAGTCACTGACTGGTGGAGCAGTAACGTGGTTCAATCAGCTAACGACACAGTCGATCAGGACTTACCACAAGCTTGTTGGCGAATTTTTTGCCCACTACAAATACAACAGACGTGATCGGAAGAGATGCCACACATTGTTCCTTCTGGCAATTCGGAAGGAGGAAAGCATCAAACAGTTTACTCGACGCTTCAAGCAAGAGGTGGCCGATGTGGATGGTACCAACGATGAAGTCGTCATCGCGGCTTACAAACAGGCATACCAATATGATCAAAGGGGTGTGTACGGTTCCTTGGTCAAGAGGCCAGCAAATACTTTGGAAGAACTATATGATCGAGCATAAGAATACGCTCGAGTGGAGGATGATTCTAAAGCTCGAGAAGAAGTTAACAGATCATCCAATCATCCAAATGATGAGAATAAAGACAAGTCGAAGAACCGTTCGAGCGGATAGCATAACGATCGAGGTGAAGTTCGAGAGAAAAATCAAGGGGAACGAATGGAAACTGGATATCAGAAGTATCATGATATGAAGCTGACACCATTGAACATACGGCTGACAGAGTTGTATGAAAAAATAAGCAAGGATTTGAGCCCCCTAGGCCTTTGCCAGCAGAGACACGTGATAAACGTGATAAGAGCAAATACTGCAATTATCATAAAGATCATGGTCACAAGACTGAGAATTGTCGCTCTTTACAGATCGAAGTCCAGCGAATGATAGACGCTGGAAAGCTACAAGAGTACGTGAAAAAGGATTTTGGGAAAGGTTCGGGGCAATTTGGCGCAGCACACGTGATTAATGCACATGTGATTGATGTCAGTCATGTCAGGACCCATTCAATGACCAGGCGGGGATCGGAAGATGAAACCAGGAGAAAGCTCTGGCAGTTAAAAGAATGGTACTTGAAAAATCATATCGATTTTGTCAGTGGAATTCGGGAGCTTGTGCACGAAGATCGAGTTATCTAAGGCAGACATGATAGGTGTATATGCTCCCCACAATGATGTTATCGTTATAACTGCTTGGATTGGCATGTTTCAGGTTCACCGGATTCTAGTGGATACAGGAAGCTCAGTGAGCGTGCTGTTTTCAGGAGCTTATTCCTCTATGAATCTCCCACACGACTTGATAAAAAAGGATGAAAATCCAATTATCGATTTTAGTGGCGAAGTTAGAAAGGAAATTGGAAAAGTGAAGATACCTACAACAGTGGCTGACAAGTCCGTTCTAGGAAACTTCTTGCTGCTTGACTGTAGAGCTCCCTACAATGCGATCGTAGGACGAGACTGGCTGCATGAGATCGGTGCAATCACATCCTCATATCATCAGAAGTTTATTACCCCTGAAGAAGTCGTGAAAGTTAGGAGCGACCAGATGGCCGCCCACAAGTGTCACGAGAGTGCTATGGACGAGTACAAGAAGTCAGAAGTTAGCGGGAACCAAATCATGTGAGTCGAGCAGAAATAACAATTACAGAATCCTCTCCCTCCAGAATCATATATGGGAGAGGACGCAGCTGAACCCCCAACAGTTGAGGAACTGATCGAGGTCCAGACTGGATATGAGAAGCACAAAACAATGTTCGTAGGGGCAGATCTTCCTGCACACGAACGTGATGGTTTGATTACATTGCTAAGGGAAAACGCCGACGTTTTCGCATGGAGTTTCGCTGAGATGCCTGAGATAGATCCGAATGTAGTCTGCCACAGGCTAAATATCGATGAGAAGTTCAACCCAGTTCGTCAGAAAATCAGGAATATGGCGCAAAGCAAAAAAGGTGGAGTTACTGCAGAAGTCGAAAAGTTGTTGGAAGTTGGCTTTATTCGACCAGTACATCATCCTCGCTAGTTGTCTAATGTCGTACTTGTTCCAAAGAAGAATGGTAAAATTCGTGTATGTATCGATTTTACTGATTTGAATAAAGCATGTCTTAATGACCCATACCCACTACCGCGGATAAGAGATTTGGTGGATGCAACCTCAGGGTATGGAAGACAGTCATTTATGGACGGTTTTTCGGGGTATAACCAAATACCTTTGTTCGAAGAAGATCAAGAGCATACTGCGTTCGTGACTGACATAGGAGTTTACTGCTATACTGTAATGTCGTTCGGGCTAAAGAACGTAGGGGCGACCTACCAGCATTTGGTAGACCATATGTTCAAGGATCTGATCGGGAAGACGATGGAAGTATATATTGACGATATGGTAGTGAAATCTGAGAAAAAGGAGTCACATTTTATTGATCTGCAGAAGACGTTTGATATATTGAGGCAATATCGAATGAAGCTCAATCCAGCAAAATCTTTATTCGGGCTATCCTCGGGAAAGTTCCTTGGATACTTGATGACACACAGAGGAATCGAGGCGAATCCGGAGCAAATCAGAGCCATCAGAGAAATGCCATCCCCAAGAACGAAGAAGGAGGTCCATAAGCTAGCGGGACGATTAGCAGCTTTAAATCGTTTCATTTCACGCTCGTCGGATCGGTTCAAACCATTCTTTGATGTTTTGAAGAAAGCAGTGAATTTTGGCTGGACAGATGAGTACGAAAAGGCTTTTGATGAGATAAAACGGTATTTGTCAACTCCCCCAGTTCTGGTGAGTCCAAAAACTGGACAACCTGTCGGAGTTTATCTGGCTGTAACGGAGAACGTTGTAAGTGCAGTGTTGTTTGTTACAGATCCACATGAAAATCCTGTTTATTTCGTCAGCAAATATTTGACAGGGGCGGAAACACGGTACAAGAAAATTGAGAAGATAGCACTTGCACTGTTGCATGCATCTCGTCACCTCAAACCTTATTTCCAAGGGAGGCAGATCGTAATATACTCAAAATACCCGCAGAAGAGAATCCTGGAACGTGCTGATGATTCCAGCTGACTATCCATATGGTAAAATTTTCTGGGGGAGTATGAAATCAAGTACGAAACTAGAAATGTAGAGAAGGGACACCCCCTAGCTGCACTGCTAGCATACTTTCCTGTGGACGACATAGAAACGGTTGCGGAGAAGAAGAGGAGTTATTCAAACCCATAGAGCCAGCCATTGATCAGACTGGGGGCGAGTCCGCAATGGAGATCGATGTACCTGAACCATTATGGACCGTGTTTACTGATGGGTCATCAAATATTGGTGGAGCTGGAGTTGGATGTGTCATCCTTACTCCGAAGGTTCTAGGATTGAGAAAGCAACCAGATTGGGTTTCCAAGCATCAAACAATGAAGCTGAATATGAAGCAGTAATTATGGGTTTAAAGGCTGTCAAACAGTTAGATGCGAAGAACGTAAAGCTGGTAATTGATTTTATGCTAGTAGTGAACAAGTTTTTGGGGACCTACAGAGCCAAGGAAGAGAGGATGGCCTTATATTTGGATCATATGAGAGAGATGGCAAATGAATTCGACCAGTTATCTATTGGGCAGCGACCATGGCTGGAAAACAGGCACGCAATTGCTTTAGCATATATTTCTTCCGCAGTCGAAACTGATACCACCCGTTTCGTTGTAGTGTATTTTCAAGAGTTACCTAGCATCTCTGACAGCCACTTTGTTTTGGCTCTCGAACACGCTAGTGGGGGCGAGAGGGAAACTACATCAGCACAGGGAGATATCGAGAACGTTGACAGCAATATGGATGTTGACAGTCCGGTGATAGATGATTCAAGCAGTCCTGCTGAAAAAACTTCAGACTGGCGTCGACCTTATGTTCGGTATTTGACAACCAGTGAACTCCCAGAAGATGAACATCTCGCTTCAAAATTGAAGAAGAATGCTTGGAGATATTCAATGATCGAGGGACAGTTATACCGCAAACCTGTAGCTTTGGACCCATTTTTGCGGTGCATATCAGCCGAAGAAGGGCAACAGATATTAGCAGAGGCTCATGAAGGAATATGTGGCAACCATTCTGGAGGGCGTAATCTCGCACACAAGATACTTTCCCAGGGATACTTCTGACCACACATGCAGAAAGATGCAAAAGAATACGCACAGAAATGCGTGCCATGCCAAGAGCACGCTCCAGTTCCTAAAAGGCCCGCCAACGAATTGCATCCAGTTTTTAGTCCCTGACCATTCTCTATGTGGATACTAGACATCGTCGAACCACTTCCCAAAGCTCCTGGAGGCGTTAAATTCGTACTAGCCGCTACTGATTATTTCACCAAATGGATCGAAGCAGTGGCACTGGTACACGTTACCAGACATGATGTGAAAAGGTTCATATGGGAGAATATCGTCTGCAGATTTGGAATCCCAGACGCGATAATATCAGACAATGGGAAGCAGTTCGATTCTGGGGTGATCAAAGACTTTTGCAAGAACCTGAATATTCGCCACAATTTCTCATCTCCTTACTATGCTCAGAGCAACGGGCAGGCGGAAGCGACCAATCGCGTTATTATGGAGAATCTCAAGAAAAAGCTGGAGAAGGCGAAAAATGGACAGTAGAATTCCCTGGAGTCTTATGGTCCTATCGAACAACCCCAAAAAGATCCACTGGATTTTCGCCATTTACACTGGGACAAAGGCAGTCATACCCACCGAGGTACATCTCAAGACTACCAAAACTCGTGTTGTCAAATCTGGGAAAAATGACAACATACTGGCTTTGGATAAAGAGTTGCTAGAAGAACAAAGAGAAACATCCTTACAGCAGTTGGTCCGATACCAGCAGGCAATCAAGCTGAGCTATGATCGTAAAGTCAGAGAATGGTCATTCAACCCATGGGAATATGTCTTGAAGAAAACCCGAGCAGCCACAATGAAACCAAGTTGTGGGAAGCTCGGAGCAAACTGGGAAGGTCCATACATAGTGGACAGGCCAGCATCTCGTGGCTCCTACTACCTGAGGAACCTCGATGGTACTCAAGATTCAAAACTGCGGAAGCCATGGAATTCGTTCCACTTGAAGAAGTTTTATCATTAAGAGTAATTTCAAATCCTGCTGTGCTGCACTCTTTTTCCTTTATGATGGTTTATCCCACTGGGTTTTCCACGCAAAGGTTTCAACGAGGCATCTGTTGTCGAGCAGTAGGCATTTATCTTGTTATTTCTATTCAAAAATTTAATTCAACATTATCTTGGTATTCCGCACTTTATCAAAAATTTTCGTGTTTAATTATAAGCTACTGCGGACGTTGAAACCCGCAGTCAGCCCTAAATGGAAAAATAGTATAGTTCAAGCCTACTGTCAGCAACGCCTCTGACACCTCGCAGATAGGGTGAATGCACAGTTCGAGCATTTTTTACCCTATTCCAATTGCATCCCCATCATATGGGACATCAACAAATGTGGCGAACATTTTCACCTGCCCAGGAATGTGAAAATGTACACATCTCGACTCTGCGCGTATCTTGAATAGTAGGATTGGCCCCTGCACGAATTCAAGATAGCATAAAAACTCAACTTTGCATTCCATGCGCGAGCGAAATGCAGCAGGGAAGTGCACCCTTGCGCGAGCATTGAGCAGCATGACACATAACATACTAGGGGCGAGTTATATGTCACCTCAACCAATTGGGGGTGAGATATATGACACTCCAGCGCAATCATTAAGTTCCTGAGGGCGAGTTGCATAACACTCCGAACAACGCGCTTGGGGGCGAGTTACGCAACACTCCGGAAAAAGGCAAATTCATTTGCCAGTAGAATCAGAGAACCCGAACTTCTCAACCCATAACCAGTTATGGATTAAGAGGGGGCGATGTTTGTACTAATACTTCATACAAGAAGATGGGCCATAAAGTGGGATAACTTAAGCTTAATAATGGGAGACCATGATGGTTTCACACAAAATGGTCTTATGTGGGACTAATAAGACTCTTATTAGCTAAGTATGCTTAGTTGGGCCTGATAGGCTCCTCATTTTGGCTAAAGAAGGCTAACTAAGCCTCAGTATCTAAGTATTGTTCATTGGGCCTCATAGGTTCCTCTTGTTAGCCAAGTATGGCTAACTAGGCTTCATAAACATAACACATGAAAGCCCATATGCAAAATACCCAAAGCAAGCAGGCGCCACGACGTCAGTTGCACATTTGACACAGTCAGCAGTACGAGCCGATCAGAATCTGCCAAGTCATCCACAGAAACTCAGTCAGCATCTTAGTCGTCGATGACGTCAGCAATGATGACGTCAGCAGCATATTCTCTGGAAGAAAAGAATATTCCTTTAACTCCGTCAGCATATTCTGTTCTGGGAAGGAATATTCCTCCACCGTTTATGACATCGTCAGCATATACACAGAATATATTCTATCACATTTTAACGTCGTTAACGGATCGGTAACGGCGTCAGTGGGGAGCGAATCTTAACTGTTCATCATAACGTCGTAAAATCAACCATCGATGACGTCAGCACGACGCCAGCAGGTGACGTCACGATGACGTCATGTCATTTTCTCAAGCTGCGTCAACATTACGGCACCGTGCAGTAGCAGGTCGCCGGCGGCCTTACCCGGTGGCGTTTGACGGCGGCAAGTTTCAGCGGCGGTGTTCCGACGACGGTTGGCGCAGCGGCAACACTGTCCGACGGCTGGACCGAACTCTATCCGGAAACATCATCATCTTGATCCAATGTTTCTCAACGTAACTTAAGTTGATAGTGTTGCGCTCCCAAAGCCAGCAACTGACTAATCCAAGAGATTAACTAAATAAGTAGGCACTACAAATCTAATTCATTTACTTAAACATTCAATTAAGAAATCTACTCCAAAAACTTAACCCAAAACTAACCCCGCTCTGAAATATATATATACAAAACCTTCTCTCAAATGATACATATAAAATAGTCATTTAGTTTACAAACAGATCATACAACATAATAAACATAGCAGAAGTTAACCAACTAACGATATCAACCCTTGAAGATTTTGCTACGCAACTCTGATCTGTCTCTGAAACTGAAAGTGGGAATGGGATCATCCCTAAAAGGGGGCCCAGCAGGAATAACATTTAACTTTTAAGTAATCAAAGACAAGATTTGGAAAACAATACATGTTTTCCCAAACATTAAATAGCGACCACGTCACTGAAGTAAACAATCATGTATATGGAACAAACTCCTTCTTTCAAACAATGTATAATATTCAATGCCAAATTCCAGCACCTAATAATAATATTGTGGTGTATCGCCCTAGCCATGTGCATAAAAGCTCGAAAGAAAGTAGGTATAAATGTGAAGAAACATATCCTATATACCACACGTGGAAATTCTGATTTCCCATACAATTCATAAGGACAAACAAAACATTATAGGTCCTTTCCAATCCATGGAAAGATTAACAGAATCAACAGAATTATCATAATACAAGTTAAACAATGCATGGGATGCACAAACTGACAACGCATGAGTTTAATAAACAAAGACTTTTGTAAATGAATAATGGTTACAAAAGAGTCAAATGTATTCCCACCTCTTTTGATGACAAGCCACGCCTACCTCGATATCCACGATCCAATGGTTCATCTTTTGAATCGATCGTTGTTAATAAAGACTAACTGTTAATCACACAAGAGGTCTAAGACTCTAGCTAAAATGGCTCATACAAGAATCATACAAGTCTAACTAATGGTTCTAAGCCCATTTATGATTCTACGACTTCCATTTTATACTTTAACTCATTTAAGGGTTTACTAACACAATTAGGTTGATTCTATAATCTATTAGTTCAGTCTTATGAATGTCTACAACTTTGTAGAGAAGTCAAAGTATAATTTGGGCCACAAGAGGTCCAAAACATCTAATTCAGAAAACTATCCTAAGCCCAAGTCCACTAAAGTCAACTAACAGTCACTAACGGTCAAGGGTCAACTAACAGTCAATGTCTAAGTCCAGTCAAATATCAAGGTTGAAGTCTAACTCGCACGGAGTCGGTTACAGTCTGGTTAGGTCTAGTCAACTGAGTTAACGTCTGACTCGACTCAGTCAGATATTTGAGTCAGCTAAGAACATAGTAGGTCGGATAATCTTACTAGGATGACTAACGGGCCTAATATTGAAGAACATAAGTTTATACAACTACTAAACATTTCATTTATTCAAATAAAATTCAACAATTCAATATACAATTGTAATCTAAGCTTTACCTGCTATTGCAGTACTAAGCCAGCCTACACTGAATCACCAAACTTTAGTCATTCAATCTACTACGGACAATCTCCCTCCCATAGACTCAGCTTAATTCATACCACTAACCTTAACAGCATCACTGTCCACTTCTATAATAACTCTAATCATTCATCCATTCTAAAGCATTTCATTCTTGCATGCACAATCTGCAAACAACACCACATCTCCCTGCAATAACACTGTAATTGTATACCACCATCTTCATTCTGTTCAATTTATCTCAGTCACAACCATTGTGACTTAAACTCAGCAACATCACAAATTGCAACCACTTCACACATACAACTACAATCCATAGCACTACATATTCAATTCCACATTTACACTTCAAACTCAGTCTCAACATAACACCATCATTTGAAATTCACCTCAACACCACACTTACTGATTCATTCATGTACACATTTCTAATAACTATAACTCCATCCACAACTACATCTCAAGACAACACAAATCCCCTGTGAATGCGATTCTGCATAAAATCTAATTACAACTTCAACTTCATTCACCATTCCCACTTCATACCCAACTCCGGCCTTAGCTCAATTATCAACTACACATGCTCAAATAATAACACCAAATAACTTCACTAAACATATCAGAAGAACAATTACCTCAACCATTCAGTCTCCACTAACAACTTCGGATGCATTGAGAACTTCACATATGTCCTGCAACAATCAACACACACCCTCAACTGATCTTCCAATCAATTCCAACACCTTAACTTCATTGTCAATCACTACAACACGAAAACTCATCTCTAATCTATCTTCTAGACATCCAAGTCCATCCTTCAATTACATATTCCTTATCTGAGATCGAGACTCAAGAACCCTAATTCCCAATTTCACTGAAATTAAAGCTCCAACATCTAATTAACTCCACCCCGTTCCTCAATCAATGAAAACCCAAACTTCAATCCTTCTTAAACATCACTAAATCGAACTTCCAGTTCATCTTGAGAAACCCTAAATCATTGATTCTTCTCTAGAATAACTTCAGAACTTCGATTAAACCTCTACCCATGATTCTTCATCAACAATAGCTCCTTAATTCATCTTCTCAATCTTCAGAACATTAATTAACACTATAACCCTAATTCGAATTATAACAACATCATTTATTTCTTCTTCTCCAAAGATTTATCAACTTCAACACCTGCCTAGCTTCACCAAGTTTACTAATCTCTTCATGACCAACGTACTTGATTCAAGAACACGCTTCAGGGAAGAAGAGAAAAACGAATAATTGAAGAAGAAGAAGAAGGGGAAAGAAAGAGAAACAGAAAGAGAAGCAGAAAGAAGAATGAAGAAGAAGACAAACATAATGAGAGTTATCCTCTCGATTTGACTAGAGATAAGGCCGACCCAAAGTTTCTAAAGGCACTCATCCATACGATAAGGGCAGCCAGGCGATTCAAGGCAAAGTGACTAATTTTCTCTTCATACAAAATAACAAAACTGATAACATCTCCTTCATCCGATATCTGATTACCCCGTTCGAGTAGTCCATTCCGCGTAAATTTTCGAGATCTATCCAACGGTACTAGTTTCGTATTTAAATCGTTGTTAGGTTAATTTTTATTAATTAACGCTCGCGTTAAGCTAAACGAGTTATTATCGACTAATTCGACAGTTGATTGGTCTAATAGCGTTGACGAGCTTGAGGGTATTTACATTCTCCCCACCTTATTCATTTTCGTCCTCGAAAATCAAATCATCCTTATGTTCTTCAGAAAAACTCCCTACCTTATAGAGAAATCCTATCTCTTGTTTAAGCACAAACAACATAAGACAAAGCACAAATCTATATGGTTGTCTACAACTAAAATTTGTGGCTCTAGATTCAACTTTATTGTTTTAAGTTCTATCCAAGAGAGAAAGTCTAAGTTTCTTACGTGAATCTCTATAATAGAATCTATGAATTTTAGATTTAAATTCTCTACACTAATTTTTTATTTCATTAACGTGTTGGTTCTAAGTACTTCAGGAGATATTCTATAATAAAGTTTCTAATTAAAATTTGGAATCTATTAGTTCGCTAATAGAAGTAAGTCCCCCTTCTATGCCTAGTGATACAAGAATGCAGTTTCCCTGTCTAGGTTCGCGACGGCTGACAATGCCTACCTACGTAACAAGTATCACAGGAACACACAAGAATTACCAACCTCACTATTCCCCAGTGCTAGATTAACTAAGTATTAATTTATTAAGATTAGTTAGTCTCTAAACTTTTATCGTAATTGGTGTAAGTCTGATAAATTTACTTCGTAAAATATATAAACAGTTTACATCATTTTTAGCAATTTAACCATCTGAATTGTTATTTATTCATTTCTTTCACCAATATAAGTAATCCCAATTCGATTTTACGTCAATTTGTAATATCTGATAATTTTTAACTTTACTGTGATACCATGTATAAATTTTCCAAATGTTATCCATCATCAGTTTCCTGCCAATTTAATTACTCGAATACCTTTATCAACTATGTTATTATTCTCATTACTTTTAAGTTGATAGTCCGGTTGGTACTCTAAGCCTTAATCTTTTAAATATAATTCTACATTCACGTAAGGATTGATATAACAGATTTTATTTATTCAGATTGAATATGTATTATATATCTTGTTAAATATAGGCGTTGGTACTTTAATTAATATGATTTAAATTTGAGTGAATAAAATTATAACATATTTTAATAGTCTTTAGATTTTGCTATTAATATAACGTATCTTATTAATAGGAAAATTTATTCTCCTTTAAGTCTAATTTTGTACTAAGAATTCAAGTACTATAAATGTCACTTCATGCGTATAATTTAGTGATTTAGTGGATCATTTGTTAGACTAAAGATAATTTCGATACAAGATTACTAATAAGTTGAGTCTTTTTATTTATATAATACATGTCCCCACCTTCTTATGTCTATCGTCTATAAGTACTATATTATCTATCTAGTTTAAAACGCAAAACCTATATTTCCAATTTTTCATAAAAACTTAACCATAGATAAGCGTTAATAATTTTCCGTAGCTATTTACTCATAATTATTATATTTATCGTTATATATCTGTAATGAAATTTTAGTTAGGTGAGATTCAATATGATACTAATTGATAAATACTAACATTAATTCATTAAAATTATTATTACTATTATTATCATTTATAATTATCATTATAATATTTTTTTTGATTACTAACAATGATGGTTGAACTATTATTCTAACTACTCTTACAAATATTGTCCAGTCCCAAAAATATTATTAACATTTATGTATTTATAAATTGTTGATTCTACGTATAAGTCAAGGTACTCAATAAATTTTTATGTGACATTCAAAATTTATCAATAATACTAATCCCACTATTTTTCTAATATTAGATTGTGTACGTGTTCAAAATTTTAAACTAATTATTCTCCAATCTTTATTAGCTAAAGTTATTGGTGTACCCCACAATTTTTACTTCATTACTTATACAAACAACCAAACAACAAATCAATCAATCAAATGAATCTTTTAATTATTGATAGCTTTTAGTGATTAAGATTTATCTCACAACCCAACCCAACCCAGTTCTTACTGACCTAGTTCACTAACTGGCACTGGCTATTCTTATTGTTTCCCATGTAAGATCCAATAGTGAGCTCTGGCACCAACACTATTGCGCCCCCAAAGCTAGCAGCTGACTAATCCAAGAGATTAACTAAATAAATAGGCACTACGAATCCAATTTCATTTACTTAAACATTCAATTAAGAAATCTGCTCCAAAAGCTTAACCCAAAACTAGCCCCGCTCTGAAATATATATATATACAAACCTTCTCTCAAATGATACATATACAATAGTCATTTAGTTTACAAACAGATTATACAACATAATAAACATAGCAGAAGTTAACCAACTAACGATATCAACCCTTGAAGCTTTTGCTATGCAACTCTGATTTGTCTCTGAAACTGAAAGTAGGAATGTGATCATCCCTAAAATGGGTGCCCAGTAGGAATAACATTTAACTTTTAAGTAATCAAAGTCAAGATTTGGAAAACAATACATGTTTTCCCAAACATTAAATAACGACCAAGTCACTGAAGTAAACAATCATGTATATGGAACAAACTCCTTCTTTCAAACAATGTATAATATTCAATGCCAAAATTCCAGCACCTAATAATAATATTGTGGTGTATCTCCCTAGCCATGTGCATAAAAGTTCGAAAGAAAGCAGGTATATATGTGAAGGAGCATATCCTATATACCACACGTGGAAATTCTGATTTCCCATACAATTCATAAGGACAAACAAAACATTACAGGTCCTTTCCAATCCATGGAAAGATTAACATAATCAACAGAATTATCATAATACAAGTTAAACAATGCATGGAATGCACAAACTGACAATGCATGAGTTTAATAAACAAAGATTTTTGTAAAAGAATAATGGTTACAAAAGAGTCAAATGTTTTCCCACCTCTTTTGATGACAAGCCACGCCTACCTCGAGATCCACGATCCACTGGTTCATCCTTTGAATCGATCATTGTTAATAAAGACTAACTGTTAATCACACAAGAGGTCTAAGAATCTAGGCAAAATGGCTCATACAAGAATCATACAAGTCTAACTAATGGTTCTAAGCCCATTTATGATTCTACGGCTTCCATTTTATACTTTAACTCATCTAAGGGTTTACTAACATAATTAGGTTGATTCTATAGTTTATTAGCTCAGTCTTATGAATGTCTACAACTTTGTAGAGAAGTCAAAGTATAATTCGGACCACAAGAGGTCCAAAACATCTAATTCAGAAAACTATCCAAAGCCCAAGTCCACTAAAGTCAACTAACAGTCATTAACGGTCGAACTAACGGTCAAGGGTCAACTAACAGTCAATGTCTAAGTCCAGTCAAAGATCAAGGTCCAAGGTTGAAGTCTTACTCGCACTGAGTTGGCTACAGTCTGGTTAGATCTAGTTAACTGAGTTAAGGTCTGACTCGACTCAGTCAGATATTTGAGTCAGCTAAGAACATAGTCAGTCAGATAATCTGACTAAGATAACTAACGGGCCTAATATTCAAGAACAGAAGTTTATACAACTACTAAACATTTCATTTATTCAAATAGAATTCAACAATTCAATATACAATTGTAATCTAAGCTTTACCTGCTATTGCAGTACTAAGCCAGCCTACACCGAATCACCAAACTTTAGTCATTCAATCTACTACTGACAATCTCCCTCCCATAGACTCAGCCTAATTCATACCACTAACCTTAACAACATCACTGTCCACTTCTATAATATCTCTAATCATTCATCCATTCTAAAGCATTTCATTCTTGCCTGCAGAATCTGCAAACAACACCACATCTCCCTGCAATAACACTGTAATTGCATACCACCATCTCCATTCTGTTCAATTTATCTCAGTCACAACCATTGTGACTTAAACTCAACAACATCACAAATTGCAGCCACTTCACACATACAACTACAATCCATAGCACTACCTATTCAATTCCACATTTACACTTCAAACTCAGTCTCAGCATAACATCATCATTTGAAATTCACCTCAATACCACACTTAATGATTCATTCATGTACATATTTCTACTAATTATAACTCCATACACAACTACATATTAAGACAACACAAATCCCCTGTGAATGCGATTCTGCATAAAATCTAATTACAACTTCAACTTCATTCATCATTCCCACTTCATACCCAACTCAGGCCTTAACTCAATTATCAACTACACATGCTCAAACAATAACACCAAATAACTTCACTAAACATATCAGAAGAACAATTACCTCAACCATTCAGTCTCCACTAACAACTTCGGATGCATTCAAAACATCACACATGTCCTGCAACAATCAAAACACACCCTCAACTGATCTTCCAATCAATTCCAACACCTTAACTTCATTGTCAATCACTACAACACGAAATTCATCTCTAATCTATCTTCTAGACATCCAAGTTCATCCTTCAATTACATCTTCCTTATTTGAGATCGAGACTCAAGAACCCTAATTCCAAATTTCACAACTAAACTGAAATTAAAGCTCCAACATCTAATTAACTCCACCCCGTTCCTCAATCAATGAAAACCCAAACTTCAATCCTTCTTAAACATCACTGAATCGAACTTCCAGTTCATCTTGAGAAACCCTAAATCATTGATTCTTCTCTAGAATAACTTCAGAACTTCAATTAAACCTCTACCCATGATTCTTCATCAACAATAACTCCTTAATGCATCTTCTAAATCTTCAGAACATTAATTAACACTATAAACCCTAATTCCAATTATAACAGCATCATCTATTTTTTCTTCTCCAAAGCTTTATCAACTTCAACACCTGTCTAGCTTCACCAAGTTTACTAATCTCTTCATGACCAACGTACTCGATTCAAGAACACGCTTCAGAGAATAAAAGAAAAACGAAGAACTGAAGAGCTAGCTCGGTAAGTCTAGCCGAGTTGAGTCGTTGGCTCAACAATCTTTCAGCCCATGCTCAGTTGGCCTAGAGGATATATCCGCCCCACTGTTTGCTTAAGCTAACTTTTCTTTTGGGCTTGTCATTTTACACTAATTCTTGGGCTTGGTCTTAGACACCCATTTTTGCTTGGCTAGTTCCATAGCTTAAAGGAACATTCCAGAAGGGTCTACAATATATTATGGAATACGCAAGGATGATTAAATTAAATTTATATTGGAGAGCCATGCAAGGGTCAATTATTGAAGGAGGCATGTGGGGGCCAGTTATGGTAATGGATGCCTAACACAAAATTAAAAAATGAAACGGAAATTCACACCATATAAATACAGGGGTTCATAACCCCAAAAGGTAAGCAATCTTACACACAAAATCTCCTGTGGAAAATTCTGTCTAACTTTAGCATCGGAGGGTTTTTTGCAGGTACCCCCTTATAATGTTCAATTGGAGATTTAAGCAGCGGATCGATTTTCGACAAAATCATCATCAAATTCGTGTTTAGGGTAGAAGTATTTTTACCATACAAACAATCTCAAAATCTACTTTTCGGTCGAGCACACCGGATCGCAAACAATGATTATCTATGTTTCAAGGACAAAGTTAGTAAATAAATTAAAAGATAATATTAAACAAGTCCATAATAACCAGATTATGTAACTGTCATCGCAATCAACTTTGGTCCTCCAACTCAAACCCTAATTTTAAACTTTCTAAAACCCAAACACAACATATACCGAAAGTTAATATATCAACTTTTTTACATATGTTCTTTTGAATGAAACCTCTTTTAAGGCATACTCAAATGTTTCGTGGTATACATTTATTTAAATTCGGCTGAAAAGTTATCAGTCGAACCGAGATAGAAAAACATAAGTTCGGCTCGAAATTTGAGTATGTCTCAAAAAAAAAAAAAAATGAGTATGCCTCAAAACAGCCTTCTTTTGAATCGAGGATGGCGTGACAAAATTTTGGGTTGTTTTCCCCATGGCTTAAGGGATCGGTGCATAGGAATCCAATTGGGCCATCTCTCTGTGTCACGTTACTTATAGACCCATTATGGAGAATTAGAGGCTTACATTTTTGATTCTGAAGAAATCATGGCTTTTTCTTCTCCTGTATTACTTCAAACCTCTCCACCACCACCATCTTCAACTTCATCAAGATCAAATCTTTCGACATCCGATGGCCTTGAAAACTGTGTCAGTATGGTTGAACTAAAACAGTACCACTCAAAAATCATTAGATTAGGCCTATCAAAAGATAATGATGCCATAGGGAGAGTTATCAAATTTTGTGCAATATCTAAATCAGGTGATATGAATTATGCCCTTAAAGTGTTTCATGGAATTGCAAAACCAGATACTTTCATTTATAATACTATTATTAGAGGTTACTTGAACTCTCATATAACAAAAGATTGTATAATATTGTATTCTCAAATGTTAGAAAACTCTGTTTATCCTAATAAGTTTACTTACCCATGTGTGATTAGAGCTTGTTGTAATGGAAATCAGACAATGGAGTTAAGACAGATACATGCACATGTTTTGAAGTTTGGATTTCAGGGAGATAAGTTTTGTTTGAACAACTTGATTCATATGTATGTGAATTTTGAGTGTTTGGATGATGCACGACGGGTGTTTGATAAAATGGTGAATAAAGATTTTGTTTCTTGGACTACTTTGATTACTGGGTATTCGAAGTTGGGTTTTCTAGATGATGCGTATGAAGTTTTTGAGTCGATGCCGGAAAGGAATTCTGCTTCTTGGAATGCTATGATTGCAGGGTATGTTCAAAGTGACCGTTTTCATGAAGCTTTTCGATTGTTTGAAAGGATGCAGTTAGAGAAAGTTAAGCTGGATAAATTTGTTGCAGCTAGTATGTTATCAGCTTGTACAGGATTGGGAGCTCTAGAGCAAGGAGAGTGGATATATGAACATATAAAGAAGAGTGGATTCGAAGTGGATTCGAAACTAGCAACAACTATTATTGACATGTATTGTAAATGTGGATGTTTAGAGAAAGCATTTGAAGTCTTTAATGGGTTAAAACACAAAGGGATTTCTTCATGGAATTGTATGATTGGAGGAATAGCAATGCACGGGCAAGGGAAAGCTGCAATAGAGCTTTTTGAGGAGATGCAAAAACAGATGGTAGCTCCGGATGGGATCACGTTTGTGAATTTGCTTAGTGCATGTGCTCATAAAGGTTTGATTGAAGAGGGACAGCATTACTTTCACCTCATGAAACAAGTTCACAGAATTGAGCCGAAGATGGAGCACTTTGGGTGCATGGTGGATATGCTTGGTAGAGCTGGGTTTCTAGACGAAGCAAAAAGGCTTATAGATGAGATGCCAATGAGTCCTGATGCAGGTGTACTGGGTGCACTTCTGGGAGCATGTAAAATTCATGGAGACATCGAGTTGGGTGAAGAAATAGGAAAACAAGTAATCGAGTTAGAACCCCATAACAGTGGTCGTTACGTGTTATTAGCAAACTTATATGCAAATGTAGGTAGATGGGATGATGTTGCCAGAGTGAGAAAGTTGATGAATGATCGAGGAGTAAAAAAGGTGCCTGGTTTTTCTGTAATCGAGTTGGATGGCGTTGTTAGCGAGTTCATTGCTGGAGGTAGGATGCATCCTGAATCTAAAGAGATATATGCCAAGGTTGATGAAATGTTGACATGCATCAGATCGGTAGGTTATATACCTGAAACTGATGCAGTATCGCATGATATTGTTGAGGAAGAGGAAAAGGAGAATCCATTGTACTTCCACAGCGAAAAGCTTGCCATTGCTTTTGGGTTATTGAAAACCAAACCTGGATCTATCATTCGGATATCAAAGAATTTGAGAGTGTGCAAAGATTGCCACCAAGCTAGTAAGTTCATTTCTGAGGTTTTCGATCGGGAAATAATTGTGAGAGATAGAAACAGGTTCCACCATTTTAAGAATGGTGAATGTTCTTGTAAAGATTACTGGTGAGGTAGTAGTGGTGGACAGGGCTATTGCATAATTTAGAGGAAATTCAAACTCCCCCACTGCTTGTATCGTTGTATGTGTTCTGTATCTCAATGACTGCCCTAAAACTGTACATGCAACCGGCTTATAATAGTCGAACTTTCGGGTTGAAGCAATGACTATGCAAGCAGTTGTCTCAATTATGGATTTAACCAGCTCGAGAAAATTGTACCCATTGTGATTCCCCCTACTGGAACAATGTTTTGTCACCCAGATTTTTCCTTGTGCATTATCGGCACTAGTCTTAAAGGATGGCTTGCCTCGGTTTGTTCCGCAAAGTATGAAAATTGGTCTAGAGACTCTAGACTAAAGCTTCATTTGTTGAGAATGAGTCAACTCGTTATAACTCCACGAGTCACATACATGAAACAACTCACAACGATTCGCAACAGCGTGTCTCATCGGTGATGATGGTCGTGGGCCTCGTGGCAGTTTACAAACCCTGGAAAAACTTCAAACTTTTTCATAAATACAACGAAAAACAAGAAGAAGAAGAAAGTTTAGAATCAGAAAAAGAAATCCTGTAGATTTGATTGGAAAGACATGCAACTATGCAAGGCGATGAAGCTAGAGCGTTGCTAGGATTATCATCCACTTCTCATCTGACCCCATCTCAGGTATAATCGTGTTTGCGAATTATACAAGAAATACTAACTTTGGTTGAATTTGCTTCTCAATATGTAAAATGAACTTGATTGGGTTAGTTTCTACTGAGAAGTCTGAGATCATACTAGTCCTAAATATGATATTTATAATTGTGAATTTAGTCATTGTTAGGGGAATTTAGGATCTTTCTGAACTGGGAGCTAGAGTAATGTGGAAATTTTGCTCCCAATTACTAAAGACCCTAAATTTCCTTAATGTTTGTGGTGTATGTGCGTAATCGCGGAAGATAGTGGTGCCAGATATCCAATGTAATCTCAGTGTGTGAGATTGAAAATTTCAGTTTACTATACTATTAGACTAGGATTTCCGATCATTGGAATCCAATGTAACGCAGAAAGTGCAGATATCTGACTGCTTATATGTGTAATTTTTTTGAATACAGGTTAAAGCAGCCTATAAAAGAAAAGCATGGGAATCTCACCCTGACCGTTTTCCTGCAAATGAAAAGTTCAGTGCAGAGACTAAGTTTAAATTGGTAATATTTGGCACCACGATAACTTTTTATAATTTAAATTGGTAAACAACTTGTAAGATAAACTGAAAAATCCAAGTTGTAAAACATACCTTGCCATTTACCGTAAAATAAGAGATACTAAAAAAACAAACTGGAATGTTTATAAGTAGCTTGTTTGATTGACTGGATTGACCATTTACCTGACCATTATAGTTGCATGTATTGCAGATTTCGGAAGCATACTCATGCCTAAAATTAGGTAATTTTCTTCAACTCTCTAAAATTTTGGAACTTAATATGCTGAGACCATGGTTTGCTGACTGTCAGTAAAGGTTCGGGTAGTTCACAGTTTAATGACTTGCTCACGGCGTTGGAATAAACAGTATATCATCATTTATCGATAACACTGACAAGCTTATAAGCTTGATTTTTAGAATTAAGGAACAATATGAGCGAGCTTATGGCTTTCACATACCTTTCAATCTAGCATGTTAGCAGTAGTGACAGATGTGCTTATATGGCTTTATTAATTGGTGCTAATGCTACTTGGGATTCTATTTGCACATGTAGGTTGCAGTAGGTGAACAAATCAGCTACTCATATTTGGCGCTCATTACATTGCAGTTGGTAGGATATGCACATTTCTGAAACTTTTTATTGGCATCTGAAACGTTTGTGTGCTCTATATGATACTTGTATGCAGATCTTCTGATGGGTATACTTTTCTATATCTGTGACCAACATATCCCATTTAGTGGGGCAATATGTTCAAGTTAGTATTACCAAGATGTCTCCCAACAGACAGCGAGTTTGCAAACCATGGGAAAAGTATAGAATTTCCTTGTTATGTGGAATGTTCTATGATGACTACCTGATCTTTTTAATTTTCCGGCATTACAGGTATAGGACAAGGGGGAACAAACTCAGGTACTTTTTTTTTTTTTTTAAATTCTATTGATCCAAACTCAAGAATGTTAGCTTCATCGGTCATCTGCTTTCTCTTTCATTTTCCCTTTCCTCTGTTCCTTGGATGTTTTTATTTATGTACTGCCCCAATTTTTCTTGCTTACTAGCAGCATATGCGCGGGTTGTCAGAACCACTGTAGTCAATATCGGCCGTATCGGCCGATATATCGGGGATATTTCGGATATCGGCCCAGAACGATACGATAAGAAGGATATCGGGGATACGATATTCGCCCGATAATATCGGTCGTATCGGTCGAATATCGGCCGTATCGGTCGATACGAAATTTTCCTACATTTCCTGATATGAGACGGTATTGGTCGTTTTCTATAAAGTTTAAGGGTAATTTTCGCGAAGAAAGTCTTCCAGGTGGTAGTAGAGGTGCATGTAGCTCTCGAAGCAAGTCTACTAAAGTTACTCTTTTGTTTTTTTGATAAAATTGATGTTATCTATTATATCTTATTCGAAAATGTGTGGAGAAATGTTTAATATAAAATTATAGTCTCTAACAATGTAGTTAATATCGGATATCGGTTCATCTCGGCCGGGACCGATACACTGGTACGATTTTATATCGGGGATATTATCGTTGAAATATCGATTCTAGATTTAGAGACTATAATTTTATATTAAACATTTCTCCACACATTTTCGAATAAGATATAATAGATAACATCAATTTTATCAAAAAAACAAAAGAGTAACTTTAGTAGACTTGCTTCGAGAGCTACATGCACCTCTACTACCACCTGGAAGACTTTCTTCGCGAAAATTACCCTTAAACTTTATAGAAAGCGACCAATACCGTCTCATATCAGGAAATGTAGGAAAATTTCGTATCGACCGATACGGCCGATATTTGACCAAAACGGCCGATATTCGACCGATACGACCGATATTATCGGGCGAATATCGTATCCCCGATATCCTTCTTATCGTATCGTTCTGGGCCGATATCCGAATTATCCCCGATATATCGGCCGATACGGCCGATATTGACTACAGTGGTCTCTAAATCTAGAACCGATATTTCAACGATAATATCCCCGATATAAAATCGTACCAGTGTATCGGTCCCGGCCGAGATGAACCGATATCCGATATTAACTACATTGGTCAGAACAGGTTCTCCAAACGTTCATCAAAGAAGCAAAAGTCAAACGTTCTTGGTTAAAGCCCCTTTTTTTCTTATTATTATTGGAACAGTTGCACTCGGGGGTATGAGTGCTGCAAGGTGAATGCATGACATTTCTAAACCAAACTATTATATCGCATGTGATTCTATGCAGTTAGTCTTAGCTTAGTCCTTTAGTGTTCTTTATCGACTTCTCAGAGCCCTATATTCCATCCCCGGGGTGTTGTATTTCTTTTGCAGGGCTTAGAAACGGCAGGAGAAGGCAACCCCATCTTACAATCCTTTCCTTCCATGATGGCATGCTGGATTTTTTTATGTTTATAGCTTGTATTTGTCTTAATTAGCTAGGGAACATCCGCTTGAAACTCTATATGATGATCATATCAGTAATGTTCTAATAGTGTTATAACTAGGTTAAAATGTTTGATGCTTTCCATCCTATATTTCGATAAAAACTAGCGGGGTATTTTGCATTACCTCTCCTCGCAGGATTGTTAATATCGTTAATTTGTATTACCTCCCTACAAAGATTAAATTAACAAAACTTCCTTTCGTCATATATTCTGTCAAAGAACAATTAGCCGAGTCACAGCTTTGTACACGTGGGCAAAAACAAACGCGTAGTACTGTAGTTTCATAAAATATCCTCCCATATAAAACAGATCTTAGACCACTGTAGTCAATATCGGCCGTATCGGCCGATATATCGGGGATATTTCGGATATCGGCCCAGAACGATACGATAAGAAGGATATCGGGGATACGATATTCGCCCGATAATATCGGTCGTATCGGTCGAATATCGGCCGTTTCGGTCAAATATCGGCCGTATCGGTCGATACGAAATTTTCCTACATTTCCTGATATGAGACGGTATTGGTCGTTTTCTATAAAGTTTAAGGGTAATTTTCGCGAAGAAAGTCTTCCAGGTGGTAGTAGAGGTGCATGTAGCTCTCGAAGCAAGTCTACTAAAGTTACTCTTTTGTTTTTTTGATAAAATTGATGTTATCTATTATATCTTATTCGAAAATATGTGGAGAAATGTTTAATATAAAATTATAGTCTCTAAATCTAGAACCGATATTTCAACGATAATATCCCCGATATAAAATCGTACCAGTGTATCGGTCCCGGCCGAGATGAACCGATATCCGATATTAACTACATTGTCTTAGACACTATATGCCGTCGGACGAAAACATCTGACGGTTCTGCACCATGTCAGAGAATGAATGGTTTAGATTTGTTACCTTTTAGGTAGCGGTTAAGCCCCTCCGTCTCTCCAACTACCCCTCCTAACGGGAATAGACATTAGGCTAATCCCTATGGGCTAGATTGAACTGTTTAGATTGGCCAAAAAGTGTTGCAAATTAAAATAAAAGTGTGGGAAAAAAATTAACATTATTTCTGGATATTTCTCTCTCTTAACATTTGATCGCAGTTCAACTAGCAGCGAGATTGAAAAGCTGAACTGTCTGGCGCTAAAAAAATGGTCAATACGCTGAACCATTGAGCGCTTGATGTTTTTAATTAAATGTGTCTGATTGAGAGAGAGGAACATATATATTATAGCTAATAGCTAGGTTACTGATGGAGAAACAGACTAGAGAGGAACATATAATGAAGTGGACTGATGGAGAGAGAGAATAGAGAGGAGCGTATAATGAGTGGACATAATGTATTACTGGAGAGAGAGACTACAGAGACTAATGGCTAATGAGTGGACCTAACGTATCAAAAGTGCGGAAGAGAGCACGTGGAAGAGAGATAAAGCATGTCGAATGGATCGAAATATGAGTTGATTTAACATATCTATACGGAAAGGGAAGAAATTTTATGTCACTGTTTGGTTCAGCGTCGCTGACTGGTCAAGCGCTGATTGGTTCAGCGTCCAATCAGCGACTATCTGCTAGATTAGTCATCCCATAGGATTTAGGAGGTTGTCCTAACTGACGTGGATTGACAATATAGCTGCTAGATTAATAGACTATAAGACTTAGCCTTAGAGAGAAAAAAAATCTTAAACCAATTTCAGAGAAGAAAAATCCCCAATTCTCAGTGAGAAGAAAGTCTAGGGTTTCGTCCAAGAGAATAAAAAATTAATCGAAGTGAGAAGAAATCAGTCGTTGTTTCTTCATATTTCATATGTTTTCTGATGTTTAATCGTGATGAATCAGAATCAGAGACGATTGTTAGTATTTTTTCTTTTCTAGGATTTTTGTTATTTCAGTTCATTTTTCGTTTTAATGTTTCGAGATATGATTATGAATTTGATGTGATGTATGCTGACATGTTGTTATTGGGTCTTTATTATGATCCTCTAATTTAGGGGTTTTCTATGCTTGATCGAGTGGAGGAGTTATATGTTTGTGACGTGATAGTTGAGTAGAGGCTTCTGTGATGTGATGCAGTGTAGGGATTGGGGTCTTCGTAACTGTTTTGGCATGATTTCATTAATAATTTTGGAATTTTAGTTATGCACTTTTTTTTATGTGATTGTTTTTTGTTTGTTTTTTTTGTAAAATTGAACATTATATAGTGTTAGAGCATAGCTCGGTCGACCTCGCATGCGTTGCTATCTCAAGCATGTTTTTCAATGTTAGTGGTCAGAATTATAAGTCATGATTTCTAGCCTACATAGCTAAGTCTCGGACTAGGATAGAAAAGTATAGTTGAGATCAAGGATTTCATGGCGATTCATCATACAACGACGAAGATCTACTCAAGGAACCGTGGAACTTCATCAACAAAAAGGTATGTGGAGACTTGAACTTATCTATCACTCAAAATTCTATCTCTTGTATCTCCTACTTCTTATGAGACAAAAGTCGTATGCTATATAAACTGGATCATACACATTTGATATTTCGAGCCGAGTATATCTCGCATATCTATATCTCGAAATCATGTGTTGTTAAAGCATTTCGCTTTGATCAAGTTTATCTTCACCTAGTGACGAAAGTCATGCAGAGTTTCAATTACTTTGAGAATTGCTCTGACGCGAACGGTCTGTGAATAACGGCTATATAACGTCCTCTGAGAATGTCTCAATGATTGAAATGAGAGTTTAGATTACATACCCATGTATTCCTTAATCCGAAGTTTTCTAACTTTGTTGATTGAGAGAAACCGGAGGAACTGGCTTTGCCAAGTCCGCGAACCCAGTCCGCGAACTGACGAAAGTTCTTGTACCGAGAATTTCTGTTGGGATTTTCCAAAAACTCGTTTGCGTGTAAGTCCGCGAACTGGCGAAAGTCTCTTTGCCGAGATTTTCTGTTGAGTTTGGAAAACTCCACCGGTTGTTTTAAGTCTTTAAACGTGTTTGTGAGCTTAAGTGGTTATGATCTAAAGATGTGCTCTGAACATGAAACTTAAATTACTAAGGAATGCTTTATGCAAACCGTGGCTATAAAGTTCATGAGCCGATTCAATCGAATCGAATCATCTTTGTTTCAATTGTGTCTTGTGTAGTTACAAAAGATCTCATAGCAATTGAAAAACTCTTTAACTAGTTCATTTGAGTTAATTGAATTAGTTATTGTGAAGAAGAATAAGGTTAATATGAAATGCTCATATGGTTAACCTTTTGGGTTACTATGTTGAACCAACATACACGTACACGTTTGGGCATGGTTTTCACAAACCCAGTAAACGTCTACCCAAGTGTGTGTGAGAAGCTAAGTTTTCGATCTAACAGTTGAGAAATATTAGCTTGAATCTAAATCAGGTTTTCATCTAACGGTGTATATGGATTGCTTTGTAACTAAGACAAAACCCTGATTTGATGGCTATATAAAGGAGACATCTAGCATTGTGCAAAACTAATCCCCACACGTCTGTGTGATACTAGTGCCCTCGCTAGAGTCGATTGTCCTTTAACCTTTGGTTTTCTTCTCTAAAACCAGGTTAACGACTTAAAGACTTCATTGGGATTGTGAAGCCAGACCGATACTACTTTTATCATAGTTGTGTGATCTAATCTTGCATTCTATCATACGAGTACAATCTTTGATTGGATTGAGATCGTGAGAGTTCTCCGATAGGCAAGATAAAGAAGTCACAAACATCTTCGTCTCACTGTTTGTAATTCCTCGACAAACTTCCTGTGTAGTCAAGAAGGATTGTTGAGAGGTGATTGATTAATCTAGGCTGTTCTTCGGGAATATAAGACCGGATTATCAATTGGTTCCTGTTCACCTTGATTTTATATCTTAAGACGGAACAAAACCTAGGGCTTATCTGTGGGAGACATATTTATCCTTTGATAGACTTTTCTGTGTGAGACAGATTTGTTTATTATCAAGTCTGCGATTTTGGGTTGCAGCAACTCTTGGTTGTGGGTGAGATCAGCTAAGGGAATCAAGTGCGCAGTATCCTGCTGGGATCAGAGGCGTAGGAGTACAACTGTACCTTGGATCGGTGGAAGACTGATTGGGGTTCAACTATAGTCCGGTACGAAGTTAGCTTGGAGTAGGCTAGTGTCTGTAGCGGCTTAATACAATGTGTATTCAATCTGGACTAGGTCCCGGGGTTTTTCTGCATTTGCGGTTTCCTAGTTAACAAAACTTCTGGTGTCTGTGTTATTTCTTTTCCGCATTATATTTTTATATAATTGAAATAATACAATTTGTGCGTTAAGATCATCAATTGGAAATCCAACCTTTGGTTGTTGATTGATATTGATTGATCCTTGGATATTGGTCTTTGGTACTGTCCAAGTTATTCCTTGTAATTGATAAAGACTCGCTATTGTTTTTAGCTTGAGTAAAAATCAAATCAAGAGAGAGATATTAACTCCTTGAGATACTTTAGTCTAGATTGAGTCTGACTGTCTAGTTGATTCTCTAGCAAAAGTATTTCGGAGTGTGTCCATACAGATTGCTAATCGAATTATTGGGTGGTGTTGTTAGACCCCGCTTTTTCAATTGGTATCAGAGCAGGCAAACACGTTAAAGACCTTATAAGTCTGTGTTTGTGGCAATCTGAGTTTGTGGATAGAATCTCATACGCATACCAAAAATGCCTCCTAAAGCTGTCAACTTTGTCAATTGTCTCGGAAATTCCTCAAAAGGTCACTCCTTAGATGATTCTTCTGAATCCCGAGGTAAGAAGATTGTTCCATCCTGTGTTGGTCATTCTTCCTCGAATGAGACATTGGACATAATGGCAAAGGCTGAAAAGGAGCTCACCAGAATTTCAAAAAATTCTACAGAGTTTGTTGATCTCAAGGATCATGTACAGCTCATTGATGAATTTGAAAAGTCTATTGATCGTGAACAGGTACTCTATAATATTATAGGGTCATTCTCTAAGGAAATTGAGAAACTTCTTCAAGAAAACGATATACAACGTGAAAAGATTTGTGATCTTGAAAAGCTGGTTAAAGAAGGCTCAATTAGAGAAAAATGTTTGATCAAGACGCATTCATCTGATCTTGAGAGACTTCGTGTTGAGAAAATGAAACTTGAAGCATCACTTGTCATAGCCCATGGACAGTGCAAATCCCTGGAAAAGGAAAACTCTGTTTTAAAGAAATATTCTTCTGCACAAACTAATTATCATGAGTTACTGTACATAATGAAATTTTCTCCAGATGAAGATTGTGTCAAGAAAAGTTTTCATAACTTACAATCTTCTCCGGTGGCTATGAAGTTTAAACAAGTACCAGTTATTGCTTCTCCTCCACGAATTTGTACCTTATGTGGAAAAGGAAATCACTATGATATCCATTGTTTTGCCAGAAAGAAACGTGTTTCTGAACTTCACACACTAGTCCAGAAGGGGCTATAAATGACGAATGAAGTATGTTATAAAACATGGTTTATCACGGTTTTTATCTGTTATTCGAACCATTATTTATTTGGTGTGACTCTTTATAAATGACAAACAGAGAACGTTATTGAATATGACGAAAAAAATTTGTGATTTAAAATCACATATAAAATTTGTTATTAAATATCACGGTTATTATATGTAAAATAAAATAACGGTTGATGTCTGCCATAATGCAAGTATCAAGTACCACGGTTATTGTTTGTTATAAACAATAACGGTTAATATCCGTCTGTTCCATCATTTGTTGGCTGATTCAGACTTTTGATATTGATATATCTGAAATTCATTGAGATTCAGATTCAAATTCATTCAGATTTCAGATTTGAAATTGATTTTGGTTAAATCAAATTAGACTGTTACAAAAGTAGAATTAAAATTTCAACTGCATCTGAAATCAACTTTTATTAATTAATTATCCAAAATAACAGCCAAGAAAATAAAATCTTCAAATACAAAACAAAAGATAGACACTACATGTTAAACATTAGAATCGAATTCAATCTACTTTTCACCTTGTCATTCTAATTTGGTCACTCTCCTACAGTGATTACATAAGCTTGTGGCCACTTGATGGTGTCATCTCTTGACACATCCCCAAGTACTGCATCATATCTATCACATAACGCCGCCCTTGGATCAATGATTTCATCAATCATGCAGTCATAATTGTCATCAATCAACAACTTTGCACTATCAACATATGAAGATGCTACCGGTCTTTTCATAAAGTTCCTCAAAAAGCAGAGACCAAACGTCAAAGGTGTTGCTGGAGCTCCAATATATCCTGTATAACAAGAAACCAATTTAGTTTAAGATTCATAATTTGAGTCAAACTTGAATGTCATAAGTTCAAAGGCTCAATGAACCGTAACTGACAACTTACATACAGTGAGGTTTCTTCACAGTGAGTGCATATAATGCAGAGCCCCGCAAATCTTAAAGGCATAACTGAGTTTTATTACCTATGACATTTGTGATGAGGATATCATCAACACAGGTACTAATTCCTTGACTCCTATACTTCTAAAACTTGTCCAGTTTGTGATGCCAAAAATAAGAATGAGCCAAGGGACCAATACCACAGAAAGACTGAATGAACTGTAACTGACAACTTGAGCGAGTTTTCTTAACGATGACTCTATATAATGCAGAAGCCCCCAAATCTTGCAGCATAAGATCGTGTTCGGAGCAATGGAGTATTCAGAAATCTCACTCTTTGTGCAAGTGAAATCAACAAACAAGATAAAGGAAATCGTACAACACAAGTACATAATTTCCATTAAGTACGGATATAAGATTGAAGGTTCTTATGGGTTTCCCTCTAATACATGGACAGTAACCACTAATTAAGGCTCAATATGGACTATTATAAGGGAGACATACTCAATTTTAACATCAGGACATGCACCATAGTTTTTCAAGAAGTAGACCATTTAAATTTCTGAATTTCAGTAGTCTAGGTACTAGTGTTACCTGCTGATAAGAGCTATTCGGGATTTGATCATGAACTCCAGTGTTGGATTTCTGTCTTTCAGCATCTGTGCTTCTAAAGCTTCATTTTTTTGCTTCTATTTCGGCATATTATCCTTCACTTCCTGCAAATTGGCCTTCAAAAACACTGCCCCAAGGATTTGCGTTTTAGAAACACCGGCACCCATTCCGCGTATGTAAACCTTTCGATCAGCGCCAAATATCTAGCCATATACATGAAGCAAAATCAGACTCATTGTAATTTACAAAAAAAATAAAGATGGAAAAAATAACTCACTGTCTGTACAATCAGAGATGCAAAACAATTGCAAACCAAATAAGTAAGCATTAGCATAAGAAAACAACATAATCACTACACCATTCAAGAAGAAGTAAAAAGATTCGTGTAACAAAATCACCACTTACCATGGTAACACCGTCGGTGCCCAAACACTTCTGTGCTGAAGGAAGGATCCTGATCATATCAGCAGAAGCCAACTAAAGCTGCAGAAAAATCAAACCATTCAAAAATCTATAAATTTTCATAGAATGACAGCACCTTCTACATGATAAACTACAAAATCAAACTTAAAAGCATGACAAGAAGAAACTAACCTCATCACCTTCGACTTCCTCCTCATTCTTAGTGTCCATGTGCGCCTTGGGTTTGTAAACACCATCTCATATCTGCATAAATCATACAAGGTTACCCATATACCATACATATCAGTGACGTTAGAACTTTAAGAGCAATGTTAAACAACACAGAATTAAGATACCTTCAGCATATCCTCTCTTAAAACAGGCTTTGGTAGACAAGCATCTACAATGTCTTTTCATGCCCGCCACCATCACTTCAGCCACCTATGCGTCTACCTCCACCAGCAACCTCTGCTAGTCCACCACCGCTTGCAACCCCAACACCTCCTAATCCTCCATAGACACCAAAAAAACACTTCTATAACATGATCGATCCTTCCTCAACACCTACACACCAACACCAAATCCTCAACAATGTCCTAATATAAAACAGAAGAGATCAGTACATTTGAGATAAAAATTACTAAATCTTGCAATATAAACTTATATTGTTGGATTGAGATCAGTAAAAAGATTATATTCAATCAGAATTTTGAAGAACCCAAAACCCAAATTAAAACATACCCTTTAATTACCAGAACTGAATAAAAATACCACTCGTGTCCTCATCCCTTACCAGAAGAATTCGAATAAGCACATAATTAGAACCGCAATTGTCAGTGAATGAATGAAACAAAATAAAAAAATTGAAACCTAAGCAAGAAGCTAATTGCAGATCTGGTACTTATAAGAGTTATTGAATGAAAAAAGAGGGGGTTATACCTCGTAAGAGTCAGGAAACCATCAATTACTAGTAAACATCTGCAACCATCAAAACCCTTTGAAGTATCAGTGAGATTTAAACAACATCTAGGGATAAAATGTTTAGGGAAGAACTTGATAATAAAAAATAAATGAAAAATTGAAGGTTTGAAGATAATTACCTTCTACTTTTATAGAGATCATATAAACTGGAAGTAGGGTTTGATAAGGTAAAACGAAAATTAGGTTAGTGATACGTCTAAGTATGAACAACTAAGGGTTTAGAATGTAATGAAATAGGTAAAATTGTGCGTGTATTTTGAGGGTTTCATGGTTAGGGTTTGGTATTACTCGTCCTATAAACTCTGAAGAGAAAGAAACTCAACAATTCTCTATTTAACTTTTATACGACTGAATAATACGATTGAAAACAAATCAACGAAATAAAGAGAGAAATCTTCCAAAATCTTCGCTGATTATAGAGGAGAAGAGAAGAAGAGGAAGAAGAGGAAGAAGAAAAGAGAGGCACATTTGACGATTGAAAAAAAATAAAAAAGAAAAGAGAGGCGCAGTTAGGTTGGAGAAGATGAAGAAGAGCCAGAGGTAAAGTTTGGGTCTCAGACTCTGACATAAAGTAGGGCGTGAAAGGCTTGGATTTATGGCAAACCAAACCGACCAAAAAAAGAAAGACCCATGGCAATTAAGCCGGTGGCTAACCATTTACGAACTTGTAGGAAAATGTGGCTAGCCGCTTTTGGGTATACGATAGAAGATTGATGGTGGAAGTATATGAACCTAATTTATTTGTCAAACATATACTGTTATTTAGTGGTTTATCATTAAATCACACACCTGTTAAATTATCATGCCTGAGAATGACATTTTTTTTGTGTAACATGATGTACCCCACTTTTTTCATGTTATGTGACGGAATTTATTTGTAAAATCCTAATCACGGAATTAATGTGTCATTTAAAAGCGTGATTAATAGGCCTTTCTGGAGTAGTGACAAATTGCTTCTTTCTACTGTCAATGGAGTAAATAGTCAGACGACTGCTACAATGAAGGTCCCTTTCACAGGAAACCAGGCATCTTATAAAAATGATCTCTCTCCTAGAAATCATTACAGGACATTTGTAAACTCTCGGGCTACCAATGAAAGCATGTCATGTGCTTAAAAGAACAAATATGGTAAATCTAAGTCTAGTGTGTGGAGACCAATTTCGGAAAATCCCCTAGAACCTATTTCTAGAGGTCCTAGACTTTTTTATCAGAAAGGTTTCTCACCAGTGATTCTTAGAAAGACTGCGAGACACACCCTTTTCCCTGGAAGCTGCAGTGAAAGGACAAGAAATGCTGAGATAAGATATCCTAGAGGAAATTACAGCTACTCTCTCTGAACCTATGGTGAGACTATGTCTCCCTCTGCTACCTAACAGCAGAATGTTCTATTCTTGTGTCTAACTTGAGAGATACAAGGATAAGGATTTGAGAGATGCTCAAGTATTGTGTTATTTTTCTCTAACTTGTATATCTTTTGATGTAATGCTCTAGTTTCCCTTTCTTTTTTCACTATGACCTTTTGGGATGGAGAATCTTTGAAAGCTGCATAATGTGCAATATTTTCCTCTTAGGGCCATTTGTCTTTTGGTCGGACCACGAACATCCGCATCTCCTTAAGGAACTCTAGTGTTTCTAGCCAGGGCATTCACAAACATATATAACTCTTATACGTGTTTCATTCTTCTTCAGAAAGGAGCTATATGGAAATTGTTCCCAAAGAAGAAGTTAACCCTATGGTTGAGGATGATCTCAAAGGATGTGATTCTGGTCAAGAGTGTATACTGAAGAAGATTCTTGAAAGAAAAAAGTATAACTCTTGGATTGGAGAATCTGTCAAGGATCTGATTCGTGTTCAGAATGAAGTTAAGAACGAACTGGCTAACCTTCAATTCCAGATAAACCATCTTATTGATGGACATGCGAAAATCCTTGGTACTCAGAATATCTTGATCAGAAATCAGAAGAAAGTTATCCTTGATTGTGCAAAGGCTCGTCATTATGCTCGCACTATCGATCGGCAAGTTAATGTTCTGACCTATGAACATGGTGTGTCTACAGTCAACAGGATCAAGGATATCAGTGACTCATACTTTGATGGATCATTTCAGAGGTATGAAATCATTAAGGAAAACTGAGGATATTTTCAGAACCTAGTATGTCTTATTTTTAGTTGGAAGAATAACTAGAGCTTGAATAGCGAAGATTGTGACTACACACAGCTATTTTTGTTTTCATCTTTTTATGTTTATTTTTTAGGTTTATTGGCTTTTAAATTCTAAAAATATTTGGAAGATGATATTATTACAGTATTAATCTGTTTTGAAGTATTGCAATATTTTTATGGGATATGTATTGTTTGCTTCAGTGAACTTGAAGGTCCCATATTGTGTCAAAAGTAAAGTCGTTCATAATTTGATATTCGTATTGATGAAAGGACGAATGGACTTTTGACAATTAAAAAAGTTATGCCTATGCAGTCATGTATTTGATGAAAAATAGGATAAAATCTTTTGTTTGACAAGGATAAAGTCTATTATGTCGTTATGATAGAAAATAAAATAGATCCTTGTATGTTATCCACGATATTGATCTTCATTGATCCATTTTGTTATGTTTTACCGTGAAGGATCCATTGTATGTCTTATGTTGAGCACGATACAACTAAGTCGATTATTCTTATTGGCTTTGTTGGTTGTTCCATAAGATGCTATATGTTGAGCATTATGAACTAAATTAATCATCTTGGTTGGTTATTTAGTTATTTGCTCCGAAAGTCTTCTTTTGTCGAGCAAATCCTTTGACAATTAAATTGATTTCTTTTGTTTAGTTGTTTGCTTTCCAATTAGATTAATTATAAGTTCTCTTTTAATTAGTCTAGTTGAGTTTTCATATATTCCACAAGTTCTTGTGTTGAGTATATGAACGACTATACTAATCATGCTCTATTGGTTGATGTAGTCGTATATTCCGTGAGGTTTTTCCTTATGTTGAGTATTTGAACGATTAAGGTAGTCATCTCCGTGTGGTCATCTTATTCGTAGCTCCGTGAGTTTTCTTATGTTGAGCACAATCAATTAAATTGATCACTTTTGTGGTTTGATTTAGTTGCGTATTCCGATTAAATTAATCATGGGTTTACTTGTGATTAATTTGGTTGAGTTTTGGATATAGAAAATCATTTCCATGGTTTTTGGTGTCCAATTAAAAATCCTTCTTTTCTTTCGAAATTAAGGTCGCTCTTGTTGTTCTTTCGGGAATGACATCAAATGGGGGAGAGTTCTTTTGAACTTGTGCTTAATGGTAATATCTTGTGGGGTGTGCGGCTGTGGAATTTATAGGGGTTATCTTGTATCTTAAAACTCCTTGATGAATGCATTTAGCTTCGGCTTTATGATTGCATCTAAATTAAGTTGGTATGTATTTTTCTTTTAGTCTATGAAATGTCTCTTTTGGAAATTTCATTATGATCCCGTTCTTGTACCTTTGCCAATTTTATTGATAAAAAGAGGGAGAAATATTGTAGTTTACACTACAAATACATATGGTTTTTGGATCATTGTGTAAGGGGGAGTGGTTTCCATGATCGAGATGGAGTATTGACTAAGGGGTGGTGATACATATCACCATAGTATTATTGTTAAAGTCGTGATACAATTGGGCTTTGATGTTACATAATAATACTATGACACTGTATAATAATGATCGAGAATCTCGATTTCTCTCATTGTTATAGCTACGGATCTTCAACAATGGTGATGCTAAACTTACAACCTTTGGGATCATTGGAGTACTTGGAAGGACGAAGATTTCAGGGAACGTTGAAGATTAGACTATGGAATAGGAGCCACTAAAGTTTATCTTATTTGTATTCCATATGTATTAATAGTTTTGTCACTAAAATTGACAAAGGGGGAGTGATAGACGCATTTATGTGTCTAATATAGCCCAATTGTATATTGTGTTAGTACCCATTTTTGTACTTATTATGGCTTTTTATGTCCATGTAGGTATTTCTGGAGAAATAAGCTTTTGCGGCGAAATTGGCTAAAAAAAGTGGTTTTTGCGCTCGTGGGAGAAAATTACTATACGGACTCTCACTTTGGATAAGGGGTAACCTAATTACTAAGGGGTGACCCATTTCCAGGCATCTGCTAAAGGGAGACCGGGACTGGATAGGGGAAGGTCACATTTCTTCACGTTTTCAAAAATGCATTTTTGGCGGGAAAATGCATGCAGCGAGGAGCAGATTTGGAGATCGAATTTCTACGTGATTTTAGGAGATTCAATGGTTGTATTTGGTACGTATGGACTCTACAAGACTCAACAGGTCTGTTACAATCGATTGGACCCAACCAATTGGGCTGGAATGGCCGAGAGAGGGTTTCAAAGTCTCAACAGAGAGACGTGTTATGTTTCAAGTTTAGAAGATTTTTGAGAGATTTCTGGAGGACTTTGACGCCAGGATATGGATGTACCTGGTCCTGCTCAAGTATTAGTTGGAGTTTGGAGAGTTTAGATAACTCAGAAGAGGTCAGAAGACGCGTACAGGGAGGATTGAAGAGAGATATTCTCTTAACTGCACGGAGAAGAAATCTTGAATTTATACGAGATATTTGGGGTCTGTGGGATATATAAAAGTGGTTTCAAGTCATAAAAAGGGTTAGAAAACCTTAGGAGAGAGTTTAGAGTCGAGGAGAGCCGAGGAGAAGCGATTACAGAGAGTTATAGTGCTGCTGCTGCTGTTCGAGGAGGAAGAAGAAGAGGAAGAACAGACCTGCTAAGGCAGTCGTTCTTCAACAGTCTTAAAACAGAAACGAGTGTCGTTGTTTTACAGCAACAGAAAACTATCGTTTAATTTTCAGCACTTACCCCTTTGTAACAGTGACGCTGTAACACTTCTACAGCGTTGCTAATTCCTGTTTCATCTTATATACATCAATAAAAACACCTATTTTAGCCATGAATTTATCTTGTGAGTGTGTTTTTGGGATGAGGAGCTAAACCCATTAGCCGAGACGACGGAGGAAGCCATTGATCCATATTGATTGGTATAATTCTAATTTTATTATTTATTGCAATATTATTATTTGATTATTTGCATGGAATTGAATTTGAAATATTTGTTTTTATTGAATAGTTGTGAATTATTTTGATGAAGCATGCTGGGTTTTAAAAACTTTTGATGTTTTATACTTTGTGATTACAATTATTACTTCAAAAATATATTTGAGGCAAATATTAGAATTATTTTTAAAGATAGAATTGCATGAATATTATTTAGAGTTTAATATTTATTTGCTCAATGGTGGAATCCTAGTCTTGGTATTTTTCTCCAAAACTTTGAATTATTTTATTTAGTTGCCTGTTTAATTTAAATCTATAAAAATTGTTTTCTTCACAAGTCTGAAAAGAACCTGTTTACCACTACAACTACAATCACTACTTTTGATAAACCATCAAATTTTTGGCGCCGCCGACGCGGATTTGTGTTTAGGTAGCATTTTTTTAGATTTATTTTATTTTTATTTTTATTATTATTTTTGTTCTTCTTTACGTTTTTGGGTTTTTTTTGTTTCCTTGCAGATTTTTGAAGATTGGAGCGAAAGACAATTTTGCCAAAGCTTGTGGTGATTTACTTAAAGTTTGGGAGCGAAAAGCAAAGCTAAAGGAGCGAAAGAAGAAGATTTTCTTTATTTTGTAAAAGAGAGAAAAAAAAAAGAGAGATTTTTTTTTTTTTAGGCTTTCATTTTTGTTTTTGCACTTTATTTTTGGACTTTGGACATTAATTTTGGGACATTTTTATTTTTAAACCCTACGGAAGGGTGCCCTTAAATATAAACTGTTTGCAGGGAAGGACGACGATTACAATATCGTCTCGGCCCCTCGGGTTCGCACACGGCATAGGAGTCGTGGCCCGAGTCGACAACAACGGTTCATCCCCCGTCTGGTACGGGAGGTAAGTCCAATCGAAACACTCGCGAATCTCCTGCAAGCGGGTTACTGTATTCCTTAAGGTGATAATTGTTTGAGGACGAACCGGACTGTTTTTATATTCCTAGTAAAGGGCAAGGTCTGGCCTAAACAAGATAAGGGTTCGGATTTCATCACCGCTCCCTTCTTGCCCGCCTTAGGAAAACGAAACCTAAAGCGAACCTAAGCCTAAAATTTGGACTAGAAAGAGACCTATAAGGTATCGAGCTTAACAGGACAATCATTCGAAAAATATTGGTTACTCTTTTAAGCACACCTCGAAGTTCTTGACGGTTTCTGCGAGTTGAATGCGTGACTGCGCCGCATTGGATCGGTGAGGTTTTGGGTATCAAAGCTCCACTGAGCTTCCCTCGCCTCGATTCAACTTGCTTTAACTCGGACTGATTCCAGAGGGGTTTGCTCAAATTGTAGCGAATTCCCTTTCGAAGGATTAGAAGCTGGTCTAGAAACAATCTAAGTGGAGCCATCATGTTTGTTGTTTGCTAGAAATATTTAGGTTTGCTGTGGTAAAGTCGAGTCAGCCTGCTGTGTGATTGCTAGAACCTTCCTGTTAGGATTTTTTTTATTTCTTTTTGAATTCTTTTTAGTGTATGCCCGATTTTGTTAATAGGGCTTGGAAAAGAGATACTCTAGGTCGATTGATTAGCGAAAAACCTAGTAGTTCTTCTGATTTAAGCAGGGAGCTCGAAGACTCTTCTTTGGAGAGCCCTGTTTTTGGAAACTTCAGTTTTGAGAATCTGTCTCTTCGTGAGGAAAGTACCCCTAGTACTTCTGTTGTGCCAGCGATGGCAACTTTGAAAGATTACATGTTCCCAACTAGGACCAACCGAGCTTCATGCATTAAATTGCCAGCCACTACGACTAATTTCGAGATAAAACCTAGTATTCTTCAGATGATCCCTATATTCTTAGGAACGGATGATGAGAACCCTTATTTTCATATTAGGGACTTTGAGGAAATTTGTGGGACAATTAGAATAAAAGACCTAATTGATGAAGTCTTGAAACTTAAAATGTTTCCTTTTTACTTGAGAGATAAATCCAATACCTGGCTGAACAACCTACCATCTGAATCCATTGAAACATGGCAGGAACTTATTGCTGCTTTCTATATGAAATTCTACCCTAAGCATAAAACTGCAGCTGTTAGGCAGAAAATTAGTGCTAGTGTGCAACAAGAGGGAGAGTCTCTTTATAGGTTTTTAGAGCGATTCAATGATCTCCTATCTCAGTGTCCTCACCATGGATTTGATAATATGAAACTCGTACAAATTATTTATGATGGTTTAAACTATTCGACCAAAGCCATGGTTGAGTCTATGTGCGCTGGTGAGTTCACTAGTAAAAATGCTGATGATGCTTTTACCTTCTTAGGAGCTATCGCTGAAAAATCCCAACAGTGGGAATCTTGTATTGAACCCCCTAAAATACTCTTAGTCAATAGAAGTAGCACCAATGTGGTAGATACAAGTTTTGGTTCAGATGCTAAGTTTGCTGCTTTATCTAGAAGATTAGAAGCTTTGGAAATGGGCCAGTCTAAAAATAGGTCCCTTGTTGAACCTAATAGAGCCTCTCAAGTCTCTAGTTGTGGAATAGAGCCCGATAATTCATTTTGGGAAGGTCAGGTTAGTGAAGAGCAAGCCCATGCTGTCTATAACAATGCTAGGTTTGAGAACCGTCAGAAGTTTGACCCATACTCAGAAACCTACAACCCTGGTTGGAGAAACCATCCTAATTTCTCTTGGTCTCAAGGGCCAGAGTCAAGGCCAGTCTAGCAATTCTCAGCCTCCCCCAGGTTTTGGTTTTAAGAACTCTTCAGGTCAAACCCAGTTTCAGAACACTTCCGAGAAAAAGATCTCTACCTTAGAGGATACTCTCACTATGTTAGCAAATAACCATGAAATGCTAACAAAGAACCACATGAGCTTTCAACAAGAAACTAGGCAAGAATTGAAGAATAATTCCCAGAGTCTTGCCAAATTAGAACTTCAAGTAGGACAAATAGCTAAGTTCATAAGTGAGAGAGAAGATGGAAGGTTCCCTAGTCGTACTGATCCCAACCCAAAGGAGAGAAATCGTACAATCATGTGAATGCTGTCACAACCCTTAGGAGTGGAAAGAAAGTTGACAACAAGGTTGCCATGCCTGATAGTGAACATGCTGTAGTTCACCCTGCTGAGCCAGAAAATGAGGAGACTGATAGAGTCTCCAAAGAGACCAATGAGGGTCCTGTTGAGCCCGGCTTTGTTCCCAGAGCCCCGTTTCCCCAGCTGCTAGTTCCGACTAAGAGGGAGTCCAACTTTAATGATATATTGGAGGTTTTTAAGCAGGTTAATATCAACCTTCCATTATTAGATGCAATTAGGCAGATTCCCTCTTATGCCAAGTTCCTTAAGGACTTGTGTACGCGAAAGCGTAAGCTCAGTGTCCAGAAGAAAGCCTTCATAGCTAGTCATGTGAGTTCTATTATTCAGAATACCACTACTCCTAAGTATAAAGACCCAGGGTCCCCTACCATTGCTTGTACAATAGGTAAGTACCGTGTTGAGAAAGCTTTGCTTGACTTAGGAGCCAGTGTGAATTTACTTCCATATCATGTGTACCTTAAGCTAGGACTTGGTGAGATGAAACCTACCCAGATGACACTTCAGTTAGCTGATAGGTCCGTTAAAATTCCTCGTGGTGTGATCGAGGATGTTCTCATAGAGGTTGACAAGTTTATTTATCCAGTGGATTTTGTTATCCTAGATACCCAACCTGTCCCTGACCCAGAGAACCAAATACCAGTGATTTTAGGTCGCCCGTTTTTAGCTACATCCAATGCGATCATTAACTGTCGAAATGGTATTATGAATTTGTCTTTTGGTAATATGACTATTGAGCTGAACATTTTTAATATTAGTAAGCTACCCTCTGAACTAGATGACTCGAATATAGAAGAGGTGAACATGATAGGAACATTAGTCGAGGAGTCATTACCAAACACTTTGTTAGAAGATCCATTAGAAAAATGCCTAGCTCACTTTGGGATTGATTTTGATGATGATAATGTAATTAATGAGGTGAATGCTTTGTTAGATTCAACCCCTTTGTTAGATACTAGTAATGGATGGAAACCTAAGTTCGAACCACTACCAGTTTCTAAGTCTACCCTAGTTCCTTCTTTAGAAGAGCCTCCTAAGTTGGACCTAAAACCATTGCCAGATACCCTGAAGTATGTGTTTTTAGGCCCGTCTGAGACTTTACCTGTGATTGTTTCTTCCGACTTGGATAGAGATCAGGAAAGTAGGCTAGTAACCGTCCTTCAAAACAACAAGGAAGCTTTAGGGTGGACCATAGCAGACATTAAGGGTATAAGTCCTACTGTTTGTATGCATCAGATCTATTTAGAGGAAGACACCAAACCTTCTAGGGAGATGCAACGTCGACTAAACCCCAATATGAAAGAAGTAGTTCGAACTGAGGTTCTTAAGCTATTAGATGCAGGAATTATCTACCCTATTTCAGACAGTAAGTGGGTCAGCCCCGTTCAGGTTGTTCCCAAGAAATCTGGTATTACTGTAGTCCAGAATGATAACAATGAGTTAATCCCGACCCGATGACCACGGGTTGGCGTGTTTGTATTGACTATAGGAAATTGAACAAGGTCACTAGGAAGGACCACTTTCCCCTTCCCTTCATCGACCAGATGCTAGAGAGATTAGCTGGACATAGTCACTACTGCTTTTTAGATGGCTACTCTGGATATAATCAGATCGTTATTGCCCCAGAAGACCAGGAGAAAACCACTTTTACCTGTCCCTTTGGTACCTTTGCGTATAGACGCATGCCTTTCGGGCTATGTAATGCCCCTGCGACTTTTCAGCGTTGCATGATGAGCATATTTTCTGACATGGTAGAACGGTTCTTAGAGGTCTTTATGGATGATTTTTCAGTGTTTGGTTCGTCTTTCGATGAGTGCTTGCATCATTTGTCATTAGTTTTGACTAGGTGTAAGGAAAAGAATTTAGTGCTTAATTGGGAGAAATGTCACTTTATGGTTCGTTCAGGAATTGTTCTAGGGCATATTGTATCTTCAAAGGGTATAGAGGTGGATAGAGCCAAAGTTGACCTTATTAAAACTTTACCGGTCCCAAAAACCGTAAGAGATATTAGGTCATTCTTAGGCATGCTGGTTTTTATCGTCGTTTCATTAAGGATTTTAGCTTGATGTCTAGACCTCTTTGCAATTTGCTTGCAAAAGATGTTAAGTTTGTTTTGATGATGCTTGTTTAGAGGCTTTTGAGAAGCTTAAGTCATTACTCACTACCGCCCCCATAGTCCAGGCACCCAACTGGAACCTACCCTTTGAGATCATGTGTGATGCTTCAGATTATGCTATTGGTGTTGTGCTAGGTCAGCGAGAAAATAAGTTACTTCATGTGATTTACTATGCTAGCAAAACTCTGAATGATGCCCAGTTGAACTATACCACTACCGAGAAGGAACTATTAGCCATTGTGTTTGCCTTAGACAAGTTTAGACCCTATCTCTTAGGTTCTAAGATCATCATATATACTGATCATGCTGCTTTAAAATATCTTTTGTCTAAGAAGGATACTAAACCTAGATTGATTAGGTGGATTCTGTTGTTGCAAGAGTTTTCTCCAGACATTAGAGACAAAAAGGGTGCCGAAAATGTTGTAGCAGATCACTTGTCTAGGCTAGTTGTTAGTTCCCCAGATGATTCCCTTCCTATAAGGGATAGCTTTCCTGATGAACAATTGTTCTTTGTTACCCAATTACCTTGGTATGCGAATATAGTGAACTATCTTGTTACTGGTCGAATGCCCCAACATTGGGGTAAACAAGATCGTTCTAGATTTTTAGCTGAGGTTAAGCACTTCTTTTGGGATGATCCTTATTTGTTTAAGTATTCCAGACCAGATTATTAGGAGATGTATACCTGAGAGTGACCAGTCCAGTATTATTTCCTTTTGTCATGATCATGCTTGTGGGGTCACTTTAGTGCTAAGAAAACTGCTGCTAAGATATTGCAGTGTGGATTCTATTGGCCTTCGTTGTTTAAAGACTCCCACAGTTACTGCGTTACTTGTGAACGATGCCAGAAATTAGGAACCATTTCCCGTAGGAACATGATGCCCTTGAACCCTATTTTAATTGTTGAGGTCTTTGATGTGTGGGGTATTGACTTTATGGGTCCGTTTCCTAATTCTTTTGGTAACCTATACATCCTTGTCGCCGTAGACTATGTCTCTAAGTGGATTGAGGCGGTTGCGTGTAAAACCAATGACCATAGGGTTGTGATTGAGTTCTTGAAAAATAATATACTTACACGTTTTGGTACACCGCGAGCTATAATTAGTGATGGAGGGTCGCACTTTTGTAATGGGACTTTTAGCTTCTGATGAAGAAATATGGTATTACACATAAGGTAGCTACCCCGTATCATCCACAGACTAGTGGTCAGGTAGAGGTTTCCAATAGGGAGATAAAACGTATATTAGAGAAAACAGTTAATCCTAATCGGAAAGACTGGTCGTCTAGGCTTACTGATGCCTTATGGGCTTACCGTACTGCGTTTAAGACCCCCATTGGAATGTCGCCTTATCGGCTTGTTTATGGCAAGGCATGTCACTTACCTGTTGAGTTAGAACACAGAGCTTATTGGGCTGTTAAGCAGCTAAATTTTTCACTTGACAAGGCAGGAGCCCATAGGAAACTCCAGCTCAATGAGTTGGACGAGATTCGTATAGATGCTTACGATAGTGCGAAGGAGTATAAGAACAAAATGAAACTTGTGCATGATAGAAACATATTACGGAAGTCATTTTCTCCAGGTCAAAAAGTTCTTCTGTATGACACTCGTTTGCATCTATTCCCCGGGAAACTGCGCTCTCGGTGGACCGGTCCTTTTGTGGTCCGTACTTTTTCCTCATGGAGCTGTTGAGATCGAGACACTGGATGGTAGTAGTTCTTCAAAGGTTAACGGTCAGCGATTGAAGCCCTTTTTAGAGCCTTTTCCTACAGTGATGTTGAGGAGGTCCCTCTGGAGGACCCTGTTTACCCTTGATTGACCATCGAGGCGATTTGTATGTTGTATAATTTTTGTATTCAGTTTTTGGTTTCACTTCACTCAGGTACTATCTTTCCGAACTCTCTCTTTACTATTTCCTCATGTTACTTATATTTTGGTACTGTTCTTTCATGCGAAACATTGAGGACAATGTTAGATTTAAGTTGGGGGTGGGAGAAACTTTTTAGTTGCGTATGCAATAAACTCCAGAGCCTAGAAATTTATGCCTATTAGGATTGCACTAACTAATCTAAGTGGATGGAAGCATTGTGATTGTAGGAGTTGAGGAACCAATCTGATTAGATGGCAACATCTAGAAGAGTCTATTCATAAAAGCACAGAGCTCAGGTGTTAGAAATAACATGATAGTTTCACCATATCTCGTTGAGTCCTTTTCACTTCTATTTTTATTTTATTTTGTTTTTAAACTATGTTTCTCTAAGTGATAGGTGGGGCCCACGATTCAAGTTGTTACCAATGCTAGGGTGAATTAGAGTGATTGAGATACCATGAAAAAAAAAAAAAAAGTTGAAAAGAAAGAAATGAAAAAAAAAGATGAAAAAAAATGGTAGTTACCAAAAAGTAAAAAAAAAAAAAAAAAAAAAAAAAAAATTGAGACCAGACCATTTGACCAAAAGGAATAAATTCAATAAAGTCGACCACTGGTACCCTTGTATATGCCAGTTGTGTTGACCTAGAGTTAGGTTATCGACCACTGGTACCCTTGTATATGCCAGTGTGTTGATATTAGTCAGACTAGTATCTCAATCCATTAGTATAGGTTCATTTTGGCGAAGGCCTTCAGACAGATATGGGAAACGCCGTTCACTTAGTAAACATCAAAACCATACATGTTTTTCTATATCCATCTTCTTGATCTATCCATGTGATTAGTTTTGACTCCGAATATGATGTCCATGGTGCAACTATCTGAGTAGAGCTCTGTCACTTTATATGAATTTTAGTATGCTTGAGTGCAAACTCGTGTACAGCAATTGGAATTTCGCATCAGGGTACTTCTTCATGTAGTCAATAAGTATGCCAACCAAGGAGATTCTTTAGTGCCTTCCAAGGTTCTGCGTAGATAGCTAAGGTCTGGAGTACAGGTTTTGTGGGTATATCTCTGGTAAGCCCTCCCGAGACTATAACTCGGCCACTAGGGCCACCTAGGGGTTTAAAGGCTTATTGCATACGCTAAATGCAATCGACGATGCCTGCGACAGTGAGTTAGGATTTTATTTTGTAGTTTTGATTTGCTCGGGACTAGCAAATAATAAGTTTGGGGGTATTTGATAGACGCATTTATGTGTCTAATATAGCCCAATTGTATATTGTGTTAGTACCCATTTTTGTACTTATTATGGCTTTTTATGTCCCTATAGGTATTTCTGGAGAAATAAGCTTTTGCGGCGAAATTGGCTAAAAAAAGTGGTTTTTGCGCTCGTGGGAGAAAATTACTATACGGACTCTCACTTTGGATAAGGGGTAACCTAATTACTAAGGGGTGACCCATTTCCAGGCATCTGCTAAAGGGAGACCGAGACTGGATAGGGGAAGGTCACATTTCTTCACGTTTTCAAAAATGCATTTTTGGCGGGAAAATGCATGCAGCGAGGAGCAGATTTGGAGATCGAATTTCTACGTGATTTTAGGAGATTCAATGGCTGTATTTGGTACGTATGGACTCTACAAGACTCAACAGGTCTGTTACAATCGATTGGACCCAACCAATTGGGCTGGAATGGCCGAGAGAGGGTTTCAAAGTCTCAACAGAGAGACGTGTTATGTTTCAAGTTTAAAAGATTTTTGAGAGATTTCTGGAGGACTTTGACGCCAGGATATGGATGTACCTGGTCCTGCTCAAGTATTAGTTGGAGTTTGGAGAGTTTAGATAACTCAGAAGAGGTCAGAAGACGCGTACAGGGAGGATTGAAGAGAGATATTCTCTTAACTGCACGGAGAAGAAATCTTGAATTTATACGAGATATTTGGGGTCTGTGGGATATATAAGAGTGGTTTCAAGTCATAAAAAGGGTTAGAAAACCTTAGGAGAGAGTTTAGAGTCGAGGAGAGCCGAGGAGAAGCGATTACAGAGAGTTATAGTGCTGCTGCTGCTGCTGTTCGAGGAGGAAGAAGAAGAGGAAGAACAGACCTGCTAAGGCAGTCGTTCTTCAACAGTCTTAAAACAGAAACGAGTGTCGTTGTTTTACAGCAACAGAAAACTATCGTTTAATTTTCAGCACTTACCCCTTTGTAACAGTGACGCTGTAACACTTCTACAGCGTTGCTAATTCCTGTTTCATCTTATATACATCAATAAAAACACCTATTTTAGCCATGAATTTATCTTGTGAGTGTGTTTTTGGGATGAGGAGCTAAACCCATTAGCCGAGACGACGGAGGAAGCCATTGATCCATATTGATTGGTATAATTCTAATTTTATTATTTATTACAATATTATTATTTGATTATTTGCATGGAATTGAATTTGAAATATTTGTTTTTATTGAATAGTTGTGAATTATTTTGATGAAGCATGCTGGGTTTTAAAAACTTTTGATGTTTTATACTTTGTGATTACAGTTATTACTTCAAAAATATATTTGAGGCAAATATTAGAATTATTTTTAAAGATAGAATTGCATGAATATTATTTAGAGTTTAATATTTATTTGGTCAATGGTGGAATCCTAGTCTTGGTATTTTTCTCCAAAACTTTGAATTATTTTATTTAGTTGCATGTTTAATTTAAATCTATAAAAATTGTTTTCTTCACAAGTCTGAAAAGAACCTGTTTACCACTACAACTACAATCACTACTTTTGATAAACCATCAGGGAGACTGTTAGAGCATAGCTCGGTCGACCTCGCATGCGTTGCTATCTCAAGCATGTTTGTCAATGTTAGTGATCAAAATTATAAGTCTTGATTTCTAGCCTACATAGCTAAGTCTCAGACTAGGATTGAAAAGTGTAGTTGAGCTCAAGGACTTCATGGCGATTCATCATACAACGACGAAGATCTACTCAAGGAACCGTGGAACTTCATCAACAAAAAGGTATGTGGAGACTTGAACTTATCTATCACTCAAAAGTCTATCTCTTCTATCTCCTACTTCTTACGAGACAAAAGTCGTATGCTATATAGATTGGATCATACACATTTGATATTTCGAGCCGAGTATATCTCGCCTATCTATATCTCGAAATAATGTGTTGATAAAACATTTCGCTTTGATCAAGTTTATCTTCACCTAGTGACGAAAGTCATGAAAAGTTTCAATTACTTTGCGAATTGCTCTGACGTGAAACGGTCTGTGAATAACGGCTATATAACGTCCTCTGAGAATGTCTCAATGATTGGAATGAGAGTTTATATTACATAACAATGTATTCCTTAATCCTAAGTATTCGAACTTTGTTGATTGAGAGAAACCGGAGGAATTGGCTTTGCCAAGTCCGCGAACTGACGGAAGTTCTTGTACCGAGAATTTCTGCTGGGATTTTTCAAAAACTCGTTTGCGTGTAAGTCCGTGAACCTAGTCCGCGAACTGGCGAAAGTCTCTTTGCCGAGAATTTCTGCTGAGTTTGGAAAACTCCACCGGTTGTCTTAAGTCCGCAAACTTGTTTGTGAGCTTAAGTGGTTATGATCTAAATATATGCTCTGAACATGAAACTTAAATTATTAAGATGTTTTATGCAAACCGTGGCTATAAAGTTCATGAGACGATTCAATCTAATCGAATCATCTTTGTTTCAATTGTGTCTTGTGTAGTTACATAAGATTTCATAGAAATTGAACAACTCTTTAACTAGTTCATTTGAGTCAATTGAACTAGTTATGGTAAAGAAGAACAAAGTTAATATTAAATGCTCATATGGTTAACCTTTTGGGTTACTATGTTGAACCAACATACACGTACACGTTTGTGCATAGTTTTCACAAACCCAGTAAACGTCTACCCAAGGGTGTGTGACAAGCTAAGTTTTCGATCTAACGGTTGAGAAATATTAGCTTGAATCTAAATCAGGTTTTCATCTAACGATGAATATGGATTGCTTTGTAACTAAGGCAAAACCTTGATTTGAAGGCTATATAAAGGAGACATCTAGCATTGTGCAAAACTAATCCCCACACGTCTGTGTGATACTAGTGCGCTCGCTAGAGTCGATTCTCCTTTAACCTTTGATTTTCTTCTCTAAAACCAGGTTAACGACTTAAAGACTTCATTGGGATTGTGAAGCCAGACCGATACTACTTTTATCGTAGTTGTGTGATCTGATCTTGCATCTTCTATCGTACGAATACAATATTTGATTGGCTTGAGATCGTGAGAGTTCTCCGATAGGCAAGATAAAGAAGTCACAAACATCTTCGTCTCACTGTTTGTGATTCCTCGACAAACTGTCTGTGTAGTCAGGAAGGATTGTTGAGAGGTGATTGATTAATCTAGGCTGTTCTTCGGGAATATAGGACCGGATTATCAATTGGTTCCTGTTCACCTTGATTTTATATCTTAAGACGGAACAAAACCTAGGGTTTATCTGTGGGGGACAGATTTATCCTTTGATAGACTTTTCTGTGTGAGACAGATTTGTTTGTCATCAAGTCTGCGATTTTGGGTTGCAGCAACTCTTGGTTGTTGTTGAGATCAGCTAAGGGAATCAAGTGCGCAGTATCCTGCTGGGATCAGAGGCGTAGGAGTACAACTGTACCTTAGATCGGTGGGAGACTGATTGGGGTTCAACTATAGTCCAGTCTGAAGTTAGCTTGGAGTAGGATGGTGTATGTAGCGGCTTCATACAGTGTGTATTCAATCCGGACTAGGTCCCGCGGTTTTTCTGCATTTGCGGTTTCCTCGTTAACAAAACTTCTGGTGTCTGTGTTATTTCTTTTCCACATTATATTTTTATATAATTGAAATAATACAAGTTGTGAATTAAGATAATCAATTGGAAATCCAACCTTTGGTTGTTGATTGATATTGATTGATCCTTGGATATTGGTCTTTGGTACCGTCCAAGTTATTCCTTGTAATTGATAAAGACTCGCTATTGTTTTTAGCGTGAGTAAAAATCATATCAAGAGAGAGATATTAACTCCTTGAGATACTTTAATCTAGATTGAGTCTGACTGTCTAGTTGATTCTCTAGCAAAAGTATTTCGGAGTGTGTCCATAGAGATTGCTAATCGAATTATTGGGTGGTGTTGTTAGACCCCCGCTTTTTCATATAGTATGTTTTGCATCTTACGTTGTATAGAAATATGATAAATAAGATGTTATTTATGTATGTTGGTGATTCTGGTGATTGATCTAGGTTTTTGGTTATGTTGCAGTGAAACTGTTGAGTATAGTACTAAATTTTTTTACATACACTATGATGGAGAACGACCTAGCTAGGCAACAACTTGTTGGTGGGTTCAGTATCCTTGATTATATGAATGGAAAGGAGGTGTGTATTGGCCTAAGTATAATGGAAACACTTTGAACATGATTGAAACATTTTGAACATGACTGACTTGTTAAACAATGTGTATAAATGTGTTGAGGTGTTAAATGAAGACCACTGTCTATTTCGGTTCTTGGAGAGTGTTTTTTTTATGATGTTTTTGATGATAGAAACTTACTGAAGTTTTGAAACGAATCGATTAAGATGTTCCTAATGAAGTTCATTTGTTCCTTACTCATGAGAGAGCACTTAATATTATGCCACCAAATGAAGAAGTTGATGAAGTTATATGTCCATTGACACAATCTTAGCCATAGATATGTTTCTGGGCGTGGAACTTAGGTTGAGGCAACAAGTCAGTGTAGCATACGAGTGGCAGGAAGACAAGTTAGTGTAGCACACAAGTGTAAGAGCAAACAAGTCAGTATAGTAGACAAGTTAGACTCCGTAGAGCAGACAACTCATACTCCAACAAAGCAGCCAAGTTGGACTCCAATGACAGATGACAAGACACCTCAGCATACCCTAACTAAAGGCCCTTCCCCAAAGAAAACGGTTTCAATAAAAAAGGCAACTCCTCAGAAGTCACCTGCAACAAAGAAGAACAAGAGGAAGGAAACAATCATTCACTAGGACAGTTGGTGAAACGGTTCGTGAACCGTGAATTCAGGGCGCTGCACTTCGTGAACCATTCAGCGACTCGTGAACTCAGATGTCAACGGTTTGTGAAATGGGTCCGCCAACCGTTTCCTTTCACCAATTTCAGATCATTACGGCTCGTGAACCGGGTTCGTAAACTATACCCAGCTGAACTTGCGGTTTGCGAACCCGGTTCACCAACCTTCCTGTATTTCAGAAACTCAGATATCTATGGTTTGCGAACTGGTTCGCCAACCTACACTGAGTTGAAATATCAGAAGTTTTGAATGTCTCTCTTTTTATGCTTGAAACATTCCCAAACGATAAAATCATTTGCTTGGGAAATTTTCAATTGATCACAAATTAATTCTTGAACAATAAATTGTTCAAAACTAATATTTTTAAGGACCTTTGAACATCCATTGCGTGAATCATATTTCGAGATGTTTAACAACACAAGCTTGACTCGAAATTTCTTCTTTGCAAGTCACCAAAAACAAAGTCATCAACATTCTTTATTTCTTCTAACCTGTAACTTTAAGAACTTAATCAAAAATCAAGTTTTTTTTTCTGAATCACACAAATTTTATTAATTTGAAAAAGTTACTATTACAATTTAAGGAATAAAAGAAAAATTATAGATCAAACTTAAAGGCCCATTTAAATCCCAATTCTAACCAACAGAAGAATGAAGACTATATCTATAGATTCTAACAAGATTGTAGATGGGGAAAAACGATTTGCTGGTTTTTAAGGAATTGAGGAGACGACCGTACGGAGGAGACTCCTCAACCGAGCGAAACGTTAAACCTAACACAGATGCACCGCTGCAAAGGGGGTGCTTTAGATTCGAGAGATCAATCTGTAGTACTCCGGCCTAAATCAAGACAATGACCGTTCCAGAGTAAATTCGGTCATAAGAGAGGATGGGTTGATCTGTATGAGGGAAGCTGAGAAATGTGTGGAATCGATAGTAATCAAAGATTGTGGGTGTGTGAATTCCGAATATGATAAGCTCTGAGTGATTGAAATTGCTCAATTGAGAGTAGTTGCTCAATTGATAAGTTGATGATCTCGTGTTGCCGATAAGACGTGAGATTGATGATACCGATGATGATTCAATCATGATTCAGAGACTTATTTATATTGCTGGAATTGTAGACACCATGATTCCATGAAGTGTGATAGTTGATGGAATCAAGGAGTGGGGAAGTGGAGATCGTGTTTGAAACCAGTTGCTCAACGTGTGGAGACTTGGTCGATTTTCCACCCACTACCTCGTGAATTCCTTCAACTGATTGCACGACTTGCTCACATTCCATCGTGTGTTTGAACACACGTGTCGTAGACCGCCAGACCAAAACCCTAAGTGATATCCCCCAAGTGACACGATTGATGTCTCGTGGTTTTTTAGTCAATTGATGACTTCGTGGTTTGATGGGACGATGAGTCCATGTAGTCGTTAAGCTGAACATGATGTTCTGAAACTCGTGAATTGAACATGTCATGAGACAGAGGTATAGTTCTTACGATGAAGTGAGCAAGTATTGCTCATTCGATGGGTCGTTGAATATTGATTGTTGAACCAATATTCCTTGGTTTGAACAAATATTCATCATCTGAGCAAGTGTTGCTCATGTGATGAATTGTTAAATATTTGGTCGTCTGAGCATGTGTTACTTGTCTGATGGATTGTTGGCAGCGTACCAAAAATATTAATTAGAATACTGGTCGTTGAACCGAGCATAATTAATAAAATTAATGACCATAAGGTCGTCATAAAATTATTAAGGTTAGAATCTGGAATGATGATCCTTGGATTCAGAAACCCTAATTTGATCAATTGATGATCAATTCATGGTTCGTCAGAATTTCAACCATGGGATGAAGGAGGGAGCGATTACATGGGACCATTGATCAACCATGTAGTGTCCATATGCTCACGTGAGCAAATACGAAGAACTCCTGAAGAGTTGACGATTTATTGGTGAAAGAATGATTAAATGCTGGTTTAATCATTTATTCGAAAATGCTCGTCTGAGCCTTAGGTGAGAAAACCTAATTAATTATGACGAGGCGAGGGACCGACCATGGAGTCATGAAACCAGCCCTGGGTTTTCCCATGACCGCCTGACGATCACTTCATGAAAATCCAAAGTGTTTGGGAGAGTTTTGGACCTAATACGAGCAATTGTGCAAATTAGGTCAAAACTGTGAAAATTGATGGGACCAGCTTCCGTGAGCCAAATAGTCAATCTTGGTCGGTCAAGATAGCGTGCTCGTGTCCCCAAGGCATCCGCATCTCAGTCCTGAGAATTTTGATATTTTCTGGCGTGCATTTGAGCATCCATTTGAGAAAATATGCCAAAATTAGGGTTTCGACGAAACTGAGGAAAACACCATGAGATGATGAAAAATAATTATAAAATAAGGAATGAGGAGGCGTGGGACCGCCGTGGTCAAGGCATGGTCGGCCGGTCATGACCACGGTCCCGTGGTGCCTTTTCCTTAATTTTATAATATTTTGATGATTTTATGAAAAAATCATGAATTTTGAGAATTTTGATGAATTTTGGGAGTTTCCATGAATTGAAGGAGTTTTCATGAGTTCAAGGAAGCAAAAAATATTAAAATAATAAAACAAGGGTGTGTGGGACCGTGGAAGGCATGACAGGACTGCTAGGGCCCGGTCACACGAGTTTCCCTAATTTTATAATGAATTTATGAAAAATTCATGAATTTTGATAAATTTGATGAATTTAGGGAGTTTCCATGAATTGAATGAGTTTTCATGAGTTCAACGAAGCAAAAAATATTAAAATAAGAAAAAACAAGGGCATGTGGGACCGTGGAAGGCATGGCCGGCCAGCTAGGGCCCGGTCCCACGAGTTTTCCTAATTTTTTAATAATTTTAGGTATTTTGATGATTTGAGGGAATTTTTCCTAATTTGAGAGAAATACCATGAAATCAAGGAATTTGATTAATTCAAGGAAAACTAATAATAAAATAATAAAACAAAGGGGCTTGTGGGACCGGATAGGGCATGGCCGGCCGGCCAAGGCCCGGTCCCACAATTTTTCATAATTTATTTTATTTTATTATTATTTGATGATTTGTGCAAAGATACCATGAAATCAAGGAGTTTTTTCATGAAATTGGAGAAATAATAATAATAATAAAATAATAAGGAACCGTGGGTGTGGGGCCGGTTGGCCAATGGTCACGCCCGCCACTCCTTTCCTTAATTTTATATTATTTTTTATGGATTTATAGAAGTACCATGAAACCGAGGAGTTTCCTCAAGACGAAGGAGATCTGATAAAATGAGAGAATTTTCATCAAATCATGGAAAATAATAAAAATGCATTAAAAATATAAAACTGGCGTGGGATTGACCATGACACGGTCGGTCGGTCGTGTGTCCGTGCTCCCAGCACCCTGGTCAATATTTTTAATTATTTATTATTTTTTTCTCTATTCTGCATAGGTTCATCGTTTCGTTGTATTTTTGAAATACTCGTTCGTGCGGTGACTGTTAGTGTATCGTCGTTGGATACACCCTCACCATTTGAATCGGGGCTTACTTAGAGGTATCTCAGACGCCTGGTTGTTGATTATTTATTACTAATTGTGGAATTCAGTGGAGAATAATTCACAAAACTGAGTAATAAGATGTTTATTATTAATTCATAGGATCAGCTGAGGATTCGACTACGAATTCAGAATAATAAAGTGAGCATTACCATTCCATGGGATCGTAGATTCGACCATAGAATCAGAGTAATTAAGGTTTATCTATTACCATTTATGAGACCAGTTGTGGATTCGATCATGAAATCAGAGTAATGAGATAATATAGTTATTGCTATTCTATGAGATCAAGTTGTGGATTCGATCATAGAATCTGAACAATTGTTATTGTCATTCCATGGGACCAGTCGTGGATTCGACCATGGAATATGAGCGATTGTAATTAGGAATAATTAAATTTGTGGCTCTATACTAGTAGAGCAAGCTGTCTAGGAGCATTAATCATCCCGATATGAGCTTGTCGGTAAGTCATATCCTTTATATAGTCAGGGTAAACTCGTTGTTTGTTCCTGAAGACGTTATCGCTCCATACTAGCAGAGCAAGCTGTCTAGGAGCCGTCCATCATGTGATTCTATATAAAATAATCACTGAAAGTATTCAATATTCTTGAGATATGTCGTTGTCCGGTCGTGAGACTACATATCCACATGTACTCTGAGAAAAAGTACTCTCCGTTGAGAATTCGATGAGAGAGCCGTGTCTCAACACTCACATCTGATTGCTGAATCAGAGCTTCGTATAATTATGAGTTTACAATTTTATCCTTTGTCAAAAATCCACCATCTACATTAAGTCCCCTGCTTACTGAGGAAAGCTGTGTTCCTCAGTCAGCATTAAATGGTGATTTTCCAGCCATAAAAAATAATACCAGTGATTGAACTTAGTCATAAGTTGAGACGTTACCGGATTTAAAGAGCATGAACAAACTACGACTTGACAAAAGCTTCAATGTCATGATTGGAGCATCGTTTGATGAGCATAAATTGGTGTTGAACCGCTGGTTTGGACGACGAGTCCGTTGTCGGTTAGGATTCGCGGGTCGGGCCCAATAAGGAAATCCTTAGAAAATTAGGTTTAGGAAATAAAATTGATATAAAAGGGATTAATCCTTTTTTTTTCCACGACTAGTTCTCCACCGCCTCAGCACCTTCACGCCATCAGCAGGAGGAAACCTCCGGGATCAGCGCCTCCGCCGCCGGCCAAATTCCGGTCGGCGCTCCCAGGTACGTTTTTTTTTTGTTTGCTGATGTTTATGATCCTCATGAGTTGTTCATGCTTTTATCATGATGAAGTTATATACATGTGTGTATATTAGTGTGAGTGTTATGAAAAAAACCTCGTTTTTGAAAACATATGTTCGTTCGATCGTTAGTTTTGAAAACTAACTATAATCCCTGATTTAGGAGAGATTTTTTTTATATGAACCTAGGTCCAGTGATAAAACTTAGTGTATGAGCTTTCATGTGTGCCACGGTTTTATCATAAAAGAAGTGAATTTTCATGAAATCGGAATAATCCTTCGTTTTAAAGACAAATAACGATGACACGAAGGAAAATATGTATGATGAACTTGTATCCAGTGATAAAATTTTTCTTATGAGCTTTCATGTAAATACAAAACTTTATTATATGTATGAGATGTGAGCTTTTCACAATATTTTTTTGAAATAAACCTTCGTTTTAAAGACAAATAACGACGATATGAAGGAAAAATAATTTTTTTATATATATATATATATGTAGCAGTGACATATATTGTGTAAAATATGATGGTATATTTTATTTGCATGAATTTTTTTCATTAGATAAAATTCTTTGAGAATTTATATATGCAAGTTGCATTAATTGCTGTTTTTTCGAAAAATCAGAAACGTGGGTTTTGAGGAACCTTCGAAGATAGACAATATATTTATGATGAAATATTTTATTGTTGTAAACTTCATAGGTCAGTTGTTTGAATGTTCACATTATGGAAATTGTGTCCGTGATTTCATGAAAAATCAGTTTCGGAAATTAAATAAAGTTCGTTTTTGCAGTTTTCGAAGAGACGAACGATTTTGGGGTGTTAACTCTAGCATTACTATCACTATTATTAGTGGAAGTATAAAAGGTAAGAGTTAAGAGTTACCATTTTTGCTCTTATTTCCTTGATTTATATCTGGACGCCATACTGAAGTAGAATGTAGTGTGAACCTTTTCAGCTACTTAGCAAAGATGTCAAATTCCCAAGCTGACAACGCCTCGAGGGAAGAGATGTGCGTTGATGATGGTATCTCCAGAGATGACACATGCATGGATGAAACTTCCGTTGGGGGAGACGAAGACGAAATCCCTGGGATTAAGAATGTCCCGAACATAGACGATGCATTCTTTGAAAAAGATATCCCAGGAGCTGAGCAACATTTGAAATCCCCAGTGTATCGTCTTTTGATAACTCCCAGAACTGTTACTCAGAAGAAATTGGTGACTCCTAAGACAGTGATTCGATTTTTTCTTGAATGAGGGGTCTTCGCTTCATCAATCATAGAGTTTAAGCTTTCTCGACGACCTTTGGAGAAATTTGTCGGCTGGGCGAGGCATATGTTGGGTTTTCCTCATGTGAGGACTATGCTCGACCAGGCGCAGGTGACAAGAGCTATTCAAGCTTCTGGAGAGTTGTTCATTTATCATGACGCAAGTGGTATTGTGGCTCTGTTTTCCTCGCTGGTGCATTCCCACTCACACTTTCATATGTAGATGGGGAGAGTTTACCATTACCTTGGAAGACGTGGCGGCTCTGATGCATCTTTCGATCACGGGCAATCTTCCTGGGGATCTTTCAGATGAGGAGACCGCCGTTTCTCATGTCTTGACAGCTACAATAGATACGTGATCATATGTTCACATATAAACCAAGAAGGTCGTGAATATTCAAGCAATAACATGTTCAATAAAATTCAAGACTTGAAAGTGTTTGAGAGTGAAAAGACGAGGGTACCCAAATATACCCCAATCTAAAACTTTTCCACCTACAAATCCTTTCTCCGAAAGTGATTGTCCATGGACTGAGTCGAGACAATACAACGAATCGGTTCACACTTCGTGTGATTGTTTATGGATACGTGATCGAGACAATACGACAACCAGATAACTTGCGTGATTGACTATGGATACAAGATCGAGACAATCAACAACGAACTATGATTACTTGATAATAGGTTCAGACTTAACCAAACACTATAGGATTGTTATCAAGTAATTAAGAATTAACGTTTGTATATTTTACTTCTAATTATAATAAATCAATTATAATTGCGGAAATAGAAAAGTAAAAGACACAACAAGATTTTGTTAACGAGGAAACCGCAAATGTAGAAAAACCCAGGGACCTTTCCAGAATTGAATACTCTCAGAATTAAGTAGTTACACAAAATCTAAACCAACTTCGTATAGTTGATAAGTAACTAAACCTATAGTTCACCTAGTTCCCTCAGTATCCCTGCGCCTCCAGCTTGCAATAAGTCACGCACTTGGAACAATTCCTTTGGTTCGTATTCCGAACAATAAAGGAACAACAAATCTGTTCGGTAACAACTCTTTTCAAACAACGTGATATGAGTTTGACAAAAGGCTCTTCCGTTTATCCCAATAAACTCCTTTGTCGGGTTCTTAGATCAATCTATTCAACAACTACCAAAATAATTGTTTAGACTATGCAATCAATACTATGAATCAAAAAGAAATGTATTGATGCCGATCTACACAACTAATCAATCCAATCTATCAAAAGATAAACCGACTATAGTTGGATCCCCAACCGATCAAGTTTTGTGCACACCAAAGATTATGAAATCAAATAAGAAATCTTCTTTGTCTTTAAATCTTCTTAGATCTTCAATAAACACCTGCACACAAACAACTTGAATCTCTTGTGATCAATCACACACAGACTGGAGTCTGTTAACGATGGATTATCACAGAACGTCTTTAGATCTACAAACAGTCTAAAGATCCCCATCGATACTTCGATCTAGTTTGAGTGAATCTTATATCAGAAGAGAAGATTCTCAAGCATAAACAAACTAGGTGCAATCAAAGTTCAACAATCGTTAGTCAATCAAATCAATCGAAAACTAATAATAAACTGCATTTATCTAGTTTCCCACCGACGGTACTCGTAGAGCTTCTCAATCCCAAAGAAGTCTTTAAAACGAGCGATCGTAAGAGATTTCGCCTAATTAGGGTACTTTCCTCTCCGAATAGACGGCTCCACCAGTAACAACACAACTAGGTAGTTTTTGCTGGCTCTGAGGATTAGTTTGCTCGAAATGCAAACTTCAGTATTTATAGACCAAGGAAGTTCGGACACCAAGGAATTTCTAAAACCGAATATTCTCAAAGATATGCAATAAAGCCAAAATCGTTTTTCATAATTCCTGGAAATGCTCTATCCAAATATTGACCGAAATCTAGTAGAAAATCTCCAATTAGTACATGATGCTAGCATAAAGATTTAATTAATTCCAATTAATTAAATCTCAGTAGAAAATCTCCAATTAATTCCTGGAACATTTAGGCTCATAAAGATTTAAAGTACATGATGGTAGCAAGAGGAGTTGAAGCCATGCATCTAAGTCATTGGGTTTTCATATAACCTTGTCCAAGACAGTTTTTAAGGTTCTTGAAAAATTTAAACGACATTGAGGAGGAATACTCACAATGGTAGTGATTTGTTTTTGAAAAATTATATTAAGCATCTCAACATTAAAACCTCCTACATATTCATCAACCTCTGTAGAACCAGGTGTAATGCTTGCTGAGTTATCAGGAGGATTAAATTGAGGCCTCTTGGTGTTATGCATAAGAAAATCTGCATCCCTACCATTGAATGGTATCGCAATGACAAACCCAGAGAGCCGATTTCTGCAAGGCTTCCTCCAAGCTTAAGTATGCATATATTTGATGCATAACCAAGATTGCATATCATACAAGGTTCTCTCCCAGGAATCAAAACAATCTGGATTATTGCGAATTCTCTTTCTGCAGATATCTTTGGCGTTCGCAGTAGAAAAGTGTCTATCAGTTATGTGTTGCATAATTGCAGTCTTTTCATATCGTCTTCCTCCAACACCGCTGATACAACCATCAAAGTTTTTAAATGGACAAGGGACCTTGTCACTTTGAGATGATGATGTGGTTGTGAACTGGGACGATGAAGGTGAACCCATAGGTGAATATGAATATTCATCATTGCTACATTGAAGAAACCCATTAGCAGTTTGATTAACAAAACCTTGAGAGATGGGACGCAAGAAATGTGTTTGACTAGACCTAGTAACCCTCGGCATAATAATCCAGAGAAAACAAAACTAAGAACAATAATTAGAATTTGAAGGATGGTAAATTAAGATTTCAAAGAATGAAAACTCAAAGTACCATATATCAAACCACTAATTAAAACAACAACGATGAACAGAAGACCTTCAACATTACCAATTTTTATTTTCTAAAGATATGCATTTAATTGCTGGAAATTAAAAGCATATAAAATTTAAAACCTTAAATAAAAGATTCTCAATTTATTTTGATCCGGGATTCTCCTTTAGTTATTAAGGAATATCTTTGAACAATAAAAGATAAGAATTACTGCACATGTTCAAAGTATATCGACATCTTTACTTTGTAAATCCTTTTTCATAATTACAATCTTGGAACCGATTTTCCACACTTCCAAACGAGTTTGAATTGGTTCATCTGATTTCCAAGAACTATGTGACTGATCAAGAAAACATTCGATCACTATTCATGGGTTTAACGGTTCTACCAAACACAAAGGTCGGTTCTACCTCCAAGTGGCTACTAGGATCAGTCACACTAGTTTCCATAAAATGTCTAACTAAGTACCAGGATCGGTTACCACTTATTTATGATACTTACTTGTGATCGGTTGCACAAGTTATAGGATCGGTTACACCAATTACGAAAACTTGTTAACCTACTACAAGGATCGATCACACATCTTGTGATTAGTCCCACCAAGTTCTAGGATCGGTTGCCCAATGACTAGGAATGATCACACCAATTACAAATATCGATCATACCATCTCAGGTGATTACTTAAGATTGGTTTCACTATTAGAAGTCATACCGATACATAAGTCAGGCATTATGAATAGTTTTACCAAGATACATAAACAGAGCGGTTATACTAAACACACATATTGGTAATCCAAAGATTTGAAATTAATAACAATACCAATAAGTCTAGCGATTTCCCTTTCGATTCACAAAACAAGTTTATGAATTGTACTTCCTTTAAACGAATGTAAAACATTGTTTCTTAGGACGAAATCTTCACCCATACCCATACATAATCACAATAGCATTCATACGATTATGTCGATGTATTATATAAGAAGTTCAAAATATAGGTGTTATACTTCGTATTATAATTCCTTAATACTACGTCTAACTAGAGTATATCATTCACATCTTCGCAGTTATGTTTTCAATATAGCACGACTTGAAAGATACGTCAGGAATGAAACAGTTCAAGTCAAAATATTATTGACCTTAAGAGGAAGGATGATGTCGTCGTTGTGGCTCTTTAATTCTTCACATTCTTCAGTCTTCGAGTAATACTTGTATGTCTCATATCCTAATAACTTTCTAGCTAACCTATACGAATTTGACTCTAGTAAATAATCAAGCGACTCTTTAAATGAGTTTTGGTTCACTAAATTATGACAACCAAACTTGACATACCAACGCTTGGTGGGTTCAACCGAGCAATGCTCTAACAATCTCCCTTTTTGTCAATTTTAGTGATAAAACTCTTACATCATATGGATAAACAAATTACAAGAATTCATTATACATACGCTTGATTCCAAGTTTCAACAACACAATAACATGTATACATTCAATCCACAAATGTCGCTGTTGACATTATAATAACAAAGCTAACACTCCCCTTAAAGGTAAGATAGGTAGATTTTTAATCCACACGTCTTTGTTATTCCCTTTGTAGTTAAGATAACCACAAGTATCAATATGATATGTTACTCCCCCTTAGTCTATACTTTACCCTTTCGTTAGATATAATGTTTAAGCACCGTTGTCCTTTCCTTAGTGATACCAAATCACTTGTTTACTCCATATATTTCTCCCACTTTTTTCACAAAATGACAGAGGTACGAGCAAATAAAGGACAAACCAAAAGAATCTTACAAATCTTAAAATACTTGCAACCTATAAGAGTTAAGCACGAGGGTTCCACACACCATATTAGATAACCAATGTCAAAACCGAAACTACAAAGTAATTTGATTTTTATATATTATCAAGGAAACACTTGCCTGAAGCAATTTTCCCTAATAGCTTAGCAAATTAAAAATTGACTAAGAACCTTAGTTTTTGCTAAACCGATTGTAAAAATATAATCGCTTGTTTGATAAGACCAAAATAAAGATCAAAAGTAACTCTATTTTTCTCATCAAGTTCTAATTATTCGAACAATAACTTAGACCTTTCACTTTAAACACGACCAGTACTAGGTTAGTTAACTAGTATTTCTTGTTAAGGCATTCAATTAGAGTTGAATAACCGAATCCTCCACTTTGATAAGTCTAACTAAGATCAGAATTAACTTAGTTTCTCTTATCAGAAATCGAATTGGACTAAACAATTGATCCCGAAAACCTTTTTGTTAAGCCATAAACAATTCATACAAAACTATAAGGAGAGATAACAATAGTTCTTCTCAACCGGAAATAATTGAATCACACACACATATCCATACATAAATAATAGAATAAACATCAATTGTACCGAAATTTTGTTAAGCAAAAGCAAAATATATGCAATAAAATCAGGCTTTTCTTAAACAGGAAAACGATTAACTAACAAATTTGTTACCTCAAGTTCCGCATGCTCTTCACCTTTTCTTCGCATCTTTCCGGGGAGGAATATCATTGTGTTGTCATCCTCTTGCAAGACAAAAGAACAACAACAAAAATAAACCTTTACCGGAGAAAGGTTGAAAATCGGTTTTAACTAATGCGATGCAATGGTTGAAAACCCGAAACACATATGCTTTTATGCTAAACCAAATGATTCAACACATTGTGACTTTTTCACACATGAGTTTCAATCGGAACCCCTTATGATCCTTTGATAAAGCCTACCATCATGAGTTATAACTCAATCCTGCTAAATCAAAAAGTCACCCAAACCATAAGGGTTCACACAATATGGGATCGAATATTAAGGTTATGAAAACTGAAATCAAACATCCCATAAACACATAGAAATAAAAGAAAGCATTGAAGCACAGGCTATGTAATCGAAAAAACTATCAAAAGAAAAATTATAAAATAATAATTTTATTCATAAATAATAAATAATTTTATTCAAAATAGACCTTATACAATTATTGAAAGAATAAAAACTGACGTCTATTTTCCTGGATTAATCCTTCATCTCTATGCTAGAGGAAGGTAGATTATAACTTTCAGTCTTCAACTTGTGAAATTCTTCAAGTAGATAACCTTGTTGTTTGACCAGAATTTCTTGCAGTTGAGAAATTTTCGTGAAGGATTTTGCAAGAACATGTAATTCTGTCTTTGATTGAACATAGAAGTGTGTCAATGCTTCAATACACTGATCTTTCTTCAGCTTATTCTCTCTTTCCTTCTTGCTAAGCCAATCTCTCTTTTTGATTTTGCTCTTTGATTTCTCTATATCAAGAGAAGATGCAGACTTATTCTTAAAGTGATATTTTTGATCTAGCATCTTATCAAGAGAAGACATTGGATCCAGAATCATAGTTCGGACAAGGAATGACCAAAGAAAGAGAAGGATCTTTCTATAATTTTCATACTTCCGAAAATATAATATTCATATAAGTACGAATAACTCAAATATTTTCAATTACTAGATTTTATTCCCATAATCTACACATAAGTTCCTTGATCTTTCTTCTTCCTCACACAATATTTGGCACACGTGGTGAGGAAAGAATTCTAATACCGATCATGTGGTATTAGTATGAGATTTTCTCTCGTTATGGAATTTTTAACAACCGGAGTGTCCTTGATCTAGTATCGTATGAGAAAGTATCTGTTTGTTACCTCGAACTAACGAAGTATTTGAGATTGACTGGGGTTGCATATGCAAATTTTAGCAATTCTGTTTTTGAGACAGTTTTTGCATCTTGTCTTATTTTTCCCTTTACCATTAGATGATTTAGTAACATCGGAAGACATGTGGAGGAGGAATGAATAAGATTGACAACTAATGCAATATTAATTGTTTCCTCTTCTTCGGAATCATATGAATCAGAGGTCTCATCTACAATTACATCCAGAGCCTTGGTTCCAGTGTATTTCTTAAGATTGAGACAGTCTTTAGCTATATGACCAAACCCTTTACACTTAAATCACTGAGGCTGATATTCATCATCTTCTTCCCGATCCTTTTTGACGGGAACTCGATCATGTGGACGAGAAGATTGATGAGTATCCTTTATGAATCTCTTATTTCTTTTCTTTAAGAGATCTTGAAACTGTCTAGTAATCAATGATAATGATTGTTCAATTTCATCATCAGAATTTTCTGCAATATGTTCATCTGAATCATCCATCTGTCTATTTTTCTCCATTGGAGCTTTCGGAATTTATGCAGCTTTAAAAGCAATTCCTTTAGTTTGAATAAACTGTGATTCATGATCAAATATCTTTAACTTTCCAACGAGTGTGCTTCGTGAGAGTGTTGAAAGATCATTTGATTCTATGATTGCATGCTTCTTAGATTCGTATCCAGATGGAAACGATCTGAGAATTTTGCATATTATATCCTTTTCAGAAATAGCCTTTCCAAGTGAGAAAGAAGCATTAATTATCACAAAGACTTTAATATGAAACTCTTCAAAAGTGTCGTTGTCATCCATTCGAAGGTTTTCCCAATCGTACGTAAGAGTTTGAAGTCTATCTTCTTTCTCTGATGTGTTTCCTTCGGATATGATCTTAAGATTATCCCAAGCTTCTTTCGAAGTTTGACATGTTGATACATTATGTTGTAGATCACAACTTACAACATGTGTAATAGCATTGAAACCATCTGAATTCTGCTTAGCAAAAGCCTTTTCTTCGTTTGACAAATCCACTAAGCGTTTAAACTCAGTTTCCGAATTTTCTACCTTTCGACGATTATAACCATCGACGACTAATAGCCTTGTATTAAAGTCTACTGATTGAAGAAAAGATCTAATAGCATATTTCCACCATAGATAGTTTGTTCCGTCAAATCTTGGCGGTACGTTAATTGAAGTCGATTCATGAGAATTCGAGTTCATTTCTTATAGGTTGGATCGCACCAAACACTGATTGTTAGATTTTTTCGTGTTTGCCTGCTCTGATACCAATTGAAAAGACGAGGGTACCCAAATATACCTCAATCTAAAACTTTTCCACCTATAAGTCCTTTCTCCGAAAGTGATTGTCTATGGACTGAGTCGAGACAATACAACGAATCGGTTCACACTTTTTGTGATCGTCTATGGATACGATATCGAGACAATATGACAACAAGATAACTTGCGTGATTGACTATGGATACAAGATCGAGACAATACAACAACGAAGTATGATTACTTGATAATAGGTTCGGACTTAACCAAACATTGTATGATTGTTATCAAGTAATTAGGAATTAACGTTTGTGTATTTTACTTCTAATTATAATAAATTAATTATAATTGCGGAAATAGAAAAGTAAAAGACACAGCAAGATTTTGTTAACGAGGAAACCGCAAATGCAGAAAAACCCCGGGACCTTGTCCAGAATTGAATACTCTCAGAATTAAGCCGCTATACAAAATCTAAACCAACTTCGTATAGTTGAGACCAAGTAACTAAACCTATAGTTCACCTAGTTCCCTCAGTATCCCTGCGCCTCCAACTTGTAATAAGTCACGCACTTGGAACAATTCCTTTGGTTCTTATTCCAAATAGTAAAGGAACAACAAATCTGCTCGGTAACAACTCTTTTTAAACAACGTGATATGAATTTGACAAAAGGCTCTTCTGTTTATCCCAATAAACTCCTTTGTCGGGTTCTTAGATCAATCTATTCAACAACTACCAAAGTAATTGTTTATACTATGCAATCAATACTATGAATCACAAAGAAATGTATTGACGCCGATCTACACAACTAACCAATCCAATCTATCAAAAGATAAACTGATTATAGTTGGATCCCCAACCTATCAAGTTTTGTGCACACCAAAGATTATGAACTCAAATAAGAAATCTTCTTTGTCTTCAAATCTTCTTAGATCTTCAATAAACACCTGCACACAAACAACTTGAATCTCTTGTGATCAATCACACACAGAACGAAGTCTGTTAACGATGGATTATCACGAAACTTCTTTAGATCTACAAACAGTATCCCCGTCGATACTTCGATCTAGTTTGAGTGAATCTTATATAAGAAGAAAAGATTCTCAAGCATAAACAAACTAGGTGCAATCAAAGTTCAACAACCGTTAGTCAATCAAATCAATGGAAAACTAATAATAAACTACAATTATTTAGTTTCCCATCAAAGGTACTCGTAGAGCTTGTCAATCCCAAAGAAGTCTTTAAAACGACCGGTCGTAAGAGATTTCGCCTAATTAGGGTACTTTCCTCTACGAATAGACGGCTCCACCAGTAACAACACAACTAGGTAGTTTTGCTGGCTCTGAGGATTAGTTTGATCGAAATGAAAACTTAAGTATTTATAGACCAAGGAAGTTCGGACACCAAGGAATTTCCAAAACCGAATATTCTCAAAGATATGCAATAAAGCCAAAATCGGTTTTCATAATTCCTGGAAATGCTCTGTCCAAATATTGACCGAAATCTCAATAGAAATTCTTCAATTAGTAAATGCACATCACCAATTTTTATTTTCTAAAGATATGCATTTAATTGCTGGAAATTAAAAGCATATAAAATTAAAAACCTTAAATAAAAGATTCTCAATTTATTTCGATCCGGGATTCTCCTTTAGTTATTAAGGAATATCTTTGAACAATAATAGATAAGAATTAATGCACATGTTCAAAGTATGCCGACATCTTTACTTTGTAAATCCTTTTTCATATTTACAATCTTGGAACCGATTTGCCACACTTCCAAACGAGTTTAGAATTGGTTCATCTGATTTCCAAGAACTATGTGATTGATCAAATAAACATTCAATTACCATTCATGGGTTTAATGGTTCTACCAAACACAAAGTTCGGTTCTACCTCCAAGTGGCTACTAGGATCGGTCACACTAGTTTCCATAAAATGGCTAACTAGGTACCAGGATCGGTTACCACTTATTTATGGTACTTACTTGTGATCGGTTGCACAAGTTATAGGATCGGTTACACCAATTACTAAAACTTGTTAACCTACTACAAGGATCGATTACGCATCTTGTGATTAGTACCACCAAGTTCTAGGATCGGTTACCCAATGACTAGTAATGGTCACACCAATTACAAATATCGATCATACCATCTCAGGTGATTACTTAAGATTGGTTTCACTAATAAAAGTCATACCGATACATAAGTCAGGCATTATGAATAGTTTTACCAAGATACATAAACAGATCGGTTATACTAAACATACATATTGGTAATCCCAAGATTTCCAATGAATAACTGGTAGGTCTATAAACAATCCTACAATTACTAACTGCAAGTACACAGTGCCTTATTGTGTATAGTGTAAATAAAGGTCGATCCTCAGGGACAAGGTGGGTGTAGAGTTGATTCTAAAGTCTTACTTCAACTGATTCAAAAGAAAGAGTGACACGGAGATGGGGTTTGCGTCGATACGAAAAAGGTTATGAATGATTATACTACACAAACAAGATTAAAATGCAATTAGAAGGCACTAGGGAAGTTGAATCCACTTCTTAACTTACGGTAGATAATTCAGTTATCGAAATTACTCTTGTCCTTTTAACGAACAACGGTGAAGATTCGAGTCTGCCGCATATTCAAGGTGATCTGAAGATGGATAATTAATCACAACTAAAGTATTCATCCTAAACATTAATTGTCTGATTAAAGCACAACTAATCAAAAGATAAATCGATTCATTTAATCATGAGTTGCAGCACAACAACATAGAATTGTTCCAACTACCTAGGTTGCATATAACAAACAAGGTGAAAGTAACATGTTGTAGTACAAAGATTAAATCTACCCTTAAGCAATTAAGCACAACAAGAACAAATTCATAACCAAAATTATCTGATGTTAGATTAAGAGTTTCATCTAAGCCCTAGCAAAGATGTTTAGAACATAATACAAAATGAAATTAAACCTAATTTACTACTGCTAGTTGCTCCGGCTAGTCCGGGCTTAACTTCAAAATATCACTGCCTCCCCTATTTATAAAAAATCTTCAAGTCTAACAATCCCCCTAGTCAACAAATGCAATCAGAAAATTAGGGATTTAATTTCCTGGAACTCACCAATGATACAAAGTCTTCAATCTGAACAATCACTTACAACGCCGCCTGAATTTGCCTCCCATGTCTCTAAACCTTGATTTTGACTTCATAACCATACTTCTAATTTGTAGAGAGAAGAGAAGTTTTGAGAGTGATAGAGAGATGGTCTTGATTTGAAATGGCAATGGGAAGAGAGACAAAGAGACAGAAAGTGGCTGGTGAAATAGGGATAGAGAGGTCAGGGTTATCATAGATATGATTGTTTTTTTTTGTTTAGTTGACAGGGAAGGTGTGGTCGGTGGTGTAAGGGAGAAAGAGAAGCTAGCAAATTTGTTTCTGACCTTGGAAATGCCGATGGTAAAATTCCCTAGGGCATGTTGGGTGCTTTCCTTAGCTTAGGTATATGTGGATAGATGAAGTTCAAACTTGTTTCTTTATTTTCCAAACACGGATTAAGCCCATATTTGGTCCATCTTCTTTCTGATATGAGTTGATCCTTCTGTAGTCCACGTATTAGATCCACTCTCTTTACTGTTACCACTTTGACCTCCAATCAACTGCTCACTTTATGATCCTCCTTATATTTATGAATCCTACAAATACAAAACATACACAAATATCAATATTCACAATAAAATAAAGATTATTGATACCTCGAGACGCAAAATACACAATGTGACTTAAAATAGGACATTAAAGCACTTGATATGTGATAAAAGACAACAAAATAATCTAGAAATATGCATTATTAGACACCAATCAATAACAATACCAATAAGCCTAGCGATTTCCCTTTCGATTCACAAAACAAGTTTATGAATTGTACTTCCTTTAAACAAATGTAAAACATTGTTTCCTAGGACGAAATCTTCACCCATACCCATACATAATCACAATGGCATTCGTACGATTATGTCGATGTATTATATACGAAGTTCAAAAGATAGGCGTTATACTTCGTATTATAATTCCTTAATATTACGTCTAACTAGAGTATAATCATTCACAGCTTAGCAGTTATGTTTTCAATATAGCACGACTTAAAAGATACGTTAGGAATGAAACAGTTCAAGTCAAAATATTACTAACCTCAAGAGGAAGGACGATGTCTTCGTTGTAGCTCTTTACTTCTTCACATTCTTCAAGTCTTCGAGTAATACTTGTATGTCTCATATCCTAATAACTTTCTAGCTAACCTATACGAAGTTGACTCTAGTAAATAATCAAGCGACTCTTTAAATGAGTTTTGGTTCACTAAAATATGACAACCAAACTTGACATACCAACGCTTGGTGGTTCAACCGAGCAATGATATAACAGAGAGTGATTTCCTAATGCCAAATATATTGTAAAAATAGTTTGAATGCATCTAAAAAAATTCGGTAGGGATGGTATGCATACTGGTACGTGTACTGTCCCTGTTCCAGTATTTCAGTAATAGTTTTATGAACTCTCTTTTGTCGATTTGAAACATTCCTAAATGACATCCATGATGAATATCATCGCCCGGGATAAAATCAAATGATTAACCTTGACTCAAAACTTAGTTTATAAACAATAAATTGTTCTTCACTATATTTTTCAAGAATATGAACAACAATTGCTTATATTTCGAGAGTTTAAACAAGATAAGCTTGAACTCGAAATTTCTTCTTTGCAATTTACCAAAAAAATCATGTCAGCGACATTGTTTTTCTTCAAACCTGAACAATTAAGAATCTTAAACACAAATCAAGTTAGGGAAACATGAATGATACACAAGGTATATGGATCATTATCCGCATTGGTTTGTCTATAATTAATACTTCACCTACGAACTATTAACTCTTAGCTAATGGCAGAAAAAAAAAAAGTCAAAACAAAAACGTTTTTTATATCAATAGATCATGGCATCAAGCATATAATAATGAAATCATAAAACTTGCTCAAGTTTATAGACATACCTTTTAGATGAATCCCACTCATTAATCCTATGGCTTTACTAAATATTCAATATCTTACCTAGCATAATATGTGCGCCCCAATTTTATTGATTCCCTCGCCGTATTCATAATACGGCATTTCTTGGTGAGGATGCACTTTCAACACAATCAAGTTGTGTTGGGGTGAATAATGTCTTGCTCATTATAGGTGGTTGAAGCAAACGTTTCCGCATTTATGGATTTTTCACCATCTATAGTTTTTGGCATATTTTGTTTCTTCTTCCACCAAATATTGTGTTTCACTTCTGGATTATCATGAAGGAGATCACTTTTAGACTCATTCATATTCAAATCCATCTTTCCCAAGAAACTTTTAACTTCCAACATCATAGATTCTGTCTTTTCCATAGTCATGGAATTTTCTGGGAGATTATTCTTTTTTCACACTCAATGCTTCATTAACTTTCTTTGGTACCCACTTCTAAGTGTGTTTAAGAACAACCAGAACCTTCTTCCCATTATTCTTTTGAAGGTTTCTCGAAATAGAATTGTATTGATTATTCTTTTGCAAGTTAGTATTTCTCCAATTGGGAGCATCGGATCTTGTCTTCGTCTTTACAAAGTTCTCCTTTTGATAATCATTACAATTGTGAAAACGCTTAGTATGACGTTTATACGCAAATCTAGTTGTCAAAACTATATCTTGATTTCTAGTATACAATTAGTTAAGTCTCGGACTAGGATACAAATGTAGTTAAGAAACAGAGGATTACAACAGTTATCATTGCGTGCTACCGTTTGAAGGCGGAGATCAATCGAAGCTTTGGAAGAACTTCATCAACAAAAGGTAAGTGAAGACTGAACCACCTATATCTCAAGTTATATTCACTTTCTATCATCTAAGGCGATGTCGCATAACTAATTAGACTAGTATGCAAAGACAAAAATTTCGAGTCAAGTTTATCTTGATAATTTCTCGAAATATAATGGCTAAGCTTAATAAATATTTGTTTATACTTGATGAATTTCAGTTAAGGACAATTTATTATTTGAAATCAAAATCGTGATTCAAGTTTATCATTCGGAAATAACCTGGAACAGTGATATGTGTCATTGATGTTATTCAGGAATGTTTCGAATTGATTTAGAGAAATATATAACTACTATTGGTTCAGATACAACACAATAGTATCAGTTTTACTGGGAAAAATGTTATAAGTCTGAACCCGTATTACATGTATTCGTATAAGTAGTGAAGTATCTATATACATATCGACTTACAGATTAAAGGTAAACATATTTTTAATGTATATCATATGAAAAACTGTGTGACTCGTGAAGCGGATCAGTGTGTATATTTGTATGCAAACCATTATTGAAATGTGGTTACCAAAACCAGGGTGAGTACCCAAACCAGTATGCGAACTAAAACAGTTCTTTGTTCCTAAACTCGGTGGCGTTTCCAAACCGGTACGCAAACCAATCCAATTCCATGAATTCTAGAACCGGCGGTAGTCTTTGAGTTTCCAAACCGGTACGCAAACCTTAAAAATTCTGTGAATTCCGGAACTTAGGTTTGGTGGAACGTTTGCAAACTGGTACGCAAACCTAAAAAGTTCTATGAATTCCAGAACTCGGTTTTGGGATAAAGTTTCCAAACAGGTTTGCGAACTGTGACTGAATTGAATCACGAACTACTATGTATTTGTATTTGTACTCGTACATCTACTATTCATGTCGATTATATTTTCAAGTGTGTTTAAATTATTTCTTCGAGATAATTAACATTTGATTAATTCTCTATAAACACTAGACTTAATTGCTCACATGTTTATGACTCAGAGTTAATGTCTTATGTGTTCATGAAAATGAAGATTAAGCTTTTAAGTTCAAATCGGCTAGTTTCGGCTAACCATATTGAACATAGTCTTTGTACATGGTTCGGTTACGGTCTCACCTAACTAGAGTGTATATTTTGTTTATGTAAATCAAATTCAATGATTCATCTAATGGTGGATATTGTTTGATTGGTTCCAAAGCTATCTTAGCTTAAACCTAAAGCACCCTATGCTTTGAATGTCTATAAAAGGGGAACTCCAAGCAACTGGGATCTTTGAATCCTGACACTACTTTTTGGTGTGTTCTAGTTGTATCTAGAGTCGTCCTATCCATAAACCCTTTGAGGGTTTAGCGACTATAAATACTTCATTGGGATTCGTGAAGCCAGGTCCAGTTATCTTTCCTTGGTAACTCGAGTATCCTGATCTTGATTGCTTGTAGAGCTTGCTTCAACGTTCAAGATAGATAGTGATCATCAAAGTTCTCTTCGTCTCAGATTTTGGTGATTCCGCAAGTTTTTTACTTGTGAGGTGAATAATAATCTAGGATGCACTTCGGGTTGCATAAGTCCGAATTTTGAGGATAGCTATACTTTTATCAAATTGCTATCGATTTCCATCACCTTGATCATACGTTTCGATCGTAATCAGGAAACCAGTTATATAGGATTGATCCGTGAGAGGCAGATTTGGTTTAAAGTCTTCAATTGAGTTAAAGCAACTCTTTGTTGGTGTGACATCATCTAAGAGAATCAATTGCGTGGAGTCCTGTTGGGATTCAAGAGGCGTAAGGAGCGCGACTATACCTTAATCGGTGGGATACCTTTTAGGGATCAACTACATTCCAGTATGAAGTTAATTGGTAGTAGGCTAGTGTCTGTAGTGGCTTAATAGAGTTTAATATTCAATCTGGACTAGGTCCCGGGGTTTTTCTGAATTTTTGGTTTCCTCGTTAACAAAAATTCTGGTGTCTGTGTTATTTCTTTTTCCACATCATATTGTTAATCTTTATAATTGAAATATAACATGTTGTACGTTGATCAATCTTAGTATATACATCCGACCTAGTTGGTTGGATACGACTAGATTGATTCTTGGACAATTGGTCTTTGGTACCGTCCAAGTATACTCTTTGTGATTAGTGAAAAAGCGGGGGTCTAACAACACCACCAAATAATTCGATTAGCAATCTGTATGGACAAACTCCGAAATACTTTGCTAGAGAATCAACTAGACAGTCAGACTCAATCTAGATTAAAGTATCTCAAGGAGTCAATATCTCTCACTTGTTTTGATTTACTCAAGCTAAAACAATAGCGAGTCTTTAATCAAACACAAGGAATAACTTAGACGGTACCAAAGACCAATATCCAAGGATCAATCAATATCAACCAACAACCAAAGGTTGGATTTCCAATTGATGATCTTAACGCACAACCTGTATTATTTCAATTATATAAAAAATATAATGCGGAAAATAAATAACACAGACACCAGAAGTTTTGTTAACGAGGAAACCGCAAATGCAGAAAAACCCTAGTACCTAGTCCAGATTGATACACATTGTATTAAGCCGCTACAGACACTAGCCTACTCCAAGCTAACTTCAGACTGGACTATAGTTGAACCCCAATCAGTCTCCCCCTAATTCAAGGTACAGTTGTACTCATACGCGTCTGATCCCAGCAGGATACTGCACACTTGATTCCCTTAGATGATCTCACCCACAACTAAGAGTTGCTGCAACCCAAAATCGCAGACTTGATGATAAACAAATCTGTCTCACACAGAAAAGTCTATCAAAGGATAAATCTGTCTCCCACAGAAAAACTCTAGGTTTTGTTCCGTCTTAAGATATAAAATCAAGGTGAACAGGAACCAATTGATAATCCGGTCTTATATTCCCGAAGAACAACCTAGATTAATCAATCACCTCTCAACAATCCTTCTTGACTACACAAACGGTTTGTCGAGGAATCACAAACAGTGAGACGAAGATGTTTGTGACTTCTTTATCTTGCCTATCGGAGAACTCTCACGATCTTAATCCAACCAAAGATTGTACTCGTACGATAGAAGATGCAAGATCATATCACACAACTATGATAAAAGTAGTATCGGTCTGGCTTCACAATCCCAATGAAGTCTTTAAGTCGTTAACCTGGTTTTAGAGAAGAAAACCAAAGGTTAAAGAAGAATCGACTCTAGCGAGCGCACTAGTATCACACAGACATGTGGGGATTAGTTTTTCCCAATGCTAGATGTCTCTTTTATATATCCTTCAAATCAGGGTTTTTCCTTAGTTATAAAGCAATCCATATTCACCGTTAGATGAATACATGATTTAGATTCAAGCTAATATTTATCAACCGTTAGATCGAAAACTTAGCTTGTCACACACACTTGGGTAGACGTTTACTGGGTTTGTGAAAACCATGCCCAAACGTGTACGTGTATGTTGGTTCAACATAGTAACCCAAAAGGTTAACCATATGAGCATTTCATATATACCTTTTTGTTGATGAAGTTCCAGGGTTCCTTGAGTAGATCTTCGTCGTTGTATGATGAATCTCCATGAAGTCCTTGAGCTCAACTACACTTTTGTATCCTAGTCCGAGACTTAGCTATAATAGGCTAAAAATCAAGACTCATAGTTTTGATCACTAACATTGACAAACATGCTTGATATAGCAACGCATGCGAGGTTGACCGAGCTATGCTCTAACAATCTCCCCCTTTGTCAATTTTAGTGACAAAACTATTAATACATATGGAATACAAAAAGGATAAACTTTAGTGGCTCCTATTCCATAGTCTAATCTTCAACGTTCCTTGAAATCTTCGTCCTTTCAAGTACTCCAATGATCCCAAAGGTTGTAAGTTTAGCACCACCGTTGTTGAAGATCCGTAGATATAACAATGAGAGAAATCGAGATTCTCGATCATTATTATACAGTGTCATAGTATCATTATGCAACATCAAAGTCCAATTGCATCACGACTTTAACAACAATACTATGGTGATATGTATCACTCCCCCTTAATCAATACTCCATCTCGATCATGGAAACCACTCCCCCTTACACAATGATCCGAAAACCATATGTATTTGTAGTGTGAACTACATTATTTCTCCCCCTTTTTGTAAATAAAATTGGCAAAGGTAAAAGAACGGGATCATAATGAAATTTCCACAAGAGACATTTCATAGACTAAAAGAAAAAAAATACATACCAACTTAATTTAGATGCAATCATAAAGCCGAAGCTAAATGCATTCATCAAGGAGTTTTAAGATACAAGATAACCCCTATAAAATTCCACAGCCGCACACCCCGCAAGATATTACCATTAAGCAGAAGTTCAAAAGAACTCTCCCCCATTTGATGTCATTCTCGAAAGAACAACAAGAGCGACCTTAATTTCGAAAGAAAATAAGGATTTTTTAATTGGACACCAAAAACCATGGAAATGATTTTCTATATCCAAAACTCAACCAAATTAATAACAAGTAAACCCATGATTAATTTAATCGGAATACACAACTAAATCAAACCACAAAAGTGATCAATTTAATTGATTGTGCTCGACATAAGAAAACTCACGGAGATACGACTAAGATAACCACACGGAGATGACTACCTTAATCGTTCAAATACTCAACATAAGGAAAACCTTACGGAATATACGACTACATCAACCGATAGAACATGATTAGTATAGCCGTTCATATACTCAACACAAGAACTTGTGGAATATATGAAAAACTCAACTAGATTAATTATAAGAGAACCTATAATTAATCTAATTGGAATACACAACCAAACTAATCACCGAAGCAATCAATTTAATTGTCAAAAGATTTTGCTCGACAGAAGAAGACTTTCGGAGCAAATAACTAAATAACCAATCAAGATGATTAATTTAGTTCAAGAATGCTCAACATATATCATCTCATGGAAAAACCAACAAGGCCAATATTAATCGACATAGTTTTAAGGTGCTCAACATAAGATACACAATGGAGCCTTCACAGTAAAACATAACAAAATGGATCAATGAAGATCAATACCGTGGATAACATACAAGGATCTATTCTATTTTCCATCACTATTTTCATAACGGCATAATAGACTTTATCCTTGTCAAACAAAAGATTTCATCCTATTTTTCATTAAATAAATGATTGCATAGGCATAACTTTTGTATCTGTCAAAAGTCCATTCGTCCTTTCATCAATACGAAAACCAATTCATGAACGACTGTACTTTTGACAACATATGGGACCTTCAAGTTCATGGACGCAAACAATACATATCCCATAAAAATATTGCAATATCACAAAATCATAAAGATTAATACTGCAATAACATCACCCTCCAAATATTTTTAGAATTTAAAACCAATAAACCTAAACATAAGAAGATGAAAACAAAAAATAGTTATGTGTAGTCACAATCTTCGCTATTCCAAACTCTAGTAATCCTTCTCAAAAATAAGAATAAATTCTCATAAGAAGTTTCCTAGGCAACAAGACAAACTCGTAATGCACATACAAGATGATTTGTCCTTATAAGGTAGAATCAATCTTTTCGCATGGATTTACACCAATAATAGCTACCAAAGGCGTATAAAAAGATTTTCTTAACAAAGAAGAACATACAAAGTCAATAACGACTATGCACCATAGTTCACACAGGATGATTGTGAACATTCAAGAATTCCATAGCACTGCGTACTACTTTCCATTCTTGAACTTCCTTCTTGGTGATTCACCAACAACATTCTTTTAAAAGCTACAAATTAGCTTAGAAGAGTAGTACTCCAAGAATCCAAGTGCCCAAGTTCAAGAGAAGTGGAACACGTCAACGAAACGGAGCAAAATACTCAAAAACAAGAGACAAGACAAATACCAATCTCAAATCATTCAAATTCAAGGTTTATCATCTCCATTTTGAAGAGAATATAAATAGTAAGAGAGTGAAAAAATAATGAGGTCAATCCGAGTTCGGACGAAGAAGTTACGGCCAAAACAAGTTTACCGAATATCGACGTCAAGTATGCATACGGGTTTGCAAACGAATTTTCGTATCCTGGAGCAGTATGCAGATGGGGTTTGCGAACTTAAACCCCTGTATTTTGGTTTTATATGATGTTATGCATACTTGGTATGTGTACCATGAAGTCCAAACATCCCGAACTATTATTTTTAAACCTGAACATTTAAGAACCTTAAAACAGATCATGTTAGGTAGAAAAGAACGATAAGAAAGGTATGTGAATCATTATAAGTTCTCTAAGCAAATAAAAGCACAAATCTTTCTCAAGTTTATCGACATACCTTTTTAGATGAATACATTTGAATTCTACAGCCTTACCAAACATAATTTGTGTGCCCCAGTTGTTGTGCTTTCCCTCACCGTATACATAGCAGGGCATTCTTGGTGAGGATGCACTTTCAACACAAACAAGTTGTGTTGATGTGAACAATGTCTTGCTCACCATGGCACCAAGAAAGAGTTTCTTTCCAACAACTCTTAAATCTTGTAGTGTTGAGAAACACCCAAGGAACTGTTTTTATAAGTCTATCAAAGAACTTCAAGAGAACCCAAAAAGATTTGTGTTTCTGATTTCTTGTTTTCCAACTTATATAAAACAGTTTCTGCAGATAGTTTTTAATACTGCGAAGGGAAACTCTTTTGATAAAAAGAGACGTCCTAGATTCTTCATAAAAGAAGACAATACCACTATCTTGATAGGAAGTATCAGGAATTGAACAACGAATCAATTCATGCTTTGAGGTGATACACTCAGATAACTGAGATTTAAACTCCTCTTGTAATTCATTTAGTTTATCACAACTAATTGGATTACGCAGAGGAGGAGCATTGCTCTCACTGATTAGTAAATCAATATTAACCTCAACGTGAATGTTATTCATAAACTTGATTTATCCTGTCAAGAGATTCTTGCTCTTTCTGGAGGTATAACTCAACATCAAGAGATAAGCTCTCAAGCTTATTTTCAAGCCCTGAAAACACTTCAAGGGATTTTAAACTTGGTGGAGGTTTAAATAGAATTTCTTCTACAGATTTTATTAAATCAGTCATGGAAGAGAATTCTGAAATCCCTGGATCTGGTGGTGCATTTATTGAGATAACACTACCGTCCATAGAATCAGATCATTACAAATATAGACTTGTAAGGTCTTGAACGTGTTTGCCTGCTCTGATACTAATTGAAAAAGCGGGGGTCTAACAACACCACCCAATAATTTGATTAGAAATATGTATGGACAAACTCCGAAATACTTTGCTAGAGAATCAACTACACAGTCAGACTCAATCTAGATTAAAGTATCTCAAGGAGTCAATATATCTCAGTTGTTTTGATTTACTCAAGCTAAAACAATAGCGAGTCTTTAATCAAACACAAGAAATAACTTAGACGGTACCAAAGACCAATATCCAAGGATCAATCAATATCAATCAACAACCAAAGGTTGGATTTCCAATTGATGATCTTAACGCACAACCTGTATTATTTCAATTATATAAAAAATATAATGCGGAAAAGAAATAACACATACACCAGAAGTTTTGTTAACGAGGAAACCGCAAATGCAGAAAAACCCCGAGACCTAGTCCAGATTGAATACACACTGTATTAATCCGCTACAAACACTAGCCTACTCCAAGCTAACTTCGGACTGGACTATAGTTGAACCCCAATCAGTCTCCCACTAATTCAAGGTACAGTTGTACTCCTACGCCTCTGATCCCAGCAGGATACTGCACACTTGATTCCCTTAGCTGATCTCACCCACAACTAAGAATTGTTGCAACCCAAAATCGCAGACTTGATAATAAAAAAATCTGTCTCACACAGAAAAGTCTATCAAAGGATAAATCTGTCTCCCACAGAAAAACCCTAGGTTTTTTTCCGTCTTAAGATATAAAATCAAGGTGAACAGGAACCAATTGATAATCCGGTCTTATATTCCCGAAGAACAACCTAGATTAATCAATCACCTCTCAACAATCCTTCTTGACCACACAAGCGATTTGTCGAGGAATCATAAATAGTGAGATGAAGATGTTTGTGACTTCTTTATCTTACCTATCGGATAATTCTCACGATCTCAAGCCAATCAAATATTGTACTCGTACGATAGAAGATGCAAGATCAGATCACACAACTACAATAAAATTTGTATCGGTCTGGCTTCACAATCCCAATGAAGTCTTTAAGTCGTTAACCTGGTTTTAGAGAAGAAAACCAAAGGTTAAAGGAGAATCGACTCTAACGAGCGCACCAGTATCACACAGACGTGTGGGGATTAGCTTTTCCCAATGCTAGATGTCTCCTTTATATATCCTTCAAATCAGGGTTTTTCCTTAGTTACAAAGCAATCCATATTCACCGTTAGATGAAAACCTAATTTAGATTCAAGCTAATATTTCTCAACCGTTAGATCAAAAACTTAGCTTGTCATACATACTTGGGTAGACATTTACTGGGTTTGTGAAAACCATGCCCAAACGTGTACGTGTATGTTGGTTCAACATAGTAACCCAAAAGGTAACCATATGAGCATTTCATATTAACCTAGTTCTTCTTCACCATAACTAGTTCAATTGACTCAAATGAACTAGTTAGAGAGTTGTTCAATTGCTATGAGATCTTATGTAACTACACAAGACACAATTGAAACAAATATGATTCGATTCGATGAATCGGCTCATGAACTTTATAGCCACGGTTTGCATAAAGCATTCCTTAGTAATTTAAGTTTCATGTTCATAGCACATCTTTAGATCATAACCACTTAAGCTCACAAACAAGTTCGCGGACTTAAGGAAACTGGCAGAGTTTTCCAAACTCAACAGAAAATCTCGGAAAAGAGACTTCCGCCAGTTCGCGGACTAAACACGCAAACGAGTTTTTGGAAAATCCCAGCAGAAATTCTCGGTAAGAGAACTTCCGTCAGCTCGCAGACTGAGTTCGCGGACTGGGTTTGCGGACTCGGCAAAACCAATTCCTCCGGTTTCTCTCAATCAATAAAGTTCGAAAACTTCGAATTAAGGAATACATGGTTATGTAATCTAAACTCTCATTCGAATCATTGAGACATTCTCAGAGGACGTTATATAGCCGTTATTCACAGACCGTTTCACGTCAGAGCAATTTTCAAAGTAATTGAAACTTTTCATGACTTTCGTCACTAGGTGAAGATAAACTTGATCAAAGCGAAACGCTTTACCAACACACGATTTCGAGAAAAAGATAAGTAGTGAATACTCATCTCGAAATGTCATATGTGTATGATCCAGTCTATATAGCATACGACTTTTTATCTCATAATAAGTAGGATATAGAATATATATACTTTTGAGTGATAGATAAGTCCAAGTCTCCACATACCTTTTTGTTGATGAAGTTCTAGGGTTCCTTGAGTAGATATTCGTCGTTGTATGATGAATCGACATGAAGTCCTTGAGCTCAACTACACTTTTTTATCATAGTCCGAGACTTAGTTATAATATGATAGAAATCAAGACTCATATTTTTGATCACTAACATTGACAAACATGCTTGATATAGCAACGCATGCGAGGTTGACCGAGCTATGCTCTAACAATTAGGTTCACAGACTTGTTTCTATAAACATTCTAATCGCAAGAAAAAGAGATATAACTCTATATACTATTCCTTGATTGAGATTATCTGTCGGAGTTGTATTGAGTTTTCCATACAGATTGCCTAAGAAAAAAGTGTGGTGTATTTTGGTACCCCCGCGTTTTCAATTGGTATCAAAGCAGGCAAACACATCAAAACCTAAAAAGTCAGCGTTTGAAGCAGTCTGATTTTATGGACAGACACAAAATCTCTAAAAACGTAACACCAGTTTGGAATCGTTCAGACATGATCCAAGAGTTTGGTTCACATGATAAAACTTTCACATCTATTACATCATCTAAAATTGTGAATAATTGGGAAACACGCCTAGAAGAACAGTTGGATGAATTTTCTGACGAAAGTGATTCTGATATTGATAAAGATGATGTTGATAAGGAAGTCTGACAATACATTAAGTTGTTTGACCATCTCTTAAAATAAAAAAGTCCAACATCTTGTATGACTCGGTTTCTGACTCATCTCTGTCAAGAAAACAAAAAAATTGAGAAAGATCTTTAAAGGTTGTGATTGTGATTATAACTTAATACAATCCCTTCTTAAAGATTGCGAAGAAGAAGTACGTTCAAGGAACTTTGAATGTGAAAGACTTCGTAATAATCTCATTGTGTTGGAATAAAAACTTGCAAGGAAGGAAGCAATGTTTAACTCTCAGCAACTAAAGACAGAGAAAGTGTTTTTCTCACTCGAAAAAAACAGCTTGAGGCTGATTTAACTGCTGCTAATGATAATATCAAGTTGTTGGAAGAAAACTTGAAAAAGTTCATTGCTAGTTCAAACAAATCATCCACGTGTGCTAGGAGAAAGTAATAATCATCGTAACACACGAGGATTGGGCTATAAGGGTATAAATGCTCCAAGTATTAACAAAGAGGTAAATTTTTCAAAACTAGTGCTTCCTTTCAACTAAAGGTTTCCACTAAATGTGAAATACCTAAGTCAACAGTTGAAGGTCGAAAGAACAAATATCAACCTCCGAAAATAACACACGAGGTTCCAGATAATAAGACTTTTTATAAGTGCTATTATTGCGGTAAAAACAGTCACCTGCAAAAGGAATGCCGTTTTCGCATAAGGGATGAAAAACTTCATGAGGTACTTATTTGGGCATCTCAAGAAGTGATCAAACCAAAATCATATATTAAGACTAATACTCTTAATATTGCAGGTTGTCAACGTCCAACCTTTAGGCAAGGGAACCAGTGCTGTGATAAACCGAGTTTTTCCTATAATTGATCCATAAAGCCTTTTCACAATTGTAATGATTTTCAAAAGGTTAATCTTGTAGAGACAAAGACAAGACCCGATGTTCCCAGTTGGATAAAGTCTAATTTGAATAATCATCAAAATACTTCTTCGAGTATTTTTGACTCAATTATCTGGAAAAAAAAGGACACTGAAGGAATCCATCTCAGAAACTCATAGTCATACTGTTTTGAACCATCACACTAAGGTTAAACATACTAATTCTGAGCTCAGAAAACATACTAGCAAAATCAAGAACTTCAGGAAGGCTAAGAGAAGGTCGAATACAGGTAAAAATTCTACATCCTTTTCCCTTGTAGATGAAATCTGTTTATTTACTAAAACAGGTAAAAATCATGGATGTTTACCAAAGAATCTTGTTGTTCATGAAAGGCATTTAATGGATGCTTACCATAACATAATTTGATTATGGTCAATCATGCCTCTTCCTGAATCATGGAAAGAAAGAAGCACAATACGTTCAAGAATGATATTCTTCTTGACAGATGATGGTTTGGTATTATGCACCGTATTTTCTGTTTTAAATTTCACTGGTAATTTTTCATCTTCGGTTTTGTCATCTCAACTATCTCTTGTGCTCTAGATTTTTATTTGTTGAGCTAAGAACAAGGTTGATCATAATTATCTATTTAAATGAGTTCGGACACAACTCTTGTGCTCACGGACCCATGAGTGTTAAGTTCCCAAACCAGCACGGATCTTGAGACAAAGCCTCTTCAAGAAGATTCTAAAACGAATCTCTCTTACTCTAGGGTTCTAAACCTAGAACCTGTGATATATATATATATATATATAAGGTTCGCTCACCTTGTATTATATTCAAAGGTGCTTGAATAACTCAGGAATGTTCACGAACTATGAATGCTTCTAAGTTTTCAAACAACACAAAGTAAGAAAACAAGAAAAAAGAGGATGATGGTTGCACAGGTATTGTTGAGTTCTACGATAATCCTGTCACCATATCATGTTACTTTGCTCAAGAACACACAAGGTCAAGAACGGTTCAGAAGTCCCGATATTTGGTTGGAAACATTATGAGTGACATCAAAGTGTTGTTCGAACAATTGTCTGCTGCCAAAACGGATCTCAAACTTCTCAATTTGGAACTGGGAAAAAGCCTCTAAAGACCTCAGCTCTCTCAAAACACAAGTCGCAGACTACATATAATTTAGTTTTTCTTTTTTTATCTAGGAAACTTCCTCTGAGAATTTACTCTTATTTTGAAGGATAACTAGGGTTTGGTATAACAAAAATTGTGATTACACGTAGCTATTTCCAACGTTTTTCATCTTGCATGTTTTTAGATTTATTTATCTAAATTCTAGAGTTGTTGGAAGATGAACTTACAGTATGTAATCATTATTGGTTTAACTATTGCAAAAGTCTTATGAAATATTTGTGCCTTTACGTTTTCCTAAAACATCTATTATTTCATATATGCTCAGAAGTTAAATCTATTATGTTTATTATAAACGGGGAATAAAACAAACTCTTTGAGAATTTTCTCGCAATATTGATATTTTTGATCACACTTTTGTGTTTGTTGCTGCTCGACACACTCCATAATATTTTCTTATGTTGAGTCATATCGATCAAATATTATTTTTTTGTCCGTAACTGGCGTAGAGATTATTTTAATTCGATTTTCGGATACAAATCCATCCAAAATATTTCTTTTCATAAAGCAAGGTCACTCATGTTGTTCTCTTGAGAATGACATCAAATGGGGGAGAGTTCTTAAATGAACTTGTGCTTAATTGCTATATCTTTGTGGGGAGTGTAGCTGCGGAATTTGAAAGGGGATGCTTGTATCTTTTTAATCTCATAGATGGGGGCTAATGATTTATTACTATGTGATATCATCTAAAAAAAAGTTGATATGAGGAGTTTCATTTTAACTATATTATAATGTGGAATCTCAAAACTTCCTTAAGACTTGACATATCTTTTGATTGTTTTCATTACGATCCCGTGATTTTCGTAACTTTGTTAATTCTATTGACAAAAAGGAGGAGAATTATTTATTAGTTCATATTACATACATATGGTTTACGGATCATTATGTAAGGGGGAGTGAATCAATAGTCTATAGGTTTTACTTATTATGCAAAAGATGTAAATATTGATTAAGGGGGAGAAACATATCACCGTAATATTACTTCAGATTTGAGATACAATTGAACTTTGGAGAAAGGAATAATACTATGTTTCTGTATAACGACGATTGAGAACATTGTTTTCTAATGTTGTTATCACTATGGAATCGGTTCTTCAACAACAACGATGCTGAGTTGAACACGTTCAGAATCATTGCAACTTGGAATTACGAAGAGTTCAAGGAGTTGAAGATGCCAAGGAAATCAAGACATGTTGGATTCAAGAAATTGTCAAAGCTTTATTTTTTATCCATATGTATCGATAGAAGTGTTAGAGCATTGATCGGTCAAACTCACAAGTGTTGCTATCTCCATGGAATTGGTTCTTTAATAACAACGATGCTGAGTTGAACACGTTCAAAATCATTGCAACTTGGAATTACGAAGAAGGAGTTGAAGATTCCAAGGAAATCAAGACATGTTAGATTCAAGTAGTTGTTAAAGGTTTATTTTTATCCATATGTATTTATAGTTTTCTCACTAAAATTGACAAAGGGGGAGATTGTTAGAGCATTGCTTGGTCGAACTTGAAAAGACGAGGGTACCCATTACAGCACAATCTTTTTGTTTTCAACTTATAATTCCTCTTACCGAAAGTGATCGTCTCTGGACAGAGTTGAGAGAATACAAAAAATCGGTATTCACACTCTGTGTGATTATCTATAGATACGAGATCGAGACAACACGAAAACCAAAGTGTGATACTTGATAATAGGTTCGGACTTAACCAAACTCTATAGGATCACTATCAAGTATATCGGAGTTAAGTTTTGTGTAATTTACTTTAAATTATATAAACAAATATAATTGCGGAAAACAAAATTAAATCACACAACAAGATTTTGTTAACGAGAAAACTACAAGTGCAGAAAAACCCCGGTACCTAGTCCAGAATTGAATACTCTCAGAATTAAGCCGCTATACAAAAACTAAACCAACTTCGTATAGTTGAGACCAAGAAACTACCCCTAGTTCACTTAGTTTCCTCAGTATTCCTGCGCTTCCGACTTCGAAGGTCATGCACTGGTACAATTCCTTTGGATCAGATTCCAAACAGTAAAAGAACAACAAATCTGTCTGGTAACAACTCTATTGATTCTTTCAAGATAAAGATATTTCAAGTCATACGCAAAGCCTCTTCCGTTTAATCTAATAAATTCCTTTGCCTGGTTAGATCAATCTATCCAATAACTACAAAAGCAGTTAAGTTTAGATTCGCACTCAATCAGTATTAATCTCAACGAGAAGCTATAAAGCGATGCCGATCTCAGGCAACTAATTAATCAAATAAATCTGATTCTAGTTGGATCCCAGTCGATCAAGGTTTGTGCACACACAAAGATATGAGAACTAATAAGAAATCTTTTTCGTCTTCAAATCTTCTTTAATCTTCAATAAACACATGCACAACACTTGAATCTCTTGTGATCAATCACACACAGAACGGAGTCTGTTAACAATGGATTATTACAAGATGTCTTTAGATCTACAAACAATTCTAAAGATCCGGTCGATACTTCGATCTAGTTTGAGTGGATATTATATCAGAAGAGAAGATTCTCAAGAATAAACAAACCAGGCGCAATCAAAGTTGCAACAACCGTTAGTCAATCAAATAAATCAAAAACTAATAACAATGCAGATATCTAGTTTCCCACCAACGATACTCGTAGAGCTTCTTGATCCCGCAGAAGTCTATAAACGAGCGGTCGTAAGAGATTTTACCTAATTAGGATACTTTCCTCTCCGAATAGACGACTCCACCAGAAACAACAAGAAATGAAGTTTTCCTGGCTCTTAGGATAGTTTGCTAGAAATGCAAACTTAGGTATTTATAGACCAAGGATGTTTGGGCACCAAGGAATTTCCAAAACCGAAAATATTCTCAAGATATGCAATGAATAACAAAATTCGATTTTCCTAATTCCAATAAATGCTTGTCCAAAATTTCCGAAATCTCTTAATAGAAAATCTCCAATTAGTAAATGCACATTACTAATCTTTATTCTCTGGAGATATGCATTTAATTGCTGGTAATTAAAGCATATAAAACCAAAAACCTTAATCAAAAGATTCTCAATTTATTTCGGCACAAGATCAACCTTGAGTACTAAGGATATCGTTGAACAATAAATGATAACAGTTATTGTACGTGTTCAAAGTATGTTGACATCTCTTCACTGTAAATCCTTATTCATATTTATATGGATTTACATTCTTGGAATCAGTTGCACCATACTTCCAAACAAGTTTAGAATTGGTTGACCTGTATTCCAAGATAACTATGTGATTGATCAAATATCAAATCGGGTTCAATCGGTTCCACCAATCACTAGGATTGGTTATACCTCAATATGGAAATACTTGTGGTCGGTCACACAAGTTACTAGGACCGGTTACATCAGTTACCAGGACCAGTTACCATATTCCCTTGGTATTGCTTGTGATCGGTCACACCAGTTACCAGGATCGGTTACACCAATTACCAGGACCGGTTACCATTACAAGGATCGATTACAAAACACTCAGTGATCGGTCACACCAATAACTAGGATCGGTCACACCAATTACAAATATTGATTATACCATCTCATGGTGATTACTTAGGATCGGTAACACCAATTAGTAAAAACTAGTCATACCAACTCATAAGTCAGGCATTGTGATTAGTTATACCAAGATACATAACAAAGTTACGATCGTTTCTACCATCTCACACATATTGGTAATCCAAAGATTTGCAATGAATAGCTGAACCAATAAGCCTAGTGATTTCCCTTTAGATTTATAAAACAAGTTCATGAATGTACTTCCTTTAAACGAATGTAAATCATTGTTTCCTGGGATAAATCTTCACCATAACCCATTCACATAATCATAACAGTATATACAAGATTATGTCGATGTCATATCTTCGAATTTCAAAAGATAGACATTATACTTTGTAGTTTAACTCCCTAATACTATGATCATAAAAATATGACCATGTCACATCACTAGAGTATATACAGCTTCGCAGTTATGTTTTCAACATAGCATTACTTGAAAGATACGTTAGGAATGAAACAGTTCAAGTCAATATTACTAACCTCAAGTGGAAGGATAATGTCGTCGTTGTAGTTCGCTTCTTCTTCACATTCTTCAGGTCTTCGGAGTAATACTTGTATGTGTCAACATTCCTAGACTTTCTATTCTAACCTAAACGAAGTTGACTCTAGTATATAATCAAGCGACTTTAGATGAGTTTTGACACACTAAAATATGACAACCAAACTTGACATACCAACGCTTGGTGAGTTCAACCGATCTATGCTCTAAAAATCTCCCCCTTTTTCAATTTTAGTGACAAACCTCCTTTTACATATGGATAAACAAATTACATAAGAATTAATTTTACATAAGCTTGATTCAAATTTTCAACAACACAATAACCTGCATATATTCAATCAATAAATTCCGCCGTTGACATATGAATAAAAAAAACTTTTACTCCCCCTAAAGGTAAGCTAGGTAAATATTCAATCCAAACATCTTTGTTATTCCCCTTTTTGTAGTCAGAATACTACAACAACAATATGATATGTTTATCCCCTTAGTCAATGCTTTACTCTTTCGTTAGATATAACGTTTAAGCACAATTATCCTTTCATTAGTGATTGCAAATCACTTGTTTACTCCATATATTTCTCCCCCTTTTTGTCACAAAATGACAAAGGTTCGAGCAAATAAAGGACAAACCAAAAGAATCTTACAAATCTAAAAGACTTGTAAACAACCTATAAGAGTTAAGCACGAAGGTTTCACATACCACTTTAGATAACCAATATTAAAACCGAAACTACAAGTAAATTAGTTTTAATATGTTATCCAAGAAACAATTTCCCGAAGCAATTTTCCATAATAGTTTAACAAATCGACTAAGAAACTTAATTCCCTTGTTAAACAGATTGCGTATGTGCAATCGCTTATTTCGATAAGACCAAAATAAAGATCAGAATTAACTTTATTTCTCTCATCAGACTCTAATTATTCAGACAATAACTTAGACCTTTCTCTTTAGACAATAAAAACACTAGGTTAGTTAAGTATTTTTTCTTGTCAAGGCATTCAATCATTCTTGAATAACCGAATCCTCCAATTTGATAAGTCTAACTAAGATCAGAATTAACTTAGTTTCTCTTATTCAGAATCGATTTGGACTAAACGAATGATCCCGTATTTTGTTAAGCCATAAACAATACATACAAACCAAAATAAATTGATTTGCACAATTATTTTCTTAACCGGAAGCAATTGAAACAAACTTAGACATTATAGCACCGCAATTGCACCGAATTTCGTTAAGCAAAAACACTTGATACCCAACAATAAAGAAGATACCAAACAATAAGCCAAATAAATGGACACAGTTTTTCTTAACCGGAAACAATTAAATCATAAACACACACACACACACACATCCATACACAATAATGGAACATATCAATTGTACCGAAATTTTGTTAATCAAAAGAAAAATATATGCAATATAAACAGGTTTTTCTTAAACAGGAAAACGAATAACTAACAAATTCGTTACCTCAGATTCCGAAGCCTCTTCTCCCCAAAAAGATATATCATTAAGCGCAAGTTCAAATAAGAACTCTCCCCCAGTGTGTTGTCATCCTCTCGCAAGAATAAAAGAACAACAACAAGAGCAACCTTTACCATAGAAAGGTTAAAATGGTTTTAACTAATGCGTGCCAATAGCAAAAGTTGAAAACCCAAAACACATATGTTATGATAAACACAACTCATGTAAACATAAATTGATTCAACATATTGTGACTTTTCACATATGAGTTTCAGTTGGAACACCTTATGATCCTTTGATAAAGCCTACCAACATGGGCTAGAACTTAATCCCGCTAAATCAAAAAGCCACACAAACCATAAGGGTCACATCATATGAGATCGAATATTAAGTTTAATGAAAACCGAAATCAGACATCCCATAAACCGAATACACATAGCAAAAATATAAACATTCATTCATAGGCTATGTAATCGGTAACTATCACAAGAAAAATTATAAAAAAATAATTTTATTCATAAATAATGATAGTTTTATTCAAAAATAGACCTTATACAATAACTGAAGTAAATCAAAACATTGATGTTTATTTTGGATCAAGTATTACAGCATCTAACTTAATCCTTAGTGGTGCTCTGATTGTTTACTGAGGTTTCTTCAGTGTTAAAACTCTTGAAGCATGTCTCGAGAGACTTGTCAGCAACCACCTCTTGTTTTTCAAAATTTTCAACTTGTTTCTTCATGTCTGCAAGATCAACTTTTGTTTCATCAATTCTATCCTTCAACCAATCTTGATTTCGAACCGTTATTATGAGATTGGTTCTTAGTTCTTCAAAACCATGGATATAGTTAATCATACTATCAGAACGTAGCCACTTGGTTTTTGTTGGATGTTGAAGGTAGTAAGCCAATAGACACGACTCATCCTGAGATCCGGTAAAACTATCAGATTCATAATCAAACATGATTTTTGATATGATCCTCTTCTTCCTTTCTGTATTGATTCCTTGATAATCCTTAACTCTTTGATCTTCCTTCTTGTTTACCTTTGTAATATTGCGAGTTACTGGAGGCATGATGATATGAACCTTGTCAGATTCTTATCAAGAGAGCAACCGAGAACTTATCGCAAACAAGTTTATGGTATAAACTAGCAAAATTCTTTTTTCTGATCTCCTCCAGTTTTTTTTATGAAATACATAAATGACCTAAATTCTAAACATAAACTCAACTAAGGAACAAAACTATTCCTATCATAAGAAACTAGAAAAATTTCAATGAAAGAAACATCCATTTTATAAACTAACGGAAATCTAAACTAAAAAATTAACCGACTTCCATAGAATTTCATCCCTTTGCCACTGCATTGTTATCTGAATCTTCTGGAGATTCTATCATTCATAACCACTTAAGCACGTCCTTGGCCTCAAGGGCTATCATTAACAGCAATACTACTTGTTCTTCGTCAGCTTCAATTGGCAGCCCCTTTGATACATCAGTGTTTGGTGTTACAACCTTCTTTAAGTTTGAAACATGAAAGACGAGATGAATTTTCGATTCTTCTGGAAAGTCCAAGCGGTAAGCAACCTTTCCAACACGTTGTAAAATCTTGCATGGGCCGAAAAACGAGCTGACAGTTTCTGAGAGGGTCTGCGAACAGTGGAGGTCTGCCGATACGGTTGCAGTTTCAAATACACATACTCTCCTTCTTGAAACTCTATTTCGAGACGCTTTTTATCCGCAAACTGCTTCATCCGATTCTGAGCCACCTGCAAATTCTCCTTTAAGATATCTAATAATACTTGATTTCGTTGTACACATGCCTCATCCAGATTAGTGTTCTTTGCTTCTCCTTAAATATAATTGTTTAGAGTAGGAGGAGGTACTCCATAGAGTGCTTCAAAAGGAGTAACTTTGGTTAAAGTATGATACGTTGTGTTATACTAGTATTCTTCCCAAGACAACCATAACGTCCATGCCTTTGGTTTGTCGTTAATAAAACATCTTAAATACGCTTCTAAGCATCTATTAACAACCTCAATTTGTCCGTCTGTTTGAGGATGATACGAAGAGCTAAGCTTGAACTGAGTTCCTTGCAATTTAAATAGATCTTACCAAAAACGACTTGTAAATACTGCATCCCTGTCAGATATTATAGTTTTAGTGAAACCGTGTAGCTTAACAACGACATCCAAGAATTGTTGAGCTACGGTAACAGCTGTATACGGATGCTTCAAAGCGATAAAATGAGCATATTTAGTAAATATATCAACTACTACCAGTATGAAAGTTTTACCGTTAGAATTCGGTAACCCAGTGATGAAATCCATGGATATATCGGACCAAAAAGTAGTAGGTATTTGAAGAGGCTGCAACAATCCAGATGGCGACAATGTACTATATTTATTCCTTTGACATATATCGCACCCTGCAATAAAATTTTTCACATCTTGCCTCATTCCATACCCATAGAATAAGAGATTCAATCTCTGAATGGTTTTTAAGTACCCAGAATGACCTGCCGCCGGTGTCGAATGAAATTCCTTCATAAGTATAGTCTTCCATTTAGACGTTGAGATGACAACCAACTGATTTTGTCGACACTTTAATAGCCCTTCATCTTCAGAGAAATGTTTAGTACTAAAATTAGTATGATCAAGCTTTTTATTTTTTCCATTATCCAAGGGTCCACTTTGAGATCTTGTTTGAGTTCATCTATCCAAGAACAATGTACAAATGATATCGCTTGCAACGTTCCATTATCATCGTACATTCTTGAAAGTGCATCAGCTGATTGATTCTTAATTCTTTGCTTATACACAATCTCATAATCGTATATGTTAGAGCACTGCTCGGTCGAACTCGCATGCATTGCTATCTCAAGCATGTTTGTCAATGTTAGTGATCAAAACTATAAGTCTTGATTTCTAGTCTATTATAGATAAGTCTCGGACTAGGATAGAAAGTGTAGTTGAGATCAAGAACTCCATGGAGATCATCATACAAGACGAAGAACTACTCAAGGAATTGGTGGAACTTCATCGACTAAAAGGTATGTGGAGACTTGAACTTATCTATCACTCAAAAGTCTATCTACTCTATCTCATATCTTGAGACAAAATTCGTTTTGATATATATACTTTGATTATACACATTTGCTATTTCGAGCCGATTTTATCTCGCTTATCTATTTCTCGAAATATGTGTTGGTAAGATTTCGCTTTGGCCAAGTTCATCTTTACCTAGTGACGAAAGTCATGTTATGTTTCAATCACTTAAAAATGACTTTGACGAAAAATGGTTTGTGAATAACAACTATATAACGTCCTCTAAGAATGTTTCAATGATTGAAATGAGAGTTTAGATTATATAACCAATGTTGGATATAAGCATTGTGTGGTAACACATACATGTATAAGTCCTTATTCCTTGAACCAAAGTATGCGTACTTTATTGATCAGGAAAACCGGAACAGAGTCCGCAAACCCAGTCCTCGTACTGTCGGAGGTTCTCTTCCCAAGAAAATCTGCTGGATTTTGCGAACTATTTACAAACTTATTCCGGGTACTTAAGTCCGCGTACCTGGTCTGCATACTTAGGTTGGTTATATTCTAAAAACGATTATTCGTGAACTTATACATATATTAACTAAGGAATGCAAGTTTGCAAACCGTGGCTATAAAGTTCATGAATCGATTCGAGTGAATCAAATCGTTTTTGCTTCGATTGTGTCTTGTATACTTATATAAGATCTAAGCAATTGAACAATTCTCTAACTAGTTCATTTGAGTCATTTGAACTAGTTATGGTGAAGAAGAGTATGGTTGATATGAAAGTGCTCATATGGCTAACCATTTGGTTAACTACTGTTGAACCAAAAAATGTACATGTTTGGGTACGGTTACACAAACCTAAAACGTGCATTTCATTTGTGTGTAACAAGCTAAGTTTTCGATCTAACGGTTGAAAGATATTAGCTTGAATCTAATCAGGTTTTCATGTAATGGTGAATATTGAATGCTTTGTTACTAAGTTAACATTGATTGCAAACCCTGATTGGAAATACTATACAAGGGAGAACTCTAGAAACTGGGAAACCTAATTCCCACACCTCCCGTGTGATACTAGTTGTATAAGGTAGAGTCGATTCTCCTTTAAACTTAGGTTTCTACCGAGACACTGTAGGTTAACGACTTGAAGACTTCATTGAGATTGTGATGCCAGACCGATACTACTTTCTTGTAGTTGTGTGATATGATCTTGTTGTTTCTATCGTATTGAGTACAATCATAACGATTGGGTTGAGATTGATATCTACGATAGGAAAGGTATAAAAGTAATCACAAACATCTTCGTCTCATCGTTCGTGCTTCCACAATATCTTCTTTCGTCGCGTCGATTAAGATTATTGTGAGGTGATTGATAATACTAGGCTGTTCTTCGGGAATATAAGTTCGGGTTATCAATTGGTTCCTGTTCACCTTGATTTATCAAAAGACGGAACAAAACTCGTAGGTATTTCTGTGGGAGACAAATTTATCTATTACCGTAGACTTTTCCGTGTGATACAAATTTGTTTATTAAAGTCTTCGACTTTGGGTCGTGGTAACTCTTAGTTGTGGGTGACATCAGCTAAGGGAATCAAGTGCGTAGTATCCTGCTGGGATTAGAGACGTAGGAGCATAACTATACCTTGGATCAGTGTGAGATTGATTGGGGTTCAACTATAGTCCAGACTGAAGTTAGTTTGTAGTAGGCTAGTGTCAGTAGCGGCTTAATACAGTGTGTGTTCAATCTAGACTAAGTCCCGGGGTTTCTCTGCATTTGCGGTTTCCTCGTTAACAAAACTTCTGGTGTCTGTGTTATTTCTTTTCCGCATTATATTTTGTTATATAATTGAAATATCACAGGTTGTGCGTTTGAATCAATCAATTGGAAATCCGACCTTTGTTTGTTGATTGAAATTGATTGATCCTTGAACATTGGTCTTTGGTACCGTTCAAGTGATTTCTCTTGTATTCAATTAGATTCGCAGATTTCTATTTGCTTGAGTAAGAATTGAATCAAGAAAAAGAGATATAACTCTTTGATATACTTTATTAAGATTGAGTCTTGTTGATTCTCTTGAAAGTATATTGGAGTTAGTCCATACATATTTTTAATCGAAATATTGGTTGTGGTTGTTGTACCCCGCTTTTTCAATTGGTATCAGAGTAGGCAAACACGTTTAAAGACCTTACAAGTCTGTGTTTGTGGCAATCTGAGTCTAAGGACAGATTCTCTTACCTGGCATATACGCATACCAAGATGTCTTCTAAAGCTTTTAACTATGCCAAATGTCTTGGGAATACCTCAAAGAATTACTCCTTAGCTGATTCTTCCGAATCCCGAGGTAGGAAGGTTGTTCCATCAAATGTTGACATCTCTCCCTCTAATGAGACATTTGACACTATATCAAAAGTTGAAATGGAGCTCACCAGAATCTCAAAAACTTCTACTGAGGCTATTGATTTTCAGGATCATGCTCAGCTTATTGATGAATTTGAAAAAGTCTCTTGGTCGAGAAGGTGAACTCTATAACATCATTGAGTCATTCTCTAACAATATTGAAAAACTTCTCCAAGAAACTACTCTACAACGTGAAAAGATTAGTATTCTTGAGAATATTGTCAAGGAAGGCTCAATTAGATAAAAACGTTTGATCGAGACACATTCATCATATCTAAACAGAATTCCTGTCGAAAAAGAGAAACTAGGTGCATCTCTTATTCTATCCCATGAACAGTGCAGATCCTTGGAAAAGGAAAACTCTGTCTTAAGGAGAAATTCTTCTGTACCAACTAATTCTCATGAATTACAGCACATGAAGAGATGTCCTCCAGAAGAAGGTTGTGTCAAGAAAGGTTTACGTGACTTACAATCCTCTTATATGTCTATGAAGTTAAAACAAGTGCCAGTTATTACTTCTCCTCCACGAATCTGTACATTCTGTGGGAAAAAGAATCACTATGCTATTCATTGTTTTGCCAGGAAGAAACAAATCTCGAATCTTCATAATTTGCTTATTTCTACTATCAATGGAGTAAATAGTCTGCCAACTTCTGCAGTGAATCTCGTGCCCATAGAAAACCAGAAACCGTATAAAAATGATCTCCTTTATAGAAATCATCACAGGGTACAAGTTCATCCTAATGGTATAAATTATTTTGCCACTAATGAACACATTCCCTGTGTTTATAAGAATGAATATGGTAAGTCTAAGTCTAGAAAATGGATTCCTCTTTATCCTGATCCTCTTGAACCAATTTCAAGAGGTCCTAGATTTAGTCCTCAGAGAAAACCTTCTGACGGATATGTTAAACAAGATGTGTTACAAAGAAATCCATATTCACCGTTAGACGAAAACCTGATTTAGATTCAAGCTAATATTTCTCAACCGTTAGATCGAAAACTTAGCTTGTCACACACACTTGGGTAGATGTTTATTGGGTTTGTGAAAACCATGCCCAAACGTGTACGTGTATGTTGGTTCAGCATAGTAACCCAAAAAGGTTAACCATATGAGCATTTCATATTAACCTAGTTCTTCTTCACCATAACTAGTTCAATTGACTCAAATGAACTAGTTAGAGAGTTGTTCAATTGCCATGAGATCTTATGTAACTACACAAGACACAATTGAAACAAAGATGATTCGATTCGATTGAATCGACTCATGAACTTTATAGCCACGGTTTTCATAAAGCATTCCTTAGTAATTTAAGTTTCATGTTCAGAGCACATCTTTAGATCATAACCACTTAAGCTCACAAACAAGTTCGCGGACTTAAGACAACTGGTGGAGTTTTCCAAACTCAGTAGAAAATCTCGGCAAAGAGACTTTCGCCAGTTCGCGGACTAGGTTCGCGGACTGAGTTCGCAGACTTACACGCAAACGAGTTTTTGGAAAATTCCAGCATAAATTCTCGGTACAAGAACTTCCGCCAGTTTGTGGACTGAGTTCGCAGACTTGGCAAAGCCAATTCCTCCGGTTTCTCTCAATCAACAAAGTTCGAAAACTTCGAATTAAGGAATACATGGTTATGTAATCTAAACTCTCATTCCAATCATTGAGACTTTCTCAGAGGACGTTATATAGCCGTTATTCACAGATTGTTTCGCGTCAGAGCAATTCTCAAAGTAATTGAAACTTTTCATGACTTTCGTCACTAGGTGAAGATAAACTTGATCAAAGCGAAACGTTTTACCAACACATGATTTCGAGATATAGATAGGCGAGATATACTCGGATCAAAATATCAAATGTGTATGATCCAGTCTATATAGCATACGACTTTTGTCTCATAAGAAGTATGAGATAGAAAAGATAGACTTTTGAGTGATGGATAAGTTCAAGTCTCCACATACCTTTTTTTTGATGAAGTTCCACGGTTCCTTGAGTAGATCTTCGTCGTTGTATGATGAATCGCCATGAAGTCCTTGAGCTCAACTACACTTTTTTATCCTAGTCCGAGACTTAGATATGTAGGCTAGAAATCAAGACTTATAGTTTTGATCACTAACATTGACAAACATGCTTGAGATAGCAACGCATGCGAGGTCGACCGAGCTATGCTCTAACAGGTTAGCCATATGAGCACTTTCATATCAACCTTATTCATCTTCACCATAACTAGTTCAAATGACTCAAATGAACTAGTTAGAGAGTTGTTCAATTGCTTAGATCTTATAGAAGTATACAAGACACAATTGAAGCAAAATCGGTTTTGATTCACTCGAATCGATTCATGAAAATTATAGCCACGGTTTACAAAGATTGCATTCCTTATATATAAATGTTTTAGTTCATGAACAAACCGATTTTTGAAAGTAACCTACTTAAGTATGCATACAGGTACGCGTACTTAAGTAACCAGATTGAGTTTTTTTTTCACTTTCAAACTCCAACAAAAATTCACGGATGTGAACTTTCCGCCAGTATGCGTACGGGTATGCATACTCACCCGGATTTCCAACAACTCCCAGTACACGTACGGGTACGCATACTTTGGGTTCCCGGTTTTGGACTTTTGCACAAATGTGAAAACACACCATGTTTATATCCAAAGATGGTTACATGTTCTAAACTCTTATTTCAATCATTGAAACTTTCTTAGAGGATGTTATATAGTTGCTATTCACAAACTATTTTTCATCAAAGCGATTTTCAAGTTATTAAAATAATCAACCTGACTTTCGTCACGAGTAAAGATGAACTTGGTGTTAGAGCATAGCTCGGTTGAACCCACCAAGCGTTGATATGTCAAGTTTGGTTGTCATATTTTAGTGAACCGAAACTCATTTAAAGAGTCGCTTGATTATATATGCTAGAGTCAACTTCGTATATGTTAGCGTGAAAGTATTAGGACATGAGACATTACAAGTATTACGTGAAGACTTAAAGAATGTGAAGAAGTAAGGAGCTACAACAGCGACATCATCCTTCCACTTGAGGTTAGTAATATTTGACTTGAACTGTTTTATTCCCTAACGTATCTTTCAAGTCGTGCATATTGAAAACATAACTGCAAAGCTATGAATGATTATACTCTAGTTAGACATAGTATTAAGGAATACAATACAAAGTATAACGCTTATCTTTTGAACTTCGTATATAAGACATCGACATAATCGTTTGAATGCTATTGTGATTATGTATGGGTATGAGGTGAAGATTTCATCCTAGGAAACAATGTTTTACATTTGTTTAAAGGAAGTAAATTCATGAACTTGTTTTGTGAATCGAAAGGGAAATTGCTAGGCTTATTGGTATTGTTATTCATTGCAAATCTTTTGAATTACCAATATGTGTGTTTAGTATAACCTCTCATGACTTGCTTATGTTCTTGGTAAAACTATTCACAAGGCATGACTTTTGTATTGGTATGACTTTTATTAGTGAAACCGATCTTAAGTAATCACCTGAGATGGTATGATCGATTTTTTGTAATTGGTATGAACAACTCTAGACATTGGGGAACCGATCCTAGTAAGAGGTGAAACCGATCACAAAAGGGGAATCGATCCTTGTAAGAGGTGCAACAAGTTTCTAGTTATTAGGAACCGATCCTATGAACATGTGCAACATGTTTTTAGTTATTGGGAACCGATCTTATGGACATGTGCACCAAATACAAGTTAGATACCATATATATGTGGTAACCGATCCTAGTACCTAGTCAGCCAAGTTTTGGTAACTAACGTGACTAATTTTAGTACCCACATGGAGGTAGAACCGAAACTTGTTTTGGTAGAACCGTTAAACACATGTTTGGTAATTTGATAGGATAATCAATCACATAGTTCTTGGAAGTTAGATGAACCAATTCTAAACTTGTTTGGAAGTGTGGAAAATCGGTTTTAAGATTGTAAGTATGAAAAAGGACTTACAAAGTAAAGATGTCGACATACTTTGAACATGTGCAGTAACGCTTATCTTTTATTGTTCAAAGATATTCCTTAATAGATAAAGGAGAATCCCGGATCGAAAATAAATTGATAATCTTTTAATTAAGGTTTTTAATTTTATGTTTGGAAAATAAAAATTAGTAATATGCATTTACTAATTGGAGATTTTCTAGTGAGATTTCGGTCAATATTTGGACAAAGCATTTCCAGAAATTATGGAAACCGAATTTGGAAATACATTGCATATCTTGAGAATATTTTCGGTTTTGGAAATTCCTTGGTGTCCAAACTTCCTTGGTCTATAAATATTGAAGTTTGCATTTCGAGCAAACTAATCCTCAGAGCCAGCAAAATTACCTAGTTGTGTTGTTACTGGTGGAGCCGCCTATTCGGAGAGGAAAGTAACCTAATTAGGAGAAATCTCTTACAGACGCTCGGTTTAAAGACTTCATTGGGATTGAGAAGCTCTATTAGTAACGTTGGTGGGAAACTAGATAATTGTAGTTTATTATTAGTTTTTGATTGATTTGATTAACTAACGGTTGTTGAACTTTGATTTCACCTAGTTTGTTTATGCTTGAGAATCTTCTCTTCTAATATAAGATTCACTCAAACTAGATCGAAGTTTCGACGGGGATCTTTAGACTGTTTGTAGTTCTAAAGACGTCTTGTGATAATCCATTGTTAACAGAATCTGTTCTCTATGTGATTGATCACAAGAGATTCAAGTTGATTGTGTGCAGGTGTTTATTGAAGATCTAAGAAGATTTGAAGACGAAGAAGATTTCTGATTTGGGTTCATAATCTTTGGTGTGCACAATACTTATTTCGGGTAAAGATGATCCAACTATAATCGGTTTATCTTTGTGATAGATTGGATTGATTAGTTGAGTAGATCAGCATCAATAAAATTCTTTGTGATTAAAAGTATTGATTGCAAAATCTTGACAATTACTTTGGTAGTTGTTATTGGGTAGATCTAAGGTCCTGACAAAGGAGTTTATTGGGATAAACAGAAGAGCCTTTTGTCGAAATCATATCACTTGATTGAAAAGAGTTGTTACCGAACAAATTTGTTGTTCCTTTACTGTTTGGAATACGAACCAAAGGAATTGTTCCAAGTGCGTGAAATTTTGCAAGTTGGAGGCGCAGGGATACATACGGAACTACATGAACTATAGGTTTAGTTGCTTGGTCTCAACTACACGAAGTTGGTTTAGATTTTGTATAGCGGCTTAATCCTGAGAGTATTCAATTCTGGACAAGGTCCCGAGGTTTTTCTGCATTTGCGGTTTCCTCGTTAACAAAATCTTGATGTGTCTTTTACTTTTCTTTTTCCGCAATTATAATTGTTTTATTATAATTAGAAGCAAAATACACAAACGTTAATTCTTATTTACTTGATAGCAATCCTATTGTTTTTGGTTAAGTCCGAACCTTTTATCAAGTAAACATACTTCGTTGTTGTATTGTCTCGATCTTGTATCCATAGTCAATCACACAAGTTATCTTGTTGTCGTATTGTCTCCATCTCGTATCCATAGACGATCACACGAAGTGTGAACCGATTAGTTGTATTGTCTCGACTTAGTCCATAGACAATCACTTTCGGAGAAAATACTTATAGGTGGAAAAGTTTTAGATTGAGGTATATTTGGGTACCCTCGTCTTTTCAATTGGTATCATAACAGGCAAACACAAAAAGATCTAACAATATGTGCTTGGTGCGATCCAACCTATAAGAAATTGAATCTAACATCAGGGTTTCACAATACAAGTAAGAGAAAGTTTCTCTCAAGAAGAGACAACTTTCTGACGAAAAATAAAAAGAAAATTCTGAAAATATATTAAGAATATATTTTGTTTCCTGTGTCAAGCTGGAAGGTTTATTAAAATTCAAAAATTTCAAATAAAACCTAATTATGGAAGATCATGATAAACATGAATAATATTTTTAAGACAAGATGGATTCGCAGCTTATCTAAGAATTATCACCATTTTCTGATGCAAACACAAAAACATGTGCTCTCGTTTTATGTGCTTCCTCATCCGAAAATTATGAGCACGAATTTGGATGAGGGTACACATTCTCCATACAAATAGGTTGTATAAGAGTAAGCCTTATCATGATTACAACGAGTATCAGAAACACAGTTCATGTTTCTCTTTGGAAGTTTCTGCCCAAAGTATTTTCTCCCAAGAAGATGATCCTTCCTTGATCTAAAGGTATGATCATGAGGAGAAACCGTACTGATGTTAGAATTTTCAGAGATGGATAGATCTCTCTTAATTCTGTCAATGAGATTTTCATAAGATTTTCTCATTCTAAGGATTTCCTTATTATGCACATCAGTTTGATCATCTGAAACAATTGTTGGAAATCTTCTCTGATTGTTTCTTTTGGAAGATATTGTTTCCTTCCCTTTCTTCTGGAATCGTTCTTTATGTAAATAGAGACTGTTTCGACATGAGTGAGGAGTTACCTTTTTCCAGAAGTGATTATCAACTCTTTCTTCTGATTCTTTTGAGTTGATTTTATTAGTTTGGGGTACATTCTGTCTTTCTACTAAGGAATGATGTTCCAGTTTTTTAAGACAAGAAACTTCTTTTAACACTTATATCACAATATTTTGAAGAAGTATAAGTTTCCTGTCAAGTGACTGAAAGTTGTATTCCTTAAGATCTTTTTCACGGAATCGTTCAAAGTTTCCTTTGGACAATATTTCGTTTGACCATCAGTAGTTGTAGGAGATGGTTCTTCATTCTCTTCTAACTTGATGCATTTAGGCAAACTACCATCATCATGATCTGTTTCAGACGTGATCAAACAACTCTTTTTATCACAATCTGTAAAAGTCGAGCAAGGACTTTTATTTTCCTCATCGGAAGAAATTATAACATAATCATTAGTCAGAGTCATAGGATGATTATCTCTTGTTCTTTACTAAGAGATTCTATTTTGACAGTGAGATCTATATTCTCTTTGGATAGAATATTTAGATAAATGTCTTTTTCTCTGATCTCTTGCTTAAGAATATTGGACTTTATCTTTAATATTAACATCCTTGTAGACAAAGATCTTATAGGCTTTAGGAGTTTTACCAACTTTTTATCAGCATCTTCTTTTCTATCAGAGATAGCCTTAGATGTACTCTTAATTTTTGTAACTCCTAGATCATGAGTTAACGAAGGAGTAACATCTTCAACTTTTGAGTATTCGTACTCTTGCATAACGTTAACTGAATCTTCCAATAAATTCAATTCTTATAGGTTGGATCGCACCAAACATAGATTGTTAGATTTTTTCGGGTTTTCCTGCTCTGATACCAATTGAAAAGACGAGGGTACCCAAATACACCACAATAATTTTGTTTTCAACCTATAAGTCCTCTTACTGAAAGTGGTTGTCTATGGACAGAGTCGAGACAATACAACAAATCGGTATTCACACTTTGTGTGATTGTCTATGGATACGAGATCGAGACAATTTGACAACCAAAGTGTGATACTTGATAATAGGTTCAGACTTAAGCAAACTCTATAGGATCACTATCAAGTATATCGGAGTTAACGTTTGTGTAATTTACTTCAAATTATATAAACAAATATAATTGCGGAAAACAAAAGTAAATCATATAACAAGATTTTGTTGACGAGGAAAACTGCAAGTGCAGAAAAACCCCGGGACCTAGTCCAGAATTGAATACTCTCAGAATTAAGAGGCTACACAAAATCTAAACCAACTTCATATAGTTGAGACCAAGCAACTACCTCTAGTTCACTTAGTTTCCTCAGTAATTTTGCGCTTCTAACTTCGAAGGTCACACACTGGTACAATTCCTTTGGATCGTATTCCAAGCAGTAAATGAACAACAAATCTGTTTGGTAACAACTTTATTGATTCTTTCAAGATAAATATATCTCAAGTTATACGCAAAGTCTCTTCCGTTTAATCTAATAAACTCATTTGCCTGGTTAGATCAACCTATCCAATAACTACAAAAGCAGTTAAGTTTAGATTCACACTCAATAAGTATAGATCTCAACGAGAAGCTATAAAGTGATGACGATCTCACACAACTAAACAATTGAATAAATCCGATTCTAGTTGGATCCCATACGATCAAGGTTTGTGCACACAAAAAGATATGAGAACTAATAAGAAATCTTCTTCGTCTCCAAATCTTCTTTAATCTTCAATAAACACTTGCACAACATCATTTGAATCTCTTGTGATCACTCACACACAGAACGGAGTCTGTTAACAAGGGATTATCACAAGATGTCTTTAGATCTACAAACAGTTCCAAAGATCTCGTCGATACTTTGATCTAGTTTGAGTGAATCTTATATCAGAAGAGAAGATTCTCAAGAATAAACAAACTAGGTGCAATCAAAGTTTCAACAACCGTTAGTCAATCAAATCAATCGAAAACTAATAACACTACAATTATCTAGTTTCCTATCAACGATACTCGTAGATCTTCTTGATCCCATAGAAGTCTTTAAATGAGCGGTCGTAAGAGATTTCACCTAATTAAGATATTTTCCTCTCTGAATAGACGACTCCACCAGAAACAATAAGAAATAAAGTTTGCTTGACTCTTAGGATAGTTTGTTAGAAATGCAAACTTAGGTATTTATAGACCAAGGATGTTTGGATACCAAGGAATTTCCAAAATCGAAAATATTCTCAAGATATGCAATGAATAGCAAAATTCGGTTTTCCTAATTCAAATAAATGCTTGTCCAAAATTTCCTAAATCTCTCAATATAAAATCTCCAATTAGTAAATGCATATTACTAATCTTTATTATCTGGAGATATGCATTTAGCTGCTGGTAATTAAAGCATATAAAACCAAAAACCTTAATTAAAAGATTCTCAATTTATTTCGGCACAGGATCTCCTTGAGTACTAAGGACTATCTTTAAACAATAAATGATAAGAGTTATTGAACGTGTTCAAAGTATGTTGACATCTCTTCACTGTAAATCCTTATTCATATTTACGTGGATTTACATTCTTGGAATCGGTTATACCACACTTCCAAACAAGTTTAGAATTGGTTGACCTGTATTCCAAGATAAATATGTGATTGATCAAATATCAAATCACATACATGGGTTCAATCAGTTTTACCACTAGGATCAGCTATACCTCAATATGGAAATACTTGTGATCCGTCATACAAGTTACCAGTACCGGTTACATCAGTTACCATGACCAGTTACCATATTCCCATGGTATTGCTTGTGATCGGTCACATTAGTTACCAGGATCAGTTACACCAATTACCAGGACCGGTTACCAATTACAAGGATCGATTACACAACACTCGGTGATCGGTACACAAATTACTAGGACCAGTCACACCAATTACAAATATCGGTCATACCATCTCATGATGATTACTTAGGATCGGTTACACCAATTAATAAAAACTAGTCATACCAAATCATAAGTCAGGCATTGTGATTAATTATGCCAAGCTACACAACAAAGTTACGATCGGTTCTACCATCTCACACATATTGGTAATCCAAAGATTTGCAATGAATAGCTGAACCAATAAGCCTAATGATTTCCCCTTCGATTCATAAAACAAGTTCATGAATGTACTTCCTTTAAACGAATGTAAAACATTGTTTCCTAGGATGAAATGTTCACCACAACCCATTCATATAATCATAACAGTGTATACAAGATTATGTCGATGTCATATCTACGAAGTTCAAAAGATAAGCATTATACTTCGTAGTCTAATTCCCTAATACTATGATCATACAAATATGACCATGTCACATCACTAGACTATTATAAAATATGTACATTATATACAGCTTCGCAGTAATGTTTTCAATATAGCACGACTTGAAAGATACGTTAGGAATGAAACAGTTCAAGTCAATATTACTAACCTCAAGTGGAAGGATGATGTCGTCGTTTTAGTTCGCTTCTTCTTCACATTCTCCAGGTCTTCGGATTAATAATTGTATGTCTCGACATTCTTAGACTTTCTAGTCTAACCTAAATGAAGTTGACTCTATTATATAATCAAGCGACTTTAGATGAGTTTTGACACACTAAAATATGACAACCTAACTTGACATATTAACGCTTAGTGAGTTAAACCGAGCTGTGCTCTAACAGAACTCACAAGTGTTGCTATCTCAAACTTGTTGTCAAATTTAGTTATCAAAACTATATCTTGATTTCTAGTCTACAATTAGTTAGTCTCAGACTAGGATAGAAATGAAGTTGAGAAACAGAGGATTACATCAGTCATCATTGTGTTTTACCGTTTGAAGGCGAAGATCAACCGAAACTTTTGGAAAACTTCATCAACAAAAGGTAAGTAAAGACTGAACCACCTATATCCCAAGTTATATTCACTTTTTATCATATGAGGCTATGTCGCATAACTAATTAGACTAGTATGCATAGACAAGAATTTCAAGTCAAGTTTATCTTGATAATTTTTCGAAATATAATGGCTAAGCTTAATGAACATTTGTTCATACTTGATGAATTTCGGTTAAGGACAATTTATTGTTCGAAATCAAAATCATGATTCAAGTTTATCATTCGGAAATAACCTGGAACAGTGATATTGTAGGATCAGAATCTCGCAGCAATAATGCCTCAGGGAAATTATTAATAAGGCAACACAACTGCGTCGCAGAACAATTTTAGAAGTGACATAATAAAAGACGTCAGCTAAAATCATGAGAAAAATGTAATGATTCTGCGAAAATAAGAGAGTTTGCGAGAGTAACATTTGTAAGGTTACGAGAATGTCCCGAGACATATCCGAAAATAAAGGACATATTAGTTGTCATCCACTAAGTACTTCCCTATAAATAGTCGTTCAATTGTAAAGGAAAGGGAGAGATCTTTTTTGGGTAAGAAATAAGTAAATAGGAGAGAGAAATCTAGAGCAGTGGTTATTTTTGATTCCTTTATCTTTTCTTGTAAGATTGTTCAAAGATTCATCAATAAAATTAAGATTGTTAATCTAAAATGAGTTGAGTGTTAATGAAATCATATTAGGGGTGTAGTGTAGGATTTCCTGCAACTACATAATGGCGCTAGAAACAGCGACGCATCGAAGATTATTCTAGAAAAAATTGAAGATTAATATTGAGATTTGTGAAGATTTGGAGTGATTGATTAAGAATTTTACATAATTTCTTGCAATTCGTTAACAATGAGGAAATAGCTAGGAGTAGAAATACATCAGAACAACCAACTACTGTTAGAACAAGCATGAGAATTGCTGGAAGAGAAAGAAGTGAAATGGGAGAATCTACTAGAATGAGAAATAATGGAGAAAATCAAATTCAACCACCAGTTCAACAAACACTAGTACAAGGAAGGAATATAGATTATGATAGGGTGAGTATACACACTTGGCAATCAAATTCCGCAGAAGAAGTAGAAGAAGAGCAGCAAACCAGAAACCATAGACAGGTAGAGAGAAATCAAGAAGCATATGAAGGAATAATTCATGGAGATGAGGAAATTGGAGCGTTAGAAACGTTGAGACGAAGAATACATGAAGAAAGAAGAGCTGAGGAGGAAGAACGTGCAAATCTAACAAGGCAAAATCACGAATTGAGGATGGAAAGTATGAGACTACAGAGTAGAAGATCGAGAAGTATTACAAAATCATATTCAAGATCGACTAGAAGAGAGACGAGGCGAAATTCACCCACAATTAATGATGGAAACAATATTCAAGAAGAAATATCAAATCCTAATGAAGAATATCGCGAAAATAGAGAAAGAGCTGATGATCGTTATGTTCCACATAATGAAACTTTTGATGATAGGAAAAATGATAGAAATCAAGAGAATGGACAACGTCAGGGACGAAATGATCAAGATGGCGACGAAATCGAGAGGAAGGAAGGAGAATTTTACATGAAAGAGAAACTCAAAGAAATCAACAGACGATTGAAGAAGAAATTGAAAGACATTATGCTGAACAAGCACGTTTAATTTGCGAACGTGAAATATTGAGAGCGGAAATGGAAGAACAAGAGCTTCAAGAGACAATTCGCCAGAACAATCACGACAATCGAGAAAGAAGGCGTACACAAAACCGGAATAACGGTAATATCAATGAAGAATATGATAGAATACAGAGGATGGCTGAAAGACAGCGAATGGAATTAATAAGAAATGAACAAAATCATGAAGGGGAAAATGAGAGACATAATCATATGCGAGTTCAAGATAGAGATGAAGAAGAGACTCGCAGAAGAAGACGAGATGAGGATAATGAAGAAGAAATGCAAAATTTCGCGAGGGAAGAAAGACATGAATGCAGAAGAAGAGAGGCGAAATTAAAAAGACCAATGGATCAAAATTCAGGTGTAAATAAACAAATCTTGAAAGAGTTAGAAGAAATGAGAGGAATGCTAAATAATCGAGGAGAAGTAGGCAGAAGACAATTGGATAAAGCTATAGAAGAAGCTGCGAAAACTCCATTTACAAGGGAAGTACAATTAGGAGGAATACCACCGAAATGCAATTTGCCCGCATTAACCAGCATTTTTGATGGAACAACTTGTGTAATTCAACACATTAAAGCCTACGTGAGGTGCATGTTGCAATGGGAAAATCATGATGCTGTATTATGCAAGTATTTCGCATCCAGCTTAACAGGGGAGGCGTTAAAATGGTTCGAAGGTCTACCAAAGAATACAATAACATCCTTCAATCATTTGCAGACTACATTCCTGGGGGCATACATAAGTAATAATTCTTCGCGACCTGGTATTGAAGACGTGTTTGGATTAAAACAAAGGATTGGTGAAAGTTTGAAGCACCTAACTAAAAGATGGAGGACTATGTGTAGCGAAATGTCTGGCCGTGTAGATGAGAGATATCTTATATTATCATTTATCAATGCTATGTTTGCAACCAACCTATTGTATGTCCAAATTTTCAGAGTCAAGAATACGATCACAATGACTGAATTGCGAGAACTTCAAGAAGAATATATTGCTATGGAGGAAAGGCAAAATGAATTGGAATCATACCCAGTTGAGAACACCAGTTCACAAACATCGAATGCAAGCTTATTACCCAAGCTAATAAACACAGTTGCGAATACTTCGCAAGTACAACAAGAGAAGGTGACATGTAATAATCAACATAAACTGGTGGCTATGGGAAGCCGAGATCAAGAGGAGTATGAAGGAGAAACAAATTTCTACAATCGTGGTGAAAATAACAAGATTCAAAGACTCGATCAACCACAAGAAACTTATGGAGGTCAAAGACAAAACTATAATAGGGGACAAGGAGGTCACAAGGTAGTATGGGAAGAAATCAAGATGCCACCTCTAAATGAAAGTGTGGAGAAAATATGGGAAGCTATAATTTTAATGGAGAATATACCAACACCATGGAACATGGGAACGGAAGCACCTCCAAACCACAGAAGTCATGAGTTTTGTTCTTATCATCATTTTCATGGACATACAACAAATGATTGCAGAAATGTAAAAAAAATTATTCTGAGAATGATAGATCAAGGAAAACTAAACCACTTTTTGGTAGGACACCCACAATCTCAACCATTTCCGCCACCACCAGAGCATCACAAAGTAAACACGATGAAAAATAAGGAAACATTCTTCATAGAAGTTGGTGCAAAAGCAAAGAATCTATTCTGTCACTCTATCGTACATTCATACAAGACAATTGAAGATTTTAATAAAAATATTTTAAGTAGAGTGTTCGCAAGAGATGATGATGGAATAGAAGGTATGAATATTGCGAAAATCTCGCCACTAAAGGAATGGAAGAAACAGATCATTTCTTTTACCGCAGAAGAAATCCCCGAAGGTGAAGAGGTACATGATAATCCATTGGTAGTAAAATTAGAAATTAATCCAAAACCGAAAGAAGATGAGGATGATGAAGCTGAAGATTCATGGGTAATTAATATAATTCTAATCGATACTGGAAGCTCTGTGAACATCTTATTTTATCATACTTATAAAACTATGGGAGGAAGAGATGATGATCTTATACCATCAACATATAAGATATATGGTTTTAATGGTACTGCTAACAAGCCTAAAGAGGAGGTTACTATGCGAATTCCATTGAAGGGAATATCTTCTAAAATCCTATACCGTGTCGTTGATGTAGAATCACCCTACAATGCATTAATTGGTCGACCTTGGCTACATGGGATTCTAGGTGTAGCTTCAACTTTCCACCAGTGCATCAAATTCCCTCACCCCAGCGGTGTAGGAATCATAAAGGGAGATTGGGTTGAAGGAAAGAGGTGTTATGAAACTGAAATAAAATCTTGCGAAGGAAGAGCAAACAAAAAGGAAATTTGGCGACACAAAATCAAAGAGACACAAAGAAGTGAGAGGTTGATGGTGGATGCAATCGAAAGAAAAGAAGAAGAGATGTTGCGAAACTAATGCTAGCTCAGAATAAAAATTATGAACATACCACTACCCAGGAGGCAGTAGCAGAAAATAATAAAGAAGCAGAGGATGTCAAAGGTAATAAAAATATGAAATGTATGAATGATTAATTTGTTGCGGTACTCTCGCAATAAGTAAAATTCTCAAAAATACATTTTATTGAATGACAAAATTGAGATTGCGAAATGCAAATACGATATGATGACGTGCGAGAATCTCGCAGAGATAATGAATTTTACAGAAGACAATCAGAGAACAATGACAAAAGAGAAAGGGGCGAACCTTTATGGCGTACACCCTAGTTCACGAATACAATTTCGCAAGAGGCAAATGTAAGACCTAAAGTACGTCATATAAGGGGGTACCTGTTGCATTGCTCAGGGAAAGGCTACACCGCCACCGGAACCTGAGTCATGGATATTTGGGGTCAATAAAGCCCATCCGGGAGAGGCACCTTGGATTCTCAGCTTAAGCATATGACTTAGGTTGGACGACTAAGGTAATAAGTACTCTCCCAAGGAGTGCAGATCTAATCAAGGCGCCGAGGTACACGGTTGAGTCAAGAGTGCCAGGGGCGTTTGAAGCGCACCTTGCCATTCTTGACAAGTCTTGGCTTATATTGCACTCGGCCTGAAGAAAACCCCACTTAGGGTACAGTCTCGTAACCATAAACCCTATAGGTAAGAGGGATAAGAGGCTTCGAAAACAACTGGTTGTTGTTAAGACCGTATTGGAGGAGCTAACCTTGTATGGTAGAAGTACGCCTCCTTGAAGGGGAAACCAGGGGGGAGATAAGGGCGGCACCCTCCATTAGGGAGCTGATACGTGTCTTAAGACGCAAATGTCATGAGGATTTTTATTCGCAAGGGTATTAAGGCTTGTCATATTTGTGCAACAATCCTGAAGAGGAAATAATACAAAAGAAAAAGATAAGACGAGATCAATGGGTTTTCGCATGAAAGTGCGAAGACGTCCTGCGATTTCGTCGCACGACGACAATGTCATGGGGCTTTATTTTCGCAAGAATATTTAGACCTGTCATATTGTAGCAACATTCCTGAAGAGGCCATAATACAAAAGAAAAAGTTAAGACAAGATCAATGGTTTTTTGTATGAAAGTGCAAGAACGTCCTGCGATTTTGTCGCAATGATAAGAGGTGGCATAATAAGACCTTTAATTAGGAAGGAAAAATAAGACCACACAAGAATGAGATTTTGAAAAGAATCAAAATTCACTTCGCATATGATTGCGAAATTATACATAAACAACTGCGAAGTTGAGGCACAAAATAAGAAAAATCTGCAAAATCTCTCATTTGGATACAAATAACAGAGGCAAGTATGAGAAAATGTTATTTATCTCCATATGATAGATTTACACAAAAATTCAAAAAATTAATGATTATATTGATTAACTGTATTGCAAAGAAGAATTGTTTTAATGAATGCAGGTCAAAATGAAAGAAATTCATATATTAAGGAATATGGGGAACCAAAAGAATTCACAAATATACAGAAAGAAGGAATAAATGTACAAGTATTACAGAAGATCAAAGAAAGAAACAAAGACTACTTCTTAAAGTTGATCCTTCATCATCTTCATCAGACTTGTTCCCTTCTTCGTCCGCGTCAGAACTTTCTCCTCCATCAGAATCTTCATCACCATCAGATTCTTCATCATCAGCTTCGCTATCAGAAATAATCAGACTGGGAATATTCTTTGGGATCTCTTCCAAGAGACAAGGATAATCAGAATGAGGGATACTATGTTTATCACAAACCATTTGGATAGTTTTATTGCGAAAATGCATAACATCATTCTTAAAATTCGCAACAGTGATCTTGATTTGATTCTTTAATCTAGAATACTTGTCGTTGCGAGAAGAAAGATTCTTTGCGAGTTCCTCTTTTTCAGCTTCAAGTTCCTCAATCTTTTCACGATATCTACTTTCAGAATCTGCGAGCAAAAGACAATCAATTATTAACTTGATGAAAATTCATAAGAAACAGAAGATTTTGTAAAGAAGAGCAGTTAATAACCTTCTATGTCAGAAATCATATCTCTAATAAAGGTTGTATGCTCAACTTGGAGACTAACATTTACACCTAAATCTTTTCTGGCATCATATAAAATTTTCGCAGCCCAAGCAAATTCATCCTCATTATTTATTTATAAGAAGACGAGAACGAATTTGCTTTTCTCTTTCGCAGAGCTCGATGTTCTTGCGGTTAGCTTCATCTCGTTCAAGTTGAACTTCAAGAAGAGTCTCTTGGAATTTCGCCAAAGCCTTAGCACCTTGATCAGAGATGCGATCCTTATCATCTATGAGACCGCTAATTTTGGTTCTCAACTCATTGATTTTCTCTTTAGAATTAAGAAGGAGACGCTTAAATCGGTTGGCCAAGCCTAAACTAGATCTATGGTCGATTTCTAAGAGGCGAAATTTGGATCTAAGTTCATTCAGAGAAAGAGATGAAATTATATCATTTGATAAACTATTTAAAGATTTATTAAGACGTTCGAGGAGGGTATCATTATCCAAGGCATTAGGAAATGAACGAAGAATGGTAGCTTCATCAGAAAGACCATAAATATCTGCAAAAAGGATCATTTAAATAAGATAAAACAACAGGATGAATGAATGAAGGTAAAGGAGAAAAGTAACATACCGTAGAGCTGATTACTAGCTTGCTGAAGGCTAGAGATTTTGTTCTTATTCGAAGAAGAATCAATTTCTAGTTGCCTGTTTTTATCGCGAAGACATTTGACTTCAGCTTCCAGTTCTTCATTCTTTGTACGAAATTGAAGATTCTTCTTTTCAAGATTTTCGCGTCTCCTCTCTAGATCTGAGGCGACAACGAAAGAAGCTTTTCCAGCCTGCGAGAAAATATAAAAAGTATTAATATAGAAAGAGATTTTTAGTTACAACAATGAAGAAGTAAAAGGATGAAAGTATACCAGACTATTAAGAGAATGCAGGAAATCGGGAGTCACTGATCTAGAAACTCCACGAAGAGAACCATCACCATCCAGTAAAGGGACATCGCAAATTGTAGCGAGAGCTTTGCAGGTGTTAGCGAATTGGCTATCTCTCATTCCTTGCAAAGAATCAGAAAAGAGGCCAGAGAGCTTAGCCGTAGAAGATTCAGGTGGAGAATCTTCAATTGCGGCAAGGTCATCATTATCCTCATCATCCTTGTCACTCTCGGAATTTTCATGAGAAGGAATAGTTGAAGGAGAAGAAGAACGGATTTTCTCTTCTTTGAAGGAGGAGCAGTTGATTTTTCCCTGCGAAGAGCACCTTTGCCTTTATCACCAGTCTTCGCAACATTGGCAAGTTCTTCTATTTCAGCAATAATCTTCACACACAAATAGAAGTAAGAAATGGAGGCAACAGTATACTGTTTAAAATCATAAAAGGTATTTCTTACCTCATCAGTGTATGAGCGAAGACCTAACAAGGTACTAGTCTTCCCAGTCATGTTATAGCTATCTTTCAGTTTTTGGATCTGTAGAATTTCGCAAGAGTTAGCGAATAAAAGAATAAAAATAAATAAAGAGAAGAGAAAGTAAAAAGAAAATGTAAAGAAGAGTAAGAAGAATATATAAAGAAGATTTTTTACTCGAAGAAATAAATACCATTAAGACGAAAATACATGAGCGGTTGAAAAGCAGCGGTTAAAGAAAACGTGTCAAGAAACAGATGGAAGAAAGAATACGTGTGATAAATGCAGAATATGAAGAGATGAACAGATGCGGCATTTCTCACATCATTCTCTACTTTGCAGAGAAGATATGAGAATAGGCAAGATGTAGGATCAGAATCTCGCAGCAATAATGCCTCAGCGAAATTATTAATAAGACAACACAACAGCGTCGCAGAACAATTTTAGAAGTGACATAATAAAAGACGTCAGCTAAAATCATGAGAAAAATGTAATGATTCTGCGAAAATAAGAGAGTTTGCGAGAGTAACATTTGTAAGGTTACGAGAATGTCGCGAGACATATCCGAAAATAAAGGACATATTAGCTGTCATCCACTAGGTACTTCCCTATAAATAGTCGTTCAATTGTAAAGGAAAGGGAGAGATCTTTTTTGGGTAAGAAACAAGTAAATAGGAGAGAGAAAATCTAGAGCAGTGGTTATTCTTGATTCCTTTATCTTTTCTTGTAAGATTGTTCAAAGATTCATCAATAAAATTAAGATTGTTAATCTAAAATGAGTTGAGTGTTAATGAAATCATAGTAGGGGTGTAGTGTAGGATTTCCTGCAACTACAAATATGTGTCATTGATGTTATTCAGGAATATTTTGAATTGATTTAGAGAAATATATAACTACTATTGATTCAGATACAAGACAATGGTATCAGTTTTACTGGGAAACTATTACAAGTCTGAACCATCATTACATGTATTCGAACAAGTAGCGGAATAACTACATAATATCGACTTAAAGATTAGTGGTAAACATATTTTTAATGCATATCATATGAAAATCTGTGTGACTCGTGAACCAGATCGGTGTGCATATTTTTAAGTAAACCATTCTTGAATAGTGGTTACGGAAACCGGGGTGAGTATCCAAATCGGTAAGCGAGCTAAAATAGTTATGTGTTCCTAAACTCGGTGGTGTTTCCAAACCGCTACGCAAAGCGATCCAGTTCTATGAACTCCAGAACCGGCGACAATCTTTGAGTTTCCAAACCGGTACGGAAAACTTAAAAGTTCTGTGAACTCCAGAACTTAGGTTTGGTGGAAAGTTTGTAAACTGGTACGCAAACCTAAAAAGTTATATGAACTCCAGAACTCGATTTTGGGATAAAGTTTCCAAACCAGTTTGTGAACTGTGACTGAACCGACTCACGAACTACTATGTATTTGTACTCGCTGAAAAAAACGGGGGTATAACAACCACACCCAATATTTCGGTTAGGCAATCTGTATGGACTAACTCCAATATAATTCCAAGAGAATCAACTAGACAGCCAAACTCAATTAAGGAAAATATATCCAAGAGTTATATTTCAATTTCTCAAATCAATCTGCAATCGAACAAATAGGAATCCGCGAGTCGGATCAATATGAGAAATAACTTGGATGGTACCAAAGACCAATATCCAAGCATCAATCAATTTCAATCAACAACCAAAGATTGGATTTACCTATTGATTAAACTACGCATAACCTGTGATATTTCAATTATATAGAAAATATAATGCGGAAAAGAGATAACACAGACATCAAAAGTTTTGTTAAAGAGGAAACCTCAAATGCAGAAAAACCCCGGGACCTAGTCCAGATTTGAACACCACACTGTATTAAGCCGCTACAGACTCTAGCCTACTACAAGTTAACTTCAGACTGGAATGTAGTTGAGCCCTAACCAATCTCATACTGATTAAGGTACAGTCTCGTTCCTTACGTTTCTGAATCCCAGCAGGAATCTACGCACTTAATTCCCTTAGATGATCTCACCCACAACTAAGAGTTTCTACGACCCAAAGTCGAAGACTTGATAAACAAATATGTCTCACACGAAAAAGTATATTAGAATAGATAAATCTGTCTCCCACAAAAATACCTACGAAGTTTTTTTTCCGTCTTTTGATAAATCAAGGTGAACAGGAACCAATTCATAATCCGGTCTTACATTCCCGAAGAACGTCCTAGAAATATCAATCACCTCACAATAACTTAACTATATGGAAGTAGAACAAGTTATTGTGGAATCACAAAGAATGAGACGAAGAGCTTTGTGATTACTTTTTATATCTTACCTATCGGAGATAAATCTCGAGCAAATATTAGAGAAGATAGTACTCAATACGATAGAACAAATTAAGATCAGAACACGCAACTACAAAGAAAACAGTTGGGTCTGGCTTCAGAATCCCAACGAAGTCTTTAAGTCGTTAACCTATAATGGTTTTAGGAAAAACCTAGGTTAAAGGAGAATAGACTCTAGTCGCAACTAGTATCACACAGGAGGTGTGGGGATTAGGTTTCCCAGTTGCTAAATCAGGGTTTGATAACTTTGGAACAAAGCAATCAATATTCACCGTTAGATGAAACCTGATTCAAGATTCAAGCTAATATCTTTACACCGTTAGATGGTCTTTAGATTGTTACACACAAATGAAATATACCTTCATTTATATATGGGTAACCGTACATAAATGTGTATATTAAGTTGGGTCAATAACAGTTCACCGAAGTTAGCCATATGAACACTTTTCTCTTAACCTTGTTCATCTTAACACTTCTAGATCAATTGATAGTCAAATGAATCTAATTGTGTTACTCATAGAGTTGTTCAATTGTTTATATTCTCATAGAAGTATACAAGACACAATTGAAGCAAAATCGGATTGATTCAAAAGAATCAGTTCATGAACATTTTAGCCATGGTTTGCAAAGATTGCATTCCTTAATTTATAAATGTATTTTTTTCATGAGTATGAAATCATACTTAACCGATTTAAGAACTTGAACCACTTAAGTTTGCAAACGGGTACGCGAACTTAAGTTTCGGATATTGGTCACAAGCCGACAGTTTGCAAACGGGTATGCAAACTTTAGCTCCGGACCGAACTCAGTTGAAACCGTTTGCGAGCGGGTGCGCAAACTTGGTTCCCAGACTTCAACAGTTAAATCAGTTTACGAACGGGTATGCAAACTTAAGTACCCTGACTTAAACAGTTGAATAAGTTTGCGAACGGGTATCCAATCATTGAAACATTCTTAGAAGACGACAATAGCCGTCTCGCACAAAATATTATCTTATAAGAAATTTCAAGTGATTGAATGATCAATACGAAACATTCCGAGCCTACATCAAATGACTGTCTCACACAAATCATGTAAGATGTTACCAGGTGATTTTCACATGATCATCTATTGACTTTCGTCAAGAATAATGATGAACGTGGTTAAATCAAAAAAATTTCCAACACATATTTCGAGAAAGATATAAGCGAATTAAACTCAGTTCGAAATATCAATGTAAAGTCTATATAGCTATACGACTTTTGTCTCAATAGGAGATAGAATAAAATAGACTTCTGAGTGATAGATGAGTTCAAGTCTCCACATATCTTTTGTTGATGAAGTTCCACATGCTCCCATTAGTAGTTCTTCGTCTTCAATCGATGAACGCCGTGAAGTCTAAATCTCAACTACACATTCTATCCTAATCCAAGACATAGCTATAAGTAGAGTAGAAATCAAGACTTATAGTTTTGACAACTAAACTTGACAAACAAGCTTGAGATAGCAACGCTTGCGAGTTCCACCGAGCAGTGCTCTAACACTCGTAAACGGAAATGCTCAACATAAGAGAACTTACGGAGCCACACAGAACTTTCACATAGAAATCACATTAAACATGAATTTGTATCCATAATACTCAATTAAATTAACCACAAGAGAACCCATGATTAATTTAATCGGAAATGCTCAACATAAGAGAACTTACGGAGCTACACAATACTTTCACATAGAAATGGATCAGGGAAAGACCAATATTGCGGAATAATCAAAGATTCATTCTATTTTTAATCAATATTTGCATAAAGACATATAATAGACTTAATCTTTTCAATCAAAAGTTCATCCTATCTTCATCAATATTTTCATAATAACATAATAGTCTTAACTTTTGACATATATGGGATAATCATAGTTCATGGACGCAAACATACATATCCCATAACAAGTTGCAATATATAAAACCATAAAGATTAATACTGCAAAATCATCTTCCAAATAAACTTTAGAATTTAAATAAATAAATATAAAAACATTGCAAGATGAAAGTCGTTGGCAATAGCTATGTGTACTCACAATAATTGCTATTCCAAACCCTAGTTATCCTTCTTAAAACACAAGAATAAGAAGTTTCCTAGACATAGTAGAGCTTTCTCAGAGCATCTACTGAGAATTCCTTCTCATTATTGAAAAACCCATTGATTATGGGATCGTTCAATTCCTCCAAATCTTCAGAAATATCATTTAACTCACTAAGTTCTCTTTTTAGTCCACACAAGGTGTTCTTTTTTAGAGACAACATGCGTTCATAGTGAGCTATCTTTTCTAGAGATAAAATGATTTGAGATTTTAAATCATTTCTTTTGTTGATGAAATCCTTCACCATACCTCTAAAGTTATTATCAATATGACAAACAGACAAGAGGCAGTTAGAGGAAGAACCTTCTTCATCATTTGTAGATCTCTCCTTCTTCTTCCTTGAGGAAATGATTCCTTCACAAAGATACACATTAACTGCTTAAACTGCATCCCTTTTTGTGGTACCTCTAGTTACAAGAGCCATGAAACTGTATATTTCAAAGATAAGAGAAGTGAAGGGAATTTTGATCGCAAATGAATATAAATAGACCTATGGACAACCAAACCCTAGAAGAACTTTCAACAAGTCTTTTACGGTTCATGATACATTATTATTTTAACAAAAAGATATTTTCTTAACATAAATAAAATAAGAAATTAACAATTATACAAAACTTGAGCAACCTTGATGCAATCCTCATTTTCTCAAGTTAAAGATGAGGATGCAAACATCACTAGTATTAGATAGTGATGGAGTAAGCCGAATGCTCACATCTTTTATCACATAGTGACTTATCAAGGTTTGTTGTATAAACAAACTTTTTACCTCGTCTGAATCTAGTTCTTTTAGATTTCTTCTTGTCTTCAGGAGTACCCTGTTGATTTCCCAAGGCCAGATTCATTCTTTGCATGCCATTTTGAATTTTGGCAATCCTTTTGTTGTTTCTCTTGAATTTCCAACACTTACTTTGAACATGATTTGCATTTCCACAAAACGGACAAATCAAGGAAGATTTATTGTCTTGCTTATTTGCCTCCTATTTATCACAACATTCATCATAAATTGTTCCAAAACCGGCTGGAACAATAGAGTTGATTGTGCTCACAGTTTTGCTTTTGAACCCTAAACCATTTGTGTTTCCAAAAGACTTCTGACTGAATAACATTGTTGAGATTTTGTCAGAACTTCCATACAACCTTTGCAGGTCACACTTAAGAGTATTAATCTCTTTTTCCTTCAGAGATAGGGTCCTGGTGAGTTCATCATTAAGACAGACTATCTCAAGATTTTTCACCTGAAGTGATGATTCAAGTTTCTCCAACGAAGCCTTTAGCTGGAGATTTTCTTGGTGAATTTCTTCGCACTTATCCAAGAATTCAAAAATCTCAGTGTCAGACTCAAACTCTGAATCAGAATTCGAGTAAGAGGAAGTTTCTGTTGCGAGAGCTGAAAGTTCATTGTACACATCGAAAGTATGCAAGATATTGATAACCTGGGATGATTTTTCTTGTATTGAATCATTTGAAGCATTAACCAGAGAGAGACGTTTCTCACATCTTTTGCTTCTTTTTATAATACCCTTGATCTTTTGTGTAATCAGTGATTTATGAAAATCAACATGATTGGAAAAACATTCATAAGCCCAAGACAAGTTAGAAGATTCGCTTGTGTTGGTCACAACATTGAACGCAAATATTCTGACTGTATTCTGATCAATATCAAGTAATTTTAACTTTACAACAAGAGTATTTCTGGAAACCGTATCAAAGTTATTTTCCTTCAACGATGGCATGTTTCTTAGAATCTTATCTAGATGGCAATGATCTGAGAATTTTCATCACAATGTCCTTTTCAGGAATAGTCTTACCCAACGCAAAAGATGCATTAACAATTTCAGACACTTTGTGATTAAACTCATCAAATGAATCTTCATTTGTCATACGAAGGTTTTCCCGATCAGAATTTAGGTTTTGAAGCCTAGCTTCTTTTTCACAGGTATTCCCTTCAAATATGGTTTCTAAGATATCCCACGCATCTTTAGACCGAGTGCACGTAGTCACATGATGCTGAAGATCTGGGGTAATGGCATGGATGATTGCATTCAATGCGTCAGAATTTTGCTTTGCAGCAAGAATCTTGACAGCATCGTAATCACCGATATCCTTTGGAACAGTTACATCTCCTACTGTAACAACAGGAGGAAAATAGCCATTAACAACATAAACCCATGATTGAAAATCACGTGCTTTAAGAAAGGCACGCATAGAAATTTTCCACCATAAGTAATTCGAGCCATCGAAGACTGGCGGTACGTTTATAGAGATAACACTTCTGTCCATAGAGTCATATAGCTAAAAACACAGAGTTATAAGGTCTTAAACGTGTTTGCCTGCTCTGATACCAATTGAAAAAGCGGGGGTCTAACAACCACTCCCAATATTTCGCTTAGCAATATGTATGGACTAACTCTAATATACTTTCAAGAGAATCAACTAGACAGTCACACTCAATCTTAAAAAAATTATATCAAAGAGAGATATCTCAATTTCTCAATTCAATCTGCAATCAAACAAATAGGAATTTGCGAGCCCGATTGAATATGAGAAATAACTTGGACAGTATCAAAAACCAATATCCAAGTTTCAATCAATTTAATCAACAACCAAAGGTTGGATTCACAATTGATTGAACTTATGCACAACCTGTGATATTTCAATTATATAGAAAATATAATGCGGAAAAGAAATAACAGAGACACCAGAAATTTTGTTAACGAGGAAACCGCAAATGCAGAAAAACCCTGGGACCTAGTCCAGATTTGAACACCACACTGTATTAAGCCGCTACATACACTAGCCTACTCCAAGTTAACTTTGGACTGGAATGTAGTAGAGCCCTAACCAATCTCACACTGATCAAGGTACATTCGCGTTCCTTACGCCTCTAGAACCACGTCAGATTCTGCGCACTTGATTCCCTTAGCTGATCTCACCCACAATTAAGAGTTGCTACGACCCAAAGTTGAAGACTTGATAAACCAATCTGTCTCACATAGAAAAGTCTATTGAATAGATAAATATGTCTCCCACATATATACCTATGAGTTTTGTTCCGTCTTTCGATAAATCAAGGTGAACAGGAACCAATTGATATACCGGACTTATATTCCCGAAGAACAGCCTAGAAATATCAATCACCTCACAATATTCTTAATCGTATGATAGCGAAACAAGATATTGTAGAATCACAAACGATGAGGCGAAGATGTTTGTGACTACTTTTTATCTTGCATATCGGAGATTAAATCTCGAGCAAATCTTAGAGAAGATAATACTCAATCATGATAGAAAACAGCAAGATCAGAACACGCAACTACATAGAAAATAGTTGTGTCTGGATTCACAATCCCAATGAAGTCTTCAAGTCGTTAACCTACAGGGTTTTGGAAAAACCTAAGGTTAAAGGAGAATCGACTCTATTCGCAACTAGCATCACACATGAGGTGTGGGGATTAGGTTTCCCAGTTGCTAGAGTTCTTCGTTATATAGTCTTCAAATCAGGGTTTGCAATCAATGTTACCTTGGTAACAAAGCATTCAATTTTCACCATTAGATGAAAACCTGATTAGACTCAAGATAATATCTTTCAACCGTTAGATCGAACTTAGCTTGTTACACACAAATGAAAAGTGACTTCATTTATATATGAGTAACCGTACCTAAACGTGTACACCTTTGTTGGCTCAACAATAGTTAACCGAAGTTAGCCATATGAACACTTTCATATCAACCTTATTCATCTTAACCATAACTAGTGCAAATGACTCAAATGAAACTAGTTCTAGAGTTATTCAATTGTTTATATTCTCATAGAAGTATACAAGACACAATTGAAGCAAAATCGATTTTGATTCACTCGAATCAATGCATGAACATTATAGCCACGGTTTGCAAAAGATTGCATTCCTTATTATATAAATGTATTAGTTCATGAACAAACCTATTTTAGAACATAACCCATTCAAGTATGCAAACAGGTACGCATACCTAAGTAGCCTGACTTGGACTGTGTTCGCCAGTATGCAAACGCGTACGTATACTGTCGTACACTTCCAAACTTAAGTTGATTCCAGTACGCGTACAGGTACGCATACTATAGTACCCGGACTTCAACTGACTTCGCCAGTACGCGTACAAGTACGCCTACTCTAACTCCCGGAATTTACCTGACCTAGCCAGTACACATACGGATATGCATACTACATCCGGTCTCGGATCAACACATATGCAAGTACGCATACCGTGCTTATAATCCAATTATGGTTAAGTGTTCTAAACTCTCATTTCAATCAGTGAAACATTCTTAGAAGATGACAATAGCTGTCTCACACAAACTATTAGCTTCAAAGCAATTTTCAAGTGATCGAATGATGAATATGAAACATTCCAAGTCTACATCAAATGATTGTCTCACACAAATCTTGTAAGATGTTACAAGGCGATTTTCACGTGATCATCTTTTGACTTTCGTCAAGAATATAAGATGAACTTGGTTAAAGCGAAAGCTTACCGACACATATTTCGAGAAATATGTAAGTGAGCTAAACTCAATTCGAAATATCAAATGTGTATAATTGAAGTCTATATAGCTATACGAATTTTGTCTCAAATGGGAGATAGAGTAGATAAACTTTTGAGTGATAGATGAGTTCAAGTCTCCACATACCTTTTGTTGACGAAGTTCCACAAGATCCCCTTAGTAGTTCTTCGTCTTTGATCGATGAATACCGTGAAGTCTAATGCTCAACTACACTTTCTATATAATCTGAGACTTAGCTATAAGTAGACTATAAATCAAGACTTATAGTTTTGGAAAATAAACTTGACAACAAGCTTGAGATAGCAACGCTTGCGAGTTCGACCGACCAGTGCTCTAACGACACGTACCAGTATGCGTACCCTTCTGTCTTTGGTATTCGATAAGCTTGTTTTGCCCATAAATTCTTCGTCCGAACTTGGAATGACCTTATTATTTTTGAATTATTTTTGTAATTGAATTCTCTTCAAGATGACGATGATAAATCCTTAATTTTAATGAGTTAAGCTTGGTCTCTGGTCTGTGTCTTGATTTTGAGCATCTTTGCTCCGTTTCGTCACACTTCTTCCACTACTCTTCGACTTGGGCACTTGGATACTTGGAATACTTATCTTATTAGCTCTTTTTAGTACTTTGTAGCTAATTTTTGGATGATTAACCTAATAGAGACAAATAAGACAAAACAAGAGTAATAATACGAAAATATGCAAGAATAATAGCTAAAACAAATATGGAATGAACATTAAAATCATATGAATTATGCACCTACCACCAAACTGTAGCTACGCCGATACGTGTACCCAGATCTGTACCTATAAAAGTTCTCCTAGTATGTGAACTGGAATGTGTATTGTCTTGTATCTATATTAACCGTAGTTTTACATCTCTCTAATAATCAATATGAAACATTCCTGAATAATGTCAATGACACATATCACTGTTCCATGCTATTCTCAAATGATTAAATCTTGAGTCATAATTAGGTCATATACAATAAATTACTTTTCACCAAATTCATCAAGTATGAAAAATATTCTTAAGATTAGTCATATTTCAAGAATGATATTCAAGATAAACTTGACTCGAAATTTCTGTTATGCATATACTGTCTAACTTAGTCATGAGACAATGTCTCAAATATAAAAAGGTGAAAACTTGAGAAATAGGTGGTTCAGTCTTCACTTACCTTTTGTTGAAGAAGTTCTTCAGAGCTCCTGTTGATCTTCGCCTTCAAACGGTAGAACGCAGTGATATCCGATTCTCAACTACACACTTCTATCCTAATCCGAGACTGACTAAATGTAGACTAGAAATCAAGAAATAGTTTTGACAACTACATTTGAAAACAAGCTTGAGATAGAAACACTTGTGAGTTCGACCAAGCAATGTTCTAACAATAAACGTCCAACCTTTAGGCAAAGGAATCAATACTGTGATAAACCTAGTTTTGCCTATAAACGTCATACAAAGCCTTTTCATAATCGTCATGATTATCAAAAGGATAACTTTGTAAAGACGAAGACAAGATCTGATGCTCCCAATTGGAAAAAGGCTAACTTGCAAAACAATAGTCAATCCCGTTTACGATTTACGATTTAAATCTCAAGATCCGCTTCAAAATTTTCCAAAACGATTCAGATCTTAACTATGAATCGATTCAACTATGAATCTTATGATTTACATTTAGACCCGATCGATTTACACAGATTCATAAATCAGATAAATCTAAATTTGTTCTTTCCATGTGATTTTTATTAGAAATAATTTTTTTAAGACATATTGACTCGCACTAGAGCACAAAAGAGCCATGGTCGCCTAATTAAGTGCCCAACCATTGACCTGGAAACTAAATTGTGTTATGTATTCTTCAATATTCATATCTATAATATTAATAACATATATTTAAACTTATTATAATATATAACTCCAATATGTATATATGTATTTAAAGATTTACCGTGAAAATTCGATCCACAATTCAACATACGATTCGATTCTTAAAAATGAAAAATGATTCACGATGCGATTCATGATTTATCAACCTTGAATCCAATTCTCCTCCGAGAAATCGTGAAGAGAATAATGGGAAGAAGGTTCCGATTACTTCTAATCACACTCAAAAGTGGGTACCGAAGAACATCAATGGTGCATTGAGAGTGAAAAGGAATGATCTCCCAGAAAATTCCATGACTGTGGAAAAAGCAGAATTCATGATTTTGGAAGTTACAAAATTCCTGGGAATGATGGATATAGATCTAAAGGGTTCTAAAAGTGATCCTTTTTATGATAATCCAAAGGTGAAACGCAAGAATATGTGGAAGAAGAAACAAATTAAGCCAAAAACTACATATGATGTAAAATTCATAGATGCGGAAAAGTTTGTTTCAATCGCCTATGGTGAGCAAAACATTGTTCACCCCAGAACAACTTGATTGTGTTGGAAGTGTACCCACATCAAGAAATTCCTTAGTAAGAAAGATGGTGAGGAAGGCACAAGAATTAGGGCGTACATATTATGTTGGTTAAGATGTTGAGTATTTGGTGAAGCCGTAGGATTCATAATTGGGTTCTTCTAAAAAGGTATGTCTATAAACTGAGCAAGCTTGATGATTTTAATATTATATGCTTGATGCCATGATCCATTAATATCAAAAACATCTTTTTTTTTGTTATTCATACTCTTACTTTACGCTATGTGTTTGGTGAAAATCCGTATATCATCATGATTGATTGTTTAAACACTTGCTTGAAGTAAATTACCAAATGTTTCTGAAGACAATAATTAATTAATTATTATCTCTATCTTTTTGAGCCAATGCTCCAAAGATATGAGTCTATATTTAATAGGTTATGCAACTTTTCAATTGAATGGTTTTATGACAAAAAAATCCCTTTGTGGTTGTCATAATTGTCTTTTATGCACCTATATATTAAAGAGCCAATAAAGTTTTATTTGACTCAAGGTGTACCACATCGCGTGTGAGTCCAAATCGTAATTGTTAGAGCACTGTTCGGTCAAAATCACAAGCGTTGCTATCTTAAGCTTGTTTGTCAAGTTTAGTGATCAAAACTATATGTCTTGATTTCTAGCCTACTTATAGCTATGTCTCAGAATAGGATAGATTATGTAGTTGAGCTTTAGATTTCATGGCGTTCAATTGAAGACGAAGAACTACTAAGGAGATCTAATGGAACTTCATCAACAAAACGTATGTGGAGACTGAAACTCATCTATCACTCGGAAAGTCTATTTCTACTCTATCTCCTATATTGAGACAAAAGTCGTATAGCTATATAGTACTTGATTATACACATTTGATATTTCGAGCTGAGTTAAACTCGCTTACATATTTCTCGAAATATGTGTTAGTAAGCTTTCGCTTTAACCAAGTTCATCTTATATTCTTGACGAAAGTCAAAAGATGATCATATGAAAATCGCCTTATAACATCTCATTTGATGTAGCCTCGGAATGTTTCGTATTGATTATGTCAATCACTTGAAAATAACTTTGATGCTAATAGTTTGTGAAAACAACTACTGTCATCCTCTAAGAATGTTTCAATGGTTCAAATAGAATTTAGAACACTTAACCATAATAGGATTGTAGACATAGTATGCGTACTTCCATATATGTTGATCCAAGACCAGTATAGTATGCATACCTGTATGCGCACTGGCGAGGTCAGGTAAAGTCCGGGAGCCTTGGTATGCGTACCCGTACGCGTACTGGCGAACTCAGATGAAGTCCTGGAACTATTGTATGCTAATGAATTCAATTGATGTTTTGGATGTGCTAGGCAGGGGACTTAATGTTGATGGTGGATTTTCATTTTAAGGCTAAAACTGTGAAAGCCCAAATTATGCGCTAACATCCTGCAAAGGATAAAGCCACTAATAAAATGGTGAATACTTCCTCACTGTAAACTTATAGCATTATCAATTAATGCATGACCAGCCTTGTATTTCCTGTACTGCTCCACTCTCATTATTGGTGCGGCATGACGACTGAGTGTTGCTCTCAGCAGAGCAACACGAATCTCCAAGCGTTAATAATGAAGCACATACTAAATACCCGTACATGATGCAATTCTCTGAGTGTTATACTAACCCGATCGAGCATCTGGACTGTCTACGACAGTCTTGGAAATAATCACGACCACGCAAGTCGGCCACAAAGGTGCAAAGTCACGCCTGACAAAATAATCACCAAACGCCAGCCCAGAATGGATAACCAGACTGGTGTGGAGCAGCTTGGAAAAGTTTGTGCGCACAAGACCGCCTACGGCAGTCTCAAATTCATCACGACCGTCCAACTTTACCAGCATGGTTGGACGGCGTAGATTATCCCATGACCGGTTAGGCAAAGCTTGTCCTGTACACCGGCGGACCTTCTTCCTACCTGCATGACCGACTCTTCCCTAACCTGACCAGATTGCAATATACGATTGTCCAAAGTTGGGTCAGCGTGGAGAATTGAGGGTCGCAGAAAAGTCCACTAAAAACCTAAAATTGATCACGACCATCCAACTTCACCAGCATGGTTGGAAGGCTTAGATTAACCCTGAGATGGTCGGACACATACCACTGCACTCAGCACCGGCCTAATAAGTGCCCCACACAATCGGCCTCTCCAGATGAGGTATATAACACGTATTTTATTTTCTCCTGCTCGAATGAAGGGTCCAGGAATAGACTAAGCAGGTCCGGTTAGTATCAAGACGATCACTGTGGGCCCATCTATCTCCACACCCGATCGGCTAAGGCATACCATGACTGGTTGCCTCGATTCTCACTCCCAAACTAGGCATGGTCACACTTCCCAATTGCAAACCAATCTCGACCACTCAACTTCTACAGACAAATTGAGTGGCTTAGATCACGTTTCTATGGGACAATAAGGTACAGACGTGTACACCAGCCCGCCGTCTGCACGCCTGACTGATCGGCCAAGACCGACCAGGCTTGGTCGTCTGGAAATACGCGCCCGGAGTAGGCATGACGTGCGGCCTTTGTGGCATGAGATTTATGTCGCAAATCATTCTCATCCATTCCTTTTTGCCTGACAAATTCAGTGGTCTAGATTGCACCTTCATGAGACAGTGAGGTATAGGCGCCTACGTCAGCATGCCGTCTACACACATGCCCGATCGGCCCTGCCAAATATGTCTCCCACACTTGGATTCGACCAAGCTAAAGGTTGGTGTTTGAGCACCTCTTAAACCCTAATCCAACGGTCGCAGATGTGGGTCGCAATTCATCTTGTCCGTCCAACTTCACCAGCTTGGACGGAAAACCTAAGACATGAATTAGGCGACCAGTGAGGCATCACCACAATAACCGTCCACCACTCTTCCGCATAAAGTGATCGGCCAAGTCACGACTTACCTGTACAGCCTCCAAACGATCACTCGAAGATGGCTAGACATGCATCGATTTTAAGACGCTTAATCGTGACTTACTCCGTTAAGCCTTAAAACAGCGATGCTTCACACATGCTGATTATATTCGATGCATTACCTGCATAGAATACACACGATATTTCACAAATATCGACTTCCTAAATAACTTAGTTATTTAATCTAGCATCACATGCTACCTTTTGTGGGTCCCACGATCCACACAATCGAGATATTAATCATATCACAAACTGGGGGATACATACTGAGGTATTGGTCTGGCGGGTTACAGCGTGCAGCGCACAACGCGCCATCACAAGAATGTGTCAGGAAGACATGAACGGTTAGTGATGATGGGAGAAGTGTGCAAGACTAATCGTGTGACACTAACACACGCAACTCCACTACTTCATCACTCCACTTTCTCCACTTCCCATGAGAGATGTGGGTAAGGATCAATGACTTGTATAAATAGGTTCTCCTCCCTATTTCAAAACAACACAAGACAACAGAAACCAAGTGTTGATACAATCGTATCCAAACACCAGAACTGATAGCTTACATTTTTCAAGCCAGTTCAGCTTTATGATACAAGTCATACACAGCCAACACCTTCACAATCTCAACACCTTCTTCGCTTCCCTCCCTAAGATCAACCCCATCTCCTTCACTTTGTGACCGAAGCAAGTCTGGAACGGCCATTTCTTGGTTTATGCCAGAATTGTACAGATTGATTTCTCGAATCACAAGCACTCCCGTGCAGTGCATTTGTTTAGGGTTTAGATTCATTTCTCATTCACACACCCCAAATTACCAAAACCGGCAGAAATAGTTTTCACCCATAAACAGATTGCTTTGTTCCAAAGCTATCAAACCCTGATTTGAAGATTATATAAGGGAGAACTCTAACAACTGGGAAACCTAATCCCCACACCTCCTGTGTGATACTAGTTGCGACTAGAGTCGATTCTAACGGTGGAGAGATATTGCTTTAGTTTCAAGCAAACTTAGCTTGGCTCTTAGATCAGGTTGCATCTAACGGTGAATATTGATTGCTTTGTTTCAAAGCTATCAAACCCTGATTTGAAGACTATATAAGGGTGAACTTTAACAACTGGGAAACCTAATCCCCACAACTCCTGTGTGATATTAGTTGCGACTAGAGTCGATTCTCCGTTAACCTTAGGTTTATTCCAAAACCCTGTAGGTTAACGACTTCAAGACTTTATTGGGATTGTGAAGCCAGACCCAACTATTTTCTTTGTAGTTGCGTGTTCTGATCTTAGTGATACTATCGTGATTGAGTATTATCTTTTTTACGATTTGCTTGAGATTTATCTCCAATAGGTAAGATTAAAAGAAGTCACAAACATCTTCGTCTCATCGTTTGTGATTCAGCAATATCTTGTTTCGCTTCCATATGATTAATATTGTTGTGAGGTGATTGATAATACTTGTCTGTTCTTCGGGAATATAAGTCTGGTTTATCAATTGGTTCATGTGCACCTTGATTTATCATAAGACGGAACAAAACTCATAGGTATTTTTGTGGGAGACATATTTATCTATATCAATAGACTTTTCTGTGTGAGACAGATTGGTTTATCAAGTCTTCGACTTTGGTTCGTAGTAACTCTTAGTTGTGGGTGAGATCAGCTACGGGAATCAAGTGCACAGAATCCTGTTGGGGTTCAGAGACGTAAGGAGCGTAACTGTTCCTTGAATCGGTGTGAGATTGATTAGGGTTCACCTACAGTCCAGACCGAAGTTAGTTTGTAATAGGCTAGTGTCTGTAGCGACTTAATACAGTGTGGTGTTCAATCTGGACTAGGTCCGGGGGGTTTTCTGCATTTGCGATTTCCTCGTTAACAAAACTTCTGGTGTATGTGTTATTTCTTTTCCGCATTATATTTGTTTATATAATTGAAATATCACAGGTTGTGCGTTAAGTTCAATCAGTTCTTGAATACGGCCTTTGGGTTATTGATTGAATTGATTGACACTTGAATATTGGTTTGTGATACCGAAAGTTATTTCTTTTATTAAATCGGGCTCGCAAATTCCTATTTGTTTGATTGCGGATTGAATTGAGAAATTGAGATATAACTCTTTGATATACTTTTCTAAAGATTGAGTCTGACTGTCTAGTTGATTATCTTGAAAGTATATTGGAGTTTTTCCATACAGATTGCCAAAACGAAATATTGGGTGTGGTTGTTAGACCCCCGTTTTTTTCAGTAATGACTCGATGTGGGTATCAACACTTCTTATGCTCTTTGTAGAGTTCTCCCTGCCTATCTGACTCCTAAACAAGAGACAAGAACATGATCCATGGGAATTTCTACATAACAAGCTAAGTAGAATATGCGCTAGATAATATATCTAATCATACTGTTGATATTTAAACTTATGATTTCTGGGTACAACTCTCAAGACATGATAATCATACAGATTACGAATACATCATTCACCATTGGTGGAGAGATAGTGCATCAAAGGTAAGTACTCATGACAGACAAACCAATGCAGCTAATGATCCATATACCTGTGTATCATTCATGTTTACCTAACTTGATAGGTTTACCAAAAACAAAAGGATGTTTGATGAATTCAAACCAAATGCTCTGCAATTTATAAGCAAAATTAAAAAGATGGTGTTTGAAGGCGGTCTCAGAATAAAAGGGAACAAATGGGATCAGAATTATGATATGCAGGTAATCTTCTTTTTTAATCTTGGTCCAAGAAAGATAAAGTTTCAAAATATCAAAATTTGCCATTGGTTTCCACCTTGTCCTGGTACATTCTTGTTTTGCTGTGATTGAGCTTCAGTTGGAAATCCAGGAGCAGCGGGTTTTGGTGTTGTTATAAGAAACCATAATTGTCATGTAATTGGTACTCTAACTGGTGGACTGGGGATTGAAACCAATTATATTGCAGAAGTATATGTTGTTGTATGTGTTGTGGAATTGGCTGTGGATTGGAAAATGCAACATATAATTCTTAACTCTGATTCAAAGACTGTGATAACTGAATTTGCAAAAGGGAAAGTTCCATGGTTCATTAGGATGAGATGGAATAAAGTAGTGAGAAGCATGATATCAGTTAAGTTCAGTCATTGTTATAGAGAAGTAAATTTCTCAGCAGATGCATTGCCTAAGAAAGGAGCTCAGTTACAAGCAGGAAAAAGGCAAATTTTCCTGGGGAGACCAGCTTTACTTGCAAGAATAGAGTTGCCTGACACAAATTATTACAGATCATTGTATATGGTGGATTTTCGATAAAGGCTAAAATTGTAAACTCATAATTATACGAAGCTCTGATTTAGCAATCAGACGTGAGTGTTGAGACATGGCTCTCTCATCGAATTCTCAACGGAGAGTACTTTCTCTCAGAGTACATGTGGATATGTAGCATCACGACTGGACAACGACATATCTCAAGAATACTGAATACTTTCAGTGATTATTTCTATATAGCATCACATGATGGACGGCTCCTAGACATCTTGCTCTGCTATTATATAGCGATAACGTCTTCAGGAACAAACAACGAGTTTACCCTGACTATATAAAGGATATGACTTACCGACAAGCTCATATCGGGATGATTAATGCTCCTAGACAGCTTGCTCTGCTAGTATAGAGCCATAAAGTTAATTATTCCTAATTACAAACACTCATATTCCATGGTCGAATCCACGACTGGTCTCATGGAATGACAATAACAATTGTTCTGATTCTATGATCGAATCCACAGCTTGATCTCGTAGAATAACAATAACTATATTATCTCATTACTCTGATTTCATGATCGAATCCACAACTGGTCTCATAAATGGTAATAGATAAACCTTAATTACTCTGATTCTATGGTCGAATCTACGGTCCCATGGAATGGTAATGCTCACTTTATTATTCTGAATTCGTAGTCGAATCCTCAGCCGATCCTAGGAATTAATAATAAACATCTTATTACTCAGTTTTGTGAATTATTCTCCACTGAATTCAACAATTAGTAATAAATAATCAACAACCGGGCGCCTGAGCTACCTCTAAGTAAACCCCGATTCAAATGGTGAAGGTGTATTCAACGATGATACACTAACAGTCACCGCACGAACGAGTATTTCAAAAATACAACGAAACTATGAACCTATGCAAAATAGAGAAGAAAATAATAAATAATTAAAAATATTGACCAGGGTGCTGGGAGCATGGACACACGACCGACCGACCGTGTCGTGGTCAATCCCACGCCAGTTTTATATTTTTAATGCATTTTTATTATTTTCCATGATTTGATGAAAATTCTCTCATTTTATCAGATCTCCTTCGTCTTGAGGAAACTCCTCGGTTTCATGGTACTTCCATAAATCCATAAAAAATAATATAAAATTAAGGAAAGGAGTGTGGAGCGTGACCATTGGCCAACCGGCCATGCCTTGGTCCCAACCGGCCCCACACCCACGGTTCCTTATTATTTTATTATTATTATTATTTCTCCAATTTCATGAAAAAACTCCTTGATTTCATGGTATTTTTGCACAAATCATCAAATAATAATAAAATAATATAAATTATGAAAACTTGTGGGACCGGGCCTTGGCCGGCCGGCATGCCCTAGCCGGTCCCACATGCCCCTTTGTTTTATTATTTTATTATTAGTTTTCCTTGAATTCATCAAATTCCTTGATTTCATGGTATTTCTCTCAAATTAGGAAAAATTCCCTTAAATCATCGAAATACCTAAAAATATTAAAAAATTAGGAAAACTCATGGGACCGGGCCCTAGCCGGCCGGCCATGCCTTCCACGGTCCCACACGCCCTTGTTTTTTATTATTTTAATATTTTTTGCTTCCTTGAACTCATGAAAACTCCTTCAATTCATGGAAACTCCCTAAATTCATCAAATTTCTCAAAATTCATGAATTTTTCATAAAATCATTATAAAATTAGGGAAACTCGTGGGACCGGGCCCTAGCCGGACGGCCATGCCTTCCATGGTCCCACACGCCCTTGTTTTATTATTTTAATATTTTTTGCTTCCTTGAACTCATGAAAACTTCTTCAATTCATGGAAACTCCCAAAATTCACCAAATTTCTCAAAATTCATGAATTTTTCATAAAATCATCAAAATATTATAAAATTAAGGAAAAGGCACCACGGGACCCTGGTCACGACCGGACGACCATGCCTTGACCATGGCGGTCCCACGCCTCCTCATTCCTTATTTTATAATTATTTTTTATCATCTCATGGTGTTTTCCTCAGTTTCGTCGAACCCCTAATTTTGGCATATTTTCTCGAATGGATGCTCAATTGCACGCCAGAAAATATCAAAATTCTCAGGACTGAGACGCGGACGCATTGGGGACACGAGCACGCTATCTTGACCGACCAAGATTGACTCTTTGGCTCACGGAAGCCGGTCCCATCAATTTTCACAGTTTTGACCTAATTTGCACAATTGCTCGTATTAGGTCCAAAACTCTCCCAAACACTTTGGATTTTCATGAAGTGATCGTCAGGCGGTCACGGGACAACCTAGGGCCGGTTTCATGACTCCATGTTCGGTCCCTCGCCTCGTCATAATTAATTAGGTTTTCTCACTTAAGGCTCAGACGAGCATTTTCGAATAAATGACTAAACCAGCATTTAATCATTCTTTCACCAACAAATCGTCAACTCTTCAGGAGTTCTTCGTATTTTCTTAAGTGAGCATATGGACACTACATGGTTGATACACAGTCCCATGTAAGCGCTCCCTCCTTCGTCCAATGGTTGAAATTCTGACGAACCATGAATTGATCATCAATTGATCAAATTAGGGTTTCTGAATCCAAGGATCATCATTCCAGATTCTAACCTTAATAATTTTATGACGACCTCATGGTCATTAATTTTATTAATTATGCTCGGTTCAACGACCAGTATTCTAATTAATATTTTTGGTACGCTGCCAATAATCCATCAGACAAGCAACACATGCTCAAACGACCAAATATTTAACAATTCATCACATGAGCAACACTTGCTCAGATGATGAATATTTGTTCAAACCAAGGAATATTGGCTCAACAATCAATATTCAACGATCCATCGAATGAGCAATACTTGTTCACTTCATCGTAAGAACTATACCTCTGTCTCATGACATGTTCAATTCACGAGTTTCAGAACATCATGTTCAACTCAACGACTACATGGACTCATCGTCCCATCAAACCACGAAGCCATCAATTGACTAACAAACCACGAGACGTCAATCGTGTCACTTGGGAGATATCACTTAGGGTTTTGGTCTGGCGGTCTATGGCACGTGTGTTCAAACACACGATAGAATGTGAGCAAGTCGTGCAATCAGTTGAAGGAATTCACGAGGTAGTGGGTGGAAAATCGACCAAGTCTCCACACGTTGAGCAACTGGTTTCAAACACGACCTCCACTTCCCCACTCCTTGATTCCATCAATTGTCACACTTCATGGAATCATGGTGTCTACAATTCCAGCAATATAAATAAGTCTCTCAATCATGATTGAATCATCATCTGTATCATCAATCTCACGTCTCATCGACAACACGAGATCATCAACTTATCAATTGAACAACTACTCTCAATTGAGAAATTTCAATCAATCAGAGCTTATCATATTCGGAATTCACACACCCACAATCTTTGATTACCATCGATTCCACACATTTCTCAGCTTCCCTCCTACATATCAACCCATCCTCTCTTGTGACCGAATTTACTCTGGAACGTTCACTGTCTTGATTTAGGACGGAGTACTACAGATTGATCTCTCAAATAAAAAGCACCCCCTTTGTAGCGGTGCATCTGTGTGAGGTTTAAAGTTTCGCTCGGTTTGAGGAGTCTCCTCCGTACGGTCGTCTCCTCAATTCTTTAAAAACCAGCAAATTGTTTTTCCTCATCTACAAATTGGCGACCACAGTGGGAGGTCATTCTCTCGGTTGAAATCTCATAATTTCACAAGATGGTTGATCTTAGGTCAGGTTTAGTTACAAATCCTAACACAAACCATGCTAGCACTAGCAACAACAACAATCAGAATATTCCGGAGACAATTCTGTCTTCCAACACTGATGGTGGTGACACTACTCGTACTCACGCCGAAGGTCATCCACTGTCCGGACGACACCCTGAAGAAGTCAGAGGAGATCCACCGCCTACCATTGCTGATCTTATCAAAGCGCAGGAGACTCTTGCAAAGAACCAGATTGACATGGCTGCTACACAGAAGGAGCTGTGTAATTATCTCAAAACTCTTACTGACAAGATGTCAGAGAAGACTCAAGAGAAGGGAAAGGAGAAGGATAAATCCTCGGACGACGGTCCTGAAGTAATTCCAATCCATACAGTAGAAGACGACGAAGTCCACAAAACTGCTGCTGACAACTCATCAGCGAAGGGATCACCGAATTTCATCACTCGAGAGGATCTGGAGCACCTCTTAGAGAACCATGGAAAAGGAAAGACATCGCATGACCATCGTCATCAACCTCCTTATCCTACCGCTACGCAGAGGATTCCACTCCCCAAAGGTTACGTTTCTCTAACTTTCACCTTGTATGATGGAACTGGCAATGCTCGGGAACATGTCTCTCGTTTTCTCAAAGCCTTGGGAGAACATGAACATAATCATGTCGTCCGTCTCAAGGAATTCTCAAAATCTCTGAAAGGCAGGGCATACACCTGGTATAACAGCATCACACCAGGGACCATAAACAATTGGGGAGAAATGGTTAATGCATTTTACAGGAAATACTTCTTCGTGTCAAAACAAGTCACCCTCTCCGACCTTGGAAGAATGTTTCAGAGGGTCAGTGAAAATCCCAATGATTATGTGAAAAGGTTCATAGTCCAAGCCCTGGATTGTCATGGCCCAAACGTCACGGAGCAACAACTGGTGGACTTGTGTACCAATGGCATGCTCCCGGTCTACAAGGCCTTGCTCGAAAACCTTCGGTTCCAGACTTTCTCAGAGCTTCACGAAGATGCGAAGAGGTCGGCAACCACTGCACCCGCTCTTTTGGAAAGAGCAAAGTCAACAAATACTGAAGATTCAAAAGACACTCGAGGAAGCAGGTGTCTGATCAACAAGCAGTATAACCTGTAACCTTCAAAAATGTTGTCGCGGAAGGGAGTAAGCGAAAAGCAGAACCACAACACAAGCAGACTTCCTCCACCCCTTCAAAGACACACAAGAAGGAGAATTCGAAAATCCCTCCTCAGCATACGGAAGATCCAGAAGCACCTGATTTTCCATGTTCAATGGAAGAAGTTAATGAACTACTCGATGCCTGGATTCAAGACGGCGCAATCAAATTGCCTTATGTCAAGAAGGAACCAACTGAAGAGGCCATGGAAAATCCTCGGTTTTGTCGCTTCCATAGATACGTCATCCATCCCACGAGTGATTGCAAAATTTTGAAGCGCATATTCAAAGAAAAGGTCGAATCCGGAGAGCTCAACCTGGGGACTGAGGGGGTGCACAAAAACCCCCTCCCAGTCAGAACTTTTACCATCTCCGAACCTCCTGTCAAGGAAACGGTCCAATCTCTGATCGAACATGTATGCGAGCTGTTGTATCTTTCGAAAGCTCAAAGGAAAGACATGTTTGCTGCACTGAACCACATCGTGTCCGGAAGACGTCTGCTTATCCAAGAGACTACCACCGGACCTTCAGCCACCGACACAGAAATGTATGACTGGGGACTGCTCACCACAGTGCACATTAAAGGAAATGAGTTCAAAAGGGCGTTCATCGATGTTGGTACCGCCGTCAACATCATCCCTTTGAAAACTCTCAGAGCTGCTGGTATTAATCGACGGGAAGCCACCCACGCCCCCATAGCAATCAGGGACCACGAAGGAATCTCCAGAAACGCATACGGCTTCATCACTATCAAAGTTACGGAAAGATCGATCTGCACTGAGGCCAAGTTTTTCATAATCCGGGAAGACCCTGGATACGACATGGTCCTTGGGAGAACTTGGATTCATGCTGAAAGGACAACGATGCCTTCAACACATCATGTCATCGACAAGGATTCCGAGTCGGAAGACGAAGCAGAGGACGCACCACCTTTTGAGCATCTGGAAGAAGTAAAAACTCTGATGGGACTTACGCAAGAACTTGGAGATAATCCGCACACCTTTGTCAGAAGGTTTCGAGCTCAGGCAAGTCTTATTCCTCCTCTTGCTCCAATATTACCAATGTTCAAATATGCTACTATGGTCCAAGGAATTCTCCCCATAAATAATTTAGCAGTCATCAAAAGCTACGAATGGGTGACTTCACCTCAGCAATATTACACTCAATGGTTGGGTTCAGAACTTCTTCAAATCGGTCACTCCATCGAGAGGTTTATTGATGAAGACTTGGCTAAGCATGATCAACACTATGTTGGATACTCTCTTCCGCGCGAGTGTCCATACGGACCACAATCGAGGAATTCCATCAGATAGGGAATTCCGAATCAGCGGAATATATTCAAGGCACGATCGACCAAGCCTAACAAGTTTCATGAAAGGGACCTGGTTCTCAAAGCAGTTCAGCACGGTCTTCATTCTACAAGGAACTCCAATTGGGAAGGACCATTCATGGTCACTGAATCCGTGGCCGGAGGATACTACAAATTGACCAATACAGATGGCAGAACCCTACCAGTAATTCACGAAAATTGGCTCAAGGCGTTTATCTGAAATTATTGGACATTTAAGGTATTGGGCGTTTGAAGCACTCATGGTGTTGGGATTTAACATTTATGATTTTCTTTCATTTGTATTTCAATTCCTCCAAAACATTTGCAATACTTGCAATCAATATTTGAATTCAGCAATTTATCAAAATTCAGTTCATATTTCGTAAAATAAAATCTCTACCAAATCTACAAGAAAATCCTCAACTATCAGTCAATCCAAAACCATCTAAATATCAAAAAACACAAGTATAAACCTCACATCTCTCAGAAGTTCAGAACTTCAAGAGATCAGCAAGAAAAGGCTTTCGCTCATCAGCATCCTTCAAGATTTTCAAAGTCGCCCTCTCCTTGTTAAACTCCTCGGTCATCTTGGAAATCTCGTCCTCCTTCTCCTTCACAGCATCATTTTGAAAGGGTATGTTCTTCTCACATGAATCCTTGATAACGTTTATTTGCTTACGAAGCCATTTCACGTTGAGGCCAAGTCTTTCTGAATTCTCCAAGTTAAACTCCCAACCAAAGAGTATATATGGAGTCACAGTATTCCTGGGTCTCGTATGCATATCACTCATGACACGCAAGATAACGCCTACTTGCATGATTAAAGCATAAGCACGCCCAGGGTTCCTGTCAACGATCATATGGCCGAACTTCTTCCATATCGTCTCATACAAGCGTGCATATCCAATGGGAACGCTGAATCCACCGACCAGTTCATGATACGGGAGTGAAGTGTTAAAGGTAGGATCGAAAGCGACCCCTGCAGTTGGATATTCGTACACTATTATACGGTTCTCGATCACTGGAGTGGCTCCCACGACTAAAGCAACAGTTCCTTCAGTATTCTCCGCTGCTGTCTCGGTTTCTTCTATCACTGAGGCAACAACCATCTGGGTTTCCATAACAGAAATAGCGACCTTCTCATGGACTTTAAATGCAGGGATGGTTGTCTCTTCATCAATAACTCCGGAATGGTTAGAGTTATCATCGTTGGCTCCAGTATCCTCAACTTCGATATTTAGCACCTAATACGAAGATTACATGAGGTTAGAGTCACGAATCCAAAGGAGATTATGAAACACAGTATACCAGCAATGAAACATCATCAAGGTTCATCATACTACATTCAAGGCACGGGAAAATAACATGGAAGTCATGAAAACACATTTTACGATGAGTCCGTCTGAAGAAACTGAACTCTGCCCTGTACTAGGAGACGAACTGGGAGCAATCTACAAGGAATACGAGAATGGGTTATATGCCATTCTCTTCGTATGTATGTCCTCTATGACATGTCAAAATTTCATGACAATCCGATGAACGAGTGAGTAGATGTGGCCAAAATATCAAGTAACGCGCAATCTGAAAAAGTTCTGGAAGTCTCCTGGAAGTTTACTATTTCTCCTTTTTCAGGCTCTGAACGTGCCCAAAACTTAAAAAGCTTCTTTGAAAAAGCTTGGAAATTTTCCGGGCTTGAATTTACACATGCAGGTCATCAAAATCCGACTCCGTACGAAGATTCTACAGCGTTTCTACTAAAAAGCTGGGTTCTGAATTTTCTGACGACAAAATTCGACTAAGTTTTCACATATTCACATGGGTTCTCATTCATTCGTTTACAAATCAGCAATTTTATACTTATACGAAGAATGTACATGATATATACTTACTTGAGGAATCTCCAAAGTGTCCAAGGGGTTGGAATTGTCCACATCAACGACAAGAGGAACATCACTCCCACCCGGCTCCGAATCTCGGGAATTACCTCCATTCCTATTCCCAGAGGATGATTGAGTTCCAGAATTCTCCATATCCATGAAGACTTCCTCATGTACACGTCTTTTACAATCAGTATTTTCATCTATGAAGCACCCCATTTGAACATGTAAAGAAATACTTACAGTTTCTTCGTCACTCAAATCAGCGATTGCTTGTTCAGTAGCAGAAAATTGAAGACCTTCAAGACTTGATGGAGTAAAACTCTGCAACAAAATTAACAACGTCGGCTTCATGATTCTAATGCTAATAGCAATGAAATTCACAGTGAGAAATATTGGGAACTAACCAAAGCACCAACTGGGGACTTTACGGTATTAGGTAACAGCTTATAACCTTTATGCCTGCCTTCTCCGCCATGAATAACTGCCTCAGTCTCTGAGAAATCTACACCGATTCGAGGGCGTATATTACGACCATCCTGTGGTGAAATCCAGTAATATAATCAGAATACAGTTCTTATAATTTCGTGAAGATTATATGAAGAAACATACCTGAGAGCATCCTGGAGACGACTTTCGTTTATCACCAGAAAGATACTTCAATCTTGGTCGACTGGAAATCATCTCAGCCGAAGGAAGATCCTTGAATGGAGGTCTGGGAAATCTTACAAAGCCACGCAAACACCCAAGTTTCTGGTCCCAGAATTCTGCATAACCTGGGGTTACATAGGCGGATCTATCAGAACCAGGAAACCAGTAGCTAGTCCCTTCCATGTGAGTATGATCCAAATGAGTCCTGAGTTGCTCAACTGATGTCTTCCTTCTCCGTATGGTTGGAACACACTGATCCATACCCATTTGTCGAGCTGCTCTATCAATATTATACTCCTCCACTGAAAGCTCTCCAAACGTGACTGATAGCAAATGACCAGGAGTGCAACTAAACATGAAAGATCTTTCTCCATCACTCAGGTGCGCACCAGACGTCAAACTCGTGCCTTCTCCAGTATTGAAAGTCATCGGCTGAGAAAGATAATCAGGGACTGACACCCACGGGCGAAAATTGAACTCAGATTCTTCATCTAACACATCAATAAAACGTATTTTAGAACGAGGCTGCTTGGTGGACCAACGCATGATCCTAGCATTATCTTTCTCAGGGAAAGTATGGCGCGCATCAGTATTCGGTCCTTGCAGAACATTACGTGGAGTAGGTGCATAATTCTTAAAATGCTCCCACATCAAAGCTTGAAGAAACATCGTGTTGGCATAACACTCAATCTTCATAGAGCCGTTCGACACACTGGAGTCTATAATCAAGGAGTCCAGGTTGTAATACAAGGAGCCTAAGAATAAACTACCTATCGGAAGTTGCTTACCTTGAGCCATCTTAATAGCAAAGGGAATCACAAAAGGCTTCAACAAGTTTCCACTGTCTTCAAAAACGCCTCTGGACAACCATAAACATAAGAAAGCATCAATGGGTAACATACCGTCGATGGGTTTATCAGAAACCTCGTCTTTAGGCCACCAGTGTGTAAGGAAATCTTTTTATACGCTTTTGGTAGCCAATCGTGGTGTAAATCCTAGCGGAAAAGATTGGTTCTTCCTTCCAGGAGCAAATCAACTTGTATGTTTTTTACAAGTTTATATCTTAGAGAAGATGAATTTACAGTATGTAATCATTATTGGTTTAATTATTGCAAAAGTCTTATGAAGTATATGTGCCTTTAAGTTTTTCATGAATCGAGCTGATATTTCATATATGCTCAGAAGTTAAATCTATTATGTTTTTTATAAATTGATAATAGAACAAACTCTTTGAGAAATTTTATCGCAGTATTGATCTACTCGTGATCACACTTTTGTGTTATTACTGCAACATACACTCCATAAGATATTCTTATGTTGAGTCATACGAATTAAAATTATCTCCTTGTTCATAACTGATGTTGAGATTAATTTAAGTCGATATTAAGGATATAAATCCATGTGATTTGTTAATGTCCAACAAAATCCTCTTTTTCTTAAAGAAAGGTCACTCATGTTGTTTTTTTGGGAATGACTTCAAATGGGGGAGAGTAAATGAACTTGTGCTTAATTGTTATATCTTTGTGGGGTGTGTGGTTGTGAAATTTACAGGGGATGCTTGTATCTTAAATCTCCTAGATGAGCGTTAATTATTTTGTTACTATGTGATATCATCTAAATAAAGTTGATATGTAACCACCTTGGAATCCTGAAGTATCTTTTGGTTGTATTCATTACGATCCCGTGATTTCGTACCTTTGCCAATTTTATTAACAAAAAGAGGGGGAATTATTTAGTAGTTTTGCACTACATACATATGATTTACAGATCATTATGTAGGGGGGTGAACCAATATTCTAAGATTTTACCTATTATGCAAAAGATGTAAGTATTAATTAATGGGGAGAAACATATCACCGTAGTATTACTTAAGAGTTGGGATACAATTGAACTTTGGAGAAGATAATAATATTATGTTTATGTATAACGCCGATTAAAAATATTTGTCTTCAAAGTTGTTATCGCTGTGGATCTTCAACAACAACGATGTTGAATTGAACACGTTCAGAATCATTGCAACTTGAAGTAACGAAGAATTCAAAGATCTGAAGAAACCAAGGAAATCAAGGCGTGATGGATTCGAGGAGTTTTTAAAGCTTTATTTTCAATCTGTATGTATTGATAGTTTGTCATGAGAATTGACGGGGGGGGGGGGATTGTTATATCATTGCTCGGTCGAACTCACAAGTGTTTCTATCTCAAGCTTGTTGTCAAATTTAGTTGTCAAAACTATATCTTGATTTCTAGTCTACAATTAGTTAAGTCTCGGATTAGGATAGAAGTGTCGTTGAGAAACGAACATCACGGCAGTCATCATTACGTTCTACCATTTGAAGGCGAAGATCAACTGAAGCTTTTGGATAACTTCTTCAATAAAAGGTAAGTGAAGACTGAATCACCTATTTCTCAAGTTATATTCATCTTTCTATCTATGAGACGTTGTCGCATAACTAATTAGATTATCATAAGCATATCAAGAATTTCGAGTCGAAAACTAATTACCAAGTTAAGAGACTTCTTGAAATATGACTAAGCTTAATGAAAATTTATTCATATTTGATGAATTTCGGTTAAGGACAATTTATTGTTCGGAATCAAAATCATGATTCAAGAATTAACATTCGAAAATAGCCTGGAAAAATGATATGTGTCATTGATATTATTTGGGAATGTTTCGAATCGATTTAGAGAGATATAGAACTACCGTAAATTCGGATATAATATAGTGTACGCACCAGTCTTACAAACTGGAAAAGCTGTTATAAGTATGAAGTCGTAATGCATGTACGCAATACAAGAAAAGGAGTAGCTATATGTCGACAAACAGATGTTTGGTACGTATATTCATATGCACACCTTTAAAAGTCTGTGAACTTGTGAATCAGGTTTGGTACGCAAACCAGTGTGTGTACTAGAAAGGAACTGTGATTACGGAACCGGTTTGGTATCCATACCGGTACACGTACCAAAAAAATTTATGTGGACTCCGGAACGTGGCTATGTTTAATTGGTATCCATACAAGTACGCATACCACAAAAGTTCTGTGGTACACGTACCATGACATAATTGTTCACGAATAAGTTAAGTAATTGTACCTTGTACGCCTACTTACCATGTCGATTAAATTCTTATGCACATAAAATTATTTCTCCGAGATAATTTGAATAATCTCTAAAAACACCACAGACATATTTTATCACATGATTGTGTTTCGAGTTAAGTCTTAAGTGTTTATGAAAATGCTCAAACTTATAATTCAGTTGGCTAGCTTCGGCTAACCATTCACGAGCGTGGTCTTATACGCGGTTCCGTTACGGTTCATCCCAAACCAGAGTGTATATCTTGATTATGTTAATCATATTCAAAGATTCATCTAACGGTGGATATTGTTTGTTTGGTTCCAAAGCTATCTTAGCTTAAACCTAAAGCAATCTATGCTTTGAATGTCTATAAAAGGGGAACCTCAAACAAGTGGGATATTTGAATCCCGACATCACTTTTCTTGGTGTGTCCTAGTTGTAACACTAGAGTCGTCCTCTTCCTAAAACCCTTTTAGGGTTTAGCGACTACAAAGACTTCGTAGGGATTCGTGAAGCCAGGTTCAGCTATTGTTTATCTGATAGCTCGAGTATCCTGATCTTGTTCGATTGTTGAGCTGCTCACTTGAACAAGATAGATATAAATCATCAAAGTTCTCTTCGTCTCAGACTTTGTTGATTCCAAAAGTTTTATACTTGTGAGGTGAATAATAATCTAGGCTGCACTTCGGGTTGCATAAGTCCGAATTTCGAGGTTAGCTAGACTTTATCTATTGCTGTCGATCTCCATCACCTTGATCTAACTTTTTGATCGCAAAGGAAATCACATATAGGCTTATTTGTGGGAGGAATATTGGTTTAAAGTCTTCAATTGAGTTGAAGCAACTCTTAGTTGATGTGATGTCAGCTAAGGGAATCAATTGCGCAGAGTCCTACCGGGATTCAAGAGGCGTAAGGAACGCGACCGTAACTAAATTTCTAGGAGGGTTTAATTCGGTCTCAACTACATTCCAATCCGAAGTTAATTGGCAGTATGCTAGTGTCTGTAGTGGCTTAATACAGTTTGGTGTTCAATATGGACTAGGTCACGAGGTTTTTCTGCATTTGCGGTTTCCTCGTTAACAAAACTTCTAGTGTCTATGTTATTTCTTTTCTGCATTATATTGTTTATCTTTATAACTGAAATATCACAAGTTGTGTGTTAATCAATCAAAGTAGATACATCCATCCTTGTTTGTTGGATACGACTTGATTGATATTTGGAAATTGATCTTTGAAATCACCAAGTACTCTGACCCGCAAATCAGGTTCACGGACTTGCCTCTATAAACGTTCTGATTGTGAGAGATAGAGATATAACTCTGAATATTCTTTCTTGATTGAGATTCATTAAATTGAACTCTCGGAATTATATTTGAGTTTGTCCACACAGGTTGCCTAAGAAAAAGGTGATGGTGTATTTTGGTACCCCGCGTTTTGAAAGCCCTTACATGAGCTACATATCTTTTCACTTATCTTTTCAACGTGCTAATCCTCTGCTGCATGCCCTTGCTACTTCTGACGGTGTCACTGTGCCATGCGGTTCCGTATTCGACTCTAACTCGGTCCCAAAAGGTACTTCCATATAGGTCATTTCCTAGTATTAAATCACTATCAACCACACACCAGGCACCAATAAGTGCAACATCCTCAGCGCATCCAAATCTAGCCATTCTTTTTTAACTTTAAACAAATTGATAAAATACAGAAAACATATCAGTAGGAGATAAAACTAATAGTTTTTTGGTGTGTTTGAATTAGGATGAATGAAACTCTATTTATAGAGTATCCAAAAATTGACCATTGGTGAACTAAAGGGTCGCGTAAGGGACGACTAATGGTTTGGCGTCTCAACTAGACATCCTTCCATGTTAGAATCACGTTTGATGGTCACTACCCATCCATATAGAATTTTATTATTTGCTCAAGATAACAATTATTCAACCTATGGCAGGCCATATTTACACACTTTACTTTTGTGTTAGATGTGACATAAGATGTCACCATCACAAAAATATTAAAGGATAGAGAAGGGAAATAAATATCACCCCAAACAGGAAATCCTTATGAAAGTGAATTATTTTTTTTTGGATGGGGGGTCAGGGAGCTCTGTTGGAAGGAAGTGACAACTCATAACCACTGTATAACATTGATGGAACTCACTGTTTAAGATTCGGAGATTTAATGACACATATGATGAAACGACAATATTTTATTACTTTGATGAGGTAGTGTGCACATTGATTGAGAATTTAAAATGAAGTCATTTAATAGTCACTCATTGTAGCATTGATGTGTATGGGTCATCCACTTTTGCAAGTTGGTTGAATAATGAGGCAACACAAAAAAGGTACAACTTATACACTCTAAATATCATCTACAACTTGTCGATACGATGGATATGTTATGAAGTCTAAATAAATTGATAATTTTTGGGATGGAGTGTCCATCATCTTTATGAATATTTGTCTTTTTTGGAATATAAGAATCTTCGTCATTATCAACAGATATATTTTTCGAGACAACTTCCAACGAGGAGTATTAATCTTAGTGAATTCAAATAAGATTTAATTTATTTCATTGATTTCGAATTACGACTCAAGATAGTACAGTGATCCTATATAATCAACAATTCTAAACCTAATTCACATTCGCAGGCACCGCAGATGCGAAGGAAGTGACAACACAAAACCACTTTATTACACTGATGGAGGTCACTGTTTAAGATTCAAAAAATTTACGACTCAAAGTGCCCGTTGCTGTATGTCAATTATTGTTGTCGCTTTTATAAGCCGTCCCATACCGTGATTGTTCATTTCAAACAGGAAGCCTATTGTCCCTGTGAAATTGCATTATTTGGTTAGGGATCTCGGATGGAAGGAAGTGACAACAGAACCACTGTAGTTCACATTGAGTTCACATCAATGTTTGAATTTTGATGACATGTCTGCCCAAGAATGTTGAATCTTGGGTCACCACTAGAGCCAGCCTTATGAACCCGCAACTCATCTTCTTCAATAGTCGTATAGCTGCTAATAATACTACCAGACATGAATTGGCAAGCACAAAATATAGAGATCAAGCAAATATTCACGTTACATGAAGCCTTAAATCATTCAACGATAAAAGAAATCCATAGCCTCAACATACCACAGCTATACTAATATTTTTACGTGAAGAAAGATATTAACTAAACCACAGTAACAAGAGAGACATAAAATCTTGGTTCAGAATGGCCAAGTCATACACGAATAATAATGCCATTACTTGAGATGATAGTTGACAATGCCGCTTGTGCACTGCTTTTTTTATCACCATTTTTAAAGATCCCAATGATTAGAATAGTTTGTCACCTTCTTACTTCCTCTGACTCCCAGCACAATCCATGAACTTCAAAACATCTTCTCTTAGATAAAATACCAGCACAAACCTTCTTCCCTTGGTAACAGAAACAATTCGTCATGCTACTTACTTTATCCCTCTGGCACAATGAACTTCGAAACATCATCTTCTCTCTTTTAGTAGTGACATAATTTGAATACCAGAAAAAAACCTTCTTCCCTCAGTGACGCATCTTGCTATAATTTACTAACTCAGTGAAATTCCTTGCGTAATCCTTTTTCACATGTTAGAGATGAGATAATAAATTATACAGGATAGAGTTTACGAGTTTGAGTTTTGATGATAAAACCAATACGTCCTTGATTCTGAAAAAATCCTGCACTACAGGCTAAAACCCACTTTTGCAGACCTAAAATAAGTCGATAGATCAGATTTCGAGAATGGAGAACTATCTAGTGCCAAGGAGAATGTACCTTTTCCATTCTTGTGTATCGTATACTCTGTTCAAAGTTTTCACCCTTTCAGATATTTAAAACGTGCAGCATACCTGCTCCCTTGCTTCACCACATAAAGACGATGACCGCTCCGAACATTCCTTCCTACTTTAAATAGACTAAATAAACTATAAAATTTAATTTCCAAGGAGACCCACCTAAGATGTCAAATGTACCATAGTAATTTGTTTTGCTTCCAAGGTCCCTTGCTAGTAGTAATATCAAACCGAATCAAGTCCCGATCTTGGGAGTTGATTCCTCGTTAGTCTCTTTAGGGGTATTATTAACTGGCTGCCACAATGCTACTTGAGTTGGTTCCCCGTTAGTCTCTTTAGGGGTAGTATTAACTGGCTGCCAATTCAATGATACTTGAGTTGATTCTCCATTAGTCCCTTTAGGGGTATTATTAACTGGCTTCCAATTTAATGATATCTGAGTTGTCTTGGGATGTGAATCAGCGCTGGTCTCTTTTAGAGTGATGCTAACTGGCTGCCAACCTGATGAAGCATGAGTTATAATCCACCTCTTGACGTTGATTAACATAGTCAAAATTTGAATAATTTGACCCAAAACAAGATCTTTCAAGCACTCGTTCTTTAGAACAGTGGCCGCTTCATATCTGTTCAGTGGTTAAAGCATACAATTAGTATTCACTACCAGAGATAGTCCTAATAATGCCATTTGAAATTCAAAATCAAAATAATTGGATGCCAATTGGAAAAAAACAAAGGTACCTGCTTTGAGTAGCCATAATTTTAGACCGCCCGTCAGGAGATGTAAGAAATTTCTGGATTCCATCCCATAAAGGTTTCGGGTACTGTTTGAGACTGCCACCTAGGGGATTCATGCATCCCCAGACCTTCTTACCTTTACGAACATAATATTGTGACGCACCAGCAGTCTGTTTTTCAACCACCTCTTGCTCAATAGCAGAATCTAGGGCTTTCTTAACGTCTATATTACTGTGTTTAAGATCACCATGGCGAATACAATCAGTTATATTCATTTCAGTTGGTTGCATCTTGTCCGTTTCTAAGGTAGCCAAAGCAAGTATAACAATCCCTGCAAGACCTTGTTCATATTCCGAAAACACTCGCTTTCCTGTAACCCCGTACGGGCTATTCTCCGGAGGGCTGTTAGCAGTCGCAGTAGAAGATGAGGGGACAGAGGCTTGACTGGAGGTGTTCTGCACCGTAGATATATGTGGTACATTCATGTTTGGGTTTGCAGAACCAACCTTAGAATTTGATTTCAGCTCTGGCAGGATGCCAGTGGGAGGATACTGTGTATTGTTGCGGTTTTCAGAAATACTTAATTTAAATTCAGGAATATTTGTAGGAGGACCTGAAGGAATGGTGTGTACATTATTTCTAGGCGGTACTGGATGTGGACCATGTGGATGAAAACTTGGGGGACCAAAGTTTGAAGGATATGGAAAGTTATTCGGTCTTTGTTGTTGGGGATAATGATGCTGGTGACTGCCGGGATAGTTGCTCCCGTTATTCCAAATAGGATTATGATTAGCTTGATTAAAACTGGGAATAGGCCCATTCATGAAGGGTCTAGGATTATTGACACCACTGTAGAACTCGTGTGGAGCAGGATTAGCTGGATTGGAACCGAGCACAGACCCATGAGATGGAACCGAATTAGGTTGACTGACATTGGGAATAGACCCACTTGAAAAAGATTTGGGCCTATTAGCACCGAAGAACTCATGAGGAGCTTCCTTATGTGGCTTTGTCTGTGGATATCCACGTTGGGGGTAACCTCCATTACTATAGTGACCTTCCTGTACACCAACCGGGACACTAGACGTTCTAGACATATTTGGCTGACTAGGGTTCCTCCTAACTTGTTTCCCTTTATTTTTATTGTAATCAACACCCCCAGCATTCCTAAAAGAGTTCTGGTCTTCTGCATAAAAGTTTTCGGATGAATGATCTACATGGTCGTTTATCTGCAAGGGGTCTTCAGAACTATTGTTTTTGTGTGTATCCGTGTTCCCTAAGCTATTCCCATTACTAATCAACTGTGATGCTTCCCCACTTTTAAGTGGGGGTCCTCCTGCTAAAAGGCTTGTCCAAAGCCAAACACTTTTTGCCGCAGCAAGAAGTGGTGCAGACGCACACATTGGTTGTGCTATAAGAATATTGTACCTCCTTAAACGTAATTGATGGAGCGCATTCGAGAAATCCCGATCACCGGATATCAACAAGTAATTTGCGGGTGCAGGATTGTCCACCGCCCAAAACAACATATCTACAAGAATCTTTTTATCACTAGCATCCTTCACACCTGCGGTTATACAATAAATTTCCAATTGTTACTTATTCTGTCACCAATTTCACAAAGAGAAACATCTATGTTATCAAAAAAATTCATCTACAACGAATTTCACAAAGAGAAGCATCAAACAACTACAACATCCGAATAAACAACTAGAAGGAGATCCCTAGTTCAATTCTCACTGGCAATCTCCAGGGCACATACCTCCAAGTAAGAACTAGAACATCAGAATTAAAACCCTAAAAACAAACTGGGCAAAAATTTCCCCAATTTCAAGAATTCAACTTTGACTAATCTTTCTTTTAGTTCTATTATTTCCTTATTAGGTAACATCTTAATCAATTTTGAGAATTCAATACCAGTAACTTCAAACTCATACCCAAGATTTAGAAAATTCTAACATAAAAACAGTTAAAAAAGAAAAAAGAAAATCAAGGGTTTACCAGCAGGAACATGATTGAGAGTGATTCCAGTGGAGGAAAGAGCATGTTGAACAGACATAGGTATCCGATTAGTATCACCATAAGCAGAAATAGAAATCGCTCCACAATAATTCATCTTAATAAGAGCAGAACTTATATTCTGTGCAATCGCATGTGGTTCACATCCTTTAGGCACATGACAATTCTCTATATCCCACCATACTGATGTCTTTGCATTCACATATTGTGCTTCCGCACCTCCTTCAGTAACCACCTCTCCTCCCATCGCCGCCGCCGTCGTCTAATTATTCTCCGATTATTTTTTAGATGGTTTTGTTAATTCTTTTATCATCAACAACCAAACCCATACCTCAAAAGCAAAACAAAGAAAGAAAAAAAACTAGTACTACTACTACTGATGATCTCCTGAATCTTCTCTCAGAAGATTACTATATAAGAAGAAGAAGAGAAGATTGGATTTGGGGAGAGAGAAACGAGGAGGAGGAGGAGGATAGAGTGGTTGAAAAGTGGGAATGGGACATGTAGGCAAGCAGATCTAGAGGAAACCGCTGAATAGAAGAGGAAGAGGCAAGGAGACTGACTGACTGATTATTGATTGACTTGAGTCAGAAGAGAGAAAAACATGACTATTTATAACCAGGCCCAAAGAAAATTCCTGAAATAATCATGAGTGATTTAGGAAATACGATTGTGGAAGGGAATATGGAAAGATATTTGATTTGGAATCCAATTTATACGGCAATTATAAGGAAGACTCTTTAGATTCTGTATCCGAAAGCGTCTTTGAAGATTCCGGTCTTTATTAGCTTCCTTGGAAATACTATATAGAGTATTTTAATTTCTTTTTGCTAAAGGAAACAACTCTAGAGTTTTGCTGATTTTGAGTAGCTAGCTAACCCGTATTGTCATGCGAGTCCACGAGAGTCTTTTGAGTAACTAGCTAGCAATTTGTTACTAGATTTTATTTGTATTTTCTCAAAAATAACATTAATAACATGTTATTAATATTCTTTTGAGGTGTGAGCCTGGCGCTCGAGTCAGCACAAGTATCATCCTAGATGTAAACGTGAGTAGGCAAACTGTATAGTTGCCTAGACTCTTTTTCTTAGAAAAAGAAAAATAACGTAGTGCAACTGGTAGTCTCTCGTGCAAAAGCGATGGGACGTTTATGCGTTTATGTGACGATGGCTTTTGCTTTTTATCACTTGTGAATTTTATTCAGGGGTTAAATATTTTTTCTGAATTTTGTCGGTGACCTTTTGAAATGTACGGATTCTATTTTATATCGTTTGGAGGTCCTGCTTGGTGTGGTTGGATTTGTTAGGTGGTACGAAATTAAGACTGTGATTGTTAACTAGCCAATGGCCAAAGTAGGTTTCAGGTCTCAGTGCTTCACAAGGCTGGGTTTGACCATCCAGAATAAGCCTCTAGCTGCAACATGATCCCCTGTACAATGTGACTCGAGAATAGTCCAACCCCTCATGTCCTTGACTTGGTCATGCATTAACTTAGGTGTGTTTCCCTAACTATGACTTTAGGTTGCTGCTTTACATGAACATGGCTACAAGTGATGATCTGATTACTAAACTCGAAGTTGCTACGTATCCCCACAATCACTCCCCCACTTTCTCCCCCACTAGGTGGCTTCATCACTCACCATTGATTTTCTTTCTGATGGGCTGTTGGGGAGTTAGCAGTCTTAATTTCGTACCATGGAATTTTGCAGCCTTTGTATCCTAGTTTAATTGGGGGCCATGACTTCTAATTGGGGGCCATGGAATTTTGTTTGCACCCCAAATTTTTCAGGAGTGTAAAAATCGGAAGATGAATATATTATTTTACCCTTCATTAATATTTTTTTATCAAATAACGACCCTTCACCGACATTAACGACAGTTTAGGGTCGTCATATACATCATGATCAAAACAATAACGACTCTAAACTGTCATACACTAACGACTCTTTTTAGAGATTAACGACAGTCTATAACGACATTTCTAAAACATTAACGACTGTTTAAATCGTCAAATGCGTAACCAAAACAGTAACGACCCTTCCAAAGGATCGTCAGGGAATTAATCATTTTTATGACGACCCAAAGCTGTCGTACATTTCCGCCATTAATGGATCTTCGACAGTTTAGATTCGTCACTTAAACAGTCTAAACATTAACGACCGTTGAGGGTCGTCAATGAAAATTTTTAATACCTTGACGATTTTTCATACTATCTGGGCAAAAAAAAAAAAGTTAGACTAAAAATTGCAGACAAAAAATCTGGAAAAGAAAAATTAAACTCTAATTAAATAAGATTATCACTAATTAATTAAGATTATCACTAATTAATTAAATTTTAACTCTAATCATTTAGGGCATTTTAATTATTTAAAAAATATTTTTATAAGGGGTGACCCAAATTAGGTTCTGGTGACCTTTTTTGTCCTCTAATACATGACCCCCAATTAATTCCGATGGCCCCCAAATAAACTAGGCTTTATATTTGTAAGGTGAGTGTGGGGAGGGCTGGGGGAGGGCCAGCGGGGGGCGTTTAGCATTTTCGTACTAAACTGGTAATGTTTACTGAAGGGTATAGAACAGTTTATGTGACAAGTGATTTGGTAGGTAACTAAGTGTGGCTACTAGTCTCTGTCGGAAGGTTTAGGTACACCTAGCTTTCCAGATGTACCAAGACTCCAGGGCACAAAACTCAGCCTAGCCAACATGATGCTAAAAGGTACAGTTTTTCCGGTGAACCAAATATTAAACCAATCAGAAAATTTAGTACAGTTGTGAAAAACACCAAAGAAAGGTTCATGCACGAACAAGTTCAAAACAGATTTTGCAAAAATAAAATTCATGAACAGCTGGGTCATTGTTTCCTCCCCATAAACAAAACACACAACATGCAGACTTGGAAGAATTCAGCTAATGAACAGGCAGAATTTCACACTTCCATGACAAAGTTTCAATTCTGGGAATCACATTTGTTCCGCCTATGAGGTCCTATTTGGGGTTGTTCATGTTTTGGGACCTTCCAGTATCTTTTCATCTTCGTGTACAAAGAATTGACACTTAGACAGTGAACCTGCCCTCTTTAGTAAGCTGCCAAACATGCTCATCGCACTTAAAACGGAAAGAGATAATATCAATAGCAGAGATGACTTGCACCAATATTACCAAAGCAGCTTCTATCTTTGTCCAAATTCTCCAAGTTCTACTGACATTATTTGTTAAATGGGAAACCAGTATATTCTGATTAGAAGTACATTGAAAGACTTACCAGCGTGAATTGGATGAAGATTGAACAGAAAAAAATTACAAACTGAACAGAATTATATACGAGAATCTGATAGCTAGCTGCTTTCAATTGTTTCTTGTTCTTTTTCTCTTGTCTTGAAATTAAGAAATAAGTACTCCTCGAATTTCTGTTAAATATAGTTGGAGATATATTCATGACAAGGGTTCTGCTGAATCACCCAGACGAGACAGATGGAGGTAAGCATCAGTTCCTGTTAAAAATAACAATTACTCCAAATTATTACGTAGATGTACGCGCAAAGTGAAATAGCAACAGCATGATATGTAAGATGTTTGGATTAGGTTGCTTTAAGAACAGGAAACGATGATGTACTTACCATATCCTTCCATGGAAATAACTTGTAGATCACCTCCAAAATATCGAGCATAGAGACGGCTTATAGGAATCCCACATCCATACCCAGCCATTGTTGCCGTATCAGATGACGACATAGTCATGTTTTCGTCCAATGGGCTTTTTGATGTACTATAAAGATAAGAAAACAATTTCGGAAGATCACATCTTGGTATACCACCCCCCTCATCTGATATCTACAGACAAAAATGAAAGCAAAAACATCCCTAATCATTTATCTGCAACAAAAAGTTATAACAGGTATCTTTGTATGTAGTTAGTTACACCCTCTGGCCTCTGCATTACCTTTATCGTGACATCCTGCAACCCGTCAGCAACTATTATTCTAATAGGAGGTGCAACCTCATCTGAATCCATAAAGCGCTCTTGAACAGCACGTAAAGAGTTCTTAACCAACTCAAACACCATAAGATGTAAGTGTGATGGAACATACCTGCCATAAAAGCAAATGATAAAACATGGGTCTCGGTTGACTGTAAGATGTGGAGCGCTGCCCATTCAAAGCTTGGAATAATGGGTTTAGAGCAAATTCTAGAATGTAAAGGAGAGTAGGGAACTTACGGGAATGTAAAATTGTGGTCGCCATAGATTTTAACATCAGGTGAGCTTCCATACTCTCTTAAGCAAATAGAACGGGCATCCTCACTGGCATTTCGCGCTACCTCCAAGGGAGACATTCTTGTATGTATGCAACCTATACAATCAGGTAGTGGATCGGGGTCGTGCAAAGCTACATGCTGACCTGAGTTTTCATGAAATTTTGATCAGTTATACTAAATTGTCGGTGAAGATACATGATAAAAAAAGTTGACAAAATAAAGAATGGGGCAAACCAATAAGCATACGGATCCCAATTCTTGACATGTAAAATCGGTCAAGAAACTGATGAATTTCGCTCAAATCTTGGATATTGATCTTTGGACCAAGGTCTTGCTTCAGCTGTTGAACACCTAAAGCCAAGGTAGGAGCCACTGAGGTATGTTTCAATCTGATTGACTTAATCGTTTGTGTAAAAGCTAACTCATCGTTAGTGTCGTTGATCTCTTTAAAGGAACGTACATCACTGAACGAATCAACATACCAATCTCGAACCTATCAAATACGAATTCATTAAAATTATCAATCTAATATGCAAATGAAATTCAGACCTCAACTTCAAAAAAATAGACCACTATCAAGACTCGATCAAGTAACCACGTAAAATATATTTGAAATAACCAAGCAATTCATACAACTACATACAACATTTGGCAAAAAACAAAAAATTGTGAGTCTAAATTTTCCCATTAGACTATTACAAATGAATTATCTAGATCAAACAAACCTATGACAATCAATTTTTACACCGTATGAACACAAAGGTTCCGATGAAGAATAAAATCACAAAATAAATAAGCTATAAAACTAATGACTGAATTATACCAGAAGGCGTTTCTGATAATCCATAAGGTACTAATATCTCGAGTCAAAGAACTTCTCTAGCAATTCTAATAGCAAACTCTTTATGAGGAAACCCAGCTGAAAAGAGAGTGTTTTGTAATAGGTACTGGTCCAAATTCAGTCATGCATCTTAACTGATGCCTGTCCTTTGCATTTTACCTCATTTTCTCAATTCAGCAATTAAATTTTTTAAATCTTTTGAATATCTTTTAGCTGCCATTAAATCATTGTTTGTGAAAACTGAATTGAATTTAAAGAAGAAAAAGAAGAATGAACCTGAAGAAGAAGAAGAGATCACATTTACGAAAGTGGGAAGGTTCATTGTTCTTGCAGGTTTTTTTTTATCACATTTTTCCATGTAGCTATTTTTGGTGATCATGTGTAATTTGCCCTTTTTTTGTCCCTGATATCTCAATTAAACTAGAGCTCTTTATGGTATGTGATGTATTATGGATGTCCCATATCGATATTGAAGCACCATTTATAGTCCATCTTAGAATTACTTTGAATATGCCAAGTATGTCCTTGGTGCTAGTATAAATTAGAAGACATAAGGCTAAAGGAGAAAGAGTTTGGGTTTTAGAATACTGTGTGAGAGATGTTCTCTTCTTTCAAACCTAATTGTTATCTCTAGGGGGAATTAGATCATCTAATTCTAGAGTATCAACTAGATGCCTCTCATAATCTTATAGTTTCCAATTTAATTGGGTAGAAATTGTAAGTTATTTGAGAAGAATCTCCATTATTAGGTTCTTCCTTTATTCAAAGGGTAGAAGAAACTAAATTGGTTGATTATTTATCCTTTTCAAGTTATCAATTTCAATTTATTTTCGTTGTAAGCTTCCGCTTCTCATCAGTAACTAATCATGGAAATGAACTAAAATCACTAGCAACAGAACACCTAAAGCTAAGGCATGAGCCACTAAGCTATGTCTCAATCTGACCGACTTAATCGTTTGTATAAAAGCTAAGTCATCCTTAGTATCACTGAGCATTGATCTCTTTATTCAAACTAACATCGCCGGACGAATCAGCATATCAGTATCATACATAATAAACAACATGCAAATTCCTTGATTGAATCAATCTAATGTAAATGACATTCAACTATTGAAGCCTCAAATTCACAATTTTAAAGATGGACCAATACCAAAATTCTACCAAGTAGCCAAGTAAGATATAATCCAAAATTCCAACCAATTCGAGACAAACTACAGTTTGCAAACCCAAATTTCCTCATTGTACTATTAGAAATTCTCCATGAATTAGCAGATTCAACAAACCGAACACATTCATTATATGTATAATTTAAGAAAAAACATAGTTTCCCATCAAGACTAAACCTACAAAGAACTCATCATCTTCATCCCATTTATCCTAAGAAGATTATAAAAAAAAAAAAAACATAACTTACGACATCCCCATTAATCCACATATATAAAAAGGTAAAATGCATTGATATAAACTCATAAAATCAGATAAACACAAGAACCCAACCAGCAAGCTGAAAATGTAAGTAAAAGAAGAAATGAATGAAATGTATATACCTTCAAAACAGCAGGTTTTTCTGACAATCCATAAGGTAATTTCTCAAGTTCGAGAGCTTTCCTAGCAATCCTAATAGCAAGTTCTTTATGAAGAAACTGAGCTGAAATGAGTAAGTTCTTTTCAGTAGGTCTTGATCCAAACTCAGTCATGTATCTTAAACTGACTCCTGTTCTTTTCATTTTACCCCATTTTTTCAATTCATTAATTAAATCTTTTGAATAAGTTTCAGATAATTTTTTAGCTGCCATTAAAAAAATATTGTTACTGAACTGAAATTGAAAGAAGAATGAATCTGAAGAAGAAGACACATTGATCTTGTTTACTACAGGATAGTAGTTTGACAGATTACACCCCTTTAATGCTAGATGTTTTAACAATAATGTATGGGTAAAATGGTCTATTTAGCATTGATTGAAAGATCTTTTTATTGTTTTGCTATGTGAAGTGTCCTTTTGATTTCCCTGTTTAAGAAAGGCTAAAGTAAGTAAAGTGTCAATGTCCCTGGTCTTAATCCTATGCTAGTGCTAGTCACTTTTACCAGATCCTGCGGATTCTAATTGTTTCGTTTTCCCATTAATACCTCCCTCTTCTTTGTGTACGTGTGTTGTATGCGTAGGTTTTTGGCCAGCTGATAAACTTTGATAAGTTTTGTTCAGTAAAAAGGTTCATCATCATGGACATTGAATAATAAATATCTTCTTTAAGTTAGGATTGAAGGAGCTCCTTTTCATTGATAAATCTAAGTAAAACAAGAATTCCATATCCGTTAATGGGGATGGATTTTGGCTAAGGTTGTATTTTGTGATGAAAGGATAATACTATTTTTCCAAATTCAAATCCAAAGTCTTTTCCAATAGCAAGTACCGGATCGGTTAGAGAATATCTCATAAAAGATAACATAGGTTTTACGCCGCCTTGTCAAGCCTTGCACAATCCGCACTACCTCAGGCAAAATACTTGACGGTATTTGCGCCGCGTTTGGTTTTGTTTTGGACTAGATGAGTAATCACCGATTTAATGGGATTACGAATTCTCGACCATTAATGCGGATATACTTACACCATGTCTGTGTTGCAGAAGCTACGGGGGATTTCTCCTTCACAATTATGCCGACTGCAGCGCTACAGCCCCCTCCCCCCCTCCCCCCCAAACTGCAGGGTTGCCTTTACGTGTGCGCTGATTGAGGGTCGAAGAAAGTAAACGGAAATTAAAAAAAAAGGGGTTGTTAGTCTACGTACCGGAAACCCACCTCTTCCACGCGAATCGCCGCCCTCCAAGTCTGTCTGTCCAGCACCTGCTCCGGAGATAGATTTCTCTTGCTCATGTCTTTATTTATGGAGTCATCCCATGTTAGCTTCGGTCGGCCTCTGCGTTTCATCCTTCCTTCAACGCGCCTAATACGACCTACTCGCACTGGAGCATCAGACGATCTTCGCTGGAGATGCCCAAACCAGCGCAGCCGATGCAGGGCGAGCATCTCCTCGATTGGTGCTACCATAAGTTTATCTTTGGTATCCCGTTTCAATAATATCCTTTAGGATGATAATACTATCCTTGATCCTAATAAAAAGAAAACATAAAAAACATAAATCATTTTATCTTTGATATCCCCTTTCAATCTCACAATTGTCGACGCCTCTTCTTCTCTTCTTCCATAATTTCTTCATTTTATTGTCAATTGATCGACGATTCCAAAAAGTTCTCTGTCGACCAATACCTTCTACAAAAATGAAACTGCGAATCCAACAATGTCAAAGGGCTTCAATTGATCATGTAATTGATCATGTAGTCAGAATTACGACATAAAAGTAACTTAAACAAGTTTTGAAAGATGCATGTAATTGCAAAACAAGAAGAGGAAGAGGACGGTCTACTGATAGACACATTTATGTGCCTAAATTGTCCTCAATCTTTCGTATTGTTGGTACTCGTTTTCGTCCTTATTATGGTGTTTTGTGTATTTTTAGGTATTTTTGGAAAATAAATATTGTTGGAAATATCGACTCGAAAAATCACTCGGAACACCCCCGGAGGACACTTGCTATACGGAGCCCAGATTTGGTTAAGGGGCACCTCAATTACTAAGGGGCACCCCCCAAAAAGGCAGCTGCTATTCGCACCCCACAACTGGTTAGGGGGACACCATCTTATTCGTTTGAAACTTAAAAATTGGCGGGAAAAATGTGGCAGCTCTCTGAGAATTTTCGATCGAAATTTGAAGATGTTATAGTGTGATTCAATGGCTAAAACTTCACGGGAACACTTGACTGAGATATACATGCGTGGTATGGACTTCAAAATCATCCGGATTTGGTTGGATAATCGGCAGTGAAGAAAACAGGGTTGCTCGGGTTTTGGTTGCTCCATCACGAGTTCTGTGTAGTTGGCGTGTGGATTGATAGAGTTTTACTTCTGGTGGAACGTGAAAACAATGCCCTGAGAGTATATCGACATCAGCAGGCGTGTGAAGAGGCGAGAAAGGAAAGAAAATTTCCTTTATTATTTTTTCTTTACTGTCGAGATATGGGAAGATTTTATGGAGTAATGAGGGAGATTCTTAGTCCAGAGGTGTATAAATAGGCTATTGGGGTCGAGCAGAAGGTGGACGGAGAGATTGGGAGAAGTTTAGAGCACCACAGAGTCAAAAAATCGAACTTGCAGAGAGACCACCTGCTGCTGCTGCTGCCATTGAAGAACACTGAAGAACACGAAGAACGGACCTGCACCAGCAGTCGTTTTTGAACAGTGACAGCAACTCATTATGTGGGTCACAGTTTACAGGCAGACTTATTTGCTACAGCGTTTGCGACACAGCTGCAGCAGTCTTATTTTTCCACCGAGGGTCGTAGTTCTCTGGTTTGTAACAAATATAATTGTTACAAACCCGTTTTTATTGTATTTCTCATATTCTCATCATTTGTAAACCATTTTTGAGCATCAATGAAATTCTTTGAGAGGTTTTCCAACATGATGAGAGGCTAATTCTCTCGTAACCAAGGCAATGGATGAATCTATTCACACATGAACAATGGGTAACTATTTCATTTTCTCTAGTATTTAATTATAATTCACTCAATCACTGCTTTTGCAGAGTTCTTAAAAGTTTGCATAATTTTCTTCATTAGTTGTGATTCAATTAGATAGGTTATGCTTTGGTTAGATAATCTATGCTTAAGGGATACAATTAATTTTTGAGAATATGTTTGATTATTTGTGGATTAAGAAATAAAGGATTAAAAGGATAATTAGAGTTGTGAAATATTTGACATCATTCATGTGTAATAGTGGAATCTAGTGTCTTGGTTACCTCTCGCCCACTTTGTTAATATTTTTGTATATAATTTTATTAAATCATTAAATTTAATCTTCACAAGTCCGAGAGTTTGAACCTCATTACTACAATCATAAAAAAATTAATATCAATTTTTGGCGCCGCCGACGCGGGCTTGTCTTTAGGATGGAGTTTTTAGATTTATTTATTTTTGTTTTTTTTATTTTTATTAGTTTTATTTGTTCTTCTTTACGTTTTTGGGTTTTTGTCTTTTCCTTTCAGATTTTGGGAATTTGGAGCGAAAGAAATTTTTGCCAAAGCTTTTGGCGAATATTTAAAGACTTGAAGTAAAAGGCAAAGCGAAAGAAGCTAAAGAAGAAGAATTTTTTTATTATTATTTTATAGAAAAAGAGAAAAAAAAAGAGAGTGTTATTTTATTAGATTGTATTAGGAATTCTTTTTATTTTGTATTTTTCTTTTTCTTTTTGCACTTTATTTTTTGGACCTTTCTTTTGGACTTTGAACATTTGGACATTAATTTTTTTAAACCCTACGGAAGGGTAGATTAAATATTAAACTGTTTGCAGAGAAGGACGGTGATTATGATATCACCTCGGCCCCTCGGGTTCGTACACAACATAGGAGTTGTGGCCCGAGTCGACAACAACGGTTCATCCCCCGTCTGGAACGGGAGGTAAGTTTGTCGAAACACTCGTGAATCCCCTGTCAGCGAGTTACTGTATTCCTTCGTTTGCATATATGCTGAGGAACTGAAAACGGCTGTTTTAAATTCCTAGTAAAGGGTAAGGACTGGCCATACAAGATAAGGGTTCGGATCTCATCACCGTTCTCTTCTTGCCTGCCTTAGGAAAACGAAACCAAACGCGAACCTAACCTTTAAAAATTGGAATAGAACGAGACCTATAGGGTAACGAGCTTAGTAGGAAAGTCGTTCGAAAAATATTGGTTACTCTTTTATCATACTTCGAAGTTCATGATGGTCTCTGTGAGTTGAATGCGTGACTGCGCCGCCTTGTGATAGCGGTGAGGCCTTGGGTATCAAAGCTCCACTGAGCTTCCCTCGCCTCAATTCAACTTACTTTGACTTGGATTGACTCCAGAGGGGTTTGCTTAAATTGTAACGAATTCCCTTTCGAAGGATTAGAAGCTGGTCTAGAAACAATCTAAGTGGAGCCATCATGCTTTATGTTTGCTAGAATTCAGTAGGTTTGCTGTGGTGGAGTCAGCCTTGTTTATGTTTGCATAGAACTTCCCTTCCCTTTTAGGGCTTTTCTTTTTAGTTTTGTTTTTCTAGTGTATGCCCGAGGTAGAACGGGCTTGGAAAAGAAACACTCTAGGTCGTCTGATTAGTGATAAACCTAGTAGTTCTTCTTGTGAAGGCGGGGAGCTCGAAGACTCTTCTTTAGAGAGTCCCGTTTTTGGAAACTTCAGTTTTTAGAATCTGCTTCTTTGTGAAGAAAGTACTCCTAGTCCTTCGGTAGTGCCAGAAATGGAAACTTTAAAAGCTTTATTGAACCCAACTAGGACCTCTCGTCCGTCTTGTATCAAGTTAGCTGAAACCGAGACAAATTATGAACTCAAACCTGGGACTTTACAGATGCTCCCAACCTTTTTAGGAAAAGAGAATGAGAACCCCTATTTTCATGTTAGGAAATTTGAGGAAGTATGTAGTACTCTGAAAATTAAAAACCTTAGTGATGATGCACTGAAACTTAGGTTATTCCCCTTTTCCTTAAAAGATAAAGCCAAATCTTGGATGTATAGTTTGGATTCGGAGTCAATTGAAACCTATGAACAACTTACATCTGCCGTTATACATAAGTTTTTCCCAAGGCACAAAACATCGTCTATTAGGACACAAATTTGTACTTTTGCTCAACAAGAGGGAGAATCTTTATATAGGTATTTAGAAAGGTTCAATGACTTAATTTCTCAATGTCCTCATCATGGTTTAGAGAAGGTTAGGTTAGTTCAGATCCTCTACGAGGGTTCAGACTATTCAACAACAACCATGGTGGGTTTGAAAATAAAACTGTTGATGAGGCGATGACATTCTTGAATGAAATCGCCAATAAGACCCAACAATGGGAAAATAATAGGGAACCCCAGAAAACAATTCTTCTAAGTAGAGAAAATGTCAATAGGGTAGAAGGATCTTATGAGTCAGATGCTAAAATAGCAGTCATAGTCAAAAGGTTAGAAGCGTTGGAATTAGGTCATTCTAGTGGTAGAATAGAGCCTTTTTGGGAAGGCCATACTATTGAAGAGCAAGCCAATGCTCTTTATAACAACACTAGATTCGATAACTGTCAGAAGTTTGACCCTTATTCAGAAACCTATAACCCTGGCTGGAGAAACCATCCCAACCTTTCTTGGTCTAAGGGCCAGAATCAAGGTCAGTCTAGTAACTCTCAAGCTCCCCCAGGTTTTGGCTATACTAAGAATCCTTCAGCCCCGGCTCAGTTTCAGAACCCATCGGATAAGAAGATTATGAGTTTAAAAGCGTCTCTTGCTTTGTTAACTCGTAACACTATGCAGTTTCAGCAATCTGTTGCTCAAGGTATAGAAGAAAATAAGAGAATAGGTCAGGCTAAGTCTCAGGCTATTTCCGAGTTGAAAACCCAGGTTAGTCATATAAATGAGTCTTTAAGAGAAAGAGGTAAGTTTCCTAGTCAAACTCAACCAAACCCTAGAGGAATTAATGAAATAGGTGAAAGACCATCCGATCATGTAAATGCTATTAAAACCCTTAGGAGCGGTAGAGAGATAGACAACAAGGTTTTCATGCCTAATAGTGAACATGTTGTAGTTCACCCTTCTGAGCCAGAGAATGAGAAAACTGATAGAGTCTCCAAAGAGACCAATGAGGGTTCTGCTGAGCCCGGCTTTGTTCCCAGAGCTCCGTTTCCTCAGCTTCTAGTTCCGACTAAGAGGGAGTCCAACTTTAATGATATATTGGAGGTTTTTAAGCAAGTTACTATCAACCTACCGTTGTTGGATGCGATTAAGCAGATTCCGGCTTATGCCAAGTTCCTTAAGGACTTGTGTACACGAAAGCGTAAGCTTAGTGTCCAAAAGAAAGTCTTCCTAGCTAGTCACGTGAGTTCCATTATTCAGAATACCACTACTCCTAAGTATAAAGACCCAGGGTCCCCTACCATTTCTTGCACAATAGGTAAACACCGTGTTGAGAAAGCTTTGCTTGACTTAGGAGCCAGTGTGAATTTACTTCCATACCATGTGTACCTTAAGATAGGACTTGGTGAGATGAAACCTACCCAGATGACACTCCAGTTAGCTGATAGGTCCGTTAAAATTCCTCGTGGTGTGATCGAGGATGTTCTTATTGAGGTCGAAAAGTTTATTTATCCAATGGATTTTTTTATCCTAGATACCCAACCTGTCCCTGACCCAGAGAACCAGGTACCGGTGATTTTAGGTCGCCCATTTTTAGCAACATCCAATGCAATCATTAACTGTCGAACTGGTATTATGAATTTGTCTTTTGGTAATATGACTATTTAGCTGAACATCTTTCACATTAGTAAGCTACCCCATGAACTGGACGACTCGAGCGTAGAAGAGGTGAACATGATAGGCACCTTAGTAGAGGAGTCATTACCAAACACTTTGATAGAAGATCCATTAGAGAAATGCCTATCTCACTTTGGGATTGATTTTGATGATGATGATGTGATTAATGAGGTGAATGCTTTGTTAGATTAAACCCTTTTGTTAGACACTAGTAATGGATGGAAAACTAAGTTCAAACCTTTACCTGTTTCCGAGTCTACCCTAGTTCCTTCGTTGTAAAAGCCTCTCAAGTTGGACCTTAAACCATTACCAGATACCCTGAAGTATGTGTTTTTAGGCCCCTCTGAAACTTTACCTGTGATTATAGCATCCGACTTGGATAGTGATCAGGAAAGTAGGCTAGTGACTGTCCTTCAGAATAACAAGGAAGCTTTAGGGTGGACCATAGCAGACATTAAGGGTATAAGTCCTATTGATTGTATGCATCATATCTATTTAGAGAGTGACACCAAACCTTCTAGGGAGATGCAACGTCGACTGAACCCTAATATGAAAGAAGTTGTTCGAACCGAGGTTCTGAAGCTGTTAGATGCAGGCATTATCTACCCCATTTCAGACAGTAAGTGGGTCAGCCCCGTTCAGGTTGTTCCCAAGAAATGGTATTACTGTAGTCCAGAATGATAACAATGAGTTAATCCCAACCCGAATGACCACGAGTTGGCGTGTCTGTATTGACTATAGAAAATTGAACAAGGTCACTAGGAAGGACCACTTTCCCCTTCCCTTCATCGACCAAATGCTAGAGAGATTAGCTGGACGTAGCCATTATTGCTTTTTAGATGGATACGGTTATAATCAGGTTCCTATTCCCCAGAAGACCAAGAGAAAACCACTTTTACCTGTCCCTTTGGTACCTTTGCGTATAGACGCATGCCTTTCGGCCTATGTAATGCCCCTGCGACCTTTCAGCGTTGTATGATGAGCATATTTTCTGACATGGTAGAACGGTTCTTAGAGGTCTTTATGGATGATTTTTCAGTGTTTGGTTCGTTTCGATGAGTGCTTGCATCATTTGTCATTAGTTTTGACTAGGTGTAAGGAAAAGAATTTAGTGCTTAATTGGGAGAAATGTCACTTCATGGTTCGTTCAGGAATTGTTCTAGGGCATATCGTATCTTCAAAGGGTATAGAGGTAGATAGAGCCAAAGTTGACCTTATTAAAACTTTACCGGTCCCAAAAACCGTAAAAGGTATTAGGTCATTCTTAGGGCATGCTGGTTTTTATCGTCGATTCATTAAGGATTTTAGCTTGATTTCTAGACCTCTTTGCAATTTGCTTGCAAAAGATGTTAAGTTTGTCTTTGATGATGCTTGTTTAGAGGCTTTCGAGAAGCTTAAAACTTTACTCACTAGCCCCCATAGTCCAGGCACCCAACTGGAACCTACCCTTTGAAATCATGTGATGCTTCAGATTATGCTATTGGTGTTGTGCTAGGTCAGCGAGAAAACAAGTTACTTCATGTAATTTACTATGCTAGCAAAACTCTGAATGATGCCCAGTTGAACTATACCACTACGGAGAAGGAACTGTTAGCCATTGTGTTTGCCTTAGACAAGTTTAGACCCTATCTCTTAGGTTCTAAGATCGTAATATATACTGATCATGCTGCTTTGAAATATCTTTTGTCTAAGAAGGATACGAAACCTAGATTGATTAGGTGGATCCTGTTGTTACAAGAGTTTTCTCCGGACATTAGAGACAAAAAGGGTGCAGAAAATGTAGTAGCAGACCACTTGTCTAGACTTGTTGTGGATACCCTTAATGATTCCCTTCCTATAAGGGACAGCTTTCCTGATGAACAATTGTTCTTTGTTACCCAATTACCTTGGTATGCGAATATAGTGAACTATCTTGTTACTGGTCGAATGCCCCAACATTGGGGTAAACAAGAGCGTTCTAGATTTTTAGCTGAGGTTAAGCACTTCTTTTGGGATGATCCTTATTTGTTTAAGTATTGTCCAGACCAGATTATTAGGAGATGTATACCTGAGAGTGACCAGTCCAGTATTATTTCCTTTTGTCATGATCATGCGTGTGGGGGTCACTTTAGTGCTAAGAAGACTGCTGCTAAGATATTGCAGTGTGGATTCTATTGGCCTTCGTTGTTTAAAGACTCCCACAGTTACTGTGTTACTTGTGAACGTTGCCAGAAATTAGGAACCATTTCCCGTAGGAACATGATGCCCTTGAACCCTATTTTAGTTGTCGAGGTCTTTGATGTGTGGGGTATTGACTTTATGGGTCCGTTTCCTAATTCTTTTGGTAACCTATACATCCTTGTCGTGTAGACTATGTCTCTAAGTGGATTGAGGCGGTTGCGTGTAAAACCAATGACCATAGGGTTGTGATTGATTTCTTGAAAAATAATATTCTTACACGTTTTGGTACACCGCGAGCTATAATTAGTGATGGTGGGTCGCACTTTTGTAATGGACCTTTTAGGCTTTTGATGAAGAAATATGGTATTACACATAAGGTAGCTACCCCGTATCATCCACAGACTAGTGGTCAGGTTGAGGTTTCCAATAGGGAGATAAAACGTATATTAGAGAAAACAGTTAATCCTAATCGGAAAGACTGGTCGTCTAGGCTTACTGATGCCTTATGGGCTTACCGTACTGCGTTTAAGACCCCCATTGGAATGTCGCCTTATCGGCTTGTGTATGGCAAGGCATGTCATTTACCTGTCGAGTTAGAACATAGAGCTTATTGGGCTGTTAAGCAGCTAAACTTTTCTCTTGACAAGGCAGGAGCCCATAGGAAACTCCAGCTCAATGAGTTGGACGAGATTCGTATTGATGCTTACGATAGTGCGAAGGAGTATAAGAACAAAATGAAACTTGTGCATGATAGAAATATTTTAAGGAAGTCATTTTCTCCAGGTCAAAAAGTTCTTCTGTATGATACCCGCTTGCATCTTTTCCCTGGGAAGTTACGTTCTCGGTGGACGGGTCCTTTTATTGTTCGCACTGTCTTTCCTCATGGAGCTGTTGAGATCGAGACACCGGATGGTAGTAGTTCTTCGAAGGTTAACGGTCAGAGATTGAAACCCTTTTTAGAGCCCTTTCCTACAGGTGATGTTGAGGAGGTCCCTCTGGAGGACCCTGTTTACCCTTGATTGACCATCGAGAGTTGTATGTTGTATATTAGTTTTTGATTTCTTCACCCAGGTACTATCTTTCCAACTTCTCTCGTGTTATTTTACTTTTGGTATTGCTCTTTCATTAGAAACATTGAGGACAATGTTAGATTTAAGTTTGGGGGTGGGGAAGAACTTTTTAGTTGCACTTTTGAAACTTCTAGCGTCACATGGTATCCGGTTAGCTAAGTTTACATACTGTTTCTCACCGAAAAGATAGAAATTGGAATGCTAGGGATAACAACCTTTTGAGACATTAGAGAAAAAGACATTGAGATCCTTGAAATTCAGGAGAGAACTTGTTCCTTTTAGAGGGTAACCGTGATGGACCTAACCATACATGATGGAAAGGCAAGTAGGTCAGGAAATGCCAGAAAGACAAAGCAACCTCACAATGTAGTCTTAGTTACTGGATTGCGACTCTCTCTCAGTAGAAACTTATCATCATCAACAAGCGGAGCGACATCAAAATCTATGAAGAAAGTTGAAGACGTTTTAGGTTTAGAAGCAACAATAGAAAAGAATGATTCAAAAATCAAAGTTGAAGTTATAAGAGCAAATGATATAAGTTGTTAGAATCCACGATACCAAGACATCACAAGTTGCGAAGATCCAAGTTTTGAAAGTCCTTCTCTCATGGCCATGTAAATTGTTGTCTTGTAATTTTTGTTTCAAAAAAAAAAATGAAAAAAAAATGAAATGAAAAATGAAAAAAATCATCGTTACGTTTTGTTCAATAAGGCCAAAGGGAAGTAGAAATTTATAAGTCAAGCAAGAAATCGAAGAGAAGAGTTAATTGTCAAGGTTCTATGAGGTTCGATAGTTTATCATCAACAGTTGAAGACCGAAGAAGACGTTGTTTCTACTGAGCACTATGAGAGAGTCGAAGAAAGATACATTTGATTGCTTTGTTAGTCCACTTTCAATCTGGCACAAGATCTTTCTAGCATTGGTTTAACTCATCACACGTAATTAGTCCAGCTGTGTAGCAGATGTCCCTATCATCTTCATCTCTCTCCTAATCTTATCCAGCTGTAAAGCAGCGGACGCATCTTACAATGTTTATCTAGCTGTGTAGCGGATATCTCTTTATCTAGCAGTGTTGCGGATATGTCTCCCCTTTTCTTCAGTCAGCTTTAGAGCTGACACCTTTAATTTCTCTGGCATTCTAGTTACTTGGAGATAGGTTGAAAATATGTATGTTCTCATAGCTCTTTGGATACTTGTGACCAATTAGAAGTCATGGTTTTGTGGGTACACCTCTGGTAAACCCTCCCGAGATTAACTCGGTTTTATTTTATTAGTTTTGCTCGAGGACTAGCAAATAATAAGTTTGGGGGTATTTGATAGACACATTTATGTGCCTAAATTGTCCTCAATGTTTCGTATTGTTGGTACTCGTTTTCGTCCTTATTATGGTGTTTTGTGTATTTTTAGGTATTTTTGGAAAATAAATATTGTTGGAAAAATCGGCTCGAAAAATCACTCGGAACACCCCCGGAGGACACTTGCTATACGGAGCCCAGATTTGGTTAAGGGGCACCTCAATTACTAAGGGGCACCCCAAAAAGGCAGCTGTTATTCGCACCCCACAACTGGTTAGGGGGACACCATCTTCTTTGTTTGAAACTTAAAAATTGGCGGGAAAAATGTGGCAGCTCTCTGAGAATTTTCGATCGAAATTTGAAGATGTTATAGTGTGATTCAATGGCTAAAACTTCACGGGAACACTTGACTGAGATATACAGGCGTGGTATGGGATTCAAAATCATCCGGATTTGGTTGGATAATCGGCAGTGAAGAAAACAGGGTTGCTCGGATTTTGGTTGCTCCATCACGAGTTCTGTGTAGTTGGCGTGTGGATTGATAGAGTTTTACTTCTGGTGGAACGTGAAAACAATGCCCTGAGAGTATATCGACATCAGCAGGCGTGTGAAGAGGCGAGAAGGGAAAGGAAATTTCCTTTATTATTTTTTCTTTACTGTCGAGATATGGGAAGATTTTCTGGAGTAATGAGCGAAGATTCTTAGTCCAAAAGTATATAAATAGGCTACTGGGGTCGAGCAGAAGGTGGACGGAGAGATTGGGAGAAGTTTAGAGCACCACAGAGTCAAAAAATCGAACTTGCAGAGAGACCACCTGTTGCTGCTGCTGCCATTGAAGAACACTGAAGAACACGAATAACGGACCTGCACCAGCAGTCGTTTTTGAACAGTGACAACAACTCATTTTGTGGGTCGCAGTTTACAGACAGACTTATTTGCTACAGCGTTTGCGACACAGCTGCAGCAGTCTTATTTTTCCACCGAGGGTCATAGTTCTCTGATTTGTAACAAATATAATTGTTACAAACCAGGTTTTATTGTATTTGTCATATTCTCATCATTTGTAAACCATTTTTGAGCATCAATGAAATTCTTTGAGAGGTTTTCCAACATGATGAGCGGCTAATTCTATCGTAACCAAGGCAATGGATGAAGCTATTCACACATGAACAATGGGTAACTATTTCATTTTCTCTAGTATTTAATTATAATTCACTCAATCACTGCTTTTGCAGAGTTCTTAAAAGTTTGCATAATTTTCTTCATTAGTTGTGATTCAATTAGATAGGTTATGCTTTGGTTAGATAATCTATGCTTAAGGGATACAATTAATTTTTGAGAATATGTTTGATTATTTGTGGATTAAGAAATAAAGGATTAAAAGGATAATTAGAGTTATGAATTGACATCATTCATGTGTAATAGTGGAATCTAGTGTCTTGGTTACCTCTCGCCCACTTTGTTAATATTTTTGTATATAATTTTATTAAATCTTTAAATTTAATCTTCACAAGTCCGAGAGTTTGAACCTCAATACTACAATCATCAAAAAATTAATATCATCTACTACTCGGCCAAATGGCTCATGTGAGAATGTGAGTGATTCCCATTAATTTTTGTAGTGTTGTTATTGAATTTCTAGGGTTTAAGTAAAAAATTAGGTCAAAATTTTCCTTATAATTGAATAGAAGCTTGAAGGGACATCCATCCTTCCTCGTAATAGTTTTGTATACCCTATTATTCTTATTTTCATATACATAATCCTTTCTCTTGTGGTTGTTCCTAGCGTATGACCCACCTCTCGCAAGTCATCTTGAACCGGATATCTTTTCCTTGATGGTTTCTTACTAATACACACTTATTCTTGAGAGTCGTTTCTTTGGCCCACTTAATTGCCTCATCTTTACCCGCGAATTTCAAATCAGTCGCATACTTATAAGAAGTATCTAGAGCATAGCTTAGGGTCTTAACTACGATGAAGTACGATCTAACAAAAATAAATTGAAAATAAGTTCAATATTGCATATAGTCAGCATTAGAGAAAAACTGTTAGAGCATAGCTTGGTTGAACCCACCAAGCGTTGGTATGTCAAGGTTGATTGTCATATTTTAGTATCAAAATTCGTCTAGAATCGCTTGATTAAATATTAGAGTCAACTTCATTTAGGTTAGTCTTGAAAGTCTAGGAATGTCGAGACGTACAAATATTACTCTGAAAACATGAAGAAAGTGAAGAAATAACGACTGAAACGACGATATCATCCTTCATCTTGAGGTTAGTAGTATTGACTTGATCTTGTTTCCATTGTTAACGTATCTTTCAAGTCGTTTCAGATTGAAAACATAACATGCGAAGTTATATTCATATGAAACTCTAGTGTTAGACTTGGCCATAATAGTATGAACAAAGTATTAAGGAATTATATTACGAAGTATAACACTTATCCTTTGAACTTCGTAAATACGACATCGACATAATCTATTGTATTTAGTTAGTTGATTATGTGTGCATTATATAGGTGTGATTTCATCCTTGAAAACTACATATTATTACATTAGTTTAAGGAAGTAGATGTATGAACTTGTTTCATAATCGAAAGGGAAATCATGATGTGTTGATCCGGTTCTTTATTGAATATTTTGATTGATCGATATAAGATGATTAGGTAGAACCAATTTTAACTCTGGTTGAGAGATATGGTATAACCGGTCATAGCCTATGATATATAGCTAGTTGTAATCGATCACAAGTTACTTTGGAAATATAGGTGTAACCGATCACAAGCTATATTGGAATGCAAATTGAAAAAGCGTGGGTCTAACAACCACACCCAATATTTCGCTTAGAAATCTGTATGGACTAACTCCAATATACTTTCAATAGAATCAACTAGACAGTCAGACTCAATCTTAAGAAAAGTATATCAAAGAGTTATATCTCAATTTCTCAATTCAATCTGCAATCAAACAAATATGAATTTGCGAGCCCGATTGAATATAAAAAATAACTTGGACGGTATCAAAAACCAATATCCAAGTGTCAATTAATTTAATCAACAACCAAAGGTTGGATTCACATTGATTGAACTTACGCACTACTTGTGATATTTCAATTATATAAACAAATATAATGTAGAAAAGAAATAACACAGACACCAGAAGTTTTGTTAACGAGGAAACCACAAATGCAGGAAAAACCCTGGGACCTAGTCCAGATTTGAACACCACACTGTATTAAGCCGCTACAGACACTAGCCTACTCCAAGTTAACTTTGGACTGGAATGTAGTTGAGCCCTAACCAATCTCACACTGATCAAGGTACAGTTGCGCTCCTTACGTCTCTGAATCCCAGCAGGACTCTACGCACTTGATTCCCTTAGCTGATCTCACCCACAACTAAGAGTTTCTACGACGCAATCTATCTTACACGGAAAAATATGTTGAATAGATAAATCTGTCTCCCACAGATATACCTATGAGTTTTTGTTACGTATTTAAATCAAGGTGAACAGGAACCAAATGATATACCAGACTTATATTCCCGAAGAACAACCTAGAAATATCAATCACCTCACAATAATCTTAATCGTATGGTAGCGAAACAAGATATTTTAGAATCACAAACGATTAAATGAAGATGTTTGTGAATACTTTTTATCTTGCCTATCGGAGATTAAATCTCGAGCAAATCTTAGAGAAGATAGTAGTCAATCATGATAGAAAACAGCAATATCATAACACGCAACTACAGAGAAAATAGTTGGGTCTGGCTTCATAATCCCAATGAAGTCTTCAAGTCGTTAACCTACTGGGTTTTGGAAAAACCTAAGGTTAAAGGAGAATCGACTCTAGTCGCAACTAGTGTCACACAGGAGGTTTGGGGATTAGGTTTCCCAGTTGCTAGAGTTTTCCCTTATATAGTCTTCAATCAGGGTTTGCAATCAATGTTACCTTGGTAATAAAGCATTCAATATTCACCGTTAGATGAAAACATGATTAGACTCAAGCTAATATATTTCAACCGTTAGATCGAACTTAGCTTGTTACACACAAATGAAAAGTGACTTCTTTAAGATATGAGTAACCGTACCTAAACGTATACACCTTTGTTGGCTCAACAATAGTTAACCGAAGTTATCCATATGAACACTTTCATATCAACCTTATTCATCTTAACCATAACTAGTTCAAATGAATCAAATGAAACTAGTTCTAGAGTTGTTCAATTGTTTATATTCTCATATACGTATATAAGACATAATTGAAGTGAAATCGATTTTGATTCACTCGAATCAATTCATGAACATTATAGCCACGGTTTGGAAAAGATTGCAATCCTTATTATATAAATGTATTAGTTCATGAACAAAATGATTTAGAACATAACCCACTCAAGTATGCAAACATGTACGCATACCTAAATAGCCGGACTTGGACTGTGTTTGCCAGTATGCAAACGGGTACGCATACTATCGTACACTTCCAAGTTTCAGTTGAATGCAGTACACGTACTGGTACGCATACTATAGTACCCGGACTTCAACTGACTTCGCCAGTACGCGTACTGGTACGCATACTTTAGCTCCCGGACTTTACCTGACCTTTCCAGTATGCATATAGGGTATGCATACTACATTCCGGTCTTGGATCAATCACATATGCAAGTACGCATACTGTGTACATAATCCAATTATGGTTAAGTGTTCTAAACTCCTGTTTCAATCATTGAAACATTCTTAGAAGACGACAATAGCTATCTCACACAAACTATTAGCTTCAAAGCGATTTTCAAGTGATCGAATGATCAATGCGAACCATTCCGAGTCTACATCAAATGACTGTCTCACACAAATCATGTAAGATGTTACCAGGTGATTTTCACTTGATCATCTTTTGACTTTTGTCAAGAATATAAGATGAACTTGGTTAAAGTGAAAGCTTACCATTACATATTTCGAGAAATATGCAAGCGAGTTAAACTCAGCTCGAAATATCAAATGTGTATAATCGAAGTCTATATAGCTATATGACTTTTGTCTCAAATAGGAGATAGAGTAAATAGACTTTTGAGTGATAGATGAGTTCAAGTCTCCACATACCTTTTGTTGATGAAGTTCCACAAGCTCCCCTTAGTAGTTCTTCTTCTTCAATCGATGAACGCCGTGAAGTCTAATGCTCAATTACACTTTTTATTATAATCCGAGACTTAGCTATAAGTAGACTAGAAATCAATAGTTATAGTTTTGGCAACTAAAATTGACAACAAGCTTGAGATAGCAACGCTTGCGAATTCGACCGAGCAGTGCTCTGACACAAGTTATAACAGGTCACAAGTTACTTTGAGATCCAAGGTATAACCGGTCACAAGATGAATTGGGAAGTTAGTTGTAATCGGTCACAAGCTACCTTTGGGAAGCAAGGTGTAACCGGTCACAAGCTACTTTATGGAGCAATGTGTAACTGATTACGACCTGGGAATCATCTTATATCCGGTCACAACATATTTTAGAGTGATGGTATAATCGGTTGCATGAGCAAAACCAAGTTTCTACGGTTCACATATTTCTTCATGATGTGTGTGAATTAGGGTTTTGGTTTTGCTAAGATGAGAATCTTCTGGATGTCGACATTATTTGAACATATACATAACTCTTATCATTAATTGTTCAAATATATTCCTTGATACTCAAGGTAATCCCCTACCGAAAAATTGAAAAGCATTTAATTATGATTTTCATAATATATGTTTTAATTACCAGCAATTAAAGCATATCCTCTGGAAAATATTATTAGTTAATCTGCTAGACCAATAATAGAAGTTTTTTATGAGAGTTTTCGGAAATAAGGTTTGGCATTTAAGTGGAAATAGGAAAACCGAAATTAGGTACTATAATGTGAATATCTTGAGAATATTTTCAGTTTTGGAATTTCCTTGTTGTCCAAACAATGTTGGTCTATAAATAGTTGAGTTAACATTTCTTGCAAACTATCCTAAGATCCAGGAAAACTTCATTCATGTAGTTTCTGGTGGAGCCGTCTATTCAGAGAGGAAAATCTCCTAATTAGGCGAAATCTATTACGACAACTCGTTTAAAGACTTTTGTGGGATCAAGAAGCTCTACGAGGACCGCTGGTGGGAAACTAGATAATTGCATTGTTAATTTAGTTTTTCGTTATTGATTTGATTGATTAACGATTGTTGTAACTTTGATTGCACCTAGTTTGATTATTCTTAAGAGCCTTTTCTTTCTGACATAAGGGTCATTCAAACTAGATCAAAGTACCGACGGGATCTTTAGAACCATCTTCGGATCTATAGACATTTTATGATAATCCATTGTTAACAGACTTCGATTCTGTGCGTGATTGATCAAGAGAGGATTCAAGTTGTGTTGTGCAGGTTATTGAAGGCAATAGAAGATTTGAAGACGAAGAAGAATTCTTATTAGTTTTCGTATCTTGTGGATTTAGTGCACAAACTTTGATCGGCTAGGATCCAAATAGAATCATGTTTATATTTGATAGACTTGATTGACTAGTTGCGTGAGATCGGCATCACCTTATAGTTTCTCTTTGAAATCTATATTAATTGATTGCAAATCTAGAGTTTGATTATTTCAATATCAAAGTTTAGATTGATCTAACCATAAAAAGGAGTTTATTAGTTTAAACGGAAGACCATTTGTCAACAAATCACATATCTTTATATCAAAGATTGATTAGAGTGGTTACCAAACAGATTCTTCCTTTGTTGTTTGAAATACGATCCAAAGGACTTGATATTCACGTGCGTGACTATCGAAGTCGATCGAAGGCGCAGGGATACTGAGGAAACTAAGTAGCTAGGGGTAGTCTACTTGGTCTCAACTATACGAAGTTGGTATTAGATTTTGTATAGCGGCTTAATTCTGAGAGTATTCAAAACTGGACTAGGTCCATGGATTTTTCTGCATTTGCGGTTTCATCGTTAGCAAAATCTTGTTGTTCCATTTACTTTATTATTCTGCATTACAATTATTTTATTATAATTAAAGTAAATTGCATTTGTACGTTAATCTGTATCACTTGATATTGATCATGTAGAGTTTCAGTTTAATACCGTACCTATTATCAAGTGAACACTTCGTTGTCATATCGTCTCGATCGTGAATCCATAGTCAATCACACAAGTGATCTTGTTGTTGTATTGTATCGATCTCGTATCCATAGACGATCACACGGAGTGTGTATCGAAGTTGTTGTATTGTCTCGACTATGTCCATAGACGATCACACTTGGTAAAGGACTTATAGGTTGAAAAATAAAAGATTGTGGTGTATTTGAGTACCCTCGTCTTTTCAATTAGAATCAGAGTACGGAAACACAAAAAGATCTAACAATCTGTGTTTGGTGCGATCCAACCTATAAGAATTGAATCTAATGGCTGATTCAGTTAATGTATTGGCAGGATTTGATAGCTCCAATCTCTCGTGATGGAAGACACAGATGAAGTTTGTGAAACTTTCATTCCAGAAACTGTTTGAAAACTGGATAAAAACTAGCGGTATCCCAGGAAAAATTCTCTTAAACTTAAGAGATAAACCCAAAGATTCTTGTTGAAACCGAAATGGTTAAATAAGGGAATCAATTCAATTCAACAAAATTCCACAATGTTGATTTGAACAGGTTATATAATGCATCCTCGATTGCTTCCTTATCTCATTGCGAATACTGTTTCATCACTATGAAAAATAAAATCTTGTGTTTTGTGAATCTTACTATTAGGTCATCAATTTTCACAAATAATCCTAATAGATTGGATTCTATAAGGAAACAAAGAGAAAGTTATTTTCAAATAGAGATTCAAAACTTTCATTCTCTATAACTCGAGATGTTACTAATAGAATAAGAATGTTTGTTCTATTAAAAAACAATATTGTGATTAAATCTTTTTACAATATAATTCGAGTTAAGAAAATACTACAATATTATGAGATTGCAAAATGGAAGCATTTCCTAAGCTTCTCCATTGGAAGTAAAAATATGCACTCTCCACATAATGGTTTCCTTGAAACCAGTGACATGCTAAAAGGAATTCGTAACATTAAAGATTTGAGTTATCTTATGTTTGAAATTTCCACGAACATAACTATTTATTGTGTTATGTTCATATCTCATGGTCCAGTTTCTAGTTCTATAGTCATATACTATGGACCTATTCGGTTTCTGAAAGCCCATGTGTGGATCGGTGTTCGCTTAAATAAAAAAAAGTTCTTGTTTCCGAAAATAGGTTGATTCCTTAAAAAGGAATAAATTTCATGTATCGGAAATAAATATGAAAACTTGGTTTCTTCTGCAATAATTTGAAGTATTTTCGAAGAAGATTAATATTTTGAGATTTCAAAATATTCATCTTGATTCTTTCACAAGTCTGTTATCGAAGATGGTACCGAATGAAGACCTAAGAAGAAAACTGACAACCATGGTTCTCACCAACAAACTTGCTCGCATTTTTAAGGGAAAGTGTTATCACATTCTCTATAATGTAGATGGAATTATCTACGGGGAATTTGCTAGTGTCCATTGTCTCTACAAGATTGATAAATATCTTGACTCTTTAAAGTTTGAGAGACTGATATTATGTGCTGAAACATGTCATCATGAGATTCGAATCTCTTCTTCTTCAAGAGTGCATGCATCCACTCTGCTCTATGGTGTATTAGAACTAATTGAAAACAAAAGTTCTAATTAACGAAAGAAATGATGCTGAAAGGAAATGAGTAAACTCTTATGAAAAATTGTTAAGTATGGCTTATGAGAACTCATCAAGTAATATTGAGCATCTTACTAACATTCTTAATCACCATAAGAATTTTTTGATGGAGTTTCAGTCTCTACTCAACGAGATTTCTTCCTAAATGGGAATGTTATAAGAGTTATCAAGAAGGATCTTGCATGGAAACAAAGTATTAGAGTTCAAGAAGAGAAAATAAGATTAAGTTCTTTTTGAAAATAAACATCAATTTGTTGATTTATTTCGATATTTTGTATAAGGTATATTTGAATAAAACTATCTATTCTGAATGAATAAAATTATTATTTTATAATCTTTATTTGATAGTTTCCGATTGCATGTGTACGAATGCTTATATTTTATGCTATTTGCTTTTGGTTTATGAGATGTTTAGTTTCGGTTTTTATTAACCTAAATATTCGATCTCATACGGTGATAAGCCCTTATGGTTTGTGTGGATTTTTGATTTAGCGGGATTAAGTTCTAAACCTTGTTGGTATGCTTTATCAAAGGATCATAAGGTGTTTCGATTGAAACTCATATGTGAAAAGTCACAATGTGTTGATAATAAATTTATGTTTACACGAGTTGTGTTTAGCATAACATATGTGTTTCAGGTTTAAACTTTTGCTATTGGCATTCGTTAAAACCGATTCAACCTTTCTCTGGTAAAGGTTGCTTTTGTGTTTGTTCTTTTGTTCTTGCGAGAGGATGACAACAAACAGGATTAGAGTTCTTATTGAACTGGTGCTTAAACGATATATATTTCTGGGGAGAAGTGGTTGCGAAAATTAAGGTAACGATTTTTATTGTTAGTTAATCATTTTTCCTGTTTAAGAAAAGTTTTAGTTTGTTGCATACATTTTGATTTTGCTTAACAAAATTTCAGTACGATTGATATGTTCCATTATTATGTACGGTTGATTTTTATGATTCAATTGTTTCCGGATAAGAAAAATTGTGTCAATTTATTTGGCTTATAATTTGGTATCTTCTTTTGTTTGGTATCAAGTTTTTTTACTTAACGAAATTCGGTATAATTGCGGTGCTTACAATAATTATATTTGGCTTATATTGGGTGAGGTTGTTAGACCCCCGCTTTTTCAATTGGTATCAGAGCAGGCAAACACGTTCAAGACCTCATAAGTCTGTGTTTGTAGCGATCTGACTCTATGGACAGAAGTGTTATCTCTGATAACGCAACACCAGTTCAGATTTACTCTGATATGGTTCAAAATCTTGAGACATTTGAGAAATCTTCCTTATCTTCTCCTTTGACTGAATCTGTGTTCAACTGGGAAAATGTCTAGATGACCAGTTGGATGAACTTTCAGATGAAAGTGATTCAGAAGAATGACAAAGTATTGATGAGGAAGTCTCTCAATATATCAAGCTCTTTGACCATGCATTAAAAGGAAAGAAGTCAACAGCTTGTTTGGCTGAATATCTAGGACCTCTCTGTCAAGAAAACAGAAAACTAAGAAAACTCTTTAAAGGTTATGATTGTGGCTACAAACTCTTACAATCTACCGTTAAAGATCGAGAAGAAGATGTACGTTCGAAAAAGTCCGAATGTGATAATCTTCTTTGGAATCTCTTTGTGTTGAAAGAAAGACCTGCAGAATCTGAAGCAAGATACGACTCTCAACAAAAATGTTTTAATAACAGAGAAATCAGTCTTCTCGCCAAAGAAAAACTATTGGAGACCGATCTAGCTGCCGCTCTTGATAAGGTAGAAAAGATTCAATTTTATCTCTACAAAATTATTTTTTATGATGGGAGCATGTAAAGAACATCGTGATACACGTGGTCTGGGCTATAAAGGAATAGACGCGCCAAGTACTAGTTAGATCAATTTTGTTTGTGTTAATGGCAAATATCTATGTAAAACACCTTCTTCAGCAGCTAACGTTCCTAGGGACAAGGATTTTCCACCTTCGAAATCAACTCCATGAGAACAGTCAAGAACAATTCCTTCAACTGTTATTATTGCGGAAACAAAGGACACCTTGAAAGGAGATGTCCTTTCCGACTGAGGAATGAAAAATTTCATAACATTCTTGTATGGATGTCTAAAGAAGTAATTAAACATGTTTATCATCTAGCTGGAGTAAAGGCCTTGTCTGCAATCAAGAAAAATGCTGTGATGAGCTTATTCTTGATTATGATTATGATACAAAAACCGCCTACAATTGTAGAAGAAAGAATGTCAGGTGGACAACTGACTCTTTAAATTACTCTGAGAAGAGAAAAAAGTCATAGGAGGAAGAAAAAATATTCAAACTCCTTTCCTCTCTCTTAAAAAAACGGGGGTCTAACAACCTCACCCAATATTTCGCTTAGAAATGTATGGACTAACTCCAATATACTTTCAATAGAATCAACTAGACAGTCAGACTCAATCTTAACAAAAGTATATCAAGGAGTCATATCTCAATCTCTCAATTCAATCCGCAATCAAACAAATAATAATTTGCGAGCTCGATTGAATATAAGATAGATAACTTGAACGGTACCAAAGACCAATGTTCAAGGATCAACAATTTCAATCAACAACCAAAGGTTGGATTCACCAATTGATCGATTCAACGCACAACCTGTGATATTTCAATTAAATAACAAAATATAATGCGGAAAAAATAACACAGACACCAGAAGTTTTGTTAACGAGGAAACCGCAAATGCAGAAAAACCCCGGGACCTAGTCCAGATTTGAACACCACACTGTATTAAGCCGCTACAGACACTAGCCTACTACAAAGCTAACTTCGTTTGGGATATAGTTGAACCCTAATCAATCTCACACTGATTCAAGGTACAGTCGTGCTCCTTACATCTCTGATCCCAGCAAGATACTAAGCACTTGATTCCCTTAGCTGATCTCACCCACAACTAAGAGTTGCTACGACCCAAAGTCGAAGACTTGATAAATAAAACTGTATCCCAAAGAAAAGACTACTGAATAGATAAATATGTCTCCCACAGATATATACCTACGAGTTTTTGTTCCGTCTTATGATAAATAAAGGTGAACAGGAACCAATTAATAACCCGGACTTATATTCCCGAAGAACAGTCTAGAATTATCAATCACCTCATAATAATCTTAATCGATTAATGAAACAAGATATTGTGGAATCACAAACGATAATATGAAGGTGTTTGTGACTATTTTTCTATTGCCTATCGGAGATATAAATCTCAAGCCAATCTTACGACTGTACTCAATCACGGTAGAAATAGCAAGATCAGATCTCGCAACTACAAAGAAATGATGGGTTGTCGTAAGAACAACAAATTAATAAATATATTTCCCACTAATTAACTGGTAATATAGTGGTAGTAAGAGATCGTTCCAATAGAGAGTTGTGTAATTGATAGGTTATTTATATTAGCAAAATAAAGTAAATAACAAAGGGGGATTGGTTTTAAGATAATAGAAAGACAATAAAGAAGAAAGAGATGATTAAGGAATCCTTCGCCGTTACCAAGCGTTAACATGATTAAAATACTTATCTATCTTCCGTTAGAACCATTCATCACCAACCGTAGAATAGCAGGTACGCTTAGCTATCCCCAAAACTCCTTGTATCACCGGATAACAGGTACGCTTAGTCACCGGATTCTATTCAACTGAGCCGCCTTGAGGTACGCTTACAAGGTGTAATTCAATGAACGCTTTAGGGTTTGTGAATTTAGGTTTGATTCCAGCAGTTAAACTCAGTACGCTCGGTTCACTTACTGGTGTTGTTTCCACACACGATTTCTTTACAGAATCCCTCTGCAAGGTCTCGTGTTTTCTACTTGTGTGGGAGATGCACGACAATTACGGATCGTTCAACTCGCTACTAGCAATAGACTGATTAATAGATTAATCTAGCGTGCACTCCAAACCAATCTAAGAATCAATCATAAACCCTAGATATAATGAAAACAGACGATGATGATTAAAACCTCAAATATACTTGTATTATTAATAAAGCTTCACGCTTAGAACATTGAATTCATCCTTAATCAACAAAGGATTTAGCTACTCATATTACAAAGAAGATGATAATGGTGGTTTCCCCCTAAAGGGGTAAACCCTAGATTTTGATGTAGAACTCGTGATATGAGATTCGATATGATATATTTCTACATGACCTAATACCCTTTTATAGGTTTACATTACTTGGTCTCCAAGTATTTAGTTAGGTTCAAGAACCCGACCCGAAATAACGAAATAACGAGTCCAAACGTGCCCTTAGGCTTTCCAAAGTGTAAATACACGTTTCACATTTGCTAAGTGCGTGAACCCGGTCCGCAAACTTCAAAATCCAGAAGATATTTTCGGAATTAAGTCTGTGAACCCCGTCCGCAAATCCAGTTCGCGGACTGCACTATCTTCGGTTTTCAATAAAACTGTTTTGGCCACAACTTCTTCATCCTAACTCGGAATGACCTCATTCTTTTTGCATTCTTTTTGTATTTCAATTATCTTCAAGATGGTGATGATAAATCCTTAATTTGAATGATCTAAGATCGGTCATTGGCCCTTCTCTTGATATTGAGCGTCTTGCTCCTTTTCGTCGCACTTCTTCCGCTTCTCTTGGACTTGGGCACTTGGATACTTGGAATACTTATCTTCTTAAATCTTTTCAGAACTTTGTAGTTCCTTTGTGGATGATTCACCTATTAGAGGCAAATAAGAGAAAACAAGAGTAATAATACGAATACATGCAAGAATAATAGCTAAAGCAAGTATGGAATGGACACTAAAATCATATGAATTATGCACTTATCAAATTTCCCCACACTTAGCCTTTGCTATTCCTCGAGCAAACTAAATAAAACTAATCCTAAATACAACAACTCCATCTCGTTGAGGATACGGTTACTTTTAGCATGAATAACAGACCTTTAAACTCCTAGGTGTCCCTAGTGGACGAGTTATAGTCTCGTGAGGGTTTACAAGAGGTATACCCACAAAACCTACTCCAATTTCTCGCCTTGGAAGAACCACTAAGGATATACAAAAAGTAGTAGCTATATAATTAGCCTACATAAGTTCTTTAGCTGCAAACATCCCACACACATTCCAATCAACACACATAAGCAATTAATTGCGTGTGACATTCAACATGATTGCAAAACTCTACTAAGATAGTCACCGTACTTGTTGCAACTTTGTCACAACACTCGCATACTGAAATCACATGGATAGATAAGAAAATGAAAATAGAAAAGTGAAGTGTGCAAATGTTGACTTAAATGAAAGATGTTACCCACAATACTTGTATGAATGTCGTCAAAGGATATATATTTATAGCGCACTAGTTGAGAGAAGCACCCATTTAACTTGACCACATGATTAGATACTCTAAGTGCATGTTTCCTTTTCAGCAAGTACATGATAGTTGCCTTGGATCCTGCATTCCACGCTTGTTTAGGCGACGGAGACAGGGACAACGTTTCACACATACTGCTGTCAAAGTGTCAAGAACCTCATCAATAGTCTCTTTGACTTGCTATATAATGATGATATGGTTTTTGTTTTCATCGACTATGATTATCCGCGATTCCGGACCTATCATTTATTAGTATCGATAAAAGAAGAGGAGCCTTATATAATGTTTTTTTTTCGGCTCACTCTTACGAGTGTAAGACAATTGTCTTATGGGGCTTTTATACAAACTCAACCAATGATTACCTTGCTACAACATTTACGGCAGTATCAGGATCCCACCAAATCACTTTAGAGAAACATAAAACTGCAAAAATAAAAAGAAAGTGATTCAGTAATGATTAATTGCGAGGATGACTCTTTCAAACGACTATCATAGCTTAGTTTCACATTCACTTATGAACATATATATAATTAAGGATTGCGGAATGACAAAATGGAAATCAATCTATAGCCGCAAGAACTGTTTCAACCTGAAAAGGTTTAGAGTGTCATCCTAAATAGCTCATAATTAACTCCAAAACATGAAGTCTCAAGAATTAAATAAATCAAAGAGTATTATTTATGCAAGCCAAACATGCTTAACTACTCCCCCACAATTAAACTCAACATTGTCCTCAATGTTCAAAACTGAAAATTCTGAAATATGACATAACTGCCCTGAATAACTCAAACACTGTACCAAAGGGTAGGGAACTAGGAAAAACATCCTAAACAAAAGTTGTTCACCTACGTCTTTTATATGACGTGTCAAAATTTCACAGTGTTTCGATAAACGTTCTGACTTTTATGGCCTCCGGACTGACTAACATGCAATCTGAAAAAGTTCTGGAAAAATACCGAAACTCAAATATCCAGGCCTACCGCTCCAACTTAACAGACTCCAAAATCATATTTTCTTTTTTAAAAATAAAGGTATGTCTGTCCTCTGTAAAAATTGTGGTTAACCACTCAAATCGAACTCCGTATGAAGTCTCGAGAGCTATTTTGGTGACAAGTGCGCAGTCAGAATTTTCTGACGAGAATTCGTCAAAACTTTCATAATAGATATAGGACTTGTAAAATATAAGATGATAATTCAAGATATGATACGAAAAACTAAGAAAATGAAAAACAAAAGGGATAGAGATACAAAACCGATGGGTTGCCTCCCACGCAACGCTTGGTTTAACGTCGTCAAAGCCCGACGTTATTGTTATCATCCGTACACCAATAATCTGAAAATTTGGTAGTCGTTCCAAATAACAATCTGCAATTCAAAAAATAGCTTCACAAAAACATTAGCACAAAAGATAAATATTGAAGCTATCACTTTATTGAAGTTTCCCTCACACTTAGTCCTTTCTACACTCAGAAGTGGATAAAGAACATAGAATTCGGGGACCTCAAAGGGTTCCTCAGCTTTGTGAACCTGCACAATGCTCAAATCAAACACATCAAGTGGTGGATATTTGGAAGCAAAATAATCCGTTAAAACTTTGGAAGCACACAACTCCAATCCTAAGTGAGGTAATTTCTTAAAAGTTGGGTTAACAACTCTTTGAGAAGCTACTTCAATTGGAGGTAAGGGATCAATAGATATAGAATTATGCAAAGGATTAGACAAACCTTTTACGTGATCCTCATTCGTAACTACCGGTGAATTATTTACCTCAAGTATATAGTGGTCCTCTATCGAACTATTATTATCTAGATCAATTGGGTCTTCCACGACTTTAATCAATTTGGTTCCATTCTCAATTTCAATCTCTTCAACACTCTCATCATCTGAATCAAATTCCGCTCTCATGAACTCTTCTTCAGTGTATATTTTGGGGTATTCTGTATGAGTATCCGTCGATGGAATAATCGGGTCTACTTCTTGCAAATAAACCGGCCTAAAAATATTGTAATCCGGATATTCATTGTAACGTTGATATGCATTCGAGTATGTCACACTGTTCATAACAATGGTTCGGTCATACCAAGGCTCCTCCTTTTGAATAGGCGAATAAACATTATTACGATCCGGAGTTGGAATAACTTCATCATTGCTACAAGGAATTTCAAAAGCTTGCTCATCCTCAAAATATTCTTTCTCGTCCATAGGAATTTCAGAATTAGTTTGGTTTTGAGGCCAAACTTCTTCTTCATTCACTGTCTTCTTGAGTTGAGCAAGTTGTAACTTTAAGTTGTCCACATTCCTTTGAATTTCTTGGAGTGTATCTCCAGTCTTTTTGTTGTACTCTTCAATAGTTTGATGGTACTCTTTCATTGTTTGGATATCTCGATCCAAATTATCCATAAATTGTTGCATTAGATCTGCAAGACTAGAAGAATTATCTTTAGAAGCACAACTATCCCCCCATCCTTGTGTTTGCTCACTTACATACCCATCATAAGGTTGTTGATATGTATGAGGATATCCATAAGGTTCAATGGGATATTGATCATAGCCAAAATATTGGTTTTGATTATACCCAGAGGATGGTTGGTAGTTGTCATATGAATGAGATTGAAAACCATATTGATTACCACTATTATATGATTGATCTTGTGCTCCGTACATGTTATTTCCGTAAGGAAACATGACGACTCACAAGAAAAAGAAAATCAAAACAAAAGTCTAAAAAAATAAAAACAAGCTAAACAAATAACAAATCAATTAGCAACTACTCCACGGCAGTGGCGCCAAATTTGATGGGATGTCGTAGGCACAACAAATTAATAAATATATTTCCCACTAATTAACTGGTAATATAGCGGTAGTAAGGGATCGTTTCCACAGAGAGATGTGTAATTGATAGGTTATTTGTATTAGCAAAATAAAGTAAATAACAAAGGGGGATTGGTTTTAAGATAATAGAAAGACAATAAATAAGAAAGAGATGATTAAGGAATCCTTCGCCGTAACCAAGCGTTAACATGATTAGAATACTTATCTATCTTCCATTAGAACCATTCATCACCAACCGTAGAATAGCAGGTACGCTTAGCTATCCCCAAAACTCCTTGTATCACCGGTTAACAAGTACGCTTAGTCACCGGATTCTATTCAACTGAGCCGCCTTGAGGTACGCTTACAAGGTGTAACTCAATGAACGCTTTAGGGTTTGTGAATTTAGGTTTGATTCCAGCAGTTAAACTCAGTACGCTCGGTTCACTTACTGGTGTTGTTTTCACACACGATTGCTTTACAGAATCCCTCTGCAAGGTCTCGTGTTTTCTACTTGTGTGGGAGATGCACGGCAATTACGGATCGTTCAACTCGCTACTAGCAATAGAATGATTAATAGACTAATCTAGCGTGCACTCCAAACCAATCTAAGAATCAATCATAAACCCTAGATATAATGAAAACAAACGATGATGATTAAAACCTCAAATAGACTTGTATTATTAATAAAGCTTCACGCTTAGAACATTGAATTCATCCTTAATCAACAAAGGATTTAGCTACTCATATTACAAAGAAGATGATAATGGTGGTTTCCCCCTAAAGGAGTAAACCCTAGGTTTTGATGTAGAACTTGTGATATGAGATTCGATATGATATATTTCTACATGACCTAATACCTTTTTATAGGTTTACATTACTTGATCTCCAAGTATTTAGTTAGGTTCAAGAACCCGACACGAAATAACGAGTCCAAACGTGCCCTTAGGCTTTCCAAAGTGTAAATACATGTTTCTCATTTGCTAAGTGCGCGAACCCGGTCTGAAAACTTCAAAATCCAGCAGATATTTGCGGAATTAAGTCTGCGAACCCCGTCCGCAAACCCAGTTCGCGGACTGCACTATCTTCGATTTTCAATAAAACTGTTTTGGCCACAACTTCTTCATCCGAACTCGGAATGACCTCATTATTTTTGTATTATTTTTGTCTTTCAATTATCATAAAGATGGTGATGAGAAATCCTTAATTTGAATGAGTTAAGATCGGTATTTGGCCCTTCTCTTGATATTGAGCGTTTTGCTCCTTTTCGTCGCACTTCTTCCGCTTCTCTTGGACTTGGTCACTTGGATACTTGGAATACTTCTCTTATTAGCTCTTTTCAGCACTTTGTAGCTCCTTTGTGGATGATTCACCTATTAGAGGCAAATAAGAGAAAACAAGAGTAATAATACGAATACATGCAAGAATAATAGCTAAAGCAAGTATGGAATGAACACTAAAATCATATGAATTATGCACTAATCAAGAAAATAGTTGGGTCTGGCTTCACAATCCCAATGAAGTATTTAAGACGTTAACCTACAGGGTTCCGTGAAAAACCTAAGGTTAAAGGAGAATTGACTTTAGCATATACAACTAGTATCACACAAGAGGTGTGGGGATTAGGTTTCCCAGTAGCTAGAGTTCTCCTTTATATAGATTTCAAATCAGGATTTGCAATATAAGTTACCTTGGTAACAAAGCATTCAATATTCACCGTTAGATGAAAACCTGATTAGATTCAAGCTAATATCTTTCAACCGTTAGATCGAACTTAGCTTGTTATACACAAATGAAATGTAACTTCACTTAGGTTTGAGTAACCGTACCTAAACGTGTACACTTAGTTGGTTCAACAATAGTTAACCAATGGTTAGCCATATGAGCACTTTCATATCAACCTTATTCATCTTCACCACAACAACTAGTTCAAATGACTCAAATGAACTAGTTAGACAGTTGTTTAATTGATTTGATCTTATAGAAGTATACAAGACACAACAGAATTGAGTTTGTTTTTCACTTTCAAACTCTAGCAGAAATTAGCGGACGTGAACTTTCCTCCGGTATGCGTACGGGTATGCATATTCAAACTCCAGCAGAAATTCATGGATGTGAACTTTCCGCTAGTATGCGTACGGGTACGCATACTTTGAGTTCCCAGTTTTGGACTTTTACACAAATGTGAGAACACACTATGTTTATATCCAAATATGGTTACATGTTCTAAACTCTCATTTCAATCATTGAAACTTTCTTAGAGGATGTTATATAGTTGTTATTCACAAACTATTTTTCATCAAAGCGATTTTCAAGTTATTGAAATAATCAACATGACTTTCGTCACGAGTAAAGATGAACTTGGCCAAAGCGAAAGCTTACTAACACATATTTCGAGAAATAAATAAGCGAGATAAACTCGTCGAAATAGCAAATGTGTATAATCGAAGTCTATATAGCAATACGACTTTTGTCTCAAAATAGAAGATAAAATAGATAGACTTTTGAGTGATAGATAAGTTCAAGTCTCCACATATCTTTTGTTGATGAATTTCCACAAATTCCTTGAGTATTTCTTCGTATTCATATGATGAATGCTGTGGAGTCTGAGGCTCAACTACACTTACTATTCTAATCCGAGACTTAGCTATAAGTAGACTAGAAATCAAGACTTATAGTTTTGGCAACTAAACTTGACAAACAAGCTTGAGATAGCAACGCTTGCGAGTTCGACTGAGAAGTGCTCTAACAATCTCCCCCTTTGTCAATTTTAGTGAAAAAACTATCAATAAATATGGAATACAAAATAAATAAACTTTGTAGATTCTTTTCCAAATGCTTGAGATCCTTGGTTCTTCAACATTACTCGAAATCTTCGTCACTTCCAAGTACTCCAATGATTCTAAAGATGTTCAATTCAGGATCATCGTTGTTGAAGATCCGTAGCTATAACAATAAGAAAACAATAGCTCTCAATCATTGTTATACATTGTCATAGTATTATTAAACAACATCAAAGTTCAATTGTATCACAACTTAGACAACAATACTATGGTGATATGTATAACTCCCCCTTAGTCAATACTTCATCTCACATGAAAACCACTCCCCCTTACATAATGATCCGAAAACCATATGTATTTGTAGTGTGAACTACACATTAATTCTTCCCCTTTTTTCAATAAAATTGGCAAAGGTACGAAAATTAGTGGGATCCTAATGAAATTTCCATAGAGATACTTCATGACCAAAAGAAAAGCACATATCAACTTTTTTAGATGCAATCATATAGTTGAAACTAAATGCATTCATCAAGGAGTTTATAAAGATACAAGATAACCCCTATAATATTCCACATCCGCACTCCCCACAATGATTTGGCAATTAAGCACAAGTTCAATTAAGAACTCTCCCCCATAAAATGTCATTCCCGAAAGAACAATAAGAGCGACCTTACTTTCACATGAATAGAAGGATTTCTTTGGACATTAACAAATCACATGAATTTGTATCCAAAAATCTCAATTAAATTAACCACAAGAGAACCCATGATTAAATTAATCGGAAATGCTCACATAAGAAAACTTACGGAGACGTACAATATTTACATAAAAATATGGATCAGGGAAGATCAATACTGCGGAATAAACAAAGATTCATTCTATTTTTCATTACTATTTGCACAATGACATATAATAGACTTTAATCTTTGTAAACAAAAGTTCATCCTATCTTCCATCAATATTTGCATAATGACATAATAGGCTTAACTTTTGTTTGTCAAAAGTTCATTCAATCTTTTATCAATACTTGCATACCGACATATGAAAGAGTTAAATTTTAACCACGTATGGGAAAATCATAGTTCACGGACGCAAACACACATATCCTATAACAAGTTGAAATATATAAAACTATAAAGATTAATACTGCAAAATCATCTTCCAAATAACCTTTAGAATTTAAATAAATTAATCTAAAAACATTGCAAGATGAAAATCGTTGGAAATAGCTATGTGTACTCATAATAATGGTTATTCCAAACCCTAGTCATCCTTCTTAAAACATAAGAATAAATTCTTATAAGAAGTTTCCTAGACATTAAGACCTTTGAAAAAATCTTTATCGTCCCCGAACTCCTTGTCATCAACAGCCATTGGGACAAAAGGTTCATGAAGAAAGGAGTTGATATCAACAAACCTTCTTGACTGATGCCGAACCAGGGCCTTCTGAATTTCAAGAGTCTTAAACACAAAAGCCTTTATTTGCTGAATTTCCTTCCTTGTCTCCTTCAACTCTTCAAGAACATCAAAAAACTTGTGAGAATTTGAAGGAATAGCTCTCGGCTTCCTCACATTCCTTCTTTTTCTTTTCAAAGTTGGAGGTAACGGAGATTTATCTTTTTCCTTCATGATTGATGGATTAACAATCATATTAACATCTCTTCCATCATTCGACATAATGCTTGGAGTATCCATAAAAGTGGAATTGTGAGAGGAAATCACAAGATAGTCTCTACAAGCAGTCTTATGATAAAAATAGTTTCTTAGGGAAGGAATGTAGGGTTATGGAACCTTTATACACTAAAAGGATTCACGTTCGCACAACTCTTTCCCTAAAAAAGGAAGGATTGTCTATTTTAACCCTCTTTTATTTATTAAAAAGGGAAGTCCTTTCCAATATCAATTAGATATGAAAGCGTCACGAATTCCAGACATTTTAATGCTCACAGAGCAAAAACACGAAAAAGAGAAAATCAAAGAAGACTTTTCTTTTCCTAAATCCTGAGGTGTGCAAAATCTTGTCTCTTTTGATCAGGCACACTGGGGTGAACAATAATCTGTCCACCATATCCTTTTCGAACGGAATTCATAGAGCCATGTTCCTCATAGTGTTTAGACCATAAATTTCTTTCTAGTGATTTAGTATTTTCCTTGGAAACTAACTTCTTTGAAGAAGAGATGCGATTACATACCTCTGATGATTTTTGAACAAGTTTTAGCTTGTTTGCTAATCAATTCGCTCTTCGTTGAAGTTTGTTGACATATCTTATCTTATGTTTGTACTTGAAACATTTTTATAATTCATGACCTCTGAGAGAATAATAAGGACATGTAAACCTGGTAAAAGATTCAGACGCCCGAGATGTGTACGCGGCTAGACACAAAGTGAAACCTAAAAAATCAGAAAAAGAGTTTCCAGTAGAAACAGGTAGATCAATTTTTTCTTCCAGATCGGTTGAGATTTATTCTGAAAGAATATCGAGATTGATGTAAGTATTACTGCAATTATCAAAATCAATATTTTCACAAAGAAGAGCAACGCTTGACTTTTCGTCTTCATTAGAATCATCGTTGTCAGACATTTCACCAAGAGTTGCAACAAGACCTTTGTTCCCAGCGTATTTACGATTTGGACATTCATTTGCAAAATGGCCAAAACCTTTACACTTAAAGCACTGAGGCATATCCTCGTCATCAGTTTCATCATTATCCCTGTTTTTAGGAGGAACATGATTATGGGGCTTAACTGATGACCTGGGTTTATTTCTAGAGAACCGTTTACTTCTCTTCAAAAGAAGATCCCTAAACTGTCTTGTGATCAAACAGACAGACTTGTCAAGATCTTCATCTGATGAATCAGCCTCGGAAAGATCATCTTCAGAGATGCAAACACTTTTACTTTTGTCAAGTAATTTAGTGTTCTTTTGTGCTTTGAAATCAACATCCTTTCCGGATTTGGATGTATGTTCATGATCAAAGATCTTTAACTTCCCAACCAGAGTGTTTCTAGAAAGAGTTGCGAGATTATTTCCTTCAACGATGACATGCTTCTTAGAATCGTATATAGATGGAAGTGATCTGAGAATTTTTCATCACAATGTCCCTTTCGGGAATAGTCTTACCCAATGCAAAAGATGCATTAACAATTTCAGACACTTTGTGATTAAACTCATCAAATGATTTTTCATCTGCCATACGAAGGTTTTCTCAATCAAAATTTAGGTTTTGAAGCCTAGCTTCTTTTTCACAAGTATTCCCTTAAAATACGGTTTCTAAGATATCTCAGGATTTCTTAGACTTTGTGCACGTAGTCACATGATGCTGATAATCTGGGGTAATGGCATGTATGTAGCTTTTAAGCCGTCAGAATTTTGCTTCGCAACAAGGATTTTTTCTGGACTATATCTACAAATATCCTTAGGTATAGATACATCGCCTTCTGTATTGACCGGGGGATCATAGCAATTAACAACACATACCCATGTTTGAAAATAACGAGCTTGAAGAAAATCACGCATAGCGATTTTCCACCACAAGTAGTTTGAGCCATCGAAGACTAGTGGTACGTTTATGGAGATAAAAATTCTATCGATATAGTCAGATCGCTACAAACACAGACTTATGAGGTCTTGAACGTGTTTACCTGCTCTGATACAAATTGAAAAAGAGGAGGTCTAACAACCTCACCCAATATTTTGCTTAGCAATCTGTATGAAATAACTCCAATATACTTTAAAGAGAATCAACTAGACGGTCAGACTCAATCTTAAGAAAAGCATATAAAGGAGTTATATCTCAATCTCTCAATTCAATCCGCAATCAAACAAATAAAAATTTGCGAGCTTGATTGAATTTAAGAGAAATAACTTGAACGGTACCAAAGACCAGTGTTCAAGGATCAATCAATTTCAATCAACAACCAAAGGTTGGATTTACCAATTGATCGATTCAACGCACAACCTATGATATTTCAATTATATAACAAATATAATGAGGAAAAAAAATAACACAAACACTAGAATTTTTGTTAACGAGGGAACCGCAAATGCAGAAAAACCCCGGTCCAGATTTGAACACCACATTGTATTAAGCCGCTACAGACACTAGCCTACTACAAAGCTGAATTCGGTATGGAATGTAGTTGATCCCTAATCCATCTCACACTGATCAAGGTACATTCGCATTCCTTACGCCTCTTGAACCACGCCGGATTATGTGCACTTGATTCCCTTAGCTGATCGCACCCACAACTAAGAGTTGCTACGACCCGAAGTCGAAGACTTGATAAACAAATCTGTATCACACAAAAAAGTCTATTGAATAGATAAATTTGTCTCCCACAGATTTACCTACGAGTTTTTGTTCCGTCTTTTGATAAATCAAGGTGAACATGAACCAATTGATAACCCGGACTTGTATTCCCGAAGAACAACCTAGAATTATCAATCACCTCACAGTAATCTTAATCGATTAACGAAACAAGATATTGTGGAATCACAAACGATGAGACGAAGGTGTTTGTGACTACTTTTTTTATCTTGCCTATCGGAGATATAAATCTCAAGCCAATCCTATTGTACTCAATCGCGATAGAAACAACAAGATCAGATCATGCAACTACAGAGAAAATAGTTGGGTCTGGCTTCACAATCCCAATGAAGTCTTTAAGTCGTTAACCTACAGGGTTTCGTGAAAAACCTAAGGTTAAAGGAGAATCGACTCTAGCTTATGCAACTAGTATCACATAGGAGGTGTGGGGATTAGGTTTCCCAGTTGCTAGGGTTCTCCTTTATATAGATTTCAAATCTGGGTTTGGAATCTAAGTTACCTTGGTAACAAAGCATTCAATATTCACTGTTAGATGAATACCTGATTAGATTCAAGCTAATATCTTTCAACCGTTAGATCGAACTTAGCTTGTTATACACAAATGAAATGTAACTTCATTTAGGTTTGAGTAACCGTACCTAAACGTGTACACTTAGTTACTTCAATAATAGTTAACCAATGGTTATCCATATGAGCACTTTCATATCAACCTTATACATCTTCACCACAACTAGTTCAAATGACTCAAATGAACTAGTTAGAGAGTTGTTCAATTGCTTAGATCTTATAGAAGTATACAAGACATAATCGAAGCAAAATCGGTTTTGCTTCACTCGAGTCGATTCATGAACATTATAGCCACGGTTTTCAAAGATTGCATTCCTTATTATATAAATATTTTAGTTCATGAACAAACCGATTTTTGAAAGTAACCTACCTAAGTATGCAAACGGGTATGCATACTTGAGTAACTGGATTGAGTGTGTTTTTCACTTTCAAACTCCAGCAGAAATTCACGGACGTGAAATTTCTGCCGGTATGCGTACGGTTACGCATACTCAAACTCCAGCAGAAATTCACGGACGTGAACTTTCTGCCAGTATGCGTACGGGTATGCATACTTTGAGTTCCCGGTTTTGGACTTTTACACAAATGTGAGAACACACTATGTTTATATCCAAAGATGGTTACATGTTTTAAACTCTCATTTTAATCATTGAAACTTTCTTAGAGGATGTTATATAGTTGTTATTCACAAACTATTTTTCATCAAAGCAATTTTCAAGTTATTGAAATAATCAACATGACTTTCGTCACGAGTAAATATGAACTTGGCCAAAGCGAAATCTTACCAACACATATTTCGAGAAATAGATAAGCGAGATAAACTCGGCTCGAAATAACAAATGTGTGTAATTGAAGTCTATATAGCAATACGACTTTTGTCTCAAAATAGGAGATAATAGATAGACTTTTGAGTGATAGATAAGTTCAAGTTTCCACAGACCTTTTGTTGATGAAGTTCAACAAGTTCCTTGAGTAGTTCTTCGTCTTCATATGATGAACGGCGTGGAGTCTGAGGCTCAACTACACTTACTATCCTAATCTGAAACTTAGCTATAAGTAGACTAGAAATCAAGACTTATAGTTTTGGTAACTAAACTTGACAAACAAGCTTGAGATAGCAACGCTTGCGTGTTAGACCGAGCAGTGCTCTAACATCTCTGAAGAAAGTTTTGAATCCAAGATGTCTGCTCCAGACTTCGTTCATATCAATAATCGAATCTCGGATCTCAAGACAAGTATAAACAGACTCAAACGGAGCATTAAGAAGGCAAGGAAGGCAGCAGTTTCATGTATCCCTTGTTCTCCTCTGTTTAGATCCCTTTCGACTAATTCTATTGATTTTTCTGAATATCTTCATAAAAGAAAGAGAGAAGAAGTCAATATTCTTTATGAGCAAAATGCTCATCAAAATACAACTTGACTGCTCAATGTGGCATCCTCCTTGTAACTGTGGGAGGATGGTCATAATTCTCAAGAAGATCTTTTGTATTGAGAAAGTAGTCGTTGTTATATTATTATTTTCATTATCTTTTCCCTTTTACGTAATTATGATCATAATACTGTTGAGCCTTGCTCCAGTATATTACATGGTGTAATATTTTTGATCATTTACTCTTCCGAATATTTTCTTTGTTGCTTGCCTTGAAGGATTATTATTTTCCTTCCCATTGACCAATTAGTTGTTGTTTATCAACAATTATCTTATGTTCTCTTGAACTAAGGTTATCGTCAATTTGTTTAGAATGTGTCTTTGATTTTCATCAAAACTACTTCTAAATTTGGCTCCATTACTCTCTTGTACCAAGTTTGTAACCATAAGTGCACGTACACCTGACCCGTATGGAACATATACGAGTAACCCTAGGGTTTTCCTATGAAGCACTCATATATATATATATATATATATATATATATATATATACCATACTGTTTTTGATACATACACGTTCGATAACGTCAAAAAGTTCCCTTGAACTTTTTTTGTGTGTGCACAATGGATGGATGCAACAAGGAAGAAGAAGTTGAGAAGGGCAAGGCAATCGAGTTTCACGAGAACCCCGTTATCATAACCTGCTATCATGTTGTTGATCATGAAAACAAACTGCCAGTTCAGATGTCATCACAACTGGTAAGAAATCTTCTTAGAGATTTTGATGTCCTACGTGAACAATTTGGAATTGCAACAAAGAATCTTGAATTTCTGAAAAACTAACTGAAGAAAGCAACTGATGAACTCGTCTATGTTCGATCTCTAGTTGCTGGCCATGTCTGATGTTTTTCGAATTATGTTCTCTAAGAGTTGTTTTTTTTTATGTCTAGGAAAATTCTCATGAGAATTTATTCTTATGTTTTAAGAAGGATAACTAGAGTTTGGAATAGCAATTATTGTGAGTACACATAGCTATTTCATCTTGCAATGTTTTTAGATTTATTTATTTAAATTCTAAAGTTTATTTGGAAGATGATTTTGCAGTATTAATCTTTATGGTTTTATATATTGCAACTTGTTATGGGATATGTGTGTTTGCATATGTAAACTATGTGTTAGAGCATTGCTCGGTTGAACTCACCAAGCGTTGGTATGTCAAGTTTGGTTGTCATATTTTAGTGAACCAAAACTCATTTAAAGAGTCGCTTGATTATTTAGTAGAGTCAACTTCGTATAGGTTAGCTAGAAAGTTATTAGGATATGAGACTTACAAGTATTACTCGAAGACTTAAAGAATTGAAGAAGTAAGAGCTACATCGACGACATCACCCTTCCTCTTGAGGTTATTAATATTTTGACTTGAAAAGTTTCATTCCTAACGTATCTTTCAAGTCGTGCTATATTGAAAACATAACTGCGAAGCTGTGAATGATTATACTCTAGTTAGACGTAGTATTAAGAAATTATAATAGGAAGTATAACGCCTATCTTTTGAACTTCGTATATAAGACATCGACATAATTGTATGAATGCTATTGTCATTATGTATGGGTATGGGCGAATATTTCGTCCTAGGAAACAATTCTTTACATTTGTTTAAAGGAAGTACAATTCATAAACTTGTTTTATGAATCGAAAGGGAAATCACTAGGCTTATTGGTATTGTTATTCATTGCAAGTCTTTGGATTACCAATATGTGTGTTTAGTATAACCGCTCATAACTTGTTTATGTATCTTGGTAAAACTATTCACAATACCTGACTTATGTATCAGTATGACTTTTATTAGTGAAACCAATATTAAGTAATCACCTGAGATGGTATGATCGATATTTGTAATTGGTGTACCATTCCTAGTCATTGGGTAACCGATCCTAGAACTTGATAGGACTAATCACAAGATGTGTAATCGATCCTTGTAGTAGGTTAACAAGTTTTAGTAATTGGTGTAACCGATCCTATAACTTGTGCAACCGATCACAAGTAAGTACCATAAATAAGTGGTAACCGATCCTGGTACTTAGTTAGCCATTTTATGGAAACTAGTGTAACCGATCCTAGTAGCCACTTGGAGGTAGAACCGAACTTTGTTTTGGTAGAACCGTTAAACCCATGAATGGTGATTGGATGTTTTTGATCAATCACATAGTTCTTAGAAATCAGATGAACCAATTATAAACTCGTTTGGAAGTGTGGCAAATCGGTTCCAAGATTGTAAATATGAAAAAGGATTTACAAATTAAAGATGTCGACATACTTTGAACATGTGCAGTAATTCTTATCTATTATTTTTCAAAGATATTCCTTAATAACTAAAGGAGAATCCCAGATCGAAATAAATTGAGAATCTTTTAATTAAGGTTTTTAATTTTATATGCTTTTAATTTCCAGCAATTAAATGCATATCTTTAAAAAATAGAAATTGGTAATGTGCATTTACTAATTGGAGATTTTCTACCGAGATTTCGGTCAACATTTGGACATAGCACTTCTAGGAATTATGAAAACCGATTTTGGATTTATTGCATATCTTTGAGAATATTCGGGTTTTGGAAATTTCTTGGTGTCCAAACTTCTTTGGTCTATAAATACTGAATTTTGCATTTCGAGCAAACTAATCCTCAGAGGTAGCAAAACTACCTAGTTGTGTTGTTACTGGTGGAACCGTCTATTCGGAGAGGAAAGTACCCTAATTAGGCGAAATCTCTTACGACCGCTCTTTTTAAAGACTTCTTTGGGATTGAGAAGATCTACGAGTACCGTTGGTGGGAAACTAGATAATTGCAGTTTATTATTAGTTTTCGATTGATTTGATTGACTAACGGTTGTTGAACTTTGATTGCACCTAGTTTGTTTATGCTTGAGAATCTTCTATTCTGATATAAGATTCACTCAAACTAGATCGAAGTATCGACGAGGATCTTTAGACTGTTTGTAGATCCAAAGACGTCTTGTGATAATCCATCATTAACAGACTTTGTTCTGTGTGTGATTGATCACAAGAGATTCAATTTGTTTGTGTGCATGTGTTTATTGAAGATCTAAGAAGATTTAAAGACAAAGAAGTTTTCTTATTTGAGTTCATAATCTTTAGTGTGCACAAAAATTGATCGGTTGGGGATCCAACTATAATCGGTTTATCTTTTGATAGATTGGATTGATTAGTTGAGTAGATCGGCATCAATACAATTTTTTGTGATTCATAATATTGATTGCATAGTCTAAACAATTACTTTGGTAGTTGTTAAATAGATTGATCTAAGAACCTGACAAAGGAGTTTATTGGGATAAACGGAAGAGCCTTTTGTCAAACTCATATCACTTGTTTGAAAACACTTGTTACCGAATAGATTTTTTTTTCCTCTACTGTTTGGAATACGAACCAAAGGAATTGTTCCAAGTTCGTGACTTATTACAAGTTGGAGGCGCAGGTATACTGATGAAACTAGGTGAACTATAGGTTTAGTTGCTTGGTCTCAACTATACGAAGTTGGTTTAGAACTTGTATAGCGGCTTAATTACGAGAGTATTCAATTCTAGACAAGGTCTCAGGGTTTTTCTGCATTTGTGGTTTCCTCGTTAACAAAATCTTGCCGCATCTTTTACTTTTCTATTTCACATCATCATAAGCATCATTACAGACGATGTTTTCATTGTGGATTTAGAGGTCATGTTATTAAAGACTGTCAACGTTTACCTTACTCAAACTCTAAAAAATTCACCTCCAGCCCAGGGTGTAACATGAAATCTTCCTCTAATGAAATCATACATAAACGTGATCTTTCCAGATCAAAGGATTCTCAGAAGAATTAGTTCATCACAAAAGTAAGAAGAATCAGAAGGATATGAACTCATGGAAGTGGATACCAAAGAAGATCATGGAACTGAAGAGAGAAGAAGTTGGGAACGTTTCCAGTTCATCAGCACTAAAGGTAATTCCTAAATATCTTGATGATAGTCATTTCTATGATAAATTTGATTTGTCTTCCAAAAAGAGTAAGGTTCTTAACAAAACAGATAAGAAGAAATTTTGTGTTAGTCCTGGAAAATTTAATCTGTCTCATTCAGATATCTAGTATCTGAGAGAAATACACTGACTCATGAAGTGCTCAAACGTTCGTTTGATGAGTTCAGTGTATATTGTGCAATAGTTCAAAACTTGCAAGAATTATGAATATATTCACAGGAACGCACTTTCCTAAAATCCTTAATATTAAAGAATTTCGGTTATTCCATATTAAGGAAGAATATTTGTTTTCCATAATCGATGAACAAGTTTTTTTAGAAACTATTGATGTATAAAGTTTCGGTAATGTTTGAGTTTTTCGATCATTAGTCTGGAACCAGGAATCATGGACAATACATATTATTATGCAAATATTTCTTCAAAGGTTTCAGAAAGGTATGTTGAAAAGATGGATTGTGACTCTTTCGGACATCTTAATTTCAATGGAAACGGAACCGCTTCCTATATGAATATGAATCATTCGTCTAGTATGATCGATTATGAAAAGGAGTTTCATAAGATGGATCGAACTTGTGCTGAAACTAAGTTGGAAGTATTAATGCTAAAACGTAGCTTGAAAAATCATTACTAGTTCAAGCTCAGATTCTCAAACAACTAGATTTACTCTCCAAAAGAGTAAACAAAGAGGAACCTAACTTCCACAAGGTTGAGGAATTATTCTTCAATCAAGGATCGCTTCAGGGAATTCATAGAATCATTCCTATCAAGCGGAAGAGATCCCAAGATCATGAAGGGATCTGAATCCAGAAAAATAGACATCATTGTTAGAGCATTGCTCTGTCGAACTCGCATGCATTGCTATCTCAAGCATGTTTGTCAATGTTAGTGATCAAAACTATAAGTCTTAATTTCTAGTCTACTATAGCTAAGGTCTCGGACTAGGATAGAAAGTGTAGTTGAGCTCAAGAACTCCATGGAAATCATCATAAAAGACGAAGGACTACTCAAGGAACCGGTGGATCTTTATCGACTAAAAGGTATGTGGAGACTTGAACTTATCTATCACTCAAAAGTCTATCTATCTCCTATCTTGAGACAAAATTCGTTTTGCTATATAGACTTATATTATACACATTTGTTATTTCGAGTCGAGTTTATCTCGCCTATCTATTTCTCGAAATATGTGTTGGTAATCTTTCTCTTTAGCCAGGTTCATCTTTACCTAGTGACGAAAGTCATGACAAGTTTCAATCAAAATTGCTTACTTTGACGAAAATTAGTTTGTGAATAACAATTATAGAATATCAACGTCCTCTAAGAATGTTTCAATGATTGAAATGAGAGTTAGATTATATAACCATTGGAGGATATAAGCATTGTTGTGGAAACACATATATGTATAAGCCCTTATTCCTTGAACCGAAGTTTGCGAACTTTGTTGATCAAGAGAACCGGAATAGTGGCGTGAGCTAAGTCCGCGAACTGGCGGAAGTTCTCGACCCGAGAAATTCTGCTGGAGTTTGTGAACTCCGTCCGGGAACTTTAGTCCGCGAACCCAGTCCGCGAACTTGAGTAGGTTATATCTAAAAACGATGTTTGTGAACTTATTCTTATATAAACTAAGGAATGCAAATTTCAAACCGTGGATATATAGTTCATGAACTGATTCTAGTGAATCAAATCGATTCTACTTCGATTGTGTCTTGTGTAGTTACATAAGATTTCTTTGCAATTGAACAACTCTCTAACTAGTTCATTTGAGCCACTTGAACTAGTTATGGTGAAGAAGAATATGGTTGATAAGAAAGTGATCATATGGCTACCCATTTAGTTAATTGTTGTTGAACCAACAAATGTACAAGTTTGGGTACGGTTACACAAGCCTAGAAACGTGCATTTCATTTGTGTGTAACAAGCTAGTTTTCGATCTAACGGTTGAAAGATATTAGCTTGAATCTAATCAGGTTTTTATCTAACGGTGAATATTGAATGCTCTGTTACCAAGCTAACATTAATTGCAAACCCTAATCTGAAAGACTATATAAGGGAGAACTCTAGCAACTGGGAAACCTAATCCCCATACATTATGTGTGATACTAGTTGTGCTAAGCTAGAGCCGATTCTCTTTTAAGTTTTAACCTTTGGTTTCTTCTTCTAAACCAGGTTAACGACTTAAAGACTTCATTGGGATTGTGAAGCCAGACCGACACTACTTTCTTGTATTTGTGTGATCTGATCTTGTTGTTTCTATTGTACGAGTACAATTATAATAATTGGCTTGAGATTGATATCTCCGATAGGCAAGATATAAAAGTAATCACAAACACTTCGTCTCATTGTTTGTGATTCCGCAATATCTTTTTTCGCTACGTCGATTAAGATTATTGTGAGGTGATTGATAATACTAGGTTGTTCTTCGGGAATATAAGTCCGGGTTATCAATTGGTTCCTGTTCACCTTGATTTATCAAAAGACAGAACAAAACTCGTAGGTATATTCGTGGGAGACGGATTTATCTATTACCGTAGACTTTTCTGTGTGATACGGTTTTGTTTATTAAAGTCTTCGACTTTGGGTGGTAGCAACTCTTAGTTGTGGCTGAGATCAGCTAAGGGAATCAAGTACGTAGCATCCTGATGGTATCAGAGACGTAGGAGCATAATTGTACCTTGGATCAGTGTGAGATTGATCGTGGTTCAACTACAGTCCAGACCGAAGTTAATTTGGAGTAGGCTAGTGTATGTAGCGGGTTAATACAGTGTGTGTTCAATCTGGACTAAGTCCTGGGGTTTTTCTGCATTTTCGGTTTCCTCGTTAACAAAATTCTGGTGTTTGTTTTATTTCTTTTCCGCATTATATTTTGTTATATAATTGAAATATCACAGGTTGTGCGTAGTTCAATCAATTAGAATATCTGACCTTTTGGTTGTTGATTTAAATTGATTGACACTTGGATATTGGTCTTTGGTACCATCCAAGTTATCTTTCTAGTATTTGATAAAGACTTGCAGATTTCTATTTTCTTGAGTATATATCAAATCGATAGATTGAGATATAAACTCTTTGATATACTTTTTATCTAGACTGATTCTGACTGTCTAGTTGATTCTCTAGAAAGTATATTGGAGTTTGTCCATACAGATTGCTAAGCGAAATATTGGGTGTGGTTGTTGTACCCTCGTCTTTTCAATTGGTATCAGAGCAGGCAAACACGTTCAAGACCTTACAAGTCTGTGTAGCGATCCGACTCTATGGACAGAGGTGCTATCTCAATTAACGTACCACCAGTCTTCGATGGCTCTAATTACTTGTGGTGGAAAATTGCTATGCGAGCACGTGATTTTCAATCATGGGTATATGTTGTTAATGGCTATATGCTCCCTTCGTGGCAGTTGGAGATGTAAACGTTCCCAGGATATTGTTGAATACACCCCTGCCGAAATAAATGCTACAAAGAAAAATTCTGACGGTTTGAATGCCATTACCCCAAATCTTCAGCACCATGCGTCAAATTGCACGAGGTCCAAAGATGCATGGGATATCTTAGAAACCGTATTTGAAGGTAACTCCAGTGAAAAGGAAGCTAGGCTTCAAAACCTTAATTCTGATTGGGAAACCTTCGTATGGAAGATGAAGATACATTTGATGAGTTTAATCACAGAGTGTCTGGAATTGTTAATGCATCCTTTGCATTGGGTAAGACTATTCCTTAAAAAGAAATTGTGATGAAAATTCTCAGATCGCTTCCATCTAGATACAGAGCTTGAGGTAACGAATTTGTTAGTTAATCGTTTTCCTGTTTAAGAAAAGTCTGATTTTATTGCATATATTTTTCTTTTTCTTAACAAAATTTTGGTACAATTGATGTCTATTCCATTATTTGTGTATGGATGTGCGTGTGATTCAATTGTTTCCGGTTAAGAAAAACTATTGTTATCTTGCTTTATTGTTTGGTATCAATTGTTTAGGCTTAACGAAATTTCAATGCAATTGCGGTACTTTAATGTCTATGTTTGTTTCAATTGCTTCCGATTGAGATAAATAATTATGCAAGTTGATTTATTTGGTTTGTATGAATTGTTTATGGCTTAACAAAAGGGTTTTCAGGATCAATTGTTTAGTCCAATTCGATCCCGGATAAGAGAAACTAAGTTAATTCTGAACTTAGTTAGACTTATTAAAGCGGAGGATTCGGTTATTCAAGTCTAATCGAATGCCTTAACAAGAAATACTAGTTAACTAACCTAGTACTTGTCTTGTTTAAAGTGAAAGGTATAAGTTATTGTTCGAATAATTAGAACCTGATGAGAAAAACAAAGTTAATTCTGATCTTTATTTTGGTCTTATCAAACAAGCGATTGTATGTGTACAATCGGTTTAGCAAAAGAACTAAGGTGCTTAGTCAATTTGATTTTCTAAACTATTAGGGAAAATTGCTTCAGGTTCCTTGGTAACATATTAAAACAAAATTACTTTGTAGTTTCGGTTTTGATATTGGTTATCTAAAATGGTGTGTGGAACCCTCGTGCTTAAATCTTATAGGTTGCAAGTCTTTTAAGATTTGTAAGATCCTTTCGGTTTGTCCTTTATTTGCTCGTGCCTTTGTCATTTTGTGAAAATAGGGGGAGAATTATATGGAGTAAACAAGTGATTTGGTATCACTAAGGAAAGGACATTAGTGCTTAAATATTATATCTAACGAAAGAGTAAAGCATAAACTAAGGGGGAGTAACATATCATATTGACACGTGTGGTTATCTTAACTACAAAGGGAATAACAAAGACGTGTGGATTGAAAATCTACCTATCTTACCTTTAGGGGGAGTATTAAATTTGTTATTATAATATCAACAACGGCATTATGGATTGATTGTATACAGGTTATTGTGTTGTTGAAACTTGGAATCAAGCGTATGTATAATGAATTCTTGTAATTTGTTTATGGATATGACGTAAGAGTTTTGTCACTAAAATTGACAAAGGGGGAGATTGTTAGAGCATAGCTCGGTTGAACCCACCAAGCGTTGGTATGTCAAGTTTGGTTGTCATATTTTAGTGAATCAAAACTCATTTAAAGGGTCACTTGATTATTTACTAGATTCAACTTCGTATAGGTTAGCTTGAAAGTATTATGATATGAGACATTACAAGTATTACGTGAAGACTTGAAGAATGTGAAGAAGTAAGGAGCTACAATGACGACATCATCCTTCCTCTTGAGGTTAGTAATATTTTGACTTGAACTGTTTCATTCCTAACGTATCTTTCAAGTCGTGTTATATTGAAAACATAACTGCGAAGCTGTGAATGATTATACTCTAGTTAGACGTAGTATTAAGGAATTATAATACGAAGTATAACACCTATCTTTTGAACTTCGTATATAAGACATCGACATAATCGTATGAATGTTATTGTGCGTATGTATGGGTATGGGTGAAGATTTCTTACTAGGAAATAATGTTTTACATTCGTTTAAAGGAAGCACAATTCATAAACTTGTTTTATGAATCGAAAGGGAAATCACTAGGCTTATTGGTATTGTTATTCATTGCAAATCTTTGGATTACCAATATGTGTGTTTAGTATAACCGCTCATAACTTGTTTATGTATCTTGGTAAAACTATTCACAATGCCTGACTTATGTATCGGTATGACTTCTATTAGTGAAACCAATCTTAAGTAATCACCTGAGATGATATGATTGATATTTGTAATTGGTGTGACCATTCCTAGTCATTGGGTAACCGATCCTAGAACTTGGTGGGACTAATCACAAGATGTGTAATCGATCATTGTAGTAGGTTAACAAGTTTTAGTAATTGGTGTAACCGATCCTATAACTTGTGCAACCGATCACAAGTAAGTACCATAAATAAGTGGTAACCGATCCTGGTACTTAATTAGCCATTTTATAGAAACTAGTGTAACCGATCCTAGTAGACACTTGGAGGTAGAACCGAACTTTGTTTTGGTAGAACCGTTAAACCCATGAATGGTGATTGAATGTTTTTGATCAATCACATAGTTCTTGGAAATCAGATGAACCAATTCTAAACTCGTTTGGAAGTGTGGCAAATCGGTTCCAAGATTGTAAATATGAAAAAGGATTTACAAAGTAAAGATGTCGACATACTTTGAACATGTGCAGTAATTCTTATCTATTATTTTTCAAAGATATTCCTTAATAACTAAAGGAGAATCCCGGATCGAAATAAATTGAGAATCTTTTAATTAAGGTTTTTAATTTTATATGCTTTTAATTTCCAACAATTAAATGCATATCTTTAGAAAATAAAAATTGGTAATGTGCATTTCCTAATTGGAGATTTTCTACTGAGATTCGGTCAATATTTGGATAGAGCATTTCCAGGAATTATGAAAACTGATTTTGGCTTTATTGCATATCTTTGAGAATATTCGATTTTGGAAATTCCTTGGTGTCCAAACTTCCTTGGTCTATAAATACTAAAGTTTGCATTTTGAGCAAACTAATCCTCAGAGCCAGCAAAAGTACCTAGTTGTGTTGTTACTGGTGGAGCCGTCTATTAGGAGAGGAAAGTACCCTAATTAGGCGAAATCTCTTACGACCACTCGTTTTAAAGACTTCTTTGGGATTGAGAAGCTCTACGAGTACCGTTGGTGGGAAACTAGATAATTGCAGTTTATTATTAATTTTCGATTGATTTGATTGACTAACGGTTGTTGAACTTCGATTGCAACTAGTTTGTTTAGCTTGAGAATCTACTCTTATGATATAAGATTCACTCAAACTAGATCGAAGTATCGACAAGGATCTTTAGACTGTTTGTAGATCTAAAGACGTCTTGTGATAATCCATCGTTAACCGACTCCGTTCTATGTGTGATTGATCACAAGAGATTCAAAATGTTTGTGTGCAGGTGTTTATTGAATATCTAAGAAGATTTGAAGACAAAAAAGATTTCTTATTTGAGTTTGGTGTGCACAAAACTTGATCGGCTGGGGATCCAACTATAGTAAGTTTATCTTTTGATAGATTGGATTGATTAGTTGAGTAGACCGGAATGAATACAATTCTTGGTGATTCATAGTATTGATTGTATATTCCAAACAATTACTTTGGTAGTTGTTAAATAGATTGATCTAAGAACCTGACAAAGGAGTTTATCGGGATAAACGGAAGAGCCTTTTGTCAAACTCATATCACTTCTTTGAAAAGAGTTGATACCTATATATATTTGTTGTTCCTTTATTGTTTGGAATACGAACCAAAGGAATTGTTCCAAGTGCGTGACTTATTACAAGTTGGAGGCGTAGGGATACTGAGGGAACTAGGTGAACTATAGGTTTAGTTGCTTGGTCTCAACTATACGAAGTTGGTTTAGATTTTGTATAGCGGCTTAATTCTGAGAGTATTCAATTGTGGACAAGGTCCCGGGGTTTTTCTGCATTTGCGGTTTCCTCGTTAACAAAATCTTGTTGTGTCTTTTACCTTATTATTTTCGCAATTATAATTGATTTATTATAATTAGAAGTAAAAACACAAACGTTAATTCCTAATTACTTGATAGCAATCCTATAGTGTTTGGTTAAGTCCGAACCTATTATCAAGTAATCATACTTCGTTGTTGTATTGTCTCGATATTGTATCCATAGTCAATCACGCAAGTTATCTTGTTGTCGTATTGTCTCGATCTCGTGTCCATAGAAGATCACACGAAGTGTGAACCGATTCGTTGTATTGTCTCGTATCAGTCCATAGACAATCACTTTCGGAGAAAGGACTTATAGGTGGAAAAGTTTTAGATTGAGGTATATTTGGGTACTCTCGTCTTTTCACTATGATTGTCCCATACGTGTTCAAAAGTTAACTCTATCATATGTCGGTATGAAAGCATCGATAAAAGATAGAATGAACTTTCGGAAAAACAAAATTTAAGCCTATTATGTCATTATGCAAATATTGATGGAAGATAGGATGAACTTTTGTTCACAAAGATTAAGTCTATTATATGTCATTGTGCAAATAGTGATGAAAAATAAAATGAATCTTTGTTTATTCCGCAGTATTGATCTTCCATGATCCCTATCTTTATGTAAATACTGTGCGGCTCCGTAAGTTCTCTTGTGGTTAATTTAATTGAGATTTTTGGATACAAATTCATGTGATTTGTTTAATGTCCAAAGAAATCCTTGTATTCATGTGAAAGTAAGGTCGCTCTTGTTGTTCTTTCGGGAATGACATTTTATGGGGGAGAGTTCTTAATTGAACTTGTGCTTAATTGCCAAATCTTTGTGGGGAGTGCGGCTGTGGAATATTATAGGGGTTATCTTGTATCTTTATAAACTCCTTGATGAATGCATTTAGTTTCGGCTATACGATTGCATCTAAAAAAAAGTTGGTATGTGCTTTTCTTTTGGTCATGAAGTATCTCTATGGAAATTTCATTAGGATCCCACTAATTTTCGTACCTTTGCCAATTTTATTGACAAAAAGGGGGAGATTAATGTGTAGTTCACACTACAAATACATATGGTTTTCGGATCATTATGTAAGGGGGAGTGGTTTTCATGTGAGATGAAGTATTAACCAAGGGGGAGTTATACATATCACCATAGCATTGTTGTCGAAGTTGTGACACAATTGAACTTTGATGTTGTGTAATAATACTATGACATTGTATAACAATGATTGAAAGCTATTGTTTTCTCATTGTTATAGCTACGGATCTTCAACAACGATGATGCCGAGTTGAACACATTTAGAATCATTGGAGTACTTGGAGGTGACGAATATTTCGAGTAATGTCGAAGAACCAAGGAGATCAAGCATTTGGATGAGAACCTACAAAGTTTATTTATTTTGTATTCCATATGTATTAATAGTTTTGTCACTAAAATTGACAAAGGGGGAGATTGTTAGAGCATTGCTCGGTCGAACTCGCAAGCGTTGCTATCTCAAGCTTGTTTGTCAAGTTTAGTTGCCAAAACTATAAGTCTTGATTTCTACTCTACTTATAGCTAAGTCTCGTATTAGGATAGTAAGTGTAGTTGAGCTTTATACTCCACGACATTCATCGAATGAAGACGAAGAACTACTCAAGGGAACTTGTGGAACTTCATAAACAAAAGGTATATGGAGACTTGAACTTATCTATCACTCAAAATTCTATCTACTCTATCTCCTATTTGAGACAAAAGTCATATTGCTATATATACTTCAATTATACACATTTACTATTTCGAGCCGAGTTTATCTCGCTTATCTATTTTTCGAAATATGTGTTGGTAAGCTTTCGCTTTAGCCAAGTTCATCTTTACTCGTGATGAAAGTCATATTGATTATTTCAATAACTTGAAAATCGCTTTGATGCTAATAGTTTGTGGATAACAACTATTTTGATATCCTCTAAGAAAGTGATACGTATGATCTCTGTACCTTGGTAGCTATTACTATAAAGGCGGAATTCAGAATAATAATAGACGATAAAACTTAGAAAAACAAAGAACACAAAGTAGTAATTCGAAGAAATATATCTTCTCTAGATTATGAACAAGAAAACGATTACAATTCTCTCTTTGTTATGCTCACAATCTTCTCTAACAGTGGATTAACCTTAAACTGTTTGCTAAGCTTCCACAAGAATTGTCGCAAGCTTTCTCTAGGTTTTCTATACCTAATATTTGTGTGTCCTTAGTTGTTAGCCAAAGCCCTCTATTTATAACCTTCATAAACTAAGAGTATTGCCTAAAACAAAACTCTTCCCTAACTAGGAATTCTTCCTAAACAAGGATTCCTGCCTAGAGTAGGATTCTTCCCTCAATTTAGCTTGAGGTTAACTAAGTTCCCTAAAGGAGTACGGATACACCTGTATCATGGGCCCCCCTTTTAAGAACTTGAACTCCTGTGAGAGTTAAAAATGAAGGTTAGGGAACTATAGAGATCCTTTTTCTTTGTTAAACCACTTGGCCTTGCTAGGAACTTGACCTTTACATCCAATCAGGAAAGCTTCCTTCTCTCCTTGTCGTGTTTTAGTCACTCTTCGCTCCAATATGCAGTCTTCCTTGAGTAATTACTCTCTATCAAACCATAAGTCTTCTACTCGTGGTAAGATCATAGTGTCGTCGCCGTCATCATCAAGTAATGGTGGTTCAAACAACTTCAAGTACTCAGAATTTATAACCGAATACATTCCTAGATAAGGTGGCAGATCCAGACGAAAGGCATTGTCACCAATCTGGTCGAGTATACGAAACGGTCCATACCCCAATGTCTTCAACTTCTTACCTCCCCCCTTCAGTCGTTCCTTACCTAACTTTAACCATACCAAGTCACCAACACCGAAATTACAAGGCACAAGATGCTTGTCATGCTTTGCTTTGTATCTGGCTTGTGACTTCTTTAATTGTGCTTCAACAGTTGCATGAATCTGAGATATCTTCTCCAACAACTTTTGTGCCTTTTATCGTTCACTTCCTTCCTTTCCCCCCATAGAGGTGTCACTAGAAAATACTAGATCAAAAGGGCTAGGTGTAAGTAACCATAGCACGTCTCGAAATGAGATTTTCCCGAAGAACTGTGAACTGCTCTATTGAAAGCAAACTGCAGATATGGTAAACTCTCGTCCCAAGTTTTAGGATTCTTAGAATTATATCCCCTTAACATGTGAACCATAGTCCTATTGACCACTTCTGTTTGTCCGTCTGTTTGTGGATGAAAAGTTGTAACTTCTTCAACCTAGTGTCCATCATCTTCCATAAAGAATCCCAAAAATAACTAAGAAATCGACTATCCCTGTCAGAAATAATCGAAGTAGGTAAACCAAAATGCTTCCACACATGCTCAAAGAAGAGCTTTGCTGCACCGACTCCCGTTACCATCTTTGTACATGGAATTAATGCGATCATCTTGCTGAATTGGTCGACCACAACGAACAAATAATTATGACCAGACTTGGTCTTCGGTAACCCACCAAGAAAATCCATAGAAATACTTTCCCAAGGCCTTGATGGTACTGGTAATGGTAGATATAACCCACGTTTTCTGTTGGAAGGTTTAGATGTGCTGCACAACTTACACCCTCTAACCAACTTAGCCACATCATCTTGCATCTTCGGCCAAAAGACATAACGTCGGAGGTTAAGTAGAGTTTTATTCATCCAAAAGTGTCCAGCAACTATGGAAGTGTGTGCCTCTCTCAACCAATGTAAACGATCTCCATCTTCTGGTATACAAAGTAACTGACCTTTGTATAACAATTCATCTCGGAGTTCATACTCGTTTTTCAGACCACTCTTTACACCTTCTAACACCTTCTTGAAGTCTTTGCTGGATGTGTATGACTCTTCATACTCTTGAGGAACAATTGGATGAATTCTCATGGCCACCATTAATGCTCGAATTGGAGGTCGAGATAATATATCTGCCAACTTGTTTGTTACTCCCTTCTTGTATCTGATGAGAATATTGAAAGCCATCAAGTAAGACATCCACTTCATGTGTCGGGCTTGTTGTAGTTTCGTCTGTGCATGTAGATACTCAAATGGTTTGCGATCTGAATGTACCACTACTTATTTACCTAATAGATACACTCGCCAATGCTTGATACATTGATATAAAGCATAAAATTCTTTGTCATAAGGTGCGTAGTTTTTAATAGCACCTGCGAACAATTATGAATGGTACTCCACTGGTTTACCATCTTGAACAACACTCCTCCCAATGCATAGTTAGAAGCGTCTGTCTCAACTTCAAAAGTACGCTGTAAGTTAGGAAATGCCAATACTGGTGCTTCTGAAATCTTCCTTTTTAGTAACTGAAAAGCGTCTTCATGGGTTTGTTGCCATTCAAACTTTGCCTTAGCTCCTGTCAAATCATGTAACGGTCCTGCAATATTCGAAAAATGTTGGATAAACTTACGCAAGTAGGTGCAATCCCCTAAAAAACTCCTGATTTCAGTTATAGGTCTAGGACACTTAGTGATCACTTCAACCTTCCTTGGATCAATTTTCCGTTGTCCACCACCTACAATGAATCCGAGATATACTAACTCCTCCTTCCCAAACTCACACTTCTTTACGTTCAACTCCAGCTGGCCTTTATGTAACACTTTAAACACCTTCTCAACGTGAACAAGATGCTCTTCCCAAGTTCTGCTGTATATTAGGATATCATCCAAGTAAACAATCACAAAATCTTCTATAAAAGGTCGTAACAAATCATTCATCAAACGCATAAACGTCGCTGGAGCATTACACAAACCAAAAGGCATCACCAACCATTCGAACAAGCCTTGTTTGGTTTTGAAAGCAGTCTTCCATGTATCATCTTCTCGAACTCTCATCTGGTGGTATCCGAATTTGAAATCCAATTTTGTAAAGACTCGAGCTTTTTCCAACTGATCCATCATGTCGTCTATCCTAGGTAGAGGGTAACGATTCTTGATTGTGATCTTGTTTAATGCTCTATAATCAATACAAATACGCCAGCCTTTCATCTTTCTTTGGTACCAACAACACCACTGATCCACAAGGTGAAGCACTTGGCACTATTATTCCTAATTCTAGAAGTTCCTGGACTTGTTTCTTGATCTCATTGGATTCTTCTACGGTCGTGCGATAAAACCTACATTAGGTAGAGAACCCTCCCCGGTCAATATGATCTCATGCTCCACACTCCTCTTTGGCGGTAATCCCGTGACATCCGAAAATAAATTCTTGTACTTCAACTTCAACCTTTCTAGGTCATATTCTTGTTGTGTATACAAGGCTGCCAAAAAAAATCTACTCGGCTTCTCCTCAAGAGAACGGATCACAAAGAGAATGAACTTTGTGCTAGCATTCACCAACCGCTTAGCCTGAGTGGCTGTGATTAAGCTTGCTCCCTCAAGAGGAGAATCTATAGCCTGAATCACAAAACTTTCCCCATCTTTGGTAAAGGTATACTTTTGTTCCCTCCTGTGTAGAGTTTCATCTCTATCCCATAGGTAAGGACTACCTAGTACTACCTGGCAGACATCCAAAGGAACTACGTCGCATGTAACTTCGTCAATATATGACTCATCTAGAGCAAATTTGAACGTGCACTGCTGTGAAACTTGTAAGCCTCCTTCCTTTTGAATCCATCCTAAAGGGTATGGTCTTGGATGTTTGATAGTCTTCAATCCTAACTTATGTACCAAAGAATTTGAAAGTAAGTTCTTATGACTTCCTGGGTCAGTAACAACATCAACTAGTGATGTTTTGACTTGCATCTTCATTGTGAAGAGTCTCTCCCTAGTATCATATTTTGAAGGTCTTTCTTTTGCCCCTGTCATAAGAGAAAGCTTTGAATTGGGTTCTGTTAGTCCGTGGACTTCTTTTGGAGTTTGAGCGACTAGTGCTGCCTTCTTGGCTTCTTTCCTCTGCAACCCTTTAGGCTTTAGATGAGGGTTCTTAACCCAACACTTGTCGACTACGTGACCTGTGTGCTTGCAATGAGTGCAAGTCAAACTTTCCTTGTCACTAGACTTCCCTTCTTCTTTGCTCCTTTCACCTCCTTTCACAGTGGTACCTCCAGATTTCACCTTAGTATTTCCCTTTAAATCAGATTTCTTAAGCCTGCCTTCAATGGCATTAGCTTTTATACTTGCTTCGGAGATAGTATCCACCGAAAACATCTTCAACTCCTTCCGTATATACTCATGTAACCCGGAAATATACTTCATATAGATAGCATGATCTTCCAAGTCTAAATCCAAAACCATAGCTTGATTCTAAAATTCCGAAGTATATTCTTGCACGGTTTGGTTGTAAGTCTGCTTCAAGTTGTACCACTTGAACCATCTCTCCTCAAGGTAGCCAACCGGATAAAACTGTTTCCTTACAACTGCCTTGAATCTTTTCCACAACAATGCTCCCTTACCTAGGTTTTGTCTTTGATAATCTTTCCACCAGGTTAGAGCATGCTTTTGTAGCTTCAATGCCGCGAAAGCAATCTTTTCCTTTGAACCATATTCAAAGAAAGAAAAATACGTCTCTAGACGTTCAATCCAGTCATCCAATTTTTCTACATCGACACTTTCATCGTAAAGTGGAATATCAACACGAAAATCAATTTTTCAGACTCTTACCATGAGGTTTAGTTGATGTAGGACTTTTAAGAAAATCACTTTTCTTCTTCTCGTCCTCATCATCATCATCTTCTTCTTCTTCTTCTTCCCCTTCTTCCGAAGCTACAGGTGAAGGTATAATCTTTTTCTTCGCCTTCGGCTTGGGTGTATGAGAACGAATATATTCAGTCAATTATGCAAGGGTGGTTTGAATCGACTTCATGTATGTTTGCAGCGTAACCACCTTTTCTTCCATAGTTTGTGGTTCGCTTTGCTTAGGATCATCATCTGACTTTGTCATCCTTGAACCCCTTGTTTTCTTAACGTCTTCTAGCTTCTCGAGTACCTCACCAAGCTTTATGTAGAGAGATCTAGTGAAAACCATAAACCACAGGGATTTACCCTAGAAACTAACCTTGCTCGTGATGCCAACTTGATACGTATGATCTCTGTACCTTGGTAGCTATTACTATAAAGGCGGAATTCAGAATAATAATAGACGATAAAACTTAGAAGAACACAGAACACAAAGTAGTAATTCGAAGAAATATATCTTCTCTAGATTATGAACAAGAAAATGATTACAATTCTCTCTTTGTTGCGCTCACAATCTTCTCTAACAGTGGATTAACCTTAAACTGTTTGCTAAGCTTGCACAAGAATTGTCGCAAGCTTTTTCTAGGTTTTATGTACCTAATATCTGTGTGTCCTTAGGTGTTAGCCAAAGCCCTCTATTTATAACCTTCATCGCACTCAGCCGACCAAGGATTTCTACTTGGAATCTATTTCCTAAACTAAGAGTATTGCCTAAAAAAAAACTCTTCCCTAACTAGGAATTCTACCTAAGCAAGGATTCTTGCCTAGAGTAGGATTCTTCCCTCAACTTAGCTTGAGGTTAACTAAGTTCCCTAAAGGAGTACGGATACACCTGTATCAGAAAGTTTCAATGATTGAAATGAGAGTTTAGAACATGTAACCATCTTTGGATATAAACATAGTGTGTTCTCACATTTGTGTAAAAGTACAAAACCGGAACCTAAAATATGCGTACCTGTATGCGTATTGGCGGCTGTTGGAAACCCGGGTAAGTATGCGTACCCGTACGCATACTGGCGGAAGTTTCGCGTCTGTGAATTTCTGCTGGAGTTTGGAAGTTAAAACAAACTCAATCCGGGTACTTAAGTATGCGTACCCGTTTGCATACTTAAGCAGGTTATCTAAAATCGGTTTTTTCATGAATTAAAACATTTATATAATAAGGAATGCAATCTTTGCAAACCGTGGCTATAATGTTCATAAATCGATTCGAGTGAATCAAAACCGATTTTGCTTCGATTGTGTCTTGTATACTTCTATGAGATCTAAGCAATTGAACAACTCTCTAACTAGTTCATTTAAGTTATTTGAACTAGTTGTGGTGAAGATGAATAAGGTTGATATGAAAGTGCTCATATGGCTAACCATTGGTTAACTATTATTGAACCAACTAAGTGTACACGTTTAGGTACGGTTACTCAAACCTAAATGAAGTTACATTTGATTTGTGTATAACAAACTAAGTTCGATCTAACGGTTGAAAGATATTAGCTTGAATCTAATAAGGTTTTCATCTAACGGTGAATATTGAATACTTTGTTACCAAGGTAACTTAGATTGCAAACCCTGATTTGGAGACTATATAAAGGAGAACTCTAGCAACTGGAAAAACTAATCCCCACCCCTCCTGTGTTATACTAGTTGCATAAGATAGATTTGATTATCCTTTAACCTTAGGTTTTTCACGAAACCCTGTACGTTAACGACTTAAAGACTTCATTGGGATTGTGAAGCCAGACCCAACTATTTTCTCTGTAGTTGCATGGTCTGATCTTGTTGTTTCTATCGTTATTGAGTGCAATCATAAGATTGGCTTAAGATTTATATCTCCGATAAGCAAGATAGAAAAGCAGTCACAAACACCTTCGTCTCATCGTTTGTGATTCCCCGATATCTTGTTTCGGTAGTCGATTAAGATTATTGTGAGGTGATTGATATTTCTAGGCTGTTCTTCGGGAATATAAGTCCGGTATATCAATTGGTTCATGTTCACCTTGATTTATCAAAAGACGGAACAAAAACCTGTAGGTATTTCTGTGGGAGACAGATTTATCTATTCTTATAGACTTTTCTGTGTGAGACAGATTTGTTTATCAAGTATTCGACTTTGGGTCGTAGCAACTCTTAGTTGTGGGTGATATCAACTAAGGGAATCAAGTGCGTAGTATCTTGCTGGGATCAGAGACGTAAGGAACAGAACTGTACCTTGAATCAGTGTGAGATTGATCAGGGTTCAACTACAGTCCAGGCCGAAGTTAGTTTGTAGTAGGCTAGTATCTGTAGCGGCTTAATACAGTGTGGTGTTCAATCTGGACTAGGTCCCGGGGTTTTCTGCATTTGCGGTTTCCTCGTTAACAAAACTTCTGGTGTATGTGTTATTTCTTTTTCGCATTATATTTTGTTATATAATTTAAATATCACAGGTTGTGAATTGAATCGATCAATTGGTAAATCCAACCTTTGGTTATTGATTGAAATTGATTGATCCTTGAACATTGGTCTTTGGTACAGTTCAAGTTATCTCTCTTATATTCAATTGGGCTCGCAAATTATTATTTGTTTGATTGTGGATTGAATTGAGAGATTGAGATGTAACTCTTTGATATACTTTTCTTAAGATTGAGTCCGACTGTCTAGTTGATTCTCTTGAAAGTATATTGGAGTTAGTCCATACAGATTGCTAAGAAAAATATATTGGGTGAGGTTGTTAGACCCCCGCTTTTTCACAGTTAACCGAAGTTAGCCATATGAACACATTTCTCTTAACCATGTTCATCTTAACACTTCCAGATCAATTGATAATCAAATGAATCTAATGTGTTACTCATAGAGTTGTTCAATTGTTTATATCCTCATAGAAGTATACAAGACACAATTGAAGCAAAATCGGATTGATTCAAAAGAATCAGTTCATGAATAATTTAGCCACGGTTTGCAAAGATTGCATTCCTTAATTTATAAATGCATTTGTTCATGAGTATGAAATCATGCTTAACCGATTTAAGAACTATAACCACTTAAGTTTGCGAACGGGTACGCGAACTTAAGTTCCGGACATTGGTCACAAGCCGACAGTTTGCAAACAAGTACGCAAACTTTAGCTCCGGACCGAACTCAGTTGAAACCGTCTGCGAACGGGTACACAAACTTGGTTCGCGGACTTCAACAGTTAAATCAGTTTGCGAACGGGTATGCAAAATTAAATACCCTGACTTGAATAGTTGAATAAGTTTGTGAACGGGTAATTCAAACTTCCGGTCCTGAATTCCGTCAAAACAGTTCGTACACTAAGTACACAAACCGTAATGTATCCAGACATGGGTTTTAGCTCTTAACTCCCATTTCAATCATTGAAACATTCTTAGAAGACGACAATAGCTGTCTCACACAAATAATTAGCTTATAAGCAATTTTCAAGTGATCGAATGATCAATACGAAACATTCCGAGCCTACATCAAATGACTGTCTCACACAAATCATGTAAGATGTTACCAGGTGATTTTCACATGATCATCTTTTGACTTTTGTCAAGAATAATGATGAACGTAGTTAACGCAAAAATATTTCCAACACATATTTCGAGAAAGATATAAGCGAGTTAAACTCATCTCGAAATATCAAATGTGTATAATGTAAAGTCTATATAGCTATACGACTTTTGTCTCAATATGAGATAAAATAGAATAAACTTCTGAGTGATAGATGAGTTCAAGTCTCCACATACCTTTTGTTGATGAAGTTCTACAAGCTCCCCTTAGTAGTTCTTCATATTTAATCGATGAACGCCGTGAAGTCTAAATTTCAACTACACATTTTATCATAATTCGAGACATAGCTATAAGTAGACTAGAAATCAAGACTTATAGTTTTGACAACTAAACTTGTCAAACAAGCTTGAAATAGCAACGCTTGAGAGTTCGGTCGAGCAGTTCTCTAACAACAATAATTATAATGCGGAAAATAAAGTAAAGGGACATGTTCAAATACTATGTCTACATCTTAAGAACTTTTCATATTAACCAAACTGCATTTCCGACAGCTATGCAAACACTAAGATAATAACCAAACCGAAAACGTTTATTTTGGTTAACCTAAGGATCGGTCCTGCTAAGGATCTATGGGATCTTTCCCAGTAATGATCCTTGGGACCGATCCTAGTAGAGATCCTTGGTAAAGGATGGGTCCTACTAGATATCCTTGATCGGTCATATAATAGATTCTTTGATTCTTTTAAATTACGAAACAAGTTTCATGTGTCTACTTCCTTAAACTCATGAAATTAAACATAGTCTTCGAGGTATGGAATCAATTCGAAATTTCAATACACTAAATAACAACAAGTTATCGATTAGTGTTATTATGTTGAATCTACAAAAGTTCAAATAACTAAACTATACTTTGTAATCTAATATACTAACTTGTGTAAAATAACTAGTATATGCTTCATTGACACTTTGATCACAATGAAATGATCAAGTCACCAATACTATAGATTCATACATAAACTTTGCATGTTAAGTATTCAATCTAAATGACTTGAAAGAAACGAAGAAAGTAATAGAACAAGTCAATTCTGCGTTATTAACCTCGAACTAAAGGATGATGTGTTCGTTGATGCCGATACATATTCAGGTTCTTAAGAGTAACATGAGCGAGACTCAACATTTCTATTGTTCATAGTCTAACCTAGCGAAGTTGGCTCTAGTAATCAAATCAAGCAGCCTCAAGTTTTGGAACTAAAATATGTCAAACAAGTCGGGCATACGGCATACCAACGCTTGGTGGGTTCAATCGAGCAATGCTCTAACATATACAAAAAAAAAAAGTGTATCCATTATGTTATATGAATAATCATAGTTTGATGCATTCCCCTCGGATATATTTTCAGTGTCGACAAATAAGTTGTTCCGGCATCAGAATGGTCATCAAGTCAGAACGGGAAAAGATTTGGTATTTGGAATATCGACATCCTAACTTTTTTGAAGAAGCACAGTTTCAAGATGATGTTGTGAAAGCTAAGGAAGATGCAGAGGTGGTAGCACTGTGCAAAAACTTGGAACTCAAAGACAAATAGAAAAAGTACATTGTGGAGAAGAAGATTACCAAAATAAATACATTGTCTGCAAAGAAAATGCAATGCTTATACATGCATCCACACTTCTACAAAAAAAGACACATATGGAAAGCATTTCCGAAAAATCCCTATGTATAAAATGATGGAGTTGACTCATTAAGTGTATAAACTGATTAAATATCATTTTATGTTTTAGTTAAGTGTTATGACGTCCATGTTTAATCAATGAAAATGTGTCGTTTTATATTTTAGTTTAGTGTTATCCTGTACTATGTTTAATCAATGAGAATATCTTTGTATATACCATCAGTGTACTTAGAAACTATCTAATTTTTAAGCCAACTACATATATTTAAGCTAATTCATTACTTTTGATTAAAATTATATGAAAAAATATTATAATAATCCATTACATTCAACTAAAACTAACTTATATCTCGTTAATCAACGTCCTCATTCAGCCGGAGGTGGTGAACTATTTTGCAACCGAAAAGGATTGAATTTGTGAAGTCTTGTAAAATGGTTTCGAAACAAGTAATGTTTATGAAAGGTTCGTCGTGAGATAACCATCATATCTGTAGAGTTCTTCGTACCCGCAATTTCACGATAAATAAATAAATTAAGTATCAAGATAAGTTAAAAATTAATTTAGAAATTCAGTAAAAAGGTACAAATTTTACATACCACTTCTTTATCAGTTTGACCATTATATTTATGACGGTTAATGTGCATTACTACAAATTGCGTGACTTCCTTATTAATTGTGTGAAAAGATTCAGCAATCCTTGAGCATCATGTCTTCTCGGGTTTCACGCTTCTTTAGGGAACACTACAAAATAATTGTGCAAACACGCAGATTCGACGCTGCCCCATAATTAGGGTATCTTCTCTTGATTGAAAAATATAAGCTCTATAAATAGATAAATTCTCTTCTTGAATATATTTAGGACCAGAGATTCTAGGAGGCACTTTTCGTGACAAGAGTGAAATTAACAAAAGAAAAAGAAAAGCGAAATTAGATAAAACTATAAATGTAAAGGATATTAAAAGATGCTATTTTGGAAGTGAAAATAGTTGAACTTATGGATGAAGAACTTTGAGCCGTCCGGTAAACTTGCCGGTAGCAGTCCAGTCTAGGCCGATGGTCTCAACTTGAGCCGATCCTTGGCATAGACTTGAGCGATCGGCTAAGATTCTCGTCTTAAGTTGAACGAATGGGGTCAACTTGAAACGGGATGAGCAAAATGCGCCTCAGATTTGCCACTTTCCCGTCCAGTTCGTCACTTTGCTTGTCCACTGTGAAATGAGAACAGAAAAATTTGCTCAATTACCCACCCACCGGACTTGCCCTGAGACGTTAGAGGATAATTTTCCCAAAATTGTTTGCACAATCATCTTACTAGTTTGCGGATACACATACAAAATAACGCACGGATGGTGAGAGAGCAAAAAAGACAATCTTTGTTCTAGTTTTTGTACGACGGGACTCAGTCATCTTGACCGGACAGCGCATTCCAACTCACGCGCCAATCATCTTTTCAAATGTAGTCTACTTTGTTAAATTATGCTGATGCATATCCAATTTGACACAGTCCAATTACTCCTTAACCGAGATACAGAAGTGACGAGTTCCCATAATATATCAAACATTAAAACGTCAGTTCAGGATTTGTTGTACATATTTTCTCGGTCAGAGACTCAGAGATGTGAGTAGAATTGTTGCGGAACCTGCAGGCAAATTCTCGCGATAATATGACTCCTCAAATATGTACAAGGAACTGGCATTGTGTCCCACCAGCGTATTTTAGCAAAAAGTTCCCAACCAACAACTCATCATAACATGATCAACATCATCAACTGCTTCTCTTTTTCTTCTTCTTCTTCTTCTTCCTCCTCCAAAATCAACTCTTTCTTACATTTTTAGGGTTAGGGTTTAGATTTTTCACCTAAGATAACATTCCAGTAATCAAATTTTTGGGGGTTTGGAAGTTGAAGCTTGATTATGATTTAAGGTCTGAAAAATCATTTGCCGGGTTAAGAAATAATTCCGGCTAAAAATGGCTAACGATTTACAAATGTCTCCTCAATTGGAACAGATCGATGGTGAAATTCAGGATCATTTTCGGGCTCTTGCGTAAGATTCATTACAATTTAACCTTTAAACCTCTTCGATTCGTCTAAAATACATGTGTGTTTTTTTTGTCGTGTGAATTTAGTGTTTTTTTTCTTCTTTCTGTAAGGTTGTGTAAAGATTTCCCTTCATTTGCTAGTATTTTTGCTTGTTGATGCAGTATGTAACTAATTCAAACATAAACATGAAAATGTGTTTCCATTGACACATTATCAGGAAAGCCCATTAGGAATTTTTGATTCATTGAAGAAAGCGTATAGCAACCATTATCCTAAGACTAACTAGGCACTGTTAGATTTTCAGTATATTAATCATCATTACTTAGACCTACTTTGATGATACCCGTATGCAGAAAACAGATTTAACCCTAGTATTAACATGTACTACAGCTCACTGAAATTCCATATATACCAAGCATAATCATTTCATTAAACAACATACACAACATCATGTTCCATGGCTTCATCACAATTAGTATGAACTGAGTTAGAAGAAGGAGTTGATAGATATTTTCTCTAGTAATAAGTTAATGACTTGGACATATACTTCTGTTTTCTCGTGCTTGAAGGATGGATACAACTGGTTCTTTTTTTTCTTATTGCAAGAGGCTAAAACAGAGTCTTTTTAATGCTTGCCACATATCTGTCCAACCTTTCTATCACGAGTTAGGGAGACACACCTCATGGCTACATGGGACAGTTCACTAGTTAGCTTTAACTCATCAATCATTCACCTTAAGCTAGTGTTTAGTGCGTGATTAATTGTTAAACACACCTTACTGCAGATAACTACTAATCCGGCATAACTTAATCTCATAGAGGATTAGCTTAGGCTAATTTTCATTTGTTACACAAACCATGAAAAACCAACAGGCAGCTCATAGAACCGTATCGTTGTTTTATGCAACTCATTGTCATGAATATGCGGTTAATCTAATTTGATTAATTTACCGTTCAAACCGCATATTTTCTTTATGCAGTACTCTAGACTTGTTATTGTATATAGGTCAGACTTCCTTTGGTAGGCCTGAATTGGTCTTTGAGCATTTTACACTGCATCTGAGTTGTTTGCCTTCCTTTGATAAGTTGTACTGGATAGTCATGTGAGGGACCTTACTCTAATGTATTCCATCACTCTAATTCTTCCGAATCTGAATACATTTTAGTTTTAATGTTATGATTACTGAATGTGGTTAAAGTTAGTTTATAATTAACTTTTAATTGTTTGTATGATGCGGTGAGCTGTTGTAGAATTAAGAGGTTTTTCTGTAAGTTTTCTCTCGTGTTGATTTAAGATTAGTGTTGTATTTGTATAAAATGAGCCATCTAATTGGATAAACGTGCCCTTGAAACTGCACATTTGCTTTATGCATTACTCTAGACTTGTTATTTATTTTATAGGTCAACCTTCCTTTGGGAAACATGGATTAATGTCAAGCCTTTTACATTGGACATGCGTTATTTGCCTCCTTTACTAAGCTGTTCCAATGAGGGATTTCGGACGGATATGTGGGGTTATAGTTAGCATATAAGATAAAATAATAAAACCCTTGAATCCGTTAACTATAATGGTATTTTGCTATGCATTTGCAGAAATGGATTTCAGAAGCTGGGTAAGGTGAAAGATCCTAATAGACAAAGTAAGCAGTTGGAGGATCTTACAGGAAAGATGAGGGAGTGTAAGAGGTGAGTCGAATAACCATCTGGACAGTATCCAGTATCTTCTGGTAATTGCAATACCGAACACCTTCCTTTGAATGCTAGGAATTTCACTTATCACTTACTTGGATGCTTTTCACAGGCTGATCAAAGACTTCGATCGGGAAGTGAAAGATGAGGAGAGTCGAAATCCTCCTGAGGTCAATAAACAACTGAATGACAGAAAGCAATCCCTGGTTAGTTATTTGACATACTTTCTCATATTAGTTATTTACTATGTACGCATTGCAGTTATTTTAACTTTGCTAAATAGTCTCTTTGATTAACAGAATAAAGTACATTGTTTCAGATTAAAGAATTGAACTCGTATGTGGGTTTGAGAAAAACGTAAGATTCACTACCTCTTGAAATCTTTATAAATTCTTCATGAGAATGAATATTTTTTTCTATAGATCAGTATTTTTTTCTACTTGCGAGTGGGCACAGTGTCTTAATTCATCAAAAGCTCATTGTTATCTCAATTAGTAAGCCAGACTTATCGTCTGACACCTTTAACTTTCCACATGGTTCTCGTTGAGTCACCCCTGCTTATACGACGTCCATTAATGATGTGTCACTGGCACCCTGCAGGTTCATGAGTACCCTCGGCAATAAAAGAGTCGAGCTCTTTGATATGGGAGCTGGAGGTAGCGACCCTGTAGCTGAGGACAATGTACTAATGGCATCAGGTGAGATTTGACTACCCCTATTCTCTAAATGCTATGCTTCTAATGTCAATTTCCAATATTTAGTAATGTTGCACCTTAGATTTTTTTAATATTCTAGATGAATGATATGCTGATGTTTGCTGAACTGGCTACGCTCTAGAAATGTCCAATCAAGAGCTTATTGACGCTGGAAAGAAGCGTATGGATGAAACTGATCAGGCTATCGAGCGCTCAAAACAGGTGAAAATTTACCGCAAAGCTATTATTTTTCTTCGCACTCGGGGAGTACCAGTTTTTTCTTGACCTCAATGGCCTATGTTTAGGTTGTGGAGCAAACAATTGAAGTTGGAGCTCAAACTGCAGGAACATTGAAGGGCCAAGTGAGTTAACTAAAAAAAAAAGAAGATTTCCTGTTGTCATTTCGTTTTTCCCTTGGCTCACTTTGACATCATACTTACAGACTGAACAAATGGGTCGCATTGTGAACGAGCTGGACACCATTCACTTCTCAATCAAGAAGGCTTCTCAGCTGGTCAAGGAGATCGGTAGACAGGTTAGTGCTTAATATTTATGATTGTCTTCTGTTATTATTTTTCTGATTTAAATTGGACGAGAAATCTTACGATGAAATCACTCTAATGGAAACTTGATGCGGTGACCAGCTTGGTCCAAATATGCCTCGAATGTCCAATTTTTAACCACTCCAGTGTTCTATTTTCAATTCACCTATATCTCTCTAGTTAATTAATATAACGAAAATCTGTATTTTAGGTTGCTACGGATAAATGCATTATGATGTTCTTATTCCTCGTTGTGTGTGGTGTAATCGCAATTATTATTGTCAAGGTACTTTCTGTCTCCCGTGATGTGTAGAGTCACATACATATCCACGTTTTCTTTCTTCTCCCTTCTGTTTCTTTTATTTATCATGCTCTAAGCACTGCCTTTCATATGTTTTTAGGTTGTCAACCCAAACAACAAAAACATCAGAGACATTCCAGGATTTGCACCCCCGGCCCCAGCATCCAGAAGATTACTTTCTCTGTCGACAATGGGACCTCTGTATTAGTATTTATCTCTCCTACTCTTGAACTGCTAATGAAAAGGATACAAATACAACTATTAAGGTCGCGGAAGAACATGGTGTGGAAGTTGGTTTGATGCTATGCTGGGATATCGACGTTTGGGTTTGGGGTGGCAGCTTTTGTGCAATTGTGTAATTATTGTTTTGCTGTGATGTGCATATACAACCCAATTGGTGATTCATTCTTTTTTTTCTTCTGCTTGTTGTAAATCATGTTCCCCATTTTATTGTTTCCCATTTTATTTTATTTGGAAATTACTGGTCAAGGGTGTTCCATTTGCGTGCCGGACTGCCAGGGTACCTTTCTCTGGCAAACTGTTCTGCTTAAGAGCATCCTCTTTATTTACAGGCATAGCATTGTATCCAAGTTAAACCCCTGTGTTTATGTGATATAAGTACACATTGAGTTGCCCTTTAACCCACATAGTAGAGTAGGGGTTCACCAAGTGGATACTCTTATCCAAAAGGCTCTCTGTATTTGTCCAAAACCATTGTCTTCGGCCCTTGGCTGGTTATGACCCAGCACTTCCTCAAAGGCCAGGAGGAGTCTGCGGACAACTGTTTACAATTAAATATGAATGTCCATGAAAACCATCTCCCAGTGTAGTGATATACCGTACTTACTGACGTCCAAGTTGGAGCCTGGGAGGTGATGGCAAACCCTCGTACCCTCTTAAAAAGGCGCCAAATTGATCATGGGCTCATTTAGTATGAGTGTGTGAGAGGGAGGTATTCTGGTACTAAACTACTAATAATTCAGAACTTCCGAGATTGTAATCATTACTTCCTAGGAGGAAGGAGATGGCTCATGGTACTTGGAGTATATTCTCTGTATATGTTTTTGGAGAGCTAAATCGGGCAACATCGTCAGGCCACCAGCCCAGTAACCCACCACCAACGCCAACTTCAAGGGAAATATAATTAAAACTTGCCCTAAAGGGAAATAATTGTCCTCACCACTGTAGTCAATATCGGCCGTATCGGCCGATATATCGGGGATATTTCGGATATCGGCCCAGAACGATACGATAAGAAGGATATCGGGGATACGATATTCGCCCGATAATATCGGTCGTATCGGTCGAATATCGGCCGTTTCGGTCAAATATCGGCCGTATCGGTCGATACGAAATTTTCCTACATTTCCTGATATGAGACGGTATTGGTCGTTTTCTATAAAGTTTAAGGGTAATTTTCGCGAAGAAAGTCTTCCAGGTGGTAGTAGAGGTGCATGTAGCTCTCGAAGCAAGTCTACTAAAGTTACTCTTTTGTTTTTTTGATAAAATTGATGTTATCTATTATATCTTATTCGAAAATGTGTGGAGAAATGTTTAATATAAAATTATAGTCTCTAAATCTAGAACCGATATTTCAACGATAATATCCCCGATATAAAATCGTACCAGTGTATCGGTCCCGGCCGAGATGAACCGATATCCGATATTAACTACATTGGTCCTCACCTATCTGATAGGTCAGAATACCAATGTCATTATGTTAGCCCATATAATAGAGTCGAAGAGGATTAGATTAGACATCAAACTAACGATCAAGTACAAGTTTTTGAGGTGTCTATCTTCCAAGTTTTAGATACTTCATTTGGTATGGACCATGGAAGGGTTAGTTTTGTGGTTCAGACTTCAGATTTCAGACTAGTCAAAGCATCAAGTTATCCGACTCATAGAGGCAAGTTAGTTGTAGCTCTTTCATTTTTTTCTCTGTACAAGTCACTTGACGCTCCTAAAATGTCTAAAGTATGTGAATGCTTGCTAGCAAATATTAGTTGTCAACTAAGAGTAATCCGGTATAATAGTTAAATTACAGTTGAAATTTGTCACAATCGAAAATGTATATTTATTGATTATCTCAAGAATTTTCGGATTTGGTAATTTTTTGTTGTCCAAACAAGTCTTGGTCATAACACTATAAGTAGTGGAGCTTTTATTCTTACAAACTTATCCCTTGACACATTGTTGTTCGACCAGAATATATTTTTGATGGGGCGCAATATTGGACGAGGGCGTGAGAAACAAACAAAAATCTGCCTTTTGTCAATACAGTTTATGGTGTCTAACGAAGTATTTCGGTGATTCTAAAAAATTTCTGGGAAAACCCATTTATTATCACTTAAATATTAAAACTGTTGTGTTCTTCTCTAAATATATCGCCAGCTTGCCTTCTTCTTCCTCTTTTTCTCCAAATATATAATCCTCTTGCCTCCTACACCCAAAGATTGCTTGTACAACCTGTTCTTGAAAACAAAAATTAAAGAAATGAATAAAAAAACTCTCTGATTTTTCCCTATCAATCAAATTTGTACACAAAAACAGGCAACACCCATAATTCTGATTATCTAATGAGATTATCCGATAGAGATGTGGAGCTTTTTCGAATCTCGTTAAAACCCTAATTTTAAAGACTTCATCTTTAATTCATTTTACTCTCATCATCAATAATTTTCAGATCTGTATATGCTAATATGCCAATTCTTGTCCAAGTAGTGATATATATGACCATGAGTATGGTTAGCAATCAAAAGAATAGGAAGAAAGAGGAAAATTAGGGTGTGTGTATCTTCTTCAGAACTATGAAAATAAAAATTAGTTTTGTTGATATGGGTTCCATTTGTAATGGTGTTTCACACTGTCGTTTTCTTTTAATTGAAAACTTTATAAAAAAAATTATTGCAGTGTGTTTGAGGTTTAGGAGTTGTGAAATTTTGGTTTTCATGGTTGTTGGGTGCTTTAGTTGTGTTTTAGGTTTAAATAAGATTTACAACAATGTAAAACAATATTCTGTTTCTTTCGACTTTTTTCCCTTCCACTCAGGATTAATGAGGAGATGATATGATTGAATATAGATAATGGGGAATTTAAGTCACCGAACCGAGATATTTAGAAAAGAAAAAGAAGAAGGTGTAATCGAGACCATAATTGACTTACACAGTAAATACTCTCCTCGTAAAATAACGAGAACTTTAATTCGTTAGAAACCATAGACTTAATTGAAAAAATGACAGCCCCATATTTGTCCCTCACGCCCCCATCCAATATTGCACCCCTTATTTGTTTAGTCGTCTGTGTGAGAAGTCAACTCGTTAATTAGGTGAAATCTCTTGCTTTGCCTTCATTTAAATTCTTCTTTGGGATCAAAAATATTTTAGAATTACTGCTAATGAGAAACTAAATCGTATTTTCATTTTAGTTTTTAATTATTGATCTGATTGACTAACAGTGTAGTTATCCTTGATAGATCAAACTTGAGTATTTCATGGTCATTCTCATCTGATATAAGGCCACGCAAGTTTGTTTGAGGATTGACTATTTCAGATACATATATAGATATAACTAGTGATCATCCAATGTTAATAGAGTGATACTTTTAAGATTGAAGATTGAAAACTATAAGATTTTTATTTTTGGTATTATGAACTTTGTGATACTTCGTGCATACTTGATTCTCTGGGATCTAACAAACAGTTTATTTCGATAAACATCAAATTTGTGGAAAGATCAGGCAAATTGGTTAGTGGTTTTTCCTTGTTGAATTGCTTGACTAGAGCTTACTGTCTGCGATAAATTATTTCTATTATCTTTGTATTGGTATATATTGATCTTTGACAAAAGGAGTTTATAATTGATAAACTGAAAAATCCTTTATACTCAATAGTCTTAATTTATCTCTAACCATTGTCGGGTGTGCGAGGTACACATTAAGGTGGTCACTGAAACAGGTTAGTCTTTTTACCTTTTCGGTTTACGATCCAAAGGAGCTGAGGTACCAGAAGTCTTCACAACGGGTGAAGCAACTTGAGATAGTAGACTCTAGATCGGATTGGTTGTAGGCGCGGGGATATACTGAAGGAACTGAGTAACTAGGAGTAGTTTCCTCGGTTTCAACTATATGAAGTTGCGGTAGTCAATTTGTGTAGATGTTTATTCTGAGAGTATCCAAAACTGGATTAGATCCCAAGGTTTTTCTACCTTATAATTTTTTTCGTTAACAACATCTTGTGTATTGTGTTATTTACTTTACTTCCCCATTATAGTTGTTATAGTTATAATTAAATTAAATACACCCCTACGTTAAATCCACTTGGTATCAATCCCATGATTAGTTCTGAATATACAACTATATATCAAGCTAACAACTTGTTGAAGTAATCTTTTGGCGGTAATTGTATCAATAAGATTACACAAGGTGTGTCTATAGTAATTTAATATAAAAAGATTGTGGTAAACTTGGTATTCCCCTCGTTTCAATAAGATTTATTTGGATGATGGTCTTTTATTATTATGGTACAATCCGTTTATGGTATAATAAACTTATGGTTTGCAATGGAGGTTCATGGTATAATTGATATATGCATGATTGAACTTATACTTTGTAATTACAAGATTACAATTAATCGGTCGATATGGCATTACATATCAACTGATTCTGCTGATTTCATCCCATAATTGGTTGATATAAATATTCATATATTACAATTATGTATAAGCCTAAAAAGACGTCAAATTTATGTTGATTTTGTAGACTACAATCAATCGATGTGTGCAACCTTATCAACCAATTCTCACTAGTGGAAATTTCAACTTTTTTGCTGGTTTTAATGCTACAATTGGTCGATATGTACGTTCACGAGCGCTGTTTGTGCTAATAATTTCACCATCTTTCGATTTTCTCCGAATAAACTAGTCATTGGGTCTTTCTCTGAATAAGAATGCCCTCTTTCTCAACCCCATTTTGGCCTAAACTTACATTTGTTGTTTACTCCTACTTCATCCGCTTTAAACAACACACACCTAGTTACATGAACTCTACAAATTTCATTTCATTATCTACTTTGTCAATATCATTCCATACCTCTACAAAAATGACATAATATGATTCAGTTAAAGATTTGGCCATAATCAAAACATGGTACAATGAAATCCGACGTGAAGATATCCAAGCCGAAAAAGTTGTACCTGGAAGCTTTTTGGGGAGGGTGTATACCACTGTAGTCAATATCGGCCGATATATCGGGGATATTTCGGATATCGGCCCAGAACGATACGATAAGAAGGATATCGGGGATACGATATTCGCCCGATAATATCGGTCGTATCGGTCGAATATCGGCCGTTTCGGTCAAATATCGGCCGTATCGGTCGATACGAAATTTTCCTACATTTCCTGATATGAGACGGTATTGGTCGTTTTCTATAAAGTTTAAGGGTAATTTTCGCGAAGAAAGTCTTCCAGGTGGTAGTAGAGGTGCATGTAGCTCTCGAAGCAAGTCTACTAAAGTTACTCTTTTGTTTTTTTGATAAAATTGATGTTATCTATTATATCTTATTCGAAAATGTGTGGAGAAATGTTTAATATAAAATTATAGTCTCTAAATCTAGAACCGATATTTCAACGATAATATCCCCGATATAAAATCGTACCAGTGTATCGGTCCCGGCCGAGATGAACCGATATCCGATATTAACTACATTGGTGTATACCCAATATGTGATAAGATTACAAATGGAAGACCTCTGCGACAAATGTACCCTAGGTATTAACTTATCCAAAAAAGGGATAGTTAATTATGTAGCCATACAACAAAGTATATTTTGCCGCACCATTTAGGCTTGTCGATCCAACAATTTGTAAGTATTTTTCGAGTTTTCTTTACATAACAAAGTATTGATTGTGTTTTTTTTTAAGAACACAGTAAATTTGGTTGTGTTTTGTTTTTGCTTGTGTAGGACAGAATCGCAAAAATGCACTACTTTGAGGAAAATAGAAAAAAATTACAAATTCAAAGAAACATTCCAGAGTATGCCCCGAACAATATTCATTCAATGATTTGGACGACGATTCCTCTGATAAAGATCGAGACTGATAAAAGTTTTTAGTAGATTTTGTGGGTAGTCTCTATATATGTAAACGCTCACAAAACTATAACTCATCCACTAAAACCGCATAGGGTTAAAAGGTTTGTTGCACGTGCTAAGTGAAACCGTGATGCCTACCAAAGTAAGTTAGATTTATTTGAAATGAACGAATTTTCCTAAAAATGAACGAAATTCTTCTTTATAAAATTGTATTATAATCGGTTGATATGATCTTATATATTCGCCGATTATTGAATGACAATTCTTCTACACATAAAAAAATATCTACCGATTCTTAGAGTTCTTGGTGGATGAAGATCACCGACCCGGAACCAGTATACGCGTGTCATCTTATCCACCGATTATGGGTTGGTGTTCTTTAAAAAAAATCAAATTTTTACATTTGCCTTATGTTTCGAAGTTTGATTAACACTAGTTAATTTCACAACTAGCACAAATCAAAACTAAAACTAATCAATCAAAAATAAATTAACCATTAAAGAAAATAGTTGGTTAAGAAGTTTTTGATTTTACTTCAAAACGACTCGCTTTTGGCTTTTAGTGGTAGATCTCAAGTAAATGGGTAAACCTCAAACTAACGAGGCAAATCAAACTCCACTTTTGAGGATATTAAGGAAGTTTTTTTCTCATCCCTCACTCTCTGTCTTCTTTTCCCTTTTTAAAAAAAAAACAAACATGAAGGGCCATCATATCATTCTTGCTCAGATTTAGTCCTTTTGAATCAGATCTGAGTAAGAATTTTTATTTTTCTTTTCAATCTTTAGATAATATTTAATTGAGTAAGACGATTTTTAGACCGGTTTTGGTGTCCTTCAACATATTTATTCACTGTTTTGGGGCGATTTTTCTTCGTCATTGTGGGGTGAGTTCTTCAAACTTTAATGGTTGGTTCGTGGCTTGCTATTCTCGATTCAAAAGCATCGACGACTCATCACGACGTCAGTTTGATCCATACCCATTGAATTTAGAATATCCGAGTTCGTGTGGATCTACAAATTTATGGGTTAAATACATTTTTCTTTTAAGACCATCTCTTGTCGAAGAAGAATACAATCATAATAAATGATCGAATTGGTTTCGAAATATACCATCATCACTCCCTCATAAATAGACAAAAATTAAATATTTTTATGATTTATTGTTTTTTCTCTTCGCAATCCTAAATGTGACTATGAATTGAAATTTGTTGATTGTCAACAAAAAAAAAAAATATATATAAAATAAATTATCTGGTTGGATTAGTCCCCCGGGGTGTACGGGGGTCACTCCGTCAATTAGACGTAGCATGAAACATGGGAAATATATGATACATGCATGCATGGTAGGTAAGTCCCGAAAAATTAAATATGAATTCATGTGAGCACCACATTTCTTGCCTGTGGGGCAGAGAAAGCTACAGTCAAACCTCGATAAATGAATAACCTCGCCAAATGAATAATTTTCTCTAGTCCCGACTTGGGCCAATGTGATAAATGAATAACCTCGCTTAATCCATTAATGAATAAAAAAAATTGAATTCTTAAAGGCCTTATAGAAGTATAAACTATTAATCACTAAATTACATATAAAAATATATATATAAGAATAAAACAAAATACGTAATCAGCAAATTTTACATAAAATTTTTTGTAGAAATAAACTCAAAAAAATTCATCTATGATTAAATGTCTTTTTTTCACCCAAACCAAAATGCATCGCATCCTTAATTTTATGCAATGCTTGCACAATTTCTGAAATATTTTGCTCGTTCTGTATCAAGTAATTTTTTAAAGCGACCATCGCTTGAAAGACATCTTGAGATGAAACATTCGGTACGACGCTACTATCATCTGGTTCAGTATCATTCTCGTCATTCATTACTGACTCAATAATTTCTCCGTCTGTTGGAGATGCCATAACTGCATCATTCTCGTTAGGATAGTTTAAAACATGTTTGACGTCCATCGCATTTCTATAACATAAATAAAAAATGACACCAGTTAATCCTTGGATATCTGCTTCTAATTGACCATTTTCTAGTTCTGGATCATCTATATCTTCGAACCAAATCTTACAATGGCGGAAACAGTTTGAAATTGCTTTTTCCCTCTAGCTACATTTGTACATCTTTTTTTTTTTTTTTGATAATCAACCATTAGTATTTCATTCCATTAAGAAACGTTTACATGATGGTTTTCAAGACAAAAGAGTACATCATAAACATGAAAAAAATACAATAAAAGATGCAAAACGTAAATAAATCGCGAAGAGAAAGAGCAATCCACAACGGTAGCACCCAAATTTTGTACGGAGAGATTGGAGAAGGAATGGTACTCGAAATCACGACTCGACCATTTTGATTGATTTTCTTCTTGGAAAAGAGATACTCCTATTAAAGAGGAGTGATTTTCCCAAAAACTCATGATTAGCGAGAAGCCCAGAAACTCTAGATCTAATTATTCTGTTGAAGAAGAACTTGATCTTGCCTCCGTCAAATCGCCCGATGTACTTGTATCTAAAAACCCGAATCATGAACAAATCTATAGAAAGAAACACTATAAAAGTGTAGATAAAATCGCTCTATTAGCGAAGAAAACAATCGCCCTAATAACGAAGAAAATTATTCAAAACATAAAATAAAACTAAAAATAAGAAATCTTTGCTCAGATCTAGCCCCTAAAGGACTAAATCTGAGCAAAGGAGAAAGAAGATGATAAGTTTTCTTCAAGGTTTTTGTGAAAGGAGGGAGAAGAGAGAGAAAAGACTTGTTGAGATTTAGTGTACATCTTCTCTTATACTACCTACGTCCCTAATTAGATGACCTAGTTAAAATTTACTAGTAAATTTAGAAATGATTTATCTCTCAAATTATACAACGGATTTTCGTAAACTTTGTATCATCGGAAAGCATTTTAAAACACCTATCTAATGAATATAAATATGGCTATCAAATTTTACATATTTCTTATAATAATACTAATCTATCACTCCACTTATTTATGATATAGGTCATCTAATTAGGGACGGAGGGAGTATAATTTAACTTCTTAATTAAGAAGACTCCCTTCTCCTCTCTTCTCTCCTCCTTCTCTCCTTAAAAAAAAAAAAAAAAAAAAATCTTTAGAACTTCCTCCTTCTTGATCAGATCTAGTCCTTTTGGGCTAGATCTGAGCTAGGATTTTTAATTGTTAATGAATAGGAATAATTTAATTTGTGTTTTTAGTTTTTATTTTTGTTGTTTTTGGTGTCTACGGACACATTCCTTCGCTGTTTGGGCGATCTTTTCTTCGTCTTTTGGACAATTTTTTCTTCGTTTTAATAGCGATTCTTTCAAATCTCCATGACGTTCATTGGCTTGTTATTCTCATTTATCAAGAACATTAACAATTCTGCTCGGCGTCGCTTTGGATTCATCTTCAACAAGAGGGATTTAGGGCACCCAGATTCGATTGGATCTACAAAATTTTGGGAAAAATACTCCATTTCATTTGGAACATCTCTTATTGAAGACGATAAATAAATAACCCGCTAAACGAATATTTTTTCTTGGTCCCCAGACCATTCATTTATCGAGGTTTGACTGTTATAATCAACATTCAGAACCAATTAACCAAACCTAGGTCCTAGCTAACTCTTATTCATACTCAACCACACATGGGATCTTGCTTGATTGGATTACAATAATATAATACTTAACTAATTAATTATTGATTAACCTAATTCATCATACTACAATACGTGTTGATGTTTTTATAACGGTATCTCTCTCGTTGATCCATTTTCATTATGTTTTCTTTCAACAAATAACAAGTACCGCAGTTCAAGCTCGATACATCTTCGACTCACCCTTAAGCTAATGATTTAGTGCAAAATAAGGCTTGAAACTTCAAGGAAGTCACATGTTAGGTTGTGAGTCATACATACGTATCATTAATTTTTCTAGCTCCTATTTGTCTGTAAGGCAGGGCACAAATAGATTCTCTAATTCGTTTATTTATCATCAGATCATACTCCCTCCATCCCAAATTAATTGAGCTAATTGGTTTTAAATTTTATCCCACAAAAATTGACCTATCTCACTAATTAAGGGATATTTCTAAAACTATCCTTTTAAAAAAATTATTGTTACTATAAGAAATATGTATAATTCGATAATAAAAAATAATGGCCAATGCTATGTTTATATTCGTTACGTAGGTGTTTTAAAAGAAACCTATTATAGGGGCTCCAACCAAAACGTTTTGAGGGCTCCTATGGATTCTAATACCCTAAATGAAGATAAGGGAAGCCTAAAGTGTAGTCTAAAAATGCCCTTAACCATTAATAACCAAACCTAAAACAAAAGAATAGTCGCTTCTTCTCCTCCCCCATCTCTTCTTCTTCTTGCACCTTCCTCTCGATCTTCCTCCACCTTTCTCAAGCACAAAATCATTCAAAATTCTTTGTATAGGATCAGATGGATGAAACAAGAATCTAAGTCCAAAGTTGGCATCACATATAAGCAATCCACCACCATCGGATGAATTTTGGGTTTCAAAATTCAATTTCAGAATTTCCTACGGCCAGAAAAATCTTACTTTTTAAACCGTAGACTTGATTTACGGAGTGAATAGGAAGAACTCCAAATCGTATCTTTTTTCTACGGTGGAGAATATTCAATCTTTCACGCCGAAGAAGAAACCTGTATTTACTTAGGTTCTTCTGTGTTTCCTTACGGTTGATGTTTCAAACCGTAAGTTCTTCTTTTCTTCCATAAAATATTTCGCATACGAAGCTTATGGAGGCAAGGGAACAATACACACCAAAGACTTATCTTACTTTATTATACACAGAGAATGATATTTCATCGTAACAATCCAACTATAATGAATATCCCTGCTTAACCCACAAACTAGTACTATAACCATTCTTCTCTTGACATTGCTAAATTGAATTTCTTTATTATTATTCGCAAAAAAGAATTCACATCATAGTACGGCTTGGTTTCCTTCCGTAGTGTCACTTACGGTGTGGAGTTCATAAATACCACACCGAATTGGGTTTATCCACGGTGTGGAACGTATCATGTCCAAACCGTATCCCTCGTTGATCTCGTTAGAATTACTTGGAGTGAGAAAAACTTCACTTCTTCTTCTTCCTCCTCACCGTTAAAGCAAAAAAGTAAATAAATTGATTTTTGATTTTTGACTATAAGTCAAATAACTAATGAAGTTTAGTTAATTTTCATTAACAATAATTAATTGAGGATATGCTAGCCCTTAGCTAAAATAGTTAGATAAGGGGTTTTCGTGATTACTATTTCATAATCCATTTTCGTTTTTTTATGAGTCCTCAAAACCCAAAACTTGGAGCCCCTATAATAAGTTTGCTTTTCAACAGTATAAAATTTACGAAAAATCGTGATATAATTTAGGAGATAAATCATTTTTAAATTTTACTAGTTATCATTCATAAGAATATAATTGTAAATTTTTTTTTTAAACATACACTCATTTTTTTTTGTCTTAATAATTGTGCAAACTATAAATAGCGCAATTAATTTGGGAGCGAGGGAGTAGTTGTTAATTAGAATTAATGGAAATCAGAATTCAAGCTTGAACATGTTATGCGGAGACTGATGTCGATCATATTAATAGGATGTGACTTGTCATGTCTGTAATTGTGACCGGAACTTTACGATCTCTTTGATTTGGATGTAAATTATTGACATTTCTTTGGAAGTTTGAGGTGGATCTTCTTAAATTCAAATTACCTGGAGAAAGATGATTCGGTGTGTTGTGGACGACTTTGTGTAAGGAAACATGGAACAGGTTGTGTTCTCGAGGATCTCTCTCCTAGGACTAACCTTTGGTCTTCTTTCTAGGTTTTTTGTTTCACCCTCTCGGTCTGTGACTGTCTAGCACAGAACTTATTCCCTCATCGTCACGTAATCTGCGCGTTGTTCGAGCTACTTCGTTCATGTGTCATTCGGTATTTTACACGTAAGCTGATATTTGACTCTGGAGTCTGGTCGACTCAACAGTCCTGTTTTCACAGTGACATTTTTGCTCTTTTGCTTTTTAAGTTATGTCGACCATGTTTCATAGTTCGTGGTATCGAGTATCGGTGTTGTATGGAACTTAGGCTGGTTCCTATAGGCATGGCAAAGTCATGAGTTTACCAATTTTGCACCCACCATGGGCATGGTAAAGTGGCAAATTGTCCATAGTGGGTGCCATTTTGTTAGGTCAAATCGAGTCACTACCAATATAAATCGGCCGGTCAAAGTTAAACCGCCAGCGGTGTAAACTCAACCGCCCACTACTTCTTATCCAACGGTCACCATTTCATCATCATATAAATACAATATCCAGTTTCATTTTAACTCACACCATTTCTTCAATCTTCATTATTTCACTCCACAAATCCAATATGTCAGTTTGAGGTCGTAAATTTAGCTTAGCTGAAGATGAATCCATTTGCAGGAATTAGGTTTTTGTTACAGAAGATATGGCCATTGGTGCATAACAAGAACAACACACTTTATGGCAAAACATATTTCAGAGATTTCAAGTAGAAGCATTGAACCTCAATAATCGAGATGCAAATATTTTGTGTCATCGCTTTGGAGTAATCAACAAGGATGTGGCCTTGTTTGTTGCTGCGCTTATTGAAGGCAATCGAAACTGAGTAAATGGTCAAAACGAATTTGATGTGGAGCAAATGTGTCAGGTTGAATGGCGCAACAGAGTGGGAAAAGACTTTCAATTTGAAAGTTGTTACCTTATCTTGAGGGTGTTGCCCAAATATGATGCATTTAGATTAGCATTTATATGATGCATCTTTCATTTATATGATGCATTTAGATGTAATCAAGATTTAAAGTTATTATTAAAATTTAATTTTAAGATATTAATATAAAATAGTGCATTTTTTCATTAAGTTTGATAATTTACATTAGTGCCTTCATCTAGATAATTTACATTAGTATATCTTTCATTAATCTAGACGATAAGATATAAACTAGACATAACTTACAATAAAGACTTTAAAAATAAAAATTTGGGACAATGTTCTTCATCTTGTTTATCTTCTTCATTTCACCAAACTTCCAATCAATGCACTCATGATCGGAGTTTCCTTTGTTTATCTTCTTCGTTGCCTTCAAATTTTCCTTGTCTTGAACATTTCTTTGTTTTTTCTTAGTTGGAGGTTTGATTTGGTTAATATCCAAAACTTGTAGACTTCTTTGGTTTTTACATATTTCTTTGTAACTATCGCATATCTTACTAACGGCTTCAAGCACCACTCCGAAAAAATCAAGTTGGGTAGCCAAGTCAAGTTGGGATTCAAACTTTTCCATTTAGTAAGAAAAAATATAAATTTTTTATGTAAAAAATTTGGGATAATTTTTGTGTTTGGAATGTCACATTTTTATAGCGGTGGAGAAAGAGCCGTTGGAGATTCAAAATAAACCAAACGGTAGAGACTCGATCGCTTATCTTGTTTCCCATAGTGGCGCGGCCAGTTTGCCAGGCCAGCTGGCATGGTAAATGGGTGGGTTAGCCACTCCTCATAGGAACCGACCTTATAAATATAGATGAGTGTGATCTGATACCGTGAAATATCCGGAGAGGGAAATTAATGGACGATCACAACCCTTCTATCATTTGGATCATGAATGGGCAATTTTTTATTATTTTATTTTATTTTATTCGGAAAAGAGGTTAATCACAGTATATATAACGAGAAAACCAATTTAGGAAATCAGATACTTTATAGAGATTTTTCAAGATTATAAAGCAATCAATCATACAATTTGTAATATCTCCACAAATTCTTGCCTATCAAATCTATTCATACAGATATAAAAACAATTCCAGAAGACCTTCTCCCTCGCAATGGAGGTGACCAAACATTTAGGGCCAAACTAATATTGAACACAAAATCAATATGTGTCAAAGCACGAGGCATTGACTGGATAGAATCCAACCCAATGTTCATCAGAACATGTAAATAACATGAACTGGAGTTTTTAATTTTGGAATGCCTAATGCAATCAAGGTAGCAGCGACCCAACTAGTAGTAACAGGAGCCAAGAAGTAACCATAGTGTCTCAAGTAGCAGTAGTAATCTGAATTGGTCTTTAGGTGTCTGTAACGGAGCAAATCGGTCAGCTGTCTCGGCATTGGAGATGTGGTAACAATTGTTGTAAATTGTGAACTTAAAGATGATCTTGAACGAGTTGATGTTGTCTTTGTTTTCAATCCTAAAACAAGTAAATCTAAGACCAAAGCTAGATAAAGACTTAAACTAACACGAAAACAGACACAAATAAAAGTTACAATAATAAAAGGTACAACATTGGATCTACAACCCCAGAGCATGTTTTAAATTTTTCCTGAAGACGATAACCTTCCAGGGGAGGTGTACTAAGATCATTGTTAGAGAGATGATGCTTTGTTATATTCTTCCCCGAAAGCAGTGATGTCGCCGGAAAAATCGTCGGAGCATCAGGATCAGTCGGGGAAAATCAACATAGCCGTGAAAAAATTGGTTCCTGAAAATTACATATCTAACATTACCTACTAACAATAACCTATTAGCAAAGACTACAATGGTTACATAAATAAACAAAGGATACAGATTTAAAACTAAAACAAGTAAAGATACAACATAAACAAGTAACAAATCCGATCTTGTTCGAGTTGCCGGAGATGAAAATAGAGCTTCTACTTGGACAAAGATCATCTCTGTAAATAACTGTGAGTCTAAATCTCTTATCCCCAAAATAATAAGAAACATACAACCAACCGGAGATTAACCAAGATTAGAAGAAGCAAACGCAAAACTCGCCGGAAAACCGAACTCAAGACTAAATATCAACCGAAAAATACTAAAAATCAAACAGACGAGTGAAGAAAGGGTAAACTAGCTTTGGGTTTTGATTGATCTGCTCAGATCTGATCCAAAGGTGCCGATCTGAGCAGATGCGGCGCTCACAATATTAGGTTTTCGTTTCTTCTATTTTGGAGACAAAGGAAGAAAGAGGTTTTCAGAACATTTATTCTGAAGCCGATCTACTCCAAGGATTTGTTAATCATGAATGGGAAACAGTGGGCCTCTTTTTGTATCTCGTACAGTGTGTATTTGGGGAGAGAGTTTTGGTCAATCTATCTTTACTGAAAATAGATACAATACAACAATATCAGAGATAACCGGTGCTGATGAATTATTTTAAAAGGTATTATCGTCTGCAATCATATAGTTTTTTCTTTTATTTATGTATTTTTATTGGAAACATGGGTGAACATTTTATGGTTTGTCATATCTGCCTATACTAGCATGTATCCGTCTTATCGTATCTGTATATGTTGTTAGTGACACAATTCCCAGGGTAAAGTTTTTTATTTGGAAATGTGCCAAATATATAATCTGCTCAAACTAAAGGATTAATATGAGAATCCCCCAAGAAAATACCAGTTGCAGTAGGTGTAAAAGTGGTGTCGAAACCACAATGCATATTCTCATGGATTGCCCATATGTGAAGGCAATCTGGTTTGGTATTGGGTACGTGCTACCTAACGAACATATATTGGTCTTCACCTAAGGATTAAATATCGACTTGGATTAATAATTCTAACAGAGAATTGGTTGCAAAGGTGACTATTATCTGTTTCCAGCTATGGAAGGATCCATAGATGTTGTGTGGTTCTCAACAACAAGTTTTCGACCCCTCAACACACTATTCACTCATTAACTATTTCTTACATGACAAAGTTTCTGTTCATAGACCTACCAATATCTCTATAAGGGTGTCTGTCACTCATAAATGCTCACCACATGACAACGATTTTCTAAAGATAAATATCAATGCTTCATTTTGTCATATAAATTATATTGGTGGCTATGGTCTAGTATTTCAAAATTTTACAGGTGCACACCTAGCCGCGAGATGCATGGTCTTCAATGCAGCATCTGATTCAGAACATTTGAAATGTCCAGCAGTCTTGGAGTCTACCAAGCCAACATTTCAGCTAGAGTTCAAGAAAGTTATCATTGAAACAGACTATCAGGCGTTAGTCAAACCAACTCAGGGAGAAGAAGCTGGTTTTCCATGGGAATTAAGAGGAATAATTGAAGATATTTCTTTTTTTTTAGTTTTGTTTGAGAGATGGTCATGTTCGCACACACATAGACTAGCCAATAAGTGTGCTGATGAATTAGCTAAATATGCTCGTAAAGAAGGTATCTTTAGTACATGGCTTAGACATCCTCCTACACTTTTGTTAAACTTTTTTCCGCACGATAGTTCCTAATTAATCTATCTTTTGTTTGCATCAAAAAAATGTTGCTAGTGACATTGATCCAAGATTCTTTTATCTGTATCCCCATGTATTCAATTTGTATGTGTCGATAGAGACCGCATCTATGTCGTATCATTCCACATCTGCCGATACGCACAAATACGGGCCGCTACTGACAAATCATGCCGAATATAAAATAAATATAAACGCCAAGGCATGCTCTAATTTTTATACCAGTTTGAAAAATATTTTTTTTCAATTGTTCGTTTGCCACCACTCGTACATGTTCATGCCAATATAGTCAATCTCGGATTTTTGTCCTTCTCGGTTGGAACCGAGAGACTAAGGCAACTTTATCTCGGTGAAATCTCCCACTTTCTATTTTTAAATTTTTTATACCTTTATATTATGTCAAATATTCTGCACACTATACGCAAGTAAAACTTGTATTGATACGAAGAAACAATGCCAATTTTTTAGAAAAGTAAAAAAAAAAAAGTTTTTAGGGTTAGATTTGATTTTATTACTAAATTTTCATGTGTAAAACTTGTCTCGGCGAGATCCTGACTACATCTCGGTGGAATATTATCAGCCGTCTCGGTGAGTTTCTTGGTCAAATCGTTTCGTCGAAATTACGAGACTCGTCTCGACTATGGACTGAAACCTAAATTCTCGCCTGAGATTGACTGCATTGGTTCATTCAACCGCACAAGCATCCAAACACTAGAACAACGGGTGTGTGTACATTACAATACGAGGTAAGGGTTCGACATGTACTAATACTGCATACGATGATGACCATGACAATTCAATTGATTTGAATTTTGTATCCAAATAAGATGATGTTTTAGATCCTTGGCCAAAGAAGGTCGATGCACCAATATTAGATGTAGGCAGTTCATCGTGGATCGACTCTGATACTCTTGAACCGATCGATCTAAACATTTAGGCTGGAGCAGATATGGATACAGAGAAAATGATGATGGTGGAATTAAAAATGAAAGTAGAGACGTGCTAGATGGTCATTTGGGAAATAACATTTCTAATAATCCTATAGATACTCAAGATCAAGATTACGGTGCTAGACAACATGATCCATATATTTCACAGCGTAACCTTGATACTCAAAATGATACATAGTCCTAATATTCACGTGATAAATATAACTTCAGATATAATTTTTTTCGTATCAGTCAGTTTCAGTCATTATATTACCTATGATAGTCAAGATGATGCACAATCCTAATATCCATGTAATAAATATATAATCGAGACATAAATTCCTAAATTAAATATAAGATTTTTTTCGGTTAAATCAGTTTTAGTTAGTATCGGTCGGTATCACCGATACTACCATATTATATCAGTATCTGAGAGGATCGATAATATACGATATCGAGACCAATACCTTATACGACGAAGTATGGTAAAGCTAGATTTCTTAGTAACTAAGATAAGACATAATTAACTGGAATATATACACTAGCTGCCGGTAATGTAGTTAATCTCGACTGAGATGTCGCTGATAATATCGGTTTCATTATTTATCCCAGATGCCGATATTGCTGATATTTCACCGATATTCACCGAAGTATAGTTTTTGGGTTACGACCGACACTCACCGAAATCCGATATTGACTAAACTGGTCGCCGGGATGATAAAATGAGATCTTCCGCCTTAGTACCCAGTTGTACCAGCAAAACAATCATCCCATGATAAAATGGGTACTAATTTCATTCAATTTTCCTTGTACTGCTGGAAAGGTCAAATTAGCCATTCTACAAGTCATGAACAGAGTGTGGTCACTTTCAAATTTCAAACCTTGAGGAGGTGGAGGTCTGATGGTCTTCCGGACGCTTATCCCATAACATTCTACATCCATCAACGGCTGTTAGCAATTAACCCAAAATTTTGAATTGCCGCGCTTGATGTCAAAATGATGCGAACCTTAGGTTCGGAGCACCCAAACCAACTGTCTTAACTCCAAACCTTCTCTCTCTGTTTTAATATCACCATTCACCACCATTACTTCAAAATCACTAAAAAAAAAAAAAAAAAAAAATATTCTCTGCAACACTTTTCAAAACCCTAAGTTTCAAATGATCCTGAAGAAAATCTCTTTCTTCTTTGTTTATGGTATGATCTAAAAGAAGCTTTCATTTTAGTAGGGTTGGCTCAGATTTCATCTTGAGTTTGTTTGTTTAAGAGCTTCATTTGAATGAAGTGCTCTGTTATTGTTACTGTTGAAGAAGAAGGTTAATATACTCCAAGTAGACATTTTTCTTTCTGGGTTTTCCTCCATTGATTCATTTTCTGTGTACCAACTGCAGAAGAGAAACCACTGGTATGAATCTTGTGATATTTCTTTTTTTTGAATATTGGTAGAAAATAAAATAATAAATCCTTTTCATTTGTATTGAGTTAGAATCAAACATTTCTCGTGATTATAAACACCAACCAACGATTCTTGGCTCAAATACTCTGACTGAGAACTTTCTTTACCTGTAACTTTCATGTGTCAAACACTTGTTTCTTTTGTCAGATTTATTTTGGAATTACATAATTTTTTTAAAATGACTCTTTTTTTAAATTTTTATGAAGTCTCGTGAACAATAAATGCGAAACCCATTTTCTATACGGAAATAAGATGAGCATTCAAAGCTAATTATGGCAGTAATTACAACTTGCAGAATCCAAAGGAAGAAGATGAAGAGCTAGGAAAAAAAGGGAGACGCTTGAGGAGGAAAAATATTGTAATTTTTTATTAGAGAGTTTGAAGGAATTTATATTGAAGAATAGCATCTAATCTCTATGTCGATTACTACAACAGAAGAACAATCTGTGAGAGAATTAGATCCATTGTTGAAGGATTTAAGTGAAAGGAAACATGATTTCAGAAGAAATGTTGCCAAATTAGTATCTGAACTTAAAGATGTTAGAAATAAACTTGCTTTGAAAGAAGGATCTTTCGTTAGAGAAGCCTTAAGTAGACAGGTATGGTGCAATTTTCATTTCTTGATCCAAAAAAAGTTCCTTTTGTTAAACTTTGAAGTATGGATTTGAGACAATAAATTAGGGCTTGTGCAGAAAGCTGAGACAAAGGCAAGGAGTTTGGAGGACGAGATTATCAAATTACAGAAGAACTTGGAAGAAAGTAATGGGCAGTTGCAGAATTCAACATCCACAGCTCAACAGGTCAGAACCAACATCAAAGTTTTTTCATTTTTTTGGTCTAGATCTTTCGTTGGTTGATTATTTTTGTTCATACTTGGCATCTGGTTTCTAGATCTCATTGTAAAGTTGTTTAATTTGAAATTTTATTTTTGGAATCATGTTCTTTTTGTTCATACTTGTTAGAAATTAGAATATTTGGTGGAGCCATAGAAAGATTCCGTCCCTAATAAGATTACTTAGTTGTGCACAAATTTTAAGGCAAGGAGGAAAGTGAAGATTTAACTATTTTTTACAATTATATCCTTATGGGCAATAATTAGTAAAATTTAGAAACGATTTATCTCTTAAACTATACCACGTTTTTTATAAACTTTATACCATTGAAAAGCATTTTAAAACACCTACGCAACGAATATAAACATGACTATCAAATAATACATATTTCTTATACAAAAAATAATCAATTAAAAGGGTAGTTTTAGAAATATCCCTTGATTAGTGAAATATGTCATCTATTTATGGGACAAAGTTTAAAATCAAATAGGTCATCTTATTAGGGACGGAGAGAGTATTATTTATGAGGTGTTAGAAAAATGTCAACTAGTGATAAGTGATAATTTGTTTCTTGTTACTAGTATAAATAATGCTTTTTTAGTTTCAGGTTTATAGTTTTGTTAGTTGTCTTATTCTCTCATGTGAATTATTCAACTTGTAGTATTCAGTTTGTTATTTCCCTTGTGACCATCATATTCACCAAACTTTGTGTAATCAACATAGCCACACATTAAGTCGCAACAACTAGATCGGCTTAGTTCCACCTGATTAACTAACTTTGTGTTTAGTCCATGTGCTACACTTATTTCCTCTATGGGTTCATGTATCCCATACGACACGTCTTTTTCAAATTATGGTTAGTCTTAGCATAAGTATGGTTTGACTCTTACATAAATGATAATCTATCTGAGAACAGGAATAACCAAACAAGAAATCTCCCTTGTGCTAACTCGTCCTCTGTTTGTTGATTCATTAATCTACTAAAATAGATATATGTGGATCATATAGTAGTACCCACAGCTGATAAATGTTGGTAGTTCTATTTAATTCCACACCATGAGAAGTGGACCACATCGTACCCTTTTGTTCTTGTTGCCCTGCCTTGTGTGTATGGTAAATCCTATTGTCCAGACTTTATCAGTGTGACTTGTTTTGTTAAGTTTTGATAATTTTGATTGTAGAACCCACTTGGTGTCCTAGTATGGTACTCGTCATCATAATCATATTCACATGTTATCTTCTACAGTAGATTTACGCTCATCTGTCATGGCTACTTTCTTATTAATCATTCTCTCTTCTTTTTTTTGTTTGTTCAAACTTTCTTAATAATTATTCATTTTGTCCCAGTGCAGTACCTCAAGGACTTGGCTGATTTAAGAATGCAGCTCTCAGATACTCGAGCAACAGCAGATGCCAGTGCTGCTGCAGCTGAATCAGCTCAGCTTCAATGTGTTAATCTATTAAAAGAATTAGATGAGAAAAACAATATAATCAAAGACCATGAGGATCACGTCCGTAGGCTGGGAGAGCAACTGGATCATCTACAGAAAGACCTTCAGACAAGGGAGGTTTCGCAGAACCAACTTAAAAGTGAAGTATTGAGAATTGAGCAAGAAATTATGCAAGCAGTCGCCAAAGCTGGAGCTAGCAAGGAGTGCGAGCTAAGAAAAATACTTGATGAGGTGTCACCCAAGAACATTGAGAAGCTTAATAAGCTTATAGCTGCTAAGGATGAAGAGATAGTGAAGCTGAAAGATGAGATGAGGGTTATGACTGCTCATTGGAAGCTAAAAACTAGAGAACTGGAAGCACAGGTAAATGTCCTTTTCAACACTATCTAAAACTTACATTCTATCTGAGTTTATACTTCACTCTAAAGCTTCCATCCATGCTTAGTTATGAAATATATGGTCTATGATACAGTTGGAGAAACATCGGAGAGCTGATCAAGATCTGAAAAAGAGGGTATTGAAGTTGGAATTCTGTCTTCAGGAAGCTCGAGCACAGACTCGGAAGCTGCAGAGGGTATTGAATCCTACTTCTGTGAATTTTATTGTAACAGTGTTGAAAGAATATAAAATTCTATGTTCCTAGTATCTTTTTAACTCTATATTGTTATGTTTTGGCAGACTGGAGAGAAAAGGGACAAGATTTTGAAGGAACTCAGAGATCAGTTGGCTACAAAGCAACAAGGATTATTTGGAGGTGGTGACAAACAGAATTTCTGGGACAGCTCCGGTTTCAAATTTGTTGCTTCAATGTCGATGTTGATCCTGGTAGTGTTTTCAAAACGGTGAAAGCTTCATCAAGTTAGCGTCATATATGTAAAGGAAATTAGGGACCCCAACTTTTATCTTTAAGTGTAGGATTAAGAAGTTTAGTGTAGAGGTAGAGCCTCAGTTGATTGTGTAAAAAAAGGGCAGTAGTACGTAGTAGCCATTAGGATCGATCTTTTTTTTTTACCAAGTTAGTAGGATCTATCTCTGGTTGTGTAACCAACATCAGCTCTAGAACCTGTTTCCGGGAAATTTAGATTTTAGTTTTTAGCACTACCGCAGACGAAATATATTTAAGTCGTTGGTAATGGGTACCTCCAGATTTTAAGAAGAATTTTTGTTTCATTTCTTGTTCGTAAAACGCTTTCATCACTTGCTTGTATAGTTACAACTTACAAGTTCAAATGACATGCACTGTTTCGTAGGGAATGCTAGTCGGTAAGTATTCTTGAGCAGGTTGTTTTTATGCCTGATCAAGGCAAATGAAAACCAACTTCCTTCAAGAAAATATCACTTGCTTGCTGCCAGAAAAACAATCGAAAGGACCATTGCAACCTTTGATTTATCACAACATGATCTTGAGTGTATCATCATTCCTTCCCATAAGAGTCCACACTAAAGCCAACCCCACAAGCATGACTATTGGAGGGTCACCTTGCATTTTGCAAGGTTCACTAAATTGGCCGCTGACCAGACTGAGCAACCCATTTGATGAAACCACAACTTGGGAATAAATGATTGAATTTATTCAGGACCTGATTGGTTAGACTGAAAATAGTGAGACCATCCTATCTGCATTTAGTTCAAAACTTATATGGATATAGTGCAAGTTATATACACGATCAGTTAAAATACAGCGATACGTCTATCTATTTCATAGAGATATTAAATAAGCATCATCTACCCTGTAGTCTACCTCAGTGAGGCGAAGGATATGGCACTGTATCTGTAATGTACCCAATGCCTTACTGCTGCCCCTAAGCTAGCTTCAAAGAGAACAATCTGAAAATCTCATCTACTCTGGCCGCTCCTTCAAAAGAGTAATAGTCTACGAGGCTTACAAAAGTTTGTCAATGGTGAAGGATATCGCTAGTATAATCAGAGCAAGTAGCGGTTGCAACCCAGATGCTACCGAAGGCGCCAACGTGTTATCTCCTGGAGGGGGTTGAGATCCAAACATGTTTGTCATAGGTGAGGTAGGGTAACTTGAATTTAATGCCGTTGGAGGTGTATCATAACTGCAAATAAAAAATGTCAGATAATGAAGTTCATTACTAAACAACCCCTAAACTAAGATAGTCATGGTTGATAAATCAGGATTTGTGTAAATCCATGACCAACTCTCTTACCTTGCTCCTCCTCCTACCTCTCCATCTGGTGTAAATGTTGATGGGGGTGATGTCGATGCTGGCATAGGTACTGGCACTGGTACTTGTGTCGGTGTTGGTGTTGATATTGGTATTGGTGAAGGCGTCGATACTGGTATTGGTGTTGGTGTTGATGATGGTAATGAGGATGCAGATGCTGGAAATACACAAGATCCGGTACCTAAGAAGAAATTCAAGAGGATATGTAACTTCCATTAGCTGTGATGAAGCCAATCAGAAAATAAAGATTCACAGCTGACAAGTTTTCAGCAAAGAAATTTGTTAAAGTAGCTAAAAACAGGATGAATGAATCTGTATAAGCTTTTAATATCTTACTTGGGTTGGCATTAACAAGCATAGCAGCACCTCCAAAATCACAGCTAGTAGGTACTGGATTCTTCTGATAGTAGCTGTTAAACGCATATGAAGCATGATTCTGAAGTGTATTTGGGTTATAGCAGTTTCCGGAGGATTGGATTGCTGAGCAAGCTGTGGGATTAATCCCACATGCATAATCAAGTGCAGCTTGAAGTATACTCACTGGAGCTCCAGTCTTTGCTACACACCAACTCTGTCCTGAAATAGGATTTGTAGGTGGATTATTTGTCACTGGAGTTGTTGTCACAGGAGATGTCACTGGATTTGTTGTCACAGGAGTTGTAACTGGATTTGTTATTGGAACATTGACTGGAGGTGGAAATGGATTAGTTATAGGGTTGTCCATAGGTGGTGTGACTGGAACTGTGCCAGGTGTTGTAATCCCCGGAACCAATGGATTCGTAGCGGGTACAGTAATGGGTGTGGTGACTGGATTTATTGGAGTCATAGTGGGCAATGGATTTGTTGATGGGACTGGAACTGGGATTGCAGTAGGATTGGTCGGCATTACGGTAACAGGATTTGTAGAAGGCACAGTAACAATTGTTGGTGTAGTTGGGTTCACAGTGGGGAAGGTAATAGGTGTAAAAGGAGTGATGTCTGCGATGTCTTCATGTAAAAGGAGTTCTCTATGGGAAGAATGAAATATCTGTTCCTCTTCTCTATTTAGTTCATTTTGCTTAGACTCTTCAATGGGATGAATTTCGGCAAAAAGTCCCGAAACTTTATCTTTGATATGAGAATGACTTCCTAAAGATTCCATCACCTTCTCAGAGAATGCAGCCACTTCTATATCACTTGGAATAACTGAGCTCTTAATGTTCAAAACCATAGAAACATCTAAGCCATGAATAACATTAGCTGCACGAAGAGCTGATTTGGTTACCAATCCAATGAACTGATCTCCCATACTGAGTTCTCCACCAACAACAGTTTCCACCATAGCAAATGATCTATGTTTCTGAATCAATCTCAAGACCTTACCCAACTCTCTTTTATACTGTTTGTGTAGTTTCTCCAAAACCGAAAGTTGGAACACTACAGATACCTTCACTTTCTTTTCAAGTTTCAAACATTTCAATGCCGAATTCATTGAATTCAAAGTGGGTATGAGCAAAGACAATTGTTTCTCTTCTACCAAGTTGGTACTACTAGTACTCACTATGATACTAGTGATGTCCAAGTTTGGGTGTAAGTGGGTGTTTAGCCATGAAATAGCTAAATCTTTGGATATTGCTTGATTCTCAAACTCACTAAGGTGGATGTAAAGATCAATTGGTATCCTAGTGTTTACTAATGCATTCAAATTCTTAGGTTCTGCAACAAACACCCTAATCTGAGATGGAGACACCTTGTTTTGTTTAAGGAAAGATAATGTTGTTGCAGTAGGTAATGCAGATTTACTGTTCCTCCTTGCATCAATGGAGAAACCCACAAGTGTTCCTGAAAATATTTGATACCTTTATCAAGATCCAAAGCTAGCTTCTCAAAAAAGAAGGCAAAATTGAAAATACATACTTAAGATTCACAAAATATTCTTAGGACTACAAAAGTGAAAAAAAAAGAAAGAAACATAAACCAAAATAAAAACATGGGTTTTGTTGCATTTCACTTAATGAATCATGTGAAAGTGTAAAAGAAAAGATTTCAAGCTCTACTTACCAGAAGAAGATACTATGCAACAAGAGATGAAGAACAAGAAGAAGTAGCAGCAGCAGTAATAGGATAACCTGAGCTTAATGCACCCCATTGCCATAAAAAATGAGATTTTTTTTGTTATTTGAGGGTTAGAAGAAACTCTAACTGGAATTTTTATGTGATTTCTCTGGCAAAAATAGTTTAAAAATCATTCCATAAAGCAAACAGTGGTTTCAGACAGATAGGGAGGTGAAGAAGAGAAAAAAAAGCATCACTGAAAAAAGTAAGTGTGTGTAGGAAAAAAAGGTGGTTTTGTTGGGATAACAAATAAAAGTTATTTACTTTGAGATGAAGGGTAAGGATTGATTTTGTTTATGTTCTTACTTTCCTCATTAAAGAGGCATAAGTACAAAGAATCAAACAACATTGCTTTTCTCTTCCAGTTGATGAGTTGATACTTGATACTCTTTTCTTTTATCTTTACAAATGTTTAGATGAAGATATAAAGTAGCATTTAGTAACAGTTTGGAGTCTTTGGACTTGGATGGACAAAGAAGCAAAGGAAACAGTCAAACAGTGGGTGTCATGTACAGTTACAGTGAGCAGGCACAGGCACACATGGGCACAGTTACAAATGTACACTAGACATTCTTCCCAAGTATATTTGCTCAAACCAATAGGTTAAATAAGCATTTTTCCAGCATTCAGTGTGGGTTTGATCCTTACAAAACCAGGTGCTTAGGTTTAGATTTTGCAAAGGAGACAAATAAAATGGGCCGGATGTGGGACAACTTTTGATCATTCCTATCTTCACCCCACTACCAATCTCAATGATAGAGTAGTTTCCCTCTTCACAGTTAAGATTGTGACACGTTGTTCTAGAGTCATTCCCCTCTTCACCCTTAAACTAAGGGATGTGAACCCCAGATTGTGTTTCCGGATGCTAATCGTAGGTTGCATTTGCCCTGCCTGTACACCCATAAACTAGATTTGTAGTTTGTCTTTGTTTTGGTGGTCAAAAGCAGTCCTAAATGTTAAGTTGCAAGTAGGTTTAACGTCTGACTACTTGCATCTATCACTACGTAGAGTCGCTAAAAAGCCTGAATTAAGGCAGTGGGTATAATGGTTTTTGCATGTTATGGATATACTAGTCTAATAAAGGATTCCTCTATAGGACTTGTCATTGGTATCACAATATCTAGAATTCCAAAAGCCCAAAAATGTATCAAAAGCATCTTTGTCTGACTAGATTTTCCAGCCAAGAGAAATAGAAAGATGGTCATCCATGTGATCAGGTTTTAAGGGGGTGTAAGAACTTTTCGGCAATCAGCTTGAACATGTCTCTCATTGAGAAAAAAGAAACGCTAGTAGTTATCTTAGATATGGTTTTCAAATTTCAATCGACTTTACAGCCTTTGCATTTTGTCTTTGTGATGACAACTTTTAGACTTGTGAACATACTTTGAATATCTTAATTTTAGAGGGCAAATGTTATGCCTTTAACTTTCATGAACTTTCTTGGGATTAGCTCATTAAAATACGAACAAGATGTGCAAGATATACATGCGTGAGTAAGCGAATGTTTGCACTCGCAAATTGAAAAACAAACAATTTACAACAACATTAACCGCAATTACAAAAAACGTTACTCTTAGTGAACGGTAGCATAGTGTGAAAATAGATGGAATAACGAGGGTGATCGTTTATGGACAAAGTCGAGACAATAGAACAACTAGGTATTCACTTGATAATAGTTACGGTTCAAAATCGATTTACTATAAGATCAATATCAAGTGATTATGATCAACGTACAAGAGTATTTACTTTTAATTATAATAAAATAATTATAATTACGAAAATGAAAGTAAATGTCACAGCAAGATTTTGTTAACGAGGAAACTGCAAATGCAGAAAACCCCGGGATCTGATCCAGTTTTGAATACTGTAAGAATTAAGCCAGTACACAAAGTACAAAGCCAACTTCGTATGGTTAGACCAAGTAATCTAACCCTAGTTACTTAGCTCCCTCAGTATCCCTGCGCATACGACCGTTTGGTCACGCACGTGAATCCCAAGACAGAAATCACTATCTTGATTTGCTTTACGATGTAAATTCTTAGGCACTCAACTCCTTTTGATCGTCTTCCAAACAGTAAAGGAACTAAGATGTTTGGTAACTACTCCAATAATCTTTTAGAAAAATATTTGTTGAGTTTTCCAAAGGCTCTTTTATTTAAACTAGTAAACTCCTTTGTTGGGTAAGATCAATCCAAATCAGTAACTTAGATTCGAATTCACAACTATCAGATTCAAATATAGAATAATACCACTAAATGATAGTTGCCGATCTAAACGACTATATGATCAAATAAATCTAATCTAAGTCGGATCCCATCCAATCAAGATGTGTGCACAAATCACGAGATAAGAAAACCATTAAGAAAAATCTTTCTGTCTTCAAATCTTCAACTGTCTTCTTATGTACTTGCACACCACAAACTTGAATCCACTTATGATCGATCACACACAGAACGGAGTCTGTTATGAATGGATGATCACAAGTTATCTTTATATCTAAAAATAGTTCCAAAGATCTCGTCAATACTTTGATCTAATTTGAGTGACCCTTATGTCAGGAGAGAAGGCTCTCAAGAATAATCAAACTAGGTGCAATCAAAATTTCAATAACCATTAGTCAATCAAATCAATAATCGAAAACTAAAATAACAATGCAATTATCTAGTTTCCCACCAACGGTACTCGTAGAGCTTCTTGATCCCACGTAAGTCTTTAAACGAGCAGCCGTAGAAGATTTCGCCTAATTAGGGTACTTTCCTCTCCGGATAGACGGCTCCACCAGAAACAACAAGAATGAAATTTGCCTGGTCTTAGGATAGTTTGCAAGAAATGCAAACTCAACTATTTATAGATCAAGGTTGTTTGGACAACAAGGAAATTCCAAAACCGAAAATTTTCTCAAGATATGCAATTCCAACCTGTAATTCTGAAATCTCTTATTAGAAAATATTTAATATTAGTTTAACACTTAACTAATATAACTTTGTAAGAGATATGTTTTGATTTGCTGGAAAATCAAAATCATATAATCGAAAATCTTAATTAAAAGATTCTCAATATTTCAGAATGGGATCACCTTGACTATCAAGAAATATCTTTGGACAATAAAAAAATAAGATTTGTATTCATATCCAAATTATGTCGACATCTAGAACTTTCATATTTAGCAAACCCTAATTCCAAACTCACACAAAACCGTAAAGTAATATGTGAATATGAAGGATCGATTTGCTCTTAGGACTGGTTCTACCATGACTCATAACATAAGTTAAGATCGATTCTACCAAGTCTCCAAATATAGGTAGGGATCAGCTCTTCCATGACTCCTAACAATAGCTAGGATTGGTTCTTCCAAGTATACCAATATAGGTAAGGATTGTGAAAAGGCGAGGGTATCCAAATATACCTCAAGCTAAAACTTTTCCTACCTATAAGTCATTTCTCCGAAAGTGATTGTCCATGGACTGAGTCGAGAAGATAGAACTAATCGGTTCACACTTCGTGTGATCGTCTATGGATCCGAGATCGAGACAATACAACAACGAAGTATGTTTACTTGATACAAAGGTTCGGACTTAACCAAACACAATAGGATTGCTTATAAAGTAAATAGAAATTAACGTTTGTGTAATTTACTTTAATTATAATAAAACAATTATAATGCGGAAAATAAAAGTAAATGACACATCAAGATTTTGTTAACGAGGAAACCGCAAATGCAGAAAAACCTCGGGACCTAGTCCAGAATTGAATATTCTCATGATTAAGCCGCTACACAAAATTACACCTAACTTCGTATAGTTGAGACCAAGTAACTAACTCTATAGTTCACTTAGTTCCGTCTGTATTCCCACGCCTCTGACCTATGAATAAGTCACGTACTTGGAACAATCCCTTTGGTTCGTATTCCAAACAGTAAAGGAACAATAAATCTGTTTGGTATCAACTCTATTCAACCAAGTGATATGAGTCGGACAAAGGCTCTTCCGTTTATCTTAACATAAACTCCTTCGTCGGGTCTAGATCTATCTTATGTTCAATCACCCTAAGGTAATCGTTTAAGATTAAGCCAATCAATACCTTTAATCACAAGGAAACGTATTGATGCCGATCTACTCAATTAATCAATCCAATCTACCACAAGGATAAACCGATTATTAATTGGATCCTCTTTTACCGAAACAAGTATTGTGCACACCAAAGATTATAAAACCCAAGTCAGATCTTCAATATCTTCTTTATCTTCAAATCTTCTTAAATCTTCAATAAAAACCTGCACACAATCACTTGAATCTCTTGTGATCAATCACGCACAGAACGGAGTCTATTAACAATGGATTATCACAAGATCATCTTTAGAACTAACAACAGTCTAAAGATCCCTGTCGAAACTCTGAACTAGTTTGAGTGAATCTTATATCAGAAGAGAAGATTCTCAAGAATAAACAAACTAGGTGCAATCAGATTTTAACCACCGTTAGTCAATCAAATCAATCGAAAACAAAGATAAACCGCAATTATCTAGTTTCCCACCAACGGGTCGCGCTAGAGCTTCTCAATCCCAAAGAAGACTTTAAAACGAGCGGCCGTAAGAGATTTCACCTAATTAGATTACTCTCCTCTCCGATAGGCGGCTACACCAGTAACAAAGACAAAAGAGGAAGTATGTTGTTACGAAGGATTAGTTTGCTAGAAAGGCAACTTCGTGTATTTATAGACAAGAAAGTTTGGACACCAAGTAATTTCCAAAACCGAAAATATTCTCAAGATATTCATAAATGCACAGATTCGGTTTTCATAATTCCTGGAAATTGACTGTCCAAAAATAACAATCGAAATCTCTTGGAAAATATAATTAGTAAATGCACATTACTAATTCTGTAATTTCCATAAAAATGAAATTAATAACCTTAATTAAAAGATTCTTAACTTATTTGTGTTTCGATCCTGGGATTCTCTTCCCTTATCCGTTAAGGAATATCTTTGAACAATTATAGAAATAAACATTCTCAGTACGTGTTCAAAGTTTGTCGACATCTTTACTTTGTAAGTTCTCTTCCACACTTACAACCTTAAAACCGATTTGCCACACTTCCAAACAAGTTTAGAATTGGTTCATATGACTTTCAAGAACTACGTAATTGATCAAGCCAACATTCAATCACAATCATGGGTTTACGGTTCTACCAAAATAAGTTTCGGTTCTACCTCCATGTGAGTACTGCGCATAGTCACACTAGCTTCCCAAAAGATTCGGTTGACTAGGTACTAGGATCGGTTCCCCACATATATATATGGTATATAACTTATATGTGTTGCACCTGTTCACAGGATCGGTTCCCCTTTCTGTTGTAAACCTTGCTGCACCCCATACAATGATCGGTTCCCCTTGATGTACCGCACCCCTTACAAGGATCGGTTCCCTTTTCCTTACAAGGATCCCTTTCCCCAAGGCAGACATAATTTGATCATACCAAGGTGATTACTTAAGATTGGTTTTACTAATAAAAGTTATACCAATACAAAAGTCAGGCCTTTGTGAATAGTTTTACCAAAAACACAACAAATTGTGAGCGGCTCTACTTTATCACACATATTGGTTGTTCATAAGATATGCAATGAATAACAAAACCAATAACACCTGGAAATTTCCTTTTCGGTTCACAAAACAAGTTTATGAACTTACTTCCTTAGAACACATGTAAACATTGTTCCCTAGGATGAAATCCTCACCTCATACCCATACATATTCACAATAGCATTCAAATGATTATGGAGATGTCTTATCTACAAAGTTTAATGGTTAAGAAATAAACCTCGTATTGTATTCCTTAATACTATGTCTATCTAGAGTTCAAATATGCTTTGCAGTTATGTTTTCAATGAAAGATACGTTAGGGAATGAAACAGTTCAAGTCAAATATCACTAACCTCAAGTGGAAGGATGATTGTTGTCGTTGTAGCTCCTTGCTTCTTCACATCTCCAAGTCTTCGTAATACTTGTAATGTCTCATATCCTAATACTTTCAAGCTGACCTATACGAAGTTTAACTCTAGTACATAATCAAGCGACTCTTAACATGAGTTTTGATTCACTAAAATATGACAACCAAACTTGACATACCAACGCTTGGTGGGTTCTCCGAGCCATGCTCTAACAGATTGGTTCTACCATGACTCCCAACAATATCTAGGATCGGTTCTACCAAACATCCCAAAATAGGTAAGGATCGGTTCTACCAAGACTCTCAACATAAGTCAAGATCTGTTTTATCGCATATCCCTAATTAGGTAAAGATCGGTTCTACCATAGCTCTTAACATTAAGATCGGTTCTGCCAAAGTTATTACCTAGGTTCGAATTGGTCATCCAATAGATCTTAAATGAAAACTAGACCAAAAAACCTATTGATTTCCTTTCGATTACGAAACAAGGTTCGATATGTACTTCCTTAAAAATAGTTTTCCTATGATGAAATCACACATATATCCAATACAAAATTAAGTAACGAGTCGCATAGATTATGTTGATGTCACATTTACGAAGTTTAAAAGATAAATGTTATACGTCGTAATAAAATATTCATCCTTGACACTTTGATCATACTAAAATGACCAAGTCCACCCCTAGAGTATTAAATATAACCTCACATGTTATGTTTTCAATCTTAAATGACTTGAAAGCAACGATAGGAATGGAAAAAAGTCAAGTCAGTGTCACTATACCTCAAGTGTAAGGATGATGTGTTCATTGTAGTCGATATATCTTCACGATCTTCAGTTATTCAGAGTAATACTTGTATGTCTCAACATTCCTGGACTTTCTAGTCTAACCTATAAGAAATTCACTCTAGTACATTTAATCTTGAGGCTGATCTTGCAAGTACTCTTGATAAACTCAACACGTTGGAAGAAGAAAATTTGAACTTTAAAAGGCTCAATAATAGCTCAAACAATTTAATCTCAATGCTATAAGCAAGTAAAAATCATCGTGGTACACGAGGATCGGGCCATAAGGGAATAAATGCTTCAAATATTATCAAAGAAGTAAAATTTGTCAAAGCTATGGGTTCTTCTCAACCAGAGGCCTCCATCGATAACGAAGATGCTCATAATCCTTGTAGATAAGTTGATATTGTCAAGCCTGCAGATCAAGTTCAACCGAACTCTTCGTGTACAAGTCTGGATGAAAGCATCTTAGCTAGTGAAAAGCAAGCAATGTCTATGAAAAGCGGGAAGAACATATCTCCATCGCAAGTAGATCCACAAAAAGGTAACATTAAAATCCACGTATCTTATGTTACTAAGTGTTGTTATTTTTGTGGTAATAAAGGGCACTTGCAAAAGGGAATAAAATTCGTAAGATGCAAGATGCACTCTCCTTTGTATCAAATAAATTGGCTAAGTTCGGCCCCGTAAAGAACACAAATAACGAGTGTCCAAAGTTTAGGCAAAAGAATTATCATAATAATAGTTCAAGTTTTGCCTATCGCTCGACAAGGTCATCTCATAGAAGAACTGATAATAGAAAGAGAGATGACTTTTCCAATGCATAAACAAGATCTGATGTTCCATATTGGAGAAAGGAGATTTCACAGGATCTTCAACAATATTATCATCCTAAACCCTTCTCCAAATGGATTTCTAAGTCTGGCATTCAAACCACAAAAATGATATCTAAAATAGATCTTGAGAAAGACAATCAGTTGTTGATCTTAGATAACTATGTTTACAAGTGTCTAGACAATAGACTTAAACATGACTTGAAGATGCTTTTTGGTTGGCATATCTCATCACAAGGCAAGAAAAAGGAAATCAGTCAACCATAACTTATCTTCTAAACACTTATCTTCTTATACCTGCTCATGTTTTTCTAACTCTCGAAGAAACTCATGATACTCAGAGGTATAACAGGCTTCTGTATAGTTAATAAGTGTCGGTTATTATGGTAGCTTTAAGGGTTATTTTGTTTTTGGTACTCAAGTTTTGTCCAACTTTTGAGTTTGGTCTAACATTTATCCAGCCTGGTGTTTGGTACTTGAAAATAACGTTGACCCACGTTGACTCGTAACTTTTATTTTGCATTTTTCAAAAGTTAATATAAAATCTAGTAATTGAGTGAATTTACTAGTATAACCTTGAGTTCAAACCGAAAGGGGGTAAAAGTTTGACAACAACTGAAAATTTTGATATTTTCTTCTCTATGACTGTTCTTCACAGAGTGTTTCCTCCACCTCTCGACATCCCATCACCTCCACCACCACCGTCTCCTATGTCAAGCAATTGCGCCACCAACTCAACAGCTGCACCTTCAAGTCTAACTAACAATTCAACTGATCTTTAACAACAACCACCATAACCTCAAACCCATCTCCATTTCCATCTCATACTCGCGGCTACAACAAACACCCATCAAGACCATTTCTTCCTTATTATCTAAGCTTTGGAACAACCCAATCATTGACGGCAACATCTCTCACCATTCTGCTTCACTATGCCTCAAATTAAAGCACTGTAACTCCATCTTTCACTCTTGATTCCATCAGAAGAAGCTTTATCACTCCCGGAATTCCTCCAACATAACCCATCTCTTCATTGAACTCAAACCCTAGCTTCACTGTTGCTATCAAAGATATAAAATCAATCTCAAATCAAGCTTGCACTCATAAATTTCCATAAATTATTGAAGAGCATAATAACAGATTCAAAACCCCTCTTTTAAAATCTCGAATTCCATCTTAATCAACCGTCACCATTACATCTCGTCAACAATAGCAGCAGCAAAAATCACCGTTTCTTCTTTACCCCATGTGTCTTCCCTGTCATGTTGATTCGAAACATACCTTCCACGAAATCACCATGGATTACACCTTCATATTGAAGAAGATGAAGAATTCTTAAATTTTGGGGTTTCTAACAGTAGAAGCGGAATAAGAATTAAGAACAGAGTAGAAAAGGAAAAGCAAGAGTTAGCTTTAGGGTTAATATATGCTTCATATCACGGCCGTAGGATGAATGGGCTTATTAAAGTCGTTGGATGTAATGTAAATGTTGGAATGAATAAAGGGTATGATAGTAATCACATCTAATAATTACATTTTTACAATTTTTTAAATTATTTATTAATTTCTTAAAAGAAGTCAGTTGGGTCAACGAGGGTCAACGTTATTTTCAAGTACCAAACACCAAGCTGGACAAATGTTAGACCAAACTCAAAAGTTGGACAAAATCTGAGTACCAAAAACAAAATAACCCTAGCTTTAAAGAAGAATATTTCCTTTATTACTTACTTCCGAATTTTGGTAATATTTCCGAAATTCATGAACTTCTAATTTCGAACCTAAACTACCTTTTATAAGCCCATGGATTTTACTCATAAAAATATGATTTAGATGGTTCGAAATTCCACATATATTCTCGATTATACTCCTTGACAATTTTCCCAATTGTTCAAGATATTGTTTACAATGTCTCCCAGAAAGAAAAACATTAAAAAGAAATATGTGGAAGACTTGAGAAAAGAGATTTTGGCTCTAATAAACTCGTACATATTTCGAGTTTTATCCAGAAAACTTCACATAATTCGTTTTATTAAGAATGAAGAAGAAAATGGTAACTGCACATGTGAGTATTGTATTGAAGAAGTTGAGAAAATTCTTGATTCAACCGCCACTGGGAAAGAAAGATTCGAACTTTATTTTGAATATTTTCCTTTTCCTATCGAATCTTCTCTTGCTGAGGTTAGAGCAACCGGTTTGTTTGAAGGAATCTTGGAACTAATTGGAAGGAGAGAATTTCTCAAGGAACCGATTGTTGATGCAAAACATGGAATTTCCTTTCATGGCCAAAAGATTGTTCACCTCAAATGATTTTTTTTTTACTTGGTCAATAAAAATTCATTAAAAGAGAAAAATATGTGCAAAGCTAAGTCCACGCCAATCCAGCTAGCCATAGTGGCTATCTAAACAAGCAAATCCTATTTGAATCTGTAATAAACTATACCAGATCATTCCACAGCCGGAATGAAATCTGGCCTTCCGTCATAAAACTCATAAATATTCTCAGCCAACAAACAAGCTTGTTTGGCCAAGGTATCTGCAACAAAATTTGCTTCTCTATAACTATGCACATAGCGTATATTACTGTAAAAACCACACGTCATCTTCCACTTCTGAGTCAACTCCCACAACAACTCACCTTGTTACAAAGCTTGTATGCAACTCATAGAATCATACATGACACAAATTTTCTTCACATTCCATCTTTTGGCAATTATCAGGCAATAAATAATAGCACTAACTTAGGCATAATAATTTGTTTTCCATCCAAGGCCAACAATAAAGAACCTAGCACATTTGAGCTAGCATCTCTGAAACTTACGCCTGCACCATACTGGCCTGGATTTCCACGTGCAGTACCATCGCAACATATCATAATTTCACCATGTTTTGGAACTAATCTCAACAGGCATAGAATTCTTGCAGACTCTATGTTTGACCTTGAAATAATTCATGATTCTCAAATCCTCCATAGTGTTAAACATGAAACCCTTCATTCTAATTGTAGGATCAGAATCTCGCAATGATAATATTTCAGCGAAATTATCAATGACACAGCATAACAACGTCGCAGAAAAGTTTCAGAAATGATAGAATAAATGACGTCATCTAAGATCACGAGAAAGATGTGATAGTCCTGCGAAGATTATAGAGTTTGCGAAATTAACAATTGTAAGGTTGCGAGAATATCGCAGATCACATCCGAAAATAAAGGACAAATTAGCTGTCATCCACTATGTATTTTCTTATAAATAGTCGTTCGACTTGTAGAGAAGAGAGAGAGATCTTTTTGAGTAAGAAACAAGTAAATAGGAGAGAGAAAGTTGAGAGAAGAGATCATTCTTGACTTCTTTATCTTTCTTGTAAGAACATTCAAAGATTTATCAATAAAATTAAAAGTGTAAACCTAAAAATGAGTTGATCAACAATGAAATCATATGAGGGGTGTAGTGTAGGATTTCCTGCAACTACATAATGGCGCTAGGAACAGGGAGGAATTGAAGATTATTGTAGAAAAAGCTAAAGATTGATATTGAGATTTGTGAAAATTTAAAGTGATTGATTAAGAATTTTTCATAATTTCTTGCAATACTGTTAGCATTGAAGAAATGGCTAGAGGAAGAAATACATCCGAACAACCGACTACTATTAGAAGAAGCAAAAGAATTGCCAGAAGAGAAAGAAGTGAAATGGGAGAATCTACTAGAATGAGAAATAATAGAGAAAATCAAATTCAACCGCCAATTCAACAAACACTAGTTCAAGAGAGGAATACAGATTATGACAGGGTGAGCATACACACTTGGCGATCAAATTCAGCAGAGGAAATAGAAGAAAATCAACAAAACAGAAATTATAGACAGGAAGAGAGAAATCAAGAAGCAGATGAAGGAATAATTCATGGAGGTGAGGAAATTGGAGCATTAAAAACATTGAGACGAAGAATACATGAAGAAAGAAGAGCTGAAGCAGAAGAGCGTGCAAATTTAACAAGGAAAAATCACGAATTAAGGATGGAGAATATAAGACTACAGAATAGAAGATCGAGAAGTATTACAAAATCATATTCAAGATCGACTAGAAGAGAAATGAGGCGAAATTCACCCACAATCAATGCTGGAAACAATATTCAATAAAAAATATCAAATCCTAATGAAGAATATCGCGAAAATAGAGAAAACACTGATGATCATTACATTCCACAAAATGAAACTTTTGATGATGGGCAAATTGGAGGAAATCAAGAGAATGGGAAAAATCAGAGACAAAATAACCAAGAGGGCGAAGGAAATCAAGATGAAGGAAGAAGAATTTTACATGTGAGAGAAACTCAAAGAAATCAGCAAACAATTGAAGAAGAAATTGAAAGACATAACGCTGAAAAAACACGTTTAATCTGCGAACGTGAAAGATTGAGAGCGGAAATGGAAGAACAAGAGCTTCAGGAGACAATTCGCCAGAACAATCATGACAATGGAGAAAGAAGGCGTACACAAAACCGGAATAACGATAATCTCAATGAGGAGTATGATAGAGTAAAAAGAATGGCTGAAAGACAGCAAATTGAATTGATAGGAAATGAACAAAATTATGGAGGGGAAAATGAAAGACATCATCATTTGTGAATTCAAGATAGAGATGAGGAAGAGAATCGCAGAAGAAGACGAGATGAGGATAATGAAGAAGAGATGCAAAATTTCGCAAGAGAAGATAGACGTGAACGCAGAAGAAGAGAAGCAAAATTAAAGAGACCAATGGATCAAGATTCAGGTGTAAATAAACAAATCTTGAAAGAATTAGAAGAAATGAGAGGAATGCTAAATAACAGAGGAGAAGTAGGTAGAAGATAATTTGATGAAGCAATAGAAGAAGCTGCGAAAACTCCATTTACAAGGGAAGTAAAATTAGGAGGAATACCACCGAAATGAAATTTTCCCGCATTAACCAGCATTTTTGATGGAACAACTTATGCAATTCAGCACATTAAAGCCTATGTGAGGTGCATGTTACAATGGGAAAATCATGATGCGGTATTGTGCAAATATTTTGCATCCAGCTTAACAGGAGAAGCGTTAAAATGGTTTGAAGGTTTACCAAAGAATACAATAACCTCCTTCAATCATTTGCAAACTACATTCTTGGGAGCATATATAAGTAATAATTCCTCACGACCTGGTATAAAAGATGTGTTTGGATTAAAACAAAGGATTGGCGAAAGTTTGAAACACTTGACTAAAAGATGGAGAACTATGTGTAGCGAAATGGCTGGCCATGTAGATGAGAGATATCTCATATTATCATTTATCAATGCTATGTTTGCAACAAACCTATTGTATGTCCAAATTTTCAGAGTCAAGAATACGACACAATGACTGAATTGCGAGAACTTCAAGAAGAATACATTGCTCTAGAGGAAAGGCAAAATGAAATGGAATCATATCCAGTTGCGAACACCAGCTCACAAACAGCGAATGCAAGCTTATTACCCAAGCTAATAAACACAGTGGCGAATACTTCGCAAGTACAACAAGAAGGTGACAAGTAACAATCAGCAGAAATTGGTAGCTATGGGAGCCGAGATCAAGAAGAGTATGAAAGAGAAAGAAATTTCTACAATCGTGGAGGAAATAACAAGATTCAAAGACTCGATCAACCGCAAGAAACTTATGGAGGTCAAAGACAAAACTATAATAAGGACAAGGAGGTCACAAGGTAATATGGGAAGAAATCAAGATGCCACCTCTAAATGCAAGTGTGGAGAAGATATGGGAAGCTATAATCTTGATGGAAATATACCAACACCATGGAACATGGGAACGGAACCACCTCCAAACCACAGAAGTCATGAATTTTGTTCTTATCATCATTTTCATGGACATACCACAAATGATTGCAGAAATGTAAAAGAATTATTTTGAGAATGATAGATCAAGGAAAACTAAACGACTTTCTGGTAGGGCATCCGCAATCTCAACCATTACCACCACCACCAGAACATCACAAAGTGAATACGATGAAAAAGAAAGAAACATTCTTCATAGAAGTTGGTGCAAAAGCAAAAAATCTATTCTGTCACTCTATCGTACATTCATATAAGACAATTGAAGATTTTCATGATAATGTTTTGAGTAGAGTGTTCGCAAGAGATAATGATGGAAGAGAAATTATGAATATTGCGAAAATCTCGCCACTAGAGGAATGGCAGAAAAGATCACACCGCAGAAGAAATTCCCGAAGGAGAAGAGGTGCATGACAATCCATTGGTAATAAAATTAGAAATTAATCCAAAACCAAAAAAGAAGATGAGGATGATGAAGCTGAAGATTCATGGGCAATCAATAGAATTCTAGTCGATACTGGAAGCTCTGTGAACATCTTATTTTATCATACTTATAAAACCATGGGTGGAAGAGATGATGATCTTATACCATCAACATATAAGATATATGGTTTTAATGGTACTGCTAACAAGCCTAAAGGGGAGGTTACTATGCGAATTCCATTGAAGGGAATATCTTCTGAAATCTCATTCTGTGTCGTTGATGTAGAATCACCCTACAATGCGTTAATTGGTCGACCTTGGCTACATGGGATTCTAGGTGTAGCTTCAACTTTCCACCATGCATCAAATTCCCTCACCCCAATGGTGTAGGAATCATAAAGGGAGATTGGTTGAAGGAAAGAGTGTTACGAAACTGAGATAGAATTGCGAAGGAAGAGCAAACAAGAAGGAAAACTGGCGACACAAAATCAAAGATGTACAAAGAAGTGAGAGGTTGATGGTGGATACAATCGAAAGGAAAGGAGAAGAGATGTTGCGAAATTAATGCTAGCTCAGAATAAAATGATGAACATACCACTACCAAGGAAGCAGTAGCAGAAAATAATAAAGAAGCAGAGGATGACAAAGGTAATAAAAACAAGAAATGTATGAATGATTAAGTTGTTGCGATATCTCGCAATAAGTAAAATTCTAAAAATACATTTGATTGAACAACAAAATTGAGATTGCGAAATTCAGATACAATATATGATTTGCGAGACTCTCGCAGAGATAATGAATTTTACAGAAAATAATCAGAGAAGAATGACAAAAGAGAAAGAGGCGAACCTTTATGGCGTACACCCTAGTTCGCGAATACAATTTCGCAAGAGGCAAATGTAAGACCTAAAGTACGTCATATAAGGGGGTACCTTGCATGCTCAGGGAAAGGCTACACACCCACCGGAACCTGAGTCATGGAGATTTGGGGTCAATGAAGCCCATCCGGGAGAGGCACCTTGGATTCTCAACTTAAGCATATGACTTAGGTTGGGCGACTAAGGTAATAAGGACTCTCCCAAGGAGTGCAGATCTGATCAAGGCGCCGAGGTACACGGTTGAGTCAAGAGTGCCAGAGACGTTTGAAGCGTACTTTGCCATTCTTGACAAGTCTTGGCTTATACTGCACTCGGCCTGAAGAAAACCCCACTTAGGGTGCAGTCTCGTAACCAAACCCTATAGGTAAAAGGGATAAGAGGCTGCGAAAACAACTGGTTGTTGTTAAGACTGGATGGGAGGAGCTAACCTTGTATGGTAGAAGTACGCCTCCTTGAAGGGGCAACCAGGGGGAGATAAGGGCGGCACCCTCCATTAGGGAGCTGATAAGTGTCTTAAGACGCAAATGTCATGAGGCTTTTATTCGCAAGGATATTAAGGCTTGTCATATTTGTGCAACAATCCTGAAGAGGCAATAATACAAAAGAAAAGGATAAGACGAGATCAATGGGTTTTCGCATGAAAGTGCGAAGACGTCCTGCGATTTCGTCGCAAGACGGCAATGTCATGGGGCTTATTTTCGCAAGAATATTTAGGCCTGTCATATTGTCGCAACATTCCTGAAGAGGCCATAATACAAAAAAAAAGTTAAGGCAAGATCAATGGGTTTTTGCATGAAAGTGCAAGGACGTCCTGCGATTTTGTCGCAATGACAAGAGGTGGCATAATAAGACCTTTAATTAGGAAGGAAAATAAGACCACACAGGAATGAGATTTTGAAAAGAAACAAAATTCACTTCGCAAAAGTTGCGAAGTTATACAATAAGAATTTTTTTATGAAATCTCTCATTTGGATTCAAATAACAGAGGCAAGTATGGGAATGTATGAAATTAGAAAATGTTATTTGTCTCCATATGAGAGATTTACTAAAATTCAAGAATTAATGATTATATTGATTAACTGTATTGCAAAGAAGAATTTTTTAATTTATGCAGGTCAAAATGAAAGAAACACAAATATACAGAAAGAAGAAGTAAATGTACAAGTATTACAAAGAATCAAAGAAAGAAGTAAAGACTATTTCTTGGTTAATCTTTCATTATCTTCATCAGACTTATTTCCTTCTTCATCTACGTCAGAATATTCATCACCATCAGAACTTCCATCACTATCAGATTCTTCATCGTCAGCTTCGCTATCAGAGATAATCAAACTGGGAGTATTCTGTGGGATTTTTTCTAAAAGACAAGGATAATCAGAATGTGGGATATTATGATCATCACAAACCATTTGGATGGTTTGATTGCGAAAATGCATAGCGTCATTCTTAAAATTCGCAACGGTGATCTTGATTTGATTCTTTAATCTAGAATACTTGTCATCGCGAGAAGAAAGATTCTTTGCGAGTTCCTCCTTTTCAGCTTCAAGTTCTTCAATATTTTCACGATATTTATTTTCAGAATCTGCGAACAAAAGATAATCAATTATTAACTTGATGAAAATTCATAAGAAGCAAAAGATTAGTAAAGAAGAGCAATTCATAAGAGAACGAATTTGATTTTCCCTTTCGCAGAGTTCAATATTCTTGCGGTTAGCTTCATCTCGCTCAAGTTGAACTTCAAGGAGACCCTCTTGGAATTTCTCCAAATCCTTGGCACCTTGATCAGAGATACGATCCTTATCATCTATGAGACCGCTAATTTTGGTTCTTAACTCATTGGTTTTCTCTTTGGAATCAATAAAGAGACGCTTAAATCTGTTGGCTAAGCCTAAACTGGATCTATGATCAATTTCTAAGAGGCGAAATTTCGATCTAAGTTCATTTAGAGAAAGAGATGAAATTCTATCATTTGAGAAGCTATTTAAGGAATTGTTAAGACATTCAAGAAGGGTATCATTATCCAAGGCATTAGGAAATGAGCGAAGAAGGGTAGCTTCATCAGAAAGACCATAAATGTCTGCAAAAAGGATCATTTAAATAAGATAAAACAACTGGATGAATAAATAAAGAGAAAAGAGAAAAGTAACATACCGTAAAGCTGATTATTAGCTTGTTGAAGAATAGAAATTTTGTTCTTATACGAGGAAGAATAAATTTCTAATTGTCTATTTTCTCACGAAGACCTTTAACTTCAGCTTCCAATTCTTCATTCTTTTTGCGAAATTGAAGATTCTTCTTTTCAAGATTTTCACGTCTTCTCTCTAGATCTGAGGTAACAGCAAAAGAAGCTTTTCCAGCCTGCGAAAAAATATAAAAAATATTAATATATAAAGAAATCTTGAATTATAACAATGAACAAGTAAAAGGATAAAAATATACCAGACTATTAAGAGAATGCGAAAAATCGGGAGTCACTGATCTAGAAACTCCACGAAGAGAGCTATCACCATCCAGTAAAGGAACATCGCAAAGAGTAGCGAGAGATTTGCAAGTATCTGCGAATTGGCCTCTCCCATTCCGTGTAGAGAATCAGAAAAGAGGCCAGATAACTTAGCCATAGAAGATTCAGGTGGAGAATCTTCACTTGCAGCAATATCATCGTTGTCCTCATCATCCTTATCACTTTCATAATTTTCGTGAGGAGGAATATTTGAAGGGGAAGAAGAATGAACTTTCCTTTTCTTTGGAGGAGGACCAGTTGATTTTTCCCTGCGAAGAGCACCTTTACCTTTATCATCAATCTTCGCAATATCATCATATTCTTCTACTTCAGCAATAATCTTCACACACAGATAAGAATAAGAAATGGAAGCATGGAAGTAACAGTACTATTTAAAATCATAAGAGAAAATTTCTTACCTCATCTGTGTATGAGCGAAGAACTAACAGAGTACTAGATTTCCCAGTCCTGTTATAACTATCTTTCAGTTTTTGGATCTGTGGAATGTCGCAAGAGTTAGCGAACAGAATAAAAAAAAATCAATAAAGAAATATAAAATAAGTTAAAGTGGGAAAAACATACCTCTTTCTCCTTCTCAGGCCAAGAGAAAACCCAAGGTTGATAAGCAGCGAGATTCGCAGGAAGAATATTTGACCCAACAATGTAGGGTCCTTTTAGTATTAAAGGAAAAACACACCACTTATCATCTTTGGATTGGCGAGGAGTTGTGTTTTTACCAGAATGCCAGTCAATATATTGCATGAGAACTTTTGCTTCATCAATGTTATCTTTCCTTTTTAAACGAATACCCCAGCGAGTATTATCTTTCTTCATGGAGATAAGTTCATAGTTCTCAAAGAAATTCGCCACTGTATACTTCTCAGCAACTATCTCTAGGTTTGCGAACTTAGGATCCCTAAGTTCTTTGGAGTACAGAGATCCTCTACCAACACCACGATTTGCGAACTCTAGCATCAGACGGATGCAGTCCCCACTCAGTTGGAAGATGGCTCGCGAACATCCCGAATGAGCGAGAATTTCATAAAATAAAGGAAGATATGGGTTATAAAGAGGAATGGGGAGACCTGCGAGAATCTGACCTAGAGAAATTATGATTGATTGATCATCACAATATTGATCAGAGAAAAGCTTGACAGAAAGAATTGATTTGGCATTCTCACCAGGAATGGTGGAGAGTGTGAAACCTTTATCAGCAAGATCTTTTTGGACATCTTGTAAATTCTTCTCATATCTATGACCACTTGGATCCATGTTTGAATATATAGTATGAGAATGTATGGAAAGTAAAAGGATTGAACGAATAAAAAGTCACAACAGCAGAACTTGCAGAAGAATAACAGAATTGCAGAGACGAGAGAATAAAAATAGAAGATAAAGTAAAAAGAAAAATAGAAAGAATAGTAAGATGAATATATAAAGGAGATTTTTTTTACTCGAAGAAATAAACACCATTAAGACGAAGATACGTGAGCGATTGAAAAGTTGCGGTTACAGAAGACGTGTCAAGAAACAAATGGACGAAAGAATACGTGTGATAAATGCAGAATATGAAAAGATGAGCAACTGCGACATTTCTCATATCATTCTCTACTTTGCAGAGAAGATATGAGAAGAGGCAAGATGTAGGATCAGAATCTCGCAATGATAATGTTTCAGCGAAATTATCAATGACACAACATAACAGCGTCGCAAAACAGTTTCAGAAATGATAGAATAAATGACGTCATCTAAGATCACGAGAAAGATGTGATAGTCCTGCGAAGATTAGAGAGTTTGCGAAATTAACAATTGTAAGGTTGCGAGAATATCGCAGATCACATCCGAAAATAAAGAACAAATTAGCTGTCATCCACTATGTATTTTCTTATAAATAGTCGTTCGAGTTGTAAAGAAGAGAGAGAGATCTTTTTGAGTAAGAAACAAGTAAATAGGAGAGAGAAAGTTGAGAGAAGAGATCATTCTTGACTTCTTTATTTTTCTTGTAAGAACATTCAAAGATTTATCAATAAAATTAAAAGTGTAAACCTAAAAATGAGTTGATCAACAATGAAATCATATGAGGGGTGTAGTGTAGGATTTCCTGCAACTACACTAATGGAATTATCACTTATCACTTGATAGACCATACCTTTGAAGCCTGGCCAATTAATAGCTGCACCTTCAAAGAATGCTTTGTTGCGTAGCTTCCATAATTCTGTACTAATTGCAAGATTTGCAACCAATCACAAGTCCTTAATCATCCTATTTCTTCCTGTTGCAGCTTTATAAGAAGTCTTCAACAGGCTGCGGATTAAAATCCTAGCAGCCCATTCCCAAATACGCCTAGCAAATATGAAATGCTACAAAATATATCTAAGAGACTCACTGTCCTTCTTTCATAAGCTACACCGAGTTGGCCTTTCCCAACCCATCTTCTTAATCATCTGATCCTCAGTAGCGCAACATTCCTTCCTCCATATCTTCCAGTATTGCACGACCAATATTGGAAGCGCAACATAATGAGAGAAAAGCTTAGCTGCTGGTTGTTCTTCATAGGAGTCCTGATGGTAGCCTTTGCAGACTTAACAGAAAAAACACCTTTACTATCCAAATCACATATTTTGTAATCACCTCCACCAGCAATAAGCGGTAAAAATTCTACATCAATTCTAACTTTATTCATAAGATTACGTATACGCATGGGTATAACCCATTTTTCATCAACAATCAAGTCACTAACTCTCGACTTAAGATCATTCCTTCCCAAAGAAGTGATTTTCAGTCTCTTGGCAATTGAAAAATCCCCACATAAATTATCAAAGAATAAGGAAGTATTTGCGCCATCACCAATAATACAACATGTATGGTTTTCAACAAAATAATAAGTCCATCATATCCCGGGAAAGACAGTGGAAATCAACTTATAATCAATCAGATTTTCATTGACTTTAAAGTACTTGATTTTCAAGAATCTAGCCTAAACTTTTCAGAATCTCTGATACTCACCCACAACTTCATTGGCATGGCTCTATTAATAACAACTAATCTCTTAGAGCACTTCTTATGGACTCAACAAAACAAGGATTTCTTGATTTTGATCCCACTATGGACTCAACAAACATGAAAAATGTACAAACCAACAAATTTGTTGGTTTGTTGAGTGAGATGGAACATATAGCGCATGTGCGGTCTTGGAACCAACGCTGGCGCTTGAGCCAAAAACTCTGGCGCTTGTGGAAAACCGCCTGTTAGTATTTCACATGCCAGCGTTTGACATAAAAGCACCAACGGTTACATCTGGAGGGCTGTAAATCCTTGTCATCCAACGGTTAGAATTTTAAGTTCTATAAATACTCTCCATTTCAACTCCAAATTCACATTCACACATCTAGTCTTCTTTACTCTTCTTTTCTGAGCTTAAAAAATTCTTAAACTTCAACAAAATTTTCAATTCTTGAACATGTATGGGACCTTGTTAGTTCGGAAAGCTCCGTATACTAAAGAAGAAGATGACTCTATTTGCAGAAACTATATTTTTTTATTTACTCAGCTTGGTTCAACAAACTATCCATGGGTGAATTTCTGGGCGGTTATTCACGACGGGTTCTGCAGTGACACCCGTAATCCGAGTCGTCGTGCTATATGCGACATAGAAAATCATTTTCGTACAATTAAGAAAGAAGTAAGTGAGTTTGTAGATTTAACCAGACAAGCCAATCGATATAGACTGAGAGGTGAAACTGATGCTGGGATGGTAACAAGATCTTTGGCTGAATGGCGGAGATGGAAAAATGTGGCTTTTCCTTTCGAAAAATGTTCTGAAATCCTTAAGGTGTTGAACAGTTTGAACCCCTTCTTTGTAGTTGTTGTTCTACCTAGTACTTCTCATCAGTGAAGCTAATGTAGTCTGACGTAATTCAGTGAAGCTAATATAAAACGCTTAATTTTAAACATATGTAATTTCATTTAATTCAGACCTTCGTACTTTTAAAACTAAAATTACAAATGTAGCAGAACTAAAAATTACAATCTCTCTAACGTCGCTCATCGCTAGCTCCCCCATTGTTATCTTTTGGAGTTAAGAATTCTCCAAGACCTAGAATATCCCCACTTGCCAACATATTAAATAAATTTCCATAAGGGGATAAAACTGGTTGAACAACATTAGGCGATTGGAAAGAACTCGGTTGTTGGAAAGCACTCGGTGCACTCGGTCCTCCAAGCATATAATATGTTTGTTGTTGTTCTGGTGGTGGTGTAACATTGTAGCAATTATTTGGGTTGTAGGAAGAGAATGATGATGAAATGCGCCTATGATCTAACCGAAATACTTGAGGTTGAGATACAAGCACAATTTGTGGTGAAGTACTGTGCCGTACATGTGGTGAAGAACTCTGTCGTACTTGTGTTTCTCCCACCACTGTATTATCACTATCGTGCAATGATCTGTTGCTCCTGGTGGAATCGGTAGACGATGAACTCCCATCATCATTTACAGTTGGACTCAATCCAAATATTGTGTCCTCATGCCATTTCCGATACACATTCAAGTGTGTAGCCTCCATTTGCCGATTCACCCAATACAAATCGTTCAACTGGCTCCGAAACTCTTAGTTACTGGAAGTCACATTACAGTAAGGATAATCACGTTCCATATCTTGGGAAACAATGAGGATCGTGGTTGGCTCACCTTGTGAAGTAATACTTGGCATCTCCCAACAAATTTCGGTCATATTTGACGAAGTTGATGAAGAACTTGCACCCGTGGTGGGTTAAGTCATAAAGCATGTCTCTTTTGGAGGTGGCTGGCTAGGAACGATATTTGCATCATGGGACATGCGTGATAACCCTAGGAAATCAAACCCATAGATGTGCATGTTGTGTGTCCCAATTATAGGCTTCGCAATCACTTGTACCAGTTGACATACTGCGCTTCACCAATATCCCTCTGTATATTTAGTTCATACCTCTCCCAATTGGTTCTTCTCAGTCGATCAAAATCTAATCCAGAGGTTTGCTTCTGTTATGGCGGGTTAGAAATTGCATATATACCTTGTATTTGGTACTGCAGTCTTTCTCCCAGGTACCAAACCCCTCTTTCTGATTCTGGAGTGTAAAAAAAAACTCTACGCAAAGAATAATCAAGAATACGTTGTCCATCATTAACACCATACTGAGGAAAATCAATGTAAGGGTGAACAACTACGTTGTTGTGGCTCCGAGTCATCTGATGAAACCTCTGAACAAAACTGGAACTTGAGACGTCGCTGCCAGTGTCCTTCGCTAAGTTGGTCGAGATGTACATGTCCAACATTGGAAATATAAGTGTATCGTCTTTAAGGATTGGTTTACCAACACGAAAGTAGGTATACCACCAATACTGCAAATTACTCCATAATTTTAGTACTTTTACTTAATCTACATTTGTTCATAAAATTTTTTTAAATTCAAAAATAATAATTTTGATATTTACCTCTATGATTACCCAGAAACCGGTGAAATTAGGCATACCCATGGACGCTTGATTCATCCCATAGTACAATTCTGCTAAAATTGCAGATCCCCAGTCATAATCTGGTGCTTTGTCAAGATCTTCTAACGCTTCAAGCCAACCAACACGAGCAACAAAAGTTGAGTTTGGAAAGAATTTCTGACCCAGTACCCATAAGATAAACACCCTTTGGAGTTCAGGATAATCATCTACATCTTCTGGGTTTTTGCTTTGGATAAGGAAAGACTTCAACGCTGAACATTTAATCCCACCTCCTTTCAATTCCTTATAATCTTCACGTATTTCTGATTCCAAAAACGAGGGAAAAAGCATCTCTCATTTACTATTTAATATCCATTCGTCTTGGTTGAATGGTGCCGGCTCTCCCATTCCACTTGGGATCCCACAAATGAAATACAAATCAAGGGGCGTAATTCCTATTACAAGTATAGTATCAACTATGATTAATTATTTTGATTATTTAATAATTATTTAAAAAATATAATTTAAGTTAAGTTAAACAAGCTTACCAATTTCAAAATCTATAAATGGAATGTGTGCGTTGTCGGCCACCACCTTTGTACCACTGTTTTCGTAATTCCGTTGTTGTGTCTTCTAGGCTTCACACTATAAAGCGCACGTCAGGGATATCTGTCAACCCTTTCTCGGACGTGAGGGGGTAGAACTTCATATACAACCTTTAAGTCTGAAAATCCACCTATCATTCTAAAATAATCCTCAGACCGATCTTGATGCCCCGAGACATGACCTTGGACTAATGATGGAGCAGCAACGACACTCGGCGAAGCAAAATCTGCTTTCCGATTTTGAGAAAAATCTACACCTGTGGCAGGCCGCGGTGCCGGTTCATTTCTTCGATCTCTTCTCTTCTTTACACTATTGACCGCTTTTCTTAAAATCCCGCTCATATTGTATCAAAAAATTTTGATTTAGAAGAGTTTTAGAAGAAGGAAATAGTAGTGGTGTGACTGAAAATGAATTCAGTTGGAATCTATAGTTTTGAAAACTATAACGTTGAGAATATGGGTGTTGGAAAATCGACCGTTGGCGTTTTTGTTTCTCACGCCCGCGTTGATATGATCAACGCTGGAGTTTTTGTCTTTAGCGCCAGCGTTTTTTCTTCCAGCGTCGCGTTTATGATACACATGCCAGTGTTTGTCCTTAGCTCAGGCGCTTGATAATCAACCGCGCAATGCTATTCCCATAGTGGAGAAACCTGTTTGGCCATCCACCTGGCTCAACAAAAAATTTCATTTGAACATTACCATAGGAATTGGCCTTAATACCCAAACCACCTTATCTATGAGGGAGACACAGACTATCATAGGTGATACGAATGATCTCTGTACCTTGGTATCTATTACTAAAAAGGCGGAATTCAGAATAATAATAGACGAGAAACTTAGAAAACAGAACACAAATAGTAATTCGAAGAAAATATCTTCTCTAGATTATGAACAAGAAAACGATTTACAATTCTCTCTTTGTTACGCTCACAACCTTCTCTAACAGTAGATGAACCTTAAACTGTTTACTAAGCTTTCACAAGTATTATTCCAAGCTTTCTCTAGGTTTTCTGTGCCTAGTATTCTGTGTGTTCAACCTTATTTTCTAGGTGTCAAACCTCACTCTCTAGATTTGTTTAGTTATGAGCTAAACATCTCTATTTATAGGCTTGGTTTGGTTTCCCAAACCTCTTAGGAATCTATTTCCTTTTGTAGGACTAAATCCTTTTCTAGGTATATTACCTAAAATAAGAGTATTACTCAAAACAATACTCCTTCCTAAACTAGGAATTTATCCTAAACAAGGAATCCTCCCTAATAAAGGATTTTATCCCCAATTCCTCTTGAGGATCACTAGTTCCCAGGGAAAGGAAGATACACATGTATCATGCCCTCCCCCCCCCCCCCCCCCACCCAAGAATTTGAACTCCTGTGAAAGTTATATTTGTAGGTTAGGGAACTCGTGAGTTACTTTCACCCTGCTGAACCATTTCTCCTTGCTGGAAACTTGACTTTTGACTTCCAATTAGAAAAGCGTCCTTATCTTCTTGTCTTGTCTTAGTCACTCTTCGCTCCGCAATGAAATACTCCTCGAGTGGTTTTTCTCTATCATACCACAAGTCTTTCACATGTGGAAAGATCATCTTGTCATCTCCAACATTATCTAGTAATGGTGGTTCAAACGTAGTTAACCTTCTTAGGTCTTCTTCTTGTTGTTTGGTAATGTATTCCAAACTAACTCTACTCGGCTTCTCGTCAAGATAACGGATCACAAGGAGAATGAACTTTGTACTAGCATTCACCAACCGCTTAGCCTGAGTGGTTGTAATCAAGCTTGCTCCCTCAAGAGGAGAGTCAATAGCTCGTATTACAAAAGTTTTTCCATCTTTGGTAAATGTATACTTCTTCTCCCTTCTATGTAGAACCGTATCTCGATCCCACAAGTAAGGACTACCAAGTACAACTTGACAAATATCCAATGGAACCACGTCGCATGTAACCTCGTCAATGTATGACTCATCAAAAGCAAAATTGAACGTGTACTGTTCTGCAACCTGTATCCCACCTTTCTTTTGAAGCCACCCTAAAGGATAGGGTTTCGGATGTTTGAAAGTTTTCAAACCCAACTTCTGTACCAAAGAATGTGAAAGTAAATTCCTTTGACTTCCCGGGTCAATAACAACATCTATTAGTGTTGTCTTAACCTGCATCTTAACCGTGAAGAGTCGTTCCCTGGTATCATCTTTCGTAAGTTCTTCTACGCCTCCTTCCATTAGAGAGAGATTTTGATTAAGTTCTGTTAGTACTTGGACTTCTTTTGGAGCTTGTGCGACTAGTGTTTCCATCATGGCTTCTTTCTTCTGCAACCCTTTTGGTTTTAGATTAGGATACTTTATCTAATACTTATCAACATCATGCCCTGTTCGTTTGCAATGTTTACAATCTAAACCTTCTTGATCGTTAGACTTCCCTTTCTCTTTGCTCCTTTCATCTCCTTTAGCGACAAAACTTCCAAACTTTCCCTTGACGTTTCCCTCAACATCAGTTTTCTTCAGCTTGTCTTCGATGGCATCAGCTTTTATGCTTGCTTCGGAGATAGTATCCACCGAAAACATCTTAAACTCCTTCCGTATATACTCATGGTTTCACAAACCCAGTAAACGCATATCTCAAGTGTGTGTGACAAGCTAAGTTTTCGATCTAACGGTTGAGAAATATTAGCTTGAATCTAAATCAGGTTTTCATCCAACGGTGAATATTGATTGCTTTGTAACTAAGGCAAAACCCTGATTTGAAGACTATATATAGGAGACATCTAGCATTGGGCAAAACTAATCCCCACACGTCTGTGTGATACTAGTGCGCTCGCTAGAGTCAATTCTCCTCTAACCTTTGGTTTTCTTCTCTAAAACCAGGTTAACGACTTAAAGACTTCATTGGGATTGTGAATCCAGACCGATACTACTTTTATCGTAGTTGTATGATCTGATCTTGCATCTTCTATCGTACGAGTACAATCTTTGATTGGATTGAGATCATGAGAGTTCTCCGATAGGCAAGATAAAGAAGTCACAAACATCTTCGTCTTACTGTTTGTGATTCCTTGACGTCCTCTTATGTATTCAAGTAAGACTGTTGAGAGGTGATTGATTAATCTAGGATGTTCTTCGGGAATATAAGACCGGATTATAATTGGTTCTTGTTCACCTTGATTTCATATCTTAAGACGGAACAAAAACGTAGGGTTTTTGTGGGAGACAGATTTATCCTTTGATAGACTTTTCTGTGTGAGACAAATTTGTTTATTATCAAGTCTGCGATTTTGGGTTGCAGCAACTCTTGGTTGTGGGTGAGATCAGCTAAGGGAATCAAGTGCGCAGTATCCTGCTGGGATCAGAGGCGTAGGAGTACAACTGTACCTTGAATTAGTGGGAGACTGATTGGGGTTCAACTATAGTCCAGTCCAAAGTTATCTTGGAGTAGGCTAGTGTCTGTAGCGGCTTAATACAGTGTGTATTCAATCTGGACTAGGTCCCGGGGTTTTTCTGCATTTGCGGTTTTCTCGTTAACAAAATTTCTGGTGTCTGTGTTATTTCATTTTCCGCATTATATTGTTTATCTTTATAATTTAAATAATACAGGTTGTGCGTTAAATGTTAATCAATTGGAGATCCGACCTTGTGGTTGTCGATTTCATTGATTAACACTTGGACATTGGTCTTTGGTACCGTCCAACTTATTCCTTGTATTTGATAAAGACTCGCTATTGTTTTTAGCTTGAGTAAGAATAAAATCAAGAGAGAGATATTAACTCCTTGATATACTTTTATCTAAATTGAGTCTGATTGTCTAGTTGATTCTCTAGCAAAGTATTTCGGAGTTAGTCCATACAGATTGCTGAGCGAAATATTGGGTGGTGTTGTTAGACCCCCGCTTTTTCACAGATTTGAACACCACACTGTATTAAGCCGCTACAGACTCTAACCTACTCCAAGTTAACTTCGGAATGGAATGTAGTTGATCCCTAATCAATCTCACACTGATCAAGGTACAGTTGCGTTCCTTACGCCTCAAGAACCACCCCGAATTCTGTGCACTTGATTCCCTTAGATGATCTCACCCACAACTAAGATTTGCTATGACCCAAAGTCTAAGACTTGATAAACAAATTTGTATCACACAGAAAAGTCTATTGAATAGATAAATTTGTCTCCCATAGAAATACCTACGAGTTTTGTTCCGTCTTTTGATAAATCAAGGTGAACATGCACCAATTGATAAACCGGACTTATATTCCCGAAGAACAGCCTAGTATTATCAATCACCTCACAATAATCTTAATCGATTAAGGAAACAAGATACTGTGTAATCACAAACGATGAGACGAAGGTGTTTGTGACTACTTTTCAATCTTTCCTATAGGAGATAAAATCTCGAGCAATTCTTAAAGAAGATAGTACTCAATCACAATAGAAAACATCAAGATCAGAACACGCAACTACAGAGAAAATAGTTGGGTCTGGCTTCACAATCCCAATGAAGTCTTTAAGTCGTTAACCTACAGGGTTTCGTGAAAAACCTAAGGTTAAAGGAGAATCGACTCTAGCTTATGCAACTAGTATCACACAGGAGGTGTGGGGATTAGGTTTCCCAGTTGCTGGAGTTCTCCTTTATATAGATTTCAAATCAGGGTTTGCAATCTGAGTTACCTTGGTAACAAAGCATTCAATATTCACCGTTAGATGAAAACCTGATTAGATTCAAGCTAATATCTTTTAACCGTTAGATCGAACTTAGCTTGTTATACACAAATGAAATGTATCTTCATTTAGGTTTGAGTAACCGTACCTAAACGCGTACACTTAGTCGGTTCAACAATAGTTAACCAATGCTTAGCCATATGATCCCTTTCATATCAACCTTATTCATCTTTAACATAACTAGTTCAAATGACTCAAATGAAACTAGTTAGAGAGGTGTTCAATTGCTTAGATCTCATAGAAGTATACAAGACACAATTGAAACAAAATCGATTTTGATTCACTCGAATCAATTCATGAACATCATAGCCACGGTTTGCAAAAGATTTTATTCCTTATTATATAAATGTTTTAGTTCATGAACAAACCGATTTTAGAAAATAACCTACTTAAGTATACAAACGGGTACGCATACCTAAGTAGCCGGACCGAGTTTGGTTATGCCAGTGCACGTACGAGTACGCATACCAATTCACACTTCCACGCTCTAGCAGAAATTCACGGAACCCAAACTTCCCCCAGTACGCGTATTGGTATGGGTACGCATGCCTAGGTTCCGAACTTCCAAACCAACCAGTACGCGTACGGGTACGCATACTTAGGTTCCCGGTTTTGGATATTGCACAAATGTGATACACACTATGTTTATATCCAAACATGGTTACTTGTTTTAAACTCTCATTTCAATCATTGAAACTTTCTTAGAGGATGACAATAGTTGTTATCCACAAACTATTAACATCAAAGCGATTTTCAAGTTATTGAAATAATCAATATGACTTTCGTCAAGAGTAAAGATGAACTTGGTTAAAGTGAAAGCTTACCAACACATATTTCGAGAAATAGATAAGTGAATTAAACTCAGCTCGAAATAGCAAATGTGTATAATTGAAGTCTATATAGAAATACGACTTTTGTCTCAAATAGGAGATATAATAGATAGACTTTTGAGTGATATATAAGTTCAAGTATCCACATACCTTTTGTAGATGAAGTTCCACAAGTTCCCTTGAGTAATTTATCGTCTTCATTCGATGAACGTCGTGGAGTCTAAATCTCAACTACACTTACTATCCTAATCCGAGACTTAGCTATAAGTAGACTTGAAGTCAAGATTTATAGTTTTGGCAACTAAACTTGACAAACAAGCTTGAGATAGCAACGGTTGCGACAACAATACTATGGTGATATGTATCACTACCCCTTAGTCAATACTTCATCTCACATGCAAACCACTCCCCCTTACATAATGATCCGTAAACCATATGTATTTGTAGTGTGAACTACACATTAATTCTCCCCCATTTTGTCAATAAAATTGGTAAAGGTACGAAAATTAGTGGGATCCTAATGAAATTTCCATAGAGACACTTCATGACCAAAAGAGAAGCATATATCAACTTGTTTAGATGCAATCATATAGCCGAAACTAAATGCATTCGTCAAGGAGTTTATAAAGATACATATAAACCCTATAATATTCCACAGCCGCACTCCCCACAAAGATTTGGCAATTAAGCACAAGTTCAATTAAGAACTCTCCCCCATAAAATGTCATTCCAAAAGGAACAACAAGAACGACCTTGCTTTTACAATAAAAGAAGGATTTCTTTGGACATTAACAAATCTCATGAAACATGAATTTTGTATCCAAAATACTCAATAAATGCTAACATAAGAAAACTTACGGAGCCACACAGTATTTACACAAGGATGTGGATTAGTGAAAGACCAATACAACGGAATATTCAAAGATTCATTCTATTTTTCATCACTATTTGCATAGAGACATTGTTTATGGGTGAAAACTGTTTCTGCTGGTTTTAGTAAATTTGGGTGTGTGTGGATGAGAAACGAATCTAAGCCCTAAACAAACGCACTGCACGGGAGTGCTTTTGATTCGAGAGATCAACCTATAAAATTTTGGCCTAAACCAAGAAATGGCCATTCCATACTTGCTTCGGTCACAAAATGAAGGAAATGGGGTTGATCTTAGGGAGGGAAGCGAAGAAGGTGTTGAGATTGTGAAGGTGTTGGTTGTTTATGACTTGTATCATAAAGCTGAACTGGCTTGCAAAATGTAAGCTATCAATTCTGGTGTTCATGGATACGAATGACAACACTTGGTTTTCTGTGCTTATCTCTTGTGTTTTAGAAATTGGCGAAGGACCTATTTATACAAGTCATTGAGCGCAAAACCCTCATCTCATAGGAAGTGGAGGAAGTTGAGTAATGGAGTAGTGGGGTCGTGTATGCGATTGCACGATCACGTCTTTGCCCACTTTTCCCATCATCGTTAACCGTCCATGCCTCCTGACACGTTCTTGTGATGGCGCGTTGCACGCTGTAAACCGCCAGACCAATACCCCATTAAGTATCCCCCAGTTTGTCACATGCTTGATGTCTCGAATGAGTGGATCGTGCCCACAAAGAGTATCATACAGTGCCAAGTTAAATAACTAAGTTATTTAAGAAATCGATATTCATGAAATATCGTGTATGTTCGATGCATGTAATGCATTGTAAACAATCAGCATGTATGAGGCATCGATGTTTTAAAGCTTGTCCGAATAAGTCGCGGAGCAAGCGTCTTAAAATAGCATCACATCCAACCATCTTCAAGTGATCGTTTGGAGGCTACATGGGCGAGCCATGCTCTGGCCAATCACTTCATGTGAAAGAGTAGCGGACGGTGATCATCGAGATGCCTCACTGGTCGTCTAGCTTTTAACCTAGACTGTCCGATCAAGCTAGCGAAGTTGGACGGACGAGATGGTTTGTGACTCTCATTTGCGACTGTTGATGGAATTTTAGGGTTTTTAAGAGGTGCGAAAGCATCACTATTTTGCTCGATCGAATTCAAGCATGGACACCATTTTTGGTGAGACCGACCAGGCATGTATGTAGACGGCCTGCCGGTGTACATGTCCATGATGTCTCGTCTCACGAAGGTGCGATCTAGGCTACTCAATTTGACCGGCAAAGGCGAGTGGTTGAGATCGGTTTGCGGTAGAAATCCATTGTCGCAAAGGATTTGAAAGCTGCATGTCATGCCACTTTTGGGCGTGCGTTTCGAGGTCGTCGAGTCTTAGTCTGCCTAGGCCGGACAGATCCACGCAAAGGTGGGCCCACAGTGATCATGTTGACATGCTTGGGACCTTTTAAGTCTATATCTACAGCCTCCATCCAAGCTTACGAAGATGGATAGTCGTGATCGAACTGCGGCAGTTATGCGGCGCCACAAACCCTAATTACGGTTTTAAAACAGCCACTACACACGACTTCCACCAAACGGTTTGGAAATTTATGCTCCTCTTTTGGAGGGACCGATTGTGTGGGGCCCACGTTGGGCCGACGGTGAACGTGTGTTCACTTTCTGTGAAGTTGGATGGTTGTGATCAATTTAAGACATTAGTGGAATTTCTGTGACCCTTGCAAAGCATCACACCAGCCATGTTTCGGGCATGCGATCGTGACTATATGACCACGCCGTGAGAAAATCGATCAGGCAGGGATAAAGTGGGCCCGCTAATGTGCGTGCTAGCGCCTCCTCCATCTTTCATGGTGCGATCTAAGCCGTCCAATCAGGCTAGTGAAGTTGGACGATCACGATCACTTTGAGACTATCTTAAGCAGTCTTGCTCGTTCGAGCTTCTTCCAAAGCAGCGCGACCACCCTATTTTGGGGCGGCGTTTTGGCATGTTGGGAAGTAAAGTATAATGTTCGACCGACTAGGGAATAAATAGGCCCGTTGGTGATCATTAAGGTGATAGCCTGCTCCTGCTAGGGTTCGTCTAAGCTGGTTATCATGCAGTCAACCTGCGTGGCCGTGATCATTTCTGAGACTGATACGGTCAGTCCAAATTAAATATGCTCAATCGGGCTAATATAAGCACACCGAGAGATGTTTCCTGTACGGGTATTTCGTGATGCCTCATTATTGATACTTGGATATTCATGTTACTATATTAAGAGCAACACTCAGTCATCATGCCGCACCAATAGTGAGAGTTCCCGGGAACAACACAAGAAATAATAGGCAAACCATGCATTAATCAATAATGCTAAAAATTCACAGAATATTCGGGATTGTTGCTACATGCTCCGTTCTAGGTGAATTTGTGTATTTAATTCACATAATATTTGGGATTGTTGCCACATGCTTCATTCTAGGTGAATTAATAAAGCGAAGAGGTACTCATCATTTATCAAACAGCTTTATCCTCTGCAGGATGTCAGCACATGGCTTTATCCTTTGCAGGATGTCAGCACATTAAATTTGGTTTTACAATTTTATCCCTGAACTAAAATCCACCATCAAAATTAAGTCCCCTGCCTAGCACATAATGGTTGCATTATTGTGGGGTAGGCATTAGATGGTGACAAATAAATATAAAACTTATGAGACAAAGTTAGATGTTACTAGGAGAGATAGGTCGGCCTGTCTTTGGAACATGTCACGTTCAAGAGGCATCCAGGTGAGCGTTCCACTAACATGATGTCGGTTGGCCCCAGGTAGATGAGGAATGCGGTTGGTTGTGATCTCAGACTATCCATGACGATGCCATAATCCTCGACTCTGATGTGGACGAGCCCTATCATGAGGAATATCCTTACAAGGCTGTTGAAGCAATTTCTGAAAAATATGTTGAAGCAGCTCCCAAAATAGAACGTTGATGTAGCTTCCGACAAGCGTGTTGAAGCAGCTTCCGAAGCGAACGTTAAGTTGGCTCCTGGAGAGAGCGTTGAAGCGGGTCCCGGAGAGCGTTGAAGCAGCTTCCTCTGGATAGAGTTGAAGTGTTCAAGCGACTTCTTCTTCTGGAGAGAGAGCTGAAACGCCTTATTCTGGAGAGAGAGCATTGAAGCGGCCTCTGCGGGAGGGAGCGTTGAGGCGGCTTCTGCTGGAGGGAGCGTTGAAGAGACCTCTTCTTCAGTTTGGTTTCCCCTTGCAAATTACATGCTTCTTGATTGACCATCTCTCTTGTGTTGAATAAATTCTTGACTGACGGCGAAGGAATTTCATGCTGAGCCTCAGTACCCAAGCGTGGTCTACGTGGCTCTATCTTGTATGCCTGATGGGCCTTTGTACGTAGTGACTCGTTGATATGGTGAAGCTTTGGATGGTATAAATCGACGAGCAACAACGGTTCTTGGCAGAAGCTGTGATCAGAAGAGACTGGCAGGGAGAGGCGTGGTGGCAACTTGTACGAACTTGGCACTCTTCATACAATGGTAGAGATCGTCTCGCTATTAGAGGGATAAGCTGTAATCGATGGCTTTCTTGATGTTTCTTCATGGAATAGAGAAGAGAGAGACAGTCCCCTGCCCACGAGTATCCAGAGCTTTCGACTTGATAGATGTTGTCACGCTAGGTTCATGAGGCCGTCTTTACGTCTGCTCTTTCGTCTTTGGACATCTTGGAATCATAATGATAGCATGCTTGCATCTCTCTAAATTCACCATCTTTGAGATGGGCAATGCTAAGCAGTCCCCAGTCATACTCCTTTGGTAACGCAACTACTTCTTCTACGGGAGACAAATTCTGAAAGCGTCTCTCATTGACGTAGTTACTGTCAATCCAGATATGGAATATCTTGGACGTTGTTTCACCGTTGTGGCAGTCGTGAATATGGTACTGGAGTTTGGAGTTGGTGATTTTGGACGTGCAGGATGTTGTATCTCGGTTGTTTTCCTCTTGCTGCTTCAGCGAAACTGCTTACAGAAGGCTGAAGCTTGCATTGACTGTTGGTGAGATGTATGTTTCCACGAACATCATGAGGCTCTTTATTACGGGAAGGCTTGTTCTTTCTAGCAGGACAGGTGCTATTGCAACCTGAGCGTTTAGCAGCTTCACGGAGTTTAGAGGGTGTCTGAAAGCACGGGATCTTCGACAAAGCACGATCGACAGGTACCATTTATTGATGCTCAATTACACCACTTGTTGTTCAATCACACTTGGATTGTGACCCTTCAGTGCCTGAATTCGGGAACTCTTGACATAATCATTTGGATGTTCGCTGTTTCGCTGAAGCATTCCTCTTAAGTCTGACAGAGTGATTCAACCAAGCTGCGGATTCTTTCTCGACATGATGATGCGTACATCGCTATCTTCTCGAGGCTGCTCCTTTGAGGTGTCGGCTCCAGTAGATCTGAAGATGTCTCGGGCTCGCTCTTCGTCCGGGATGACATAATAGGCGAACCCTTTATGATGATTTGGAGATGACAATATTTGTTGAATCTTCCGAAACGCTTCCTGTTGTAGTGTGGTCCATGCGAAGCTTGCTCCTTTCTTCAGAAAGGGAGTGAATGAAGCAACAAGTTTGGCCAAACCAGGTATAAAACGTCGAATGTAGTTCACCTTGCCCATGAAGCTTTGGAGCTCCTTCACAGTTCGCGGCAGCGGCATCGTGAGGATAGCTTGAGTCTTGGATGGGTCCACCTTCATCCCCTCAGCAGTTACATGGAACCCCAGAAACTTGCAAACGCCGAAAGCGCATTTCAAAGGATTCATCTTCAATTTATATTCACGACACATTTTGAACACTTGTCGTAGGACTCCTGTGTGATCCGCCCAAGCTTTCGATTTGATGACTATATCATCTACATAGTCTTCGACTTGCTTATGCATCATGTCGTGGAAGATTTCCGTCATAGCGCGTTGATACGTTGCACCGGCATTCTTGAAACCAAATGGCATTACAGTATAATAAAAATTTCTGAGAGGAGTTCGAAAAGCTGTCTTACTTGCGTCATGCTCGTACATCCTTATCTGATTGTACCCGCTATATCCATCCATGAAGGAAAACATGTCGTGTCCGCTGGTGGCATCTACTAACATGTCAAAAATGTTAGGTAGAGGAAAATCGTCTTTTGGGCAGCATCTGTTCAAGTCTCTGAAATCTACGCAGCGCCTGATTTGTCTGTTTTTCTTTTTCACCGGAACTACATTAGCCAACCAGGTCGGATGATGGATAGGCTTAATGAAGCCAGCATCTAGAAGCTTCTAAATCTCAGTCTTGATTTGCTCTTCTACCTCGTGCCTGAATTGTCTCGGAGATTGCTTGATCGGCTTGGATCCAGGTATGACATGTAGATGATGGGTGACCAATTTTTCGTTTAGACCGGGCATTTCTTCATACGTCCAAGCGAATATGTCTTGGTATTCTTTGAGCAGTTCCACGAGCTTCGTGTACACAAGGTTGAGATGATGGAGATAAGCCTAGGAGATTCTTCATTCCCGATATTAACGATTTCGAGCTCATCAGTCGTAGAGTTGGTGCCGCCTTGCAGTTATCGTGGAGCATCCAACACCTCTTCCTGTAGTTCGTCATTGTTGTAGTATTCCATTGGGCGGAGAGACTGGGTAACAGTCCCCCCTTCTAATTGCTAACAGCGGCGTCGATACACAGTTTTCCCTTTCTGATCACGGCTTACCACAAAGGTTCGCTCCCTCTTAGTGTGAACACGGGAACGCTTTGTCAGCAAAGATGTATCGTGGGGTTTAGCCCTCAATGATGCAAGTCGGTCCTCTTCTTGGATTGACGCCCACGTGGGGAGTGGGATGTAATGAACTTTGTCTGCTTCCCGCGGATCTTATCTTGGTTCAAATAATTCCACTCCACATATCGATGCGTAAGGAGACAACGATGCGGGAATACGAACGACTTCTTTATTCAGCATAGTCTTCAGGCACTTGTGATACGTCGAAGGTACAATCCTATTGTCATGTAGCCACGGTCTCCCCAGTATCATATGGTAGCATGGGTTCTTCTCTATGACTTCAAATTTCACCTTTGACTGAACGGGCCCTACAGATAAATTCAAATTCGCATACCCGTATGTGTTGGTTTGGTTTCCTTCAAAGTCAGTCATTGTGGTAGGCCGCCGTACGATCTTGCTTGGGCGGACCTTAGCCGTCCTAATCGTCTTGAGAGTAATCACATTCGAAGATGCTCCTGTGTCGATGAGGGCCCGTTTGAACTCCGAATCCTTGATGCGGGCAGTAACGTGTAGGGCCCGGTTGTGACCCTCTTCCGCCATCATGTCTTCCCCTGTGAATGTAACATTATTCACAGACATCTCTGATGTGTTTGAGATTTCTGGACGTGAAGGAGTTAAATGCACGTCCAGGGCTATCTGGTTAATTGCGGAAAACGTCTCCGCCCGCTGATTCTTCGAGAGGTGTAAAATTTCGCACAAACTTTCCACTAGAGAAGCTGCTTCCTGGTCCACTGGCCTCCGATTCATAGTGAAACTGTTGATTTGAGGAGGATCAGTCCCCGGTGTAGAAGTATCCGCGATAGGACCGCTCATCTCTGATGTCATCTTGATGAGGAGATCGAGTATGTCGTTTATCGTTTCTTTGATCAGGTCCATGTTCTTCGTGTGAATCTCCTGCACTCGTGCTAACTCGATCAATGTTGGGATTCTTCCGGCTATACCATCAGATATACCGTTGGGAAGGGGGGTACCACCACTGGAGGAACTTCGACCAGGATTTGAAGCTGTTGGGGAAGTCCTAAGACCAACCATTTTGAAATCAACCAAATGAGATTGGGTTTTGAAGAAATTGACTTCACAACCGAGAGATTAATCTCCCACTATGGTCGCCAATTGTTTATGGGTGAAAACTGTTTCTGCTGGTTTTGGTAAATTTGTGTGTGTGTGTGGATGAGAAACGAATCTAAAACCTAAACAAATGCACTACACGGGAGCGCTTTTGATTCGAGAAATCAATCTATACAATTATGTCCTAAACCAAGAAATGGCCGTTCCGTACTTGCTTCGGTCACAAAGTGAAGGAAATGGGGTTGATCTTAGGGAGGGAAGCGAAGAAGGTGTTGATACTGTGAAGGTGTTGGCTGTTTATGACTTGTATCATAAAGCTGAACTGGCTTGCAAAATGTAAGCTATCAGTTCTGGTGTTTCTGGATACGAATGACAACACTTGGTTTTCTGTGTTTGTCTCTTGTGTTTTGGAAATAAGCGAAGGACCTTTTTATAGTCATTGAGCGCAAAACCCTAATATCATAAGAAGTGGAGGAAGTTGATTAATGGAGTAGTGGGGTCGCGTAGGTGATTGCACGATCACATCTTTTCCCACTTTTCCCATCATCGTTAACCTTCCATGCCTCCTGGCACGTTCTTGTACGGGTACACATACTTAGGTTCCTGGTTTTGGATATTGCACAAATGTGAATACACACTGTGTTTATATCCAAACATTATTACTTGTTCTAAACTCTCATTTCAGTCATTGAAACTTTCTTAGAGGATGACAATAGTTGTTATCCACAAACTATTAGCATCAAAGCGATTTTCAAGTTATTGAAATAATCAATATGACTTTCGTCAAGAGTAAAGATGAACTTGGTTAAAGCGAAAGCTTACCAACACATATTTTGAGAAATAGATAAGTGAATTAAACTCAGCTCGAAATAACAAATGTGTATAATTGAAGTCTATATAGAAATACGACTTTTGTCTCAAATAGGAGATAAAATAGATAGACTTTTGAGTGATAGATAAGTTCAAGTATCCACATACCTTTTGTAGATGAAGTTCCAAAAGTTCCCTTGAGTAATTCATCGTCTTCATTCGATGAACGCCGTAGAGTCTAAAGCTCAACTACACTTACTATCCAAATCCGAGACTTAGCTATAAGTAGACTAGAAATCAAGATTTATAGTTTTGGCAACTAAACTTGACAAACAAGCTTGAGATAGCAACGCTTGGCAAAGGACCTATTTATACAAGTCATTGAGCGCAAAACCCTCATCTCATAGGAAGTGGAGGAAGTTGAGTAATGGATTAGTGGGGTCGTGTAGGTGATTGCACGATCACGTCTTTGCCCACTTTTCCCATCATCGTTAACCGTCCATGCCTCCTGACACGTTCTTGTGATGGCGCGTTGCACGCTGCACGCTGTAAACCGCCAGACCAATACCCCAGTAAGTATCCCCCAGTTTGTGACATGCTTGATGTCTCGAATGAGTGGATCGTGGGACCCACAGAGAGTAGCATACGGTGGTAATTTAAATAACTAATTTATTAAGAAATCGATATTCATGAAATATCGTATATGTTTGATGCATGTAATGCATTGTAAACAATCAGCATGTATGAGGCATCGATGTTTTAAAGATTGTCCGAATAAGTCGCGGAGCAAGCGTCTTAAAATAGCATCACGTCCAACCATCTTCAAGTGATCGTTTGGAGGCTGCATGGGCGATCCATCCTCTGGCCGATCACTTCCTGTGAAAGAGTGGTGGACGGTGATCATCAAGGTGCCTCACTGGTCATCTAGCTTTTAACCTAGGCTGTCCGACCAAGCTAGCGAAGTTGTATGGACGAGATGGTTTGCGAATCTCATTTGCGTCCGTTGATGGAATTTTAGGGTTTTTAAGAAGTACGCAAGCATCACTCTTTTGCTCGATCGAATTCAAGCATGGAAGCCATTTTTGGTGGGACCGACCAGGCATGCATGTAGACGGCCTGCCGGTGTACATGTCCATGCTGTCTCGTCTCACGAAGGTGCGATCTAGGCCACTCAATTTGACCGGCAAAGGCGAGTGGTTGAGATCGGTTTGCGGCAGAAATCCATTGCCGCAAAGGATTTGAAAGTTGCACGTCATGCCACTTTTGGGCATGCGTTTCGAGGTCGTCGAGTCCTAGTCTGCCTAGGCCGGATAGCTCCACGCAAAGGTGAGCCCACAGTGATCATGTTGACATGCTTGGGACCTTTGAAGTCTATATCTACACCCTCCATCCAAGCTCGCAAAGATGGATTGTCGTGATCGAACTGCGGCAGTTATGCGGCGCCGCAAACCCTAATTAGGGTTTTAAAACAGCCACGTACACACGACTTCCACCAAACGGTTTGGCAAGTTATGCTCCTCTTATGGAGGGACCGATTGTGTGGGGCCCACGATGGGCCGATGGTGAACGTGTGTGCACTTCTCTAATGGTCTTAGGCGCAATCTAAGCCATCCAAACATGTTGGCGAAGTTGGATGGTTGTGATCAATTTAAGACATTAGTGGAATTTTCGTGACCCTTGCAAAGCATCACAACAACCATGTTTCGGGCATGCGATCGTGACTATATGACCATGCCGTGAGCAAACCGATCATGCAAGCATAGAGTGGGCCCGCTAATGTGCGTGCTAGCGCCTCCTCCATCTTTCATGGTGCGATCTAAGCCGTCCAATCAGATTAGTGAAGTTGGACGATCACGATCACTTTGATACTATCTTAAGCAGTCTTGCTCGTTCGAGCTTCTTCCAAAGCAGCGCGGCCACCCTATTTTGGGACTGGTGTTTTGGCATGTTGGGAAGTAAAGTATAATGTTCTACCGGTTAGGGCATAAATAGGCCCGTTGGTGATTATTAAGGTGATAGCCTGCTCCTGCTAGGCTTCGTCTACGCTGGTTAGATCATGCGGTCAACCTGCGTGGTCGTGATCATTTCTGAGATTGATACGGTCAGTCCAGATTAAATATGCTCAATCGGGCTAATATAAGCACACCGAGAGATGTTGCCTGTACGTGTATTTCGTGCATGCCTCATTATTGATACTTGGATATTCATGTTACTCTATTAAGAGCAACACTCAGTCATCATGCCGCACCAATAGTGAGAGTTCCCAGGAACAGCACAGGAAATACTAGGCAAACCATGCATTTATCAATAATGCTAAAAATTCACAGAATATTCGGGATTGTTGCTACATGCTCCGTTCTAGGTGAATTTGTGTATTTAATTCACAGAATATTTGGAATTGTTGCCACATGCTCAATTCTAGGTGAATTAATAAAGCGAAGAGGTACTCATCACTTATCAAACAACTTTATCCTCTGCAGGATGTCAGCACACGGCTTTATCCTTTGCAGGATGTCAACACATTAAATTTGGTTTTACAATTTTAGCCCTGAACTAAAATCCACCATCAACAGACATATAATAGACTTAATAAAGTTCATCTTATCATCCATCAATATTTGCATAATGACATAATAGGCTTAACTTTTGTATGTCAAAAGTTCTTTCAATCTTTTATCAATATTTGCATAAAGACATATGAAAGACTTAACTTTTGACCATGTATGGGACAATCATAGTTCAAGGACGCAAACAAATATATCCCATAACAACTTGCGATATAACAAACCATAAAGATTAATACTGCGAAATCATCTTCCAAATAAACTTTAGAATTTAAATAGATAAATCTAAAAATACTGCAAGATGAAAATCGTTGGAAATAGCTATGTGTACTCACAATAATTGCTATTCCAAACTCTACTTATCCTTCTTAAAACACAAGAATAAATTCTCATAAGAAGTTTCCTAGACATTAAGACCTTTGAAAAATTCTTTATCATCCCCGAACTCCTCGTCGTCAACAGCCATTGGAACATAAGGTTCGTGAACATAAGCCTGGACTGAAAGAGTCATACGTAATTTGCTATGGTATTGGATGCTGAGAAACTTATGTACTTCATTGTGGCCTATTGATACATGTGTATCTTCCTTTCCCTAGGAACTAGTGATCCTCAAGACGAATTGGGGATAAAATCCTATATTAGGAAGGATTCCTTGTTTAGGATAAATTCCTAGTTTATGAAGGAGTATTATTTTGAGCAGTATTCTTAGTTTAGGTAATATAACTAGAAAAGGAATTAGTCCTACAAAAGGAAATAGATTCCTTAGAGGTTTGGGAAACCAAACCAAGCCTATAAATAGGGATGTTTAGCTCATAACTAAACAAATCTAGAGAGTGAGGTTTGACACCTAGAAAAGGAGGTTGAACACACATAATACTAGGCACAGAAAACCTAGAGAAAGCTTGGAACAATACTTGTGCAATCTTAGTAAACAGTTTAAGGTTAATCCACTGTAGAGAAGGTTGTGAGCGTAACAAAGAGAGAATTGTAAATCGTTTTCTTATTTATAATCTAGAGAAGATATTTTCTTCGAATTACTACTTGTGTTCTGTTTTCTAAGCTTCTCGTTTATTATTATTCTGAATTCCGCCTTTTAGTAATAGCTACCAAGGTACAAAGATCATACGTATCAAGTTGGCATCACGAGCAAGGTTAGTTTCTAGGGTAAATCCCTGTGGTTTATGATTTTCACTAGATCTCTCTACATAAAGCTTGGTGAGGTATTCAAGAAGCTAGAAGACGTTAAGAAAACAACGGGATCAAGGATGACAAAGTCAAATGATGATCCTAAGGAAGGCGAACCACAAACTATGGAAGAAAAGGTGGCTACGCTGCAGACAGACATGAAGTCAATTCAAGTTACCCTTAGGGAACTGAGCGAATGTATTCGTTCTCATACAACCAAGCCGAAGACGAAGAAAAAGATTACACCTTCACCTGTAGCTTCGGAAAAGGATGAATCGGAAGAAAAAAAAAAGAAGAAGATGAGGATGAGAAGAAGAAAAATGATTTTTTTAAAAGTCCTACATCAACTAAACCTCATGGTAAGCGTCTGAAATATTTTCGTGTTGATATTCCACTTTACGATGGGAGTGTCGATGTAGAAAAATTGGATGACGTATTTTTCTTTCTTTGAATATGGTTCAAAGGAAAAGATTGCTTTCGCGACATTGAAGCTACAAAAGCATGCTCTAACCTGGTGGAAAGATTATCAAAGACAAAACCTAGGAAAAGGAGTATTGTCGTGGAAAAGATTCAAGGCAGTAGTAAGGAAACCGTTTTATCCGGTTGGCTACCTTGAGGAGAGATGGTTCAAGTGGTACAACTTGAAGCAGACTTACAACCAAACCATGCAAGAATATACTTCGGAATTTCAGAATCAAGCTATGGTTTTGGATTTAGACTTGGAAGATCATGTTATCTATATGAAGTATACTTCCGGAACCATGCCCAAACGTGTACGTGTATGTTGGTTCAACATAATAACCCATAAGGTCAACCATATGAGTATTTCATATTAACCTTGTTTTTCTTCACCATAACTAGTTCAATTGACTCAAATGAACTAGTTAGAGAGTTGTTCAATTGCTATGAGATCTTATGTAACTATACAAGACACAATTGAAACAAAGATGATTTGATTCGATTGAATCGGCTCATGAAATTTATAGCCACGGTTTGCATACTGCATTCCTTAGTAATTTAAGTTTCATGTTCAGAGCACATCTCTAGATCATAACCTACTCAAGTACGCAAACAAGTTTGCGGACTTAAGACAACCGGCAGAGTTTTCCAAACTCAGCAGAAAATCTCGGCAAGGAGACTTCCGCCAGTTCGCGGACTAAACACGCAAATGAGTTTTTGGAAAATCCCAGCAGAAATTCTCGGCAAGAGAACTTCCGTCAGTTCGCGGACTGAGTTCGCAAACTGAGTTCGCGGACTTGGAAAAGCCAATTCCTCTGGTTTCTCTTAATCAATAAAGTTCGCAAACTTCGGATTAAGGAATAGGACTTATGCACATATGTGTTTCCACACAATGCTTATATTCATCATTGGTTATATAGACCTAAACTCTCATTCCAACCATTGAAACATTCTTAGAGGACGTTATATAGTTGTTACACTATTTCTCGTCAAAGCGATTTTCAAAGTGATTGAAACATTATGACTTTCGTCATTAGGTGAAGATAAACCCGATCAAAGCGAAACGCTTTACCAACGCATGATTTCGAGATATAGATAGGCGAGATATACTCTGCTCGAAATATGAAATGTGTATGATCCAGTCTATATAGCATATGACTTTTGTCTCATAAGAAGTAGGAGATAGAAGAGATAGACTTTTGAGTAATAGATAAGTTCAAGTCTCCACATACATTTTTTTTGATGAAGTTCCACGGTTCCTTGAGTAGATCTTCGTCGTTGTATGATGAATCGCCATGAAGTATTTGATCTCAACTACACTTTTCTATCCTAGTCCGAGACTTAGCTATGTAGACTAGAAATCAAGACTCATAGTTTTGATCACTAACATTGACAAACATGCTTGAGATAGCAACGCATGCGAGGTCGACCGAGCTATGCTCTAACAATCTCCCCCTTTATCAATTTTAGTGACAAAAGTATTAATACATATGGAATACAAAAAAGATAAACTTTAGTGGCTCCTATTCGACAGTCTAATCTTCAACGTTCCCTGAAATCTTCGTCCTTCCAAGTACTCCAATGATCCCAAAGGTTGTAAAGTTTAGCATCACCGTCGTTGAAGATCCGTAGCTATAACAATGAGAGAAATCGAGATTCTCGATCATTATTATACAGTGACATAGTATTATTATGTAACATCATAGTCCAATTGCATCACGACTTTAACAATAATACTACGGTGATATGTATCACTCCCCCTTAGTCAATACTCCATCTCACATAGAAACCACTCCCCCTTACACAATGATCCGAAAACCATATGTATATGTAGTATAACTACACATTAATTCTCCCCCTTTTTGTCAATAAAATTGGCAAAGGTACAAGAACGGGTTCCTAATGAAATTTCCGAGAAGAGACGTTTCATAGACTAAAAGAAGAAATACATACCAACTTAATTTATATGCAATCATAAAGCCGAAGCTAAATGCATTCATCAAGGAGTTTTAAGATACAAGATAACCCCTATTAAATTCTACAGCCGCACACCCCGCAAGATATTACCATTAAGCACAAGTTTAAAAGAACTCTCCCCCATATGATGTCATTCCCGAGGGAACAACAAGAGCGACCTTAATTTCGAAAGAAAAGAAGGATTTTTAATTGGACACCAAAAACCATAGGAAAATGATTTTCTATATCCAAAACTGAATCAAATTAATCACAAGTAAACCCATGATTAATTTAATTGGAATACGCAACTAAATCAAACCACAAAAGTGATCAATTTAATTTATTGTGCTCAACATAAGTAAACTTATGGAGCTACGACTAAGGTAATCATACGGAGATGACTAACTTAATCGTTCACATACTCAACATAAGGAAAACCTTACGGAATATACGACTATATCAACCAATATAACATAGTTAGTATAGCCGTTTATATACTCAACACAAGAACTTGTGGAATATATGAAAACTCAACTATACTAATTACAAGAGAACCCATAATTAATCTAATTGGAAAACAAACAACCAAACTAATCACGAAGGTAATCAATTTAATTGTCAAAAGTTTTGCTCGATAAAAGAAGACTTTCAGAGCAAATAAATAAATAACCAACCAAGATGATTAATTTAGTTCATAATGCTCAACATATAGCATCTTATGGAACAACCAACAAATCCAATAAGAATAATCGACTTAGTTGTATCGTGCTCAACATAAGACACAAAATGGAGCCTTCACGGTAATACAAAAAGAATGGATCAATGAAGATCAATACCGTGGAATACATACAAGGATCTATTCTATCTTTCCATCACTATATGCATAATGACATAATAGACTTTATCCTTGTCACACAAAAGATTTTATCCTATTTTCCAACAAATAAATGACTGCGTAGGCATAAATTTTGTATTTGTCAAAAGTCCATTCGTCCTTTCATCAATACGAATGCCAATTCATGAACAACTTTACTTTTGACGGCATATGGGACCTTCAAGTTCACGGACGCAAACAATACATATCCCATAAAAATATCGCAATATCACAACTTCTTGTGATGCCCAAACAAGAACATCATGAAGTTTCTTATTCCTTATACGAAAACGACATCTCCTTTCCAGGTGACCTTTATTTCCGCAATAGTGGGAAACATAAGGAATGTTCTTATCTGGTATGTGCTGACTTTGGAGGTTGATATTCTTTGCTCTTTCGAACCTTAATTGTCGGTGAAGGTATTTCACTTTTGCCATCAGTGGAAACCTTTTGTTGAGAAGAATCACTAGCCTTGACAAATTTTACCTCTTTGCTAATACTTGGAGCATATATTCCCTTATATCCCAATCCTCGTGTATCACGATGATTTTTACTTGCTTCTAGCATATTGGTTAATTTGCTTGAACTAGTATTGAACTTTTTCAAGTCATCTTCCAACATCTTGATTTTATCAAGAGCAACAACTAAATCAGCCTTAAGGCGTTTTTCTCGAGCGAGACAAGCACTTTCTCTGTCATCAAAACTAATTTGTTGAGAGTTAAACCTTGCTTCAGATTCTGCAAGTTTCTCTTCCAACAAAAAGTACTTTTGATAAAGATTATCACATTCAAGTGACTTCATACGTAGGTTTTCCTCAGAATTCTTGAGGATCGATTCGTTAGAACGATTCAAAAAATAAACACCTGCATAACATCTTCTCAATTTCTTGTTTTCTCGACAGAGAGGAGTCAGAAGAGGTGAGACATGAGAAGTTATAATCTTCTTCATCTTCCACGAATCCAAAAACTTAACATACTCTGAGACTTCCTCATCAACATCTCTATCAATATCTGAATCACCTTCATCAGAAAGTTCATCCAACTGTTCTTCAAGAAGAGTTTCCCAATCAATAGTTTTTACATCAAGAGAATGTTTTGATATTGACTTAGATGTGATAGTTCTCTCAGGTGAATCCAAGATTTTAGAATCATCTGGTAATTTTTGAACTGGTACGTTATTAGAGATAGACTCTTCCATAATCAGATCACTACAAACACAGACTTATAAGGTCTTTAACGTGTTTGCCTGCTCTGATACCAATTGAAAAAGCGGGGATCTAACAACACCACCCAATATTTCGCTCAGCAATCTGTATGGACTAAAACTCCGAAATACTTTGCTAGAGAATCAACTAGACACTCAGACTCAATCTAGATAAAAGCATATCAAGGAGTTAATATCTCTCTCTTGATTTGATTTTTACTCAGGCTAAAAACAATAGCGAGTCTTTATCAAATACAAGGAATAACTTGGACGCTACCAAAGACCAATGTCCAAGTGTTAATCAATGAAATCGACAATTATAACAATATAATGCGGAAAATGAAATAACACAGACACCAGAAATTTTGTTAACGAGGAAACCGCAAATGCAGTAAAACCCCGGGACCTAGTCCAGATTGAATACACACTGTATTAAGCCGCTACAGACACTAGCCTACTCCAAGCCAACTTCGGAATGGACTATAGTTGAACCCCAATCAGTCTCCCACTAATTCAAGGTACAGTTATACTCCTATGCCTCTGATCCCAGCAGGATACTGCGCACTTGATTCCCTTAGCTGATCTCACCCACAACCAAGAGTTGCTGCAACCCAAAATCGCAGACTTGATAATAAACAAATATGTCTCACATAGAAAAGTCTATCAAAGGATGAATCTGTCTCCCACAGAAAACCCTAGGTTTTTGTTCCGTCTTAAGATATGAAATCAAGGTGAACATGAACCAATTGCTAATCTGGTCTTATATTCCCAAACAACAGCCTAGATTAATCAATCACCTCTCAACAGTCTTACTTGAATACACAAGAGGACGTCGAGGAATCACAAACAGTGAGACGAAGATGTTTGTGACTTCTTTATCTTGCCTATCGGAGAACTCTCACGATCTCAAGCCAATCAAAGATTGTACTCATACGATAGAAGTGCAAGATCAGATCATACAACTATGATAAAAGTAGTATCGGTCTGGCTTCACAATCCCAATGAAGTCTTTAAGTCGTTAACCTGGTTTTAGAGAAGAATACCAAAGGTTAGAGGATAATCGACTCTAGTGAGCGCACTAGTATCACACGGACGTGTGGGGATTAGTTTTGCCCAATGCTAGACTTCTCCTATATATAGTCTTCAAATCAGAGTTTTTCCTTAGTTACAAAGCAATCAATATTCACCGTTAGATGAAAACCTGATTTAGATTCAAGCTAATATTTCTCAACCGTTAGATCGAAAACTTAGCTTGTCATACACACTTGAGATATACGTTTACTGGGTTTGTGAAAACCGTGCCCAAACGTGTACGTGTATGTTAGTTCAACATAGTAACCCAAAAGGTCAACCATATGAGTATTTCATATTAACCTTGTCCTTCTTCACCATAACTAGTTCAATTGACTCAAATGAACTAGTTAGAGAGTTGTTCAATTGCTACAAAATCTTATGTAACTACACAAGAAATAATTGAAACAAAGATTATTCGATTCGATTGAATTGGCTCATGAACTTTATAGCCACGGTTTGCATACTGCATTCCTTAGTAATTTAAGTTCCATGGTTCAAAGCACATCTTTAGATCATAACCTACTCAAGTACGCAAACAAGTTCGCGGACTTAAGAAAACAGGCAAAGTTTTCCAAACTTAGCAGAAAATCTCGGCAAGGAGACTTCCACCAGTTCGCGGACTAAACACGCAAACGAGTTTTTGGAAAATCCCAGCAGAAATTCTCGATAAGAAAACTTCCATCAGTTTACGGACTGAGTTCGCAAACTGAGTTCGCGAACTTGGCAAAGCCAATTCCTCCGGTTTCTCTTAATCAACAAAGTTCGCAAACTTCGGATTAAGGAATAGGACTTATGCACATATGTGTTTACACACAATGCTTATATCCATCATTGGTTATATAGACCTAAACTCTCATTCCAACCATTGAAACATTCTTAGAGGACGTTATATAGTTGTTACACTATTTCTCGTCAAAGCGATTTTCAAAGTGATTGAAACATTATGACTTTCGTCATTAGGTGAAGATAAACCCGATCAAAGCGAAACGCTTTACCAACGCATGATTTCGATATATAGATAGGCGAGATATACTCGGCTCAAAATATCATATGTGTATGGTCCAGTCTATATAGCATATGACTTTTGTCTCATAAGAAGTAGAAGATAGAAGATATATACTTTTGAGTGATAGATAAGTTCAAGTCTCCACATACCTTTTTGTTGATGAAGTTCCTTGGTTCCTTTAGTATATATTCGTCGTAATTGTATGATGAATCGCCATGAAGTCCTTGAGCTCAACTACACTTTTCTATCCTAGTCTGAGACTTAGCTATGTAGAATAGAAATCAAGACTCATAGTTTTGATCACTAACATTGATAAACATGCTTGAGATAGAAATCATGCGAGGTCGACCGAGCTATGCTCTAACAATCTATACTAGGTCCCGGGGTTTTTATGCATTTGCGTTTTCCTCGTTAACAAAACTTCTGGTGTCTGTGTTATTTATTTTCCGCATTATATTTTGTTATATAATTGAAATATCACAGGTTGTGCGTTGAATCGATCAATTGGTAAATCCAACCTTTGGTTGTTGATTGAAATTACCGTTCAAATTATTTCTCTTGTATTCAATCAGGCTCGCAAATTCCTATTTGTTTGATTGCGGATTGAATTGAGAAATTGAGATATAACTCTTTGATATACTTTTTTTTTGAGATTGGGTCTGACTGTCTAGTTGATTCTCTTGAAAGTATATTGGATTTAGTCCATACAAATTGCTAAGCGAAATATTGGGTGAGGTTGTTAGACCCCCGCTTTTTCAAAACCAATCTAGCCTGAAAAGAAAAATATTTACCTTTACAGATAGGCAACTTGTCCATGATATTCTCTACCACTTTCCTGACATGTATAAAGCGTACAGTGCTATGTTTGAATTGAATGCCCAAATATCTATGAGGAAAAACAACTCTCTCCGTCCCCAAAAAATTAGAAATAGTTATTCCACGAGAACATAAGCCACCTCTATAGTAAAACTAACTTGCTTTTGTTGCGATTCACATCCAGAAACCGTTTGGTACATGCCTTGCATGTCATTCATATTATGCAAACTATGCCACTTTCCTTTGAAAAAACTAAGATATCATCAGCAAAAAGAAGATGTGTAGGAGAAACTCCTTTTTTACTAACTATGCAATGCATTCTTTTAGTGGCAAAAAGTTTAGAGAGATTGCATCTTAAAATATACTTAATAAGAAGAAAAATCAAAGGAGAAATCGGATCACCTTTCCGCAAACCTCTAGTTCACCTCAAATGGTCATCTACCTGTGAGGATGTAGATGTCTATAATATGAATCTATTGGATTACTGCAAGAAAAATCTATCAAAATTTGAAACCGAGCTGAAGAAAATCACAGAAACAGGCTTGAGTTGCTAAACTGAATATACTAATCAATTGTTGATTTATTTCAATGTTTGTGTAAATTTTATTCAACTATCAAGAATAGGAATGATTAAGTTTCTATCTTAAGTTTTGTGTGTCATTCTTTTGATATTTACGATTGCATTGCTTGATCTGAATGATTATTTGCTTTGCTTTGCTTTGCTCTCGGTTTATGAGATATTATTTCGGTTTTGATCAAACTCTAATATTTCCGATCTCATATTATGTATATCTTTTATGATGTTGTGACTCTTTGATATAAGCAGGTTTCAGATCTGACCACGTGCGATGCTTTTATCAAATGATCACAAGTAGATATGATCAAACTCATGTGTGAAGTCACGATTATACTATTATCGATTTTATGTTTCATAAATTGTGTATGTAGTATACATATGAGTTTAGGTTTTAGTCTTTTATATTGGAAACATAAAAGCTAAGACTTTGTCGACCTTTCTCTGGTAAAGGTTGTCTTGTTTGTTATTCTTTTGTATTGCATGGAATAAAAACTCACAAGGGGAGAGTTTTATATTGAACTGGTGCTTAAAACTCATATCTCTGTGGGGAGAGTGGTTGTGGAAACCGAAAAAAGAATTATTTTAATAATATTTCCTGATGTGAAAACTTGATAAATTCGGATCTTCATTTTCCTGTTAAGAAAAGCTAATTTAAATTGCCTATTCTTGCTTTTACTTAACGAAATAGGAGGTTCAATTATTTTAGTCCAATTGATTCCTAATAAGAAAAACTAAGTTAGTTCTGATCTTAGTTTAGGCTTATGAAAATGAGGTATGATTGTTCAGGTCCAATCAGATCCTTGATAAGAAAACTAGTGACCTAGTTTTTCTTGTCTAAATGAGGTACAATTATATATGAATAATTGGATCCTGATAAGCAGCGAAGTTACTTCTTATTCTTTTTTTGACTTATCAAATCAAAGGAAAAATTGCCTCGAGCAATTGTTTCCTTGATAAGGTGCTAAAAAACTTACTTAGGTAGTTTCGATTTTAGTATTGCTTATCTAAAATGGTATGTTAAATCTTCTTACTTAACTCTAATAGGTTTTACAATTTCTTATGAACTTGTAAGATCCTTTCGGTTTGCTCTTGTACTTTTCCATGTATTTGTCATTTTCTGTGACAAAAAGGGGGGAAAATATATGGAGTATACGGGTGACTTACAATCAATGGGAAAGGATATATATGCTGAAAAGTATATATCTAACGAAAAAGTAAAGCATAGACCAAGGGAGAGAAACATATCATTATGTTGTTTAGCATTTTATACTACAAAATGGGATAAACAAATAGGTTCCGATTGAGTATCTACCTAGCTTTCCTTTAGGGGTAGTAAAGATTTTGTTATTCAAATGTGTCAACAACAACATTTATTTTTGAACCTGAAATCAAGCGTATGAAGAATGAGTTAAGAGAATGTTATGTGATGTAATATTTGTATCTTTTAATTCGTGTATTCTACATATGTAATAGAGTTTTGTCACTAAAATTGACAAAGGGGGAGATTGTTAGAGCATTGCTTGGTTGAACCCACCAAGCATTGGTATGTCAAGGTTGGTTGTCATATTTTAGTATCAAAACTCATAAGTCGCCGGATTAGATTACTAGAGTCAACTTTGTGAGGTAAGACTAGGAAGTTTAGAAATGTTGAGACATACAAGTATTACTTTGAAGACCTGAAGATTCCGAAGACGTATCGACATCAACGATAACATCATCCTTCCAATTTAGGTGTTCTATTATATATCTTAAGAATATTTTCGGTTATGGAAATTCCTTGGTGTCCAAACTACCTTGTTGTATAAATAGTGAATTTTGTTCTTCTTACAAACTTATCCTGAGACAGGCAAAAATTAATCTTTGTTGTTTCTGGTCTAGCCGACTAATAGTATTCTCGTAATACTATCTTGGAGAGGAGAGTAACCTAATTAGGCGAAATCTCTTATGTACGCTAGTTTAAAGACTTCTTTGGGATCAAGAAGCGTCTACTAGTACCGTTAGTGGGAAATTAGAATTACATTGTTATTTTAGTTTTCAACTATTGATTTGATTGACTAATGGTTGTTAACTCTTGACTGCACCTAGTTTGATTATTCTTGAGAGCCTTCTCTTCTGACATAAGGTCACTCAAATCAGATCAAGGGATTAACGTTGACTTGTAATCACCCATTGTTAACAAAATCCATTCTGTGTATGATCGATCATACGTCAGGAATCAATTTTGTTATTGTGCAGGTACAGAAGACTATTGAAGATTTGAAGATAAGAAGATTTTTCTTATTGGTTTCGTATCTTTGCGAATTGCTTCGTGCACAAACTTGATCGGCTGGGATCCAACTAGATATATTTTATCTTTGGATAAACTTTTTATTTCTTAGATCGACAAACTATCATTTAGTGGTACTCTTTCTTCGGTATCTGAAACTGTTATTTTGTTTGACTCGATCTGGTTAACTTGTTCAATCCGAATCTTGGAATATATAACACGACAAAGGATTTTAATTGATTTTAAATAGAAAATCCTTTGTCACACTCAACATACAAATATTGGATTGATTTCCTGGGAAAAGAGAGTGGTTACCAAACAGATCAGTCCATTACTGTTTGGAAGACGATCGAAAGGGTTGAGTGCTTGAAGTCTCCAGAGAGGCTGAAGCAACTTAAGATAGTGGACTTTATCTTAGGATTCACGTGCGCTGGCTAGATTGGTTGTAGGTGCAGGGATACTGAGGAAACTAGGTAAGTAGGGGTAGTTTAATTGGTCTCAACTATACGAAGTTGGTAGTGTCTTTGTATAACGGCTTAATTATGAGAGTATTCAAACCTGGACTAGGTCCCAGGGTTTTTCTGCATTTGAGGTTTCCTCATTAAAAAAATCTTGTTGTGCACTTTTACGTTACTTTCCGCATTATAATTTGTTTAAGTTATAATTAAAGTAATTGCACTTGTACGATAGTCCCAAAAACTTGGGTTGATCCTGAAAAAACGGGGGTCTAACAACCACACCCAATATTTCGCTCAACAATCTGTATGGACTAACTCCAATATACTTTTAAGAGAATCAACTAGACAGTCAGACTCAATCTTAACAAAAAGTATATCAATGAGTTATATCTCAATTTCTCGATTCAATACTTGCTCAAGCAAATATAAATCTGCGAATCTAATTGAACAGAAGAGAAACTAACTTGAACGGTACCAAAGACCAATGTTCAAGTATCAATAAATTTCAATCAACAACCAAAGGTTGGATTTACAAATTGATCGATTTAACGCACAACCTGTGATATTTCAATTATATAACAAAATATAATGCGGAAAAGAAATAACACAGACACCAGAAGTTTTGTTAACGAGGAAACTGCAAATGCAGAAAAGCCCCGGGACCTAGTCCAAATTGAACACACACTGTATTAAGCCGCTGCAGACACTAGCCTACTACAAAATAACTTCGGTCTGGATTGTAGTTGAACCCCAATCAATCTCACACTGACCCAAGGTACATTTACGCTCCTTACGCCTCAAGAACCACGTCGGATTCTGTGCACTTGATTCCTTTAGCTGATCTCACCCACAACTAAGAGTTGCTACGACCCAAAATCGAAGACTTGATAAACAAATCTGTATCACACAGAAAAGTCTACATGAATAGATAAATATGTTTCCCACAGAAATACCTACGAGTTTTGTTCCGTCTTTTGATAAATAAAGGTGGAAAAGAACCAATTGATAACCCGGACTTATATTCCCGAAGAACAACCTAGAATTATCAATCACCTCATAATAATCTAAATCGTATGATGGCGAAACTAGATATTGCGGAATCACAAACGATGAGACGTAGATGTTTGTGACTACTTTTCTATCTTGCCTATCGGAGAAATTAATCTCAAGCCAATCTTACGATTGTACTCAAATACGACAGAAACAGCAAGATCAGATCATGTAACTACAGAGAAAATAGTTGGGTCTGGCTTCATGATCCCAATGAAGTCTTCAAGTCGTTAACCTACAGAGTCTCGATATAAACCTAAAGTTAAAGGAGAATCGACTCTAGATTATACAACTAGTATCACACAGGATGTGTGGGTATTAGATTTCCCAGTTGCTAGAGTTCTCTTTTAGTCTTCAAATCAGGGTTTGCAATCAGTGCTACCTTGGTAACAAAGTATTCAATATTCACCGTTAGATGAAAACCTGATTAGATTCAAGCTAATATCTTTCAACCGTTAGATCGAATCTTAGCTTGTTATACACACATGAAATGTAACTTCATTTAGGTTTGAATAACCGTACCTAAACGTGTACAAGTCGTTGGTTCAATGGTAGTTAACCATCGGCTAGCCATATGAGCACTTTCATATCAAACTTATTCTTCTTTACCACAACTAGTTCAAATGAATCAAATGAACTAGTTAGAGAGTTGTTCAATTGCTTAGATATCATAAAATTATACAAGACACAATTGAAACAAAAACAATTTTGATTCACTCGAATCGATTCATGAACATTATAGCCATGTTTTGCAAAGATTGCATTCCTTAAAATATAAATATCTTAGTTCGCGAATTAAACTGTTTTTAGAAAATAACCTACTTAACTACGCATACTAGTACGCGGACTTAAGTACCCGGATTAAGTTTGTTTTCAGTTCACAAACTCCAGCAGAAATTCATGGGATGTGAACTTCCGACAGTACGCGGACTTTAGTTCTGGTTATCCTGAGCAGCAAAGTACGCATACTTTGGTTCAAGGATATTAGACTTACACACATATGAGTTGTATCACAATGTTTATATCCAACTATGGTTATGTATTCTAAACTCTCATTTCAATCATTGAAACATTCTTAGAGGACGTTATATAGTTGTTGTTCACAAACTATTTTTCGTCAAGGCGATTTTCAAGTAATTGAAACTAATATGACTTTCGTCACTAGTAAAGATGAACTTGGCCAAAGCGAAAGCTTACCAACACATATTTCGAGAAATAGATAAGCGAGATAAACTCAGCTCGAAATACTACATGTGTACAATCATAGTCTATATAGCAATACGACTTGTGTCTCAAGATAGGAGATAAAGTATACTTTTGGGTGATAGATAAGTTCAAGTTTCCACATACCTTTTTGTCGTTGAAGTTCCAACAGTTCCTTGAGTAGTTCTTCGTCTTTGCATGATGAACACCGTGGATTTGAGAGCTCAACTATACTTTCTATCCTAGTCCGAGACTTAGCTATCATTAGACTAGAAATCAAGACTTATAGTTTTGGCAAACTACACTTTGTATCCTAGTCCGAGACTTAGCTATTAGTAGACTAGAAATAAAGACTTATAGTTTTGGCAACTAAACTTGACAAACAAGCTTGAGATAGCAACGTTTGCGAGTTCGACCGAGCAGTGCTCTAACAGATCCCTATAGTTTTAGGTTCGGTTACGAATTAGAAATTATATACCAAGTGTATACCGTGTGGTTGCTATCTTCTTGACAGTTTATGTCTATAGTAGATCATGCAAGGTATAAGACTTATAGGTTGATATAGAAAAGATCGTGGTGTACTTGGTACCCTCAACATTTCAGTCACGCCCTAGTTAAAAATTTCAGTGTTTGATTTATAAGTTGTGCAAATCTGGAGATTGATGTTAACCGTTGAACTATCAATGTATTAAAACTTTGTGGTTTGGTTTCTTTGTTCAAACATATTGATTCATACACCTTCCGTTCTTTTTTGTCTTTGAATAAACTCCCCTATGACTTGACTAGTATTTATTGAAAAATATAACACACGATGTAATGTTTGTCTACAATGACTTTAATATTTGTGACTTGATCATTATACTATGATCAAAGTATCAAGGAATGATATACTAGTTGTTTCTGCAATTTAAATATATGAAGTTTGTTTTTCTTTATAAATATATTACTCAATTACTAAAGTTGTAATACTCTAACTTTTCAAACTTCTCTTCCTAAATACTTTTGGTTTGACTCATTTCTTTGTACAATCTTCTTCATAAATAGTCCAAGCTCTTGAATTTCACATCTCCAAGTTATTTCTTTTGTTTTTTTGAAAAACCAACAGTGAGGAAAAAAGTACTTCCTATGATGATCGACCATTATCAAAGTATAGCAAGCTAATTTTTGAAAACTATAAAGAGTATATGTTTTGCATTTCTTTGACAATTTTATCAAATCATATGACCAAATCTTGTGTGTTATAGTTATATAATTACGATTTCGGTCTTCGATAGATAGATGGATCGATAGAGACAATTGATAATCATATACAGGAAGGAAATAAGCCTTCAGTTACTAACCTCCGATGATGGAAAAGGTATTCGTGCCATGTTTTATTCTTCATGAAAAAACGAAATATTCCGTCCTACACCTCTACAACCCAAATATAACATAATCCAAAGTTGATTCAGCAGTACGATTTCAAGTGGATATTTTTGGCATCTAAATTAGAAAATTAATTGCACACTTGACATGCCAATGCTTGTGGGTTTAACCGAGCAAATATCTCACAGCACTCGCAATATGACCACTCAGGGAGGGTGTTAGAGTATATGATTTGTCATGGTACTATATATGGGAAATTTTAACGTTATGAAAATATTTAGTATGACTTGATTTGCAAGTAATTGTTTCTTGAATACCAAATTATGGTATGACCATGTACACCGTATGGATTATCAATGTAAATCATCTGACTCAGTATAAAATTTTATTATTTTTTAGTTCTAAATGTGCAAACCTTTAGTCGTCATATGAAACTTAACCTTTCATTTCTTCAGTATTTGTGCTGTAATATTCAGGGGGGCCACACCAACACTAATAAATAAGGTGATTCCACGTTAACCTTTCATTTCTTCAGTCTTGCAACAATGCAACATACAAATGTACCCAAATCCTTGTGTTATAGTATAATTTCTTTATTACTGCTAGCATTTCTTTTACTCTGTAGAAAAATAGGGAAAAGGGGCGCAACATATCAGTAGAAATTTTCAACAATAATATTCGATCACACTTCCAATTTAAGTAATTAATTTCTTAAATTATTTTAGAACCTTTATTTTTATTATGTTTTGTTCAATCAAATGTTATTGACGACTCGTAACCTTTCCTTTTAGAGATTTTGCACAAAGCATTGTCTCAAATAAACATTTTACTAATCCTTAAATACTTTAGAGTTACAATCCCATTTCTGTTGTAGGCTCATATGCATAATAGTTATTATGGCCACATCAGTATTCATAAGCGCGATGGCTATTATGCATACCAAATCTCAACAGAAATATATCAATATACACATCAACATACACGCCTACTGCCCATTGGAACTCACAAGCCCGACCTTGAAAACGCAGGGGATACCAAATACACCCAACTTTTTCGTTCAGAAACTTGTATAGAAAAAACTTGATACAATAGCAAGTAGACCAACTTAAAGATCCTTGACAATATGTATATAAAGCTTAAATCTCAACCTCTACTCAATCGGTATATGTATAGACACAAGGTCTGTGAACCTGATTGTTAAGCAGAGACTTGGACGATCTCAAAAATCAATAACCAAGATCAATCTAGTCGTATACAAATAATCCAATCGGAATTCTTACAAGTGGTTAAACTTTTTATCTATCTTTCAAGATACGAATTCTACAAGAAACAATTCTCGTAATCGATTACAGTTAAGCGAACATACCTACTTAGATTGAGTACGTACAAACCTGTGCAAATCGGAAAAGAAAAAATACAAGGTGAAAATGCCGGGGTCTAACAACCACACCCAACAATTCGTTTGGAAATCTGAGAGTACTTACCCCAATATACTTTCTAGAGAATCAACTAGACAGTTAGACTTTCTAGATAATCAACTAGACAGTTAGACTCAATCTAGAGTAAAGTATATCAAAGAGATTAATATCTCTAACTCTTAATTCAATCCGAGATCAGCAAATAGAAATCTGCGAGCCCGATTGAATATAATAGGAGTTACTTGAACGGTACCAAAGACCAATGTTCAAGTGTCAATCAATGTAAATCAACAATCAAAGGCTGGATATTCTAATTAATTGATCTTAACGCACAACCTGTGATATTTCAATTATATAACAAAATATGATGCAGAAAAGAAATAACACAGGCACCAGAATTTTGTTAACGAGGAAACCGCAAATGCAGAAAAACCGCGGGACCTAGTCCAGATTGAACACCATACTGTATTAATACTCTACTGACTTTATCCTTCGAAGACTTGATAAACAAATCTGTCTCACACAGAAAAGTTTATAGATTGAATAAATCTGTCTCCCACATAAATACCCAAGAGTTTTTGTTCCGTCTTTTGATAAATCAAGGTGAACAGGAACCAATTGATAAACCAGACTTATATTCCCGAAGAACAACCTAGTATTATCAATCACCTCACAAAAATCTTAATCGACTAGTGAAACAAGATATTGTGGAATCACAAACGATGAGACGAAGATGTTTGTGATTACTTTTATCTTGCCTATCAGAGAAATTAATCTCGAGTCAATTATTTCAATTGTACTCAATACGATAAAATCGGGCAAGGTCAGAAAACGCAACTACAAAGAAAATAGTTGGGTCTGGCTTCACAATCCCAATGAAGTCTTTGAAGTCGTTAACCTATAGGGTCTCGATAGAAACCTAAGGTTAAAGGAGAATCGACTCTAGTTTATGCAACTAGTAACACACATGAGGTGTGGGGATTAGTTTTCCCAGTTGCTAGAGTTCTCCTTTATATAGTTTTCAAATCAGGGTTTGCAATCCAAGTTACCTTGGTAACAAAACATTCAATATTCATCGTTAGATGAAAAACCTGATTCAACTAAGCTAATATCTTTAAACCGTTAGATCGAACTTAGCTTGTTACACACAAATAAAATGTACCCTCATTTAGGTTTATGTAACCGTATATAAAAGTGTACACCATAATTGGTTCACAAATAGTTAACCGAAGTTAGCCATATGATTACTCTCATATCAACCTTATTCATATTAACCATAACTAGTTCAAATGACTCAAATGAAACTAGTTAAAGAGTTTTTCAATTGCTATATTCTCATAGAATTATACAAGAACACAATTGAAGCAAAATCGGTTTGATTCACTTGAATCAATCATGAACATTATAGCCACGGTTTGCAAAGATTGCATTCCTTATTATATAAATTCTTATGTTCATGTTTAAAACAGATTTTAAAACTTTAATCTTCAAGTATGCAAACGGGTACGCATACTTGAAATACCCAGACTAAGATTGAGTTACGCCAGTACGCAAACTTCAAATCCCAGCAGAAATTCTTGTACATGAACCTGTACGCTACTACGCAAACGGGTACGCATACTTAGGTTCCCGGATTTCTCAAACCAACAGGTACGCAAACGGGTGCGCATACTATGGTTCCCGGACATGGATTACATATGTGCAAGAGTGCACAACATGACATATCCAATAATGGTTAAGTGTTCTAAACTCTTATTTCAATCATTGAAACTTTCTTAGAGGATGTTATATAGTTGTTATTCACAAACTATTTTTCATCAAAGCGATTTTCAAGTTATTGAAATAATCATTACGAAACATTCCAAGACAACACCAATGATTGTATCACACAAACCATGTAAGATATTACTCGGCAATTTTCACATGATATAAGATGAACTTGGTCGAAGCGAAAGCTTGCCAATACATATTTCGAGAAATATGTAAGCGAGTTAAACTCAGCTCGAAATCTCAAATGTGTATATAGAAAACTATATCGTAATACGATTTAAGTATCAATATAGGATATAGAGCATAAATAGACTTTCCAAGTGATATATGAGTTCAAATCTCCACATACCTTTTGTCGATGAAGTTCCACAATCTCCCCTTAGTAGTTCTTCGTCTTCAAATGATGAACGCCGTGAAATCTAAGCTCAACTACACAATCTATGTCCTAGTCCGAGACATTTATAAATAGGATAAAAATCAATACTTATAGTTTTGATCACTAACATTGACAAACATGCTTGAGATAGCAACACATGCGAGTTCAACCGAGCAGTGTTCTAACACAAAGCACTAGAAATTTTGTTAACGAGGAAATCACAATAGCAGAAAAACCCCGGGACCTCGTCCATATTTGAACACCACACTGTATTAAGCCTCTAAAGACATTATCTTACTATCAGACTTCATAATGGAATGTAGTTGAGACTGAATCTACCCTCCAATCAATTCGATTACTTTCGCGCTCCTTAAGTCTCTTGAACCTCACAAGGCTCTACGCGCGTCCTTTGCAGCCTAAGAGTTTCTTAAACCGAAGTGAATATTTTTGATGCCAATCTTCCTTTAGCAGATAAGCCTATTTGATTTTCGTTAAGATCAAAGATCAAGGTGTGAAAATCAGTTTGCAATAAATAAAGTTATCAAACCTTACAAATCCGGAACTTACGACTCCCGAAGAGCACTCTAGATTCTTAATTACCTCTCAAGAATAATCTTCAAAAGGTCAACTAAGATTAGTTTTCATATATCTATCTTGAGGAATCACAAAGTCTGAGACGAAAAGAACTTTGCGATTTATATCTATCTTGCCTTAAAGAGATTACGAGAACCTCGATAGCAGAAAAGAAAGATCAGGATTCAAGAACTATTAAGGTAAGGATAATCGGACCTGGATTCACGAATCCCCAAAGAGAAGTCCTTTAGTTGTGGACCTAATTATGTTTCTCAGAGGAAACCTAAGTCAATAGAGGACGACTCTATAATCAAGTAGGACACAAAATGTCAGGGATTTATTATCCAAGTTGAAAGAGCATCTTTATTTATAGTTTTTCCAAGACCAGGGGTTGCTTAGAATTCATGCTAAGATAACTTAAGAATCAAGCAAACTCTATACTTGAAAAATACAATATAAGAATTTACACTTACCTCCGGTTACAGAACCGTGTATAATGACCATTCGATTTGGCAAGTTAGCCAAAGAACTAAAAGCAATTTGATATTTGATTGATTTTCAAAAGTTGTTGTAGTATTAAAGTTCGTTCAAGACTTGTGAAGGTTCGATTTTTAAATTTAATAACAATAAATATACAAATAATGTTAACAAAGTGGGCGAGAGGTACTGGGACTAGGATTCCACCAAATATTCAAATTCATGCGATTCACCTATTTATTCTAAACCATTATAGCTCATTCAACAAGTATTTTGACTCTATTTCTTTGCCTAAGATAGATTCTTAAAATATTAATTGTAAATCTTAAGCATGGCATATCAAAAGAATTAATCCTAAGCATAAACCATCAAACGAAATGACAATTAATTAAGAATTTTTTTTTTTTTTTAATTTTAATTCAATGCAAATAGTCAAATAAAGAATTAAATGAATTTACCGCATGATGAATTTTGGTTTCCTCCGTCTTCCCAGCATTGGGTTTAGCTCATCATGATGAAAACACGCTCAAAAGATCTATTTATAGCTCAAATGGTGTTTACAATGGAGAGAAAAAGAGAAAATGGTGTGAAACTGTAATCTACGACGTACAAAAGGCATCACAGAATAAACGATAAATAGTAATGGTCACAGATGCAGTATTTCTATGACCCACGGCTGTGTGTCGTTCCCATTGTTGGAAAACGACTGTCCTGGCGAGTCTGTTCTTCGTGTTCCTCATATTCATCATCATCAGCAGCAGCAGAAACCGAGTTTGGGAAAACTCGAATTTCTTCTTCTCTGGCTCTCCTCAGCCCCCCAGACTCTCGACACCCCTTCTATGATACCTTGTGAACATATTTATACGTGATTGCGACATTGAATCTCCTCCATTAACTCCAAATAATCTTCATTTACTCGGGTTATTTTCTTTTCATTTTTATCACTGATATTGATTTTCACGCGTTCTGAAGCTTCCATATTGCCATATTTAACTTATTCACACTCCAAATAGTGGTTAGGTTCTTCCAAACACGAGCAACACACGTCTAACTCGCTGTAATCCCGTGAATATTTTCTTCCGTGTACGTGCTGCCCTGTTTTCTTCTCACGGATTTTTCAGCCAAATTCGATCGAAACAAACACCCATAATAGCTTTGTTAGGACATATCACAACTACCCATGAAGTTTCAGCGATTGAATCACACAAAAACTCCTCCAAAATACGATCGAAAACTCTGCCATTGTTGCTGCCATTTTTTCCCGCCTTTTTTCATTTTTGAATTTTGGGAAGAAAATGTCCTCCACCTAATCCTGTACGGGTGTCCCTTTAGCACTTGACCTGGGGTGCAAATAGTATTTTTGGGCGTAAATAGTAATTTTTCTGGGATTCCTTCAGCGCATTTCTGGGGTGCCTTTAACACATTTCGGGGGTGCCTTTAGTACTTCACCATGGGGGTGTAAAACACCACTTTTCGAGCCAATTTTGCCGCAAGAGCTTATTTTTCCAAAAACATCTACAAAAACATAAAACACCATAATAAGTACGAAATCGAGTACTAACAATATAGAACATTGAGGACAAATTAGACACAAAAATGTGTCTATCAAATACCTCCAAACTTATTATTTGCTAGTCCTCGAGCAAAACTAATAAAAAATAAAACCGAGTTAATCTCGGGAGGGTTTACCAGAGGTGTACCCACAAAACCATTACTTCTAATTGGTCACAAGTATCCAAAGAGCTATGAGGACATACATATTCTCAACCTATCTCCAAGTAATTAGAATGCCAGAGAAATTAAAGGTGTCATCTCTAAAGCTGGTTGAAGAAAAGGGGAGACACATCTGCAACACTGCTAGATAAAGAGATATTCGCTACACAACTAGATAAACATTGTAAGATGCGTCCGCTACTTTACAGCTGGATAAGATTAGGAGAGAGATAAAGATGAGAGGGACATCTGCTACACAGCTGGACTAATTACGTGTGATGAGTTAAACCAGTGCTAGAAAGATCTTGTGCCAGATTGAAAGCGGACTAACAAAGCAACCAAATGTATCTTTCTTCGACTCTCTCATAGTGCCCAGTAGAAACAACGTCTTCTTCAGTCTTCAACTGTTGATGATAAACTATCGAACCTCATAGAACCTTGACAATTAACTCTTCTCTTCGATTTCTTCCTTGACTTATAAATTTCTACTTCCCTTTGGCCTTATTGAACAAAACGTAACGATGATTTTTTTCATTTTTTTTTCATTTTTTTTCGTTTTTCGTTTTTTTTTTGGAAACAAAAATTACAAGACAACAATTTACATGGCCATGAGAGAAGGACTTTCAAAACTTGGATCTTCGCAACTTGTGATGTCTTGGTATCATGGATTCTAACAACTTATATCATTTGCTCTTATAACTTCAACTTTGATTTTTGAATTATTCTTTTCTATTGTTGCTTCTAATACCTAAAACGTCTTCAACTTTCTTCATAGATTTTGATGTCGCTCCGCTTGTTGATGATGATAAGTTTCTACTGAGAGAGAGTCGCAATCCAGTAACTAAGACTACATTGTGAGCTTGCTTTGTCTTTCTGGCATTTCCTGACCTACTTGCCTTTCCATCATGTATGGTTAGGTCCATCACGGTTACCCTCTAAAAGGAATAAGTTATCTCCTGAATTTCAAGGATCTCAATGTATTTTTATCTAATGTCTCAAAAGGTTGTTATCCCTATCATTCCAATTTCTATCTTTTCGGTGAGAAACAGTATGTAAACTTAGCTAACCGGATACCATGTGACGCTAGAAGTTTCAAAAGTGCAACTAAAAAGTTCTTCCCCACCCCCAAACTTAAATCTAACATTGTCCTCGATGTTCTAAAGATAAAATTAAAAGCATGAACAAGGAGAAATTGTTACCACTTGAAGAAAAAGAGTTAAGGAAAGATATTACCATATTGCATGAGCATGGGTTACCTCCCAAGAAGTGCTAATTTTAAAGTCTTAAGCCAGACTTAGGAAAGGATTGGTCAACTCGAACCGTATAAAAGTAGCCGGAAAAACTGTGGGTCTTCAAAACCAAATAGAGCTGACCAAAGGAAACTGTAGTAAACCAAGAATATGAACAAGACTAGCATGCCCTTACTTAGTTTCCTGATTAAGACAACTACATCTAATTGTGGTTCAGGTTCAGGTTTTATAAAAGGGTCTAAATATATTTCTTTAGGCTGCAACTCCTCAAAAGTGAGATCCGAATTATTAGGTCCTAGAGTCTGTAAAAACTCAAATAAAAATTTCGAAGCACATAATAATAACCTAAATAATTGAGGATCCTCTAAGTCAATCAGGTTTGACTTACAAAATTGACCACAGTGAAAAAGGTGGTCTTCCTTAAGCAAATGTGCCGATCCTACTCTCCTAAAGTAATTAGGTTTAGTATCAAAACTTAATAACCGACACATCTGAAAATCATATGTTCCCACAATTGGAAGAAAAGTTTTTGGTGGGAAAACAAAGTCAATTTCAGTATGATAGCATGGGTTAACCACATCAACCAGAGGATGGATTTCTAACAACTGAGCTCTCCTATGGACACAACCAGGTTCAGGAAAAAGTGTATGAAGATAATCTTGTAAGATAGCTGAGGCACAAATTTCAAGTCCCGACTGAGGGATCTTTGTAAGAGATAAAGGTATGGCACAAGGAGAATGATAATCACCCCCAAACTTATATTTTTGGGTATCTATAGATAGACTAGCCACAATTTCATTAATTTCTAGATCGTTAGAAAACTGGAAATAGTCAATTGCTTCTTCTAGGTTATACTCAAGTGACGCATCCTCACCCATATTTAATAGCTCTACGAATTCATTTTCTTCGTCTAAGACCATTGTTTCTAAATCGCTAGACTCTAAAACAGTATTCTCAAAATAAACTCGTTCCTCTAAACCATTATCGACTTCGTAATAAAAAGGAAATACTACATCATCTAAAGAGGTGGTGTCTCTAATCAAATCCTCGTCCTTTTGAATAGGTGAATAATCATTAAAATTATCGGGATTTGAACCAGAAATAACACTATCATCATAAAGTTCATTTAGAGTAACAAATTCCTGATCACTATGCCTACAAATTTCAAATTCTTCATCAACACTATCCACATCATAATAACATGAAAATGGTTGAACCTCATCTAAAGTAGTGTTACCAATTCTAACCTCGTCATCTTGATAAAAATTATCCTTATTTTCACGGGTGATATAGGAAAGAATGTATTGGCAATCAAGAGTAATTCGAGCAGTTCTTTCTTCCGTCTCTAATTTAAGCCTACGTGTTGACTCAGCAAACTCACGTGTTGACTCAGTTAACTTACGCGTTGACTCAAGTATCTTACGTGCTTCATCGAGAGGAGAGGAATTATAAGAATCTTGCTCGTATGACCGGTGGGCATGTGGATAGTAATTGGGCTCACCATGGTATGACCCATATCCTTCAAAAGGATGGCGTTCCCAACCACTATTCCCAACATGGTCATAAAAAGGATGATGTCCATATTCAAATTCAGGTCGATATTCATTGTATTGGCTTCAATCATACCAGTTCGACATTCTTAATTGCAAGGGAATTCCACAATCACAAACAAGGCTGACTCGACCAAATCAAACCTATAAAATCTAGCAAACAACAAGCATGATGGCTCCACTTAGATTGTTTCTAGACCACTTCTAATCTTTCGAAAAGGAATTCGTTACAATCTGAGCAAACCTCTCTGGAATCAATCCGAGTTTAAGTAAGTTGAATTGAGACGAGGGAAGCTGCGAGGAGCTTTGATACCCAAGGTCTCACCGGTATTATAAGGCGCAGTCACGCATTCAACCGCGAGAAACCATCATGAACTTCAAAGTATGCTCAAAAGAGTAACCAATATTTTTCGAACGACTTTCCTATTAAGCTCGTTACCCTATAGGTCTCGTTCTAGTCAAAATTTTAAGCTTAGGTTCGCGTTTGGTTTCGTTTTCCTAAGGCGGGCAAGAAGGAAACGGTGATGAAATCCGAGTCCTTATCTTAATTTGGCCAGGCCTTGCCCTTTACTAGGAAATTAAAACAACCGTATTCAAATCCTCAGCATATATTCACCTTAAGGCATACAATAAACCCGCTGACAGGGGATTCGCGGGTGTTTCGAAAGCTTACCTCCCGTACCAGACGGGCGCAGAACCGCTGAAGTCGACTCGGGCCACGACTCCTATGTCATGTGCGAACCCGAGGGGGGCGAGACGATATTGTAATCGTCGTCCTTCCCTGCAAACAGTTTTATATTGAATGTACCCTTCCTTAGGGTTTAAAAAAAAAATTGTCCAAGTCCAAAGTCCAAATAAAGTGCAAAAGAAAAGAAAAAAAAAAATAATAATAATTACAAAAAATGGAAGGTCTCTAAAAAAAATAAAAATAAATTCTCTCTTTTTTTTTAATTTTTTCTTTCGCTCTTTTTTTTTTTTTGCTTTGTCTTTTTCCTTCTCTTTTAGCTTTAAGATTTGATTCCAAGTCTTTAGTATCCAACTTCAAACATGTAATACAAAGACACACCCAAAGAAACGTAAAAAGAACAAATGAAATAAAAAAACCTAAAAATTCTACCTAAGCACAAATCCGAGTCGGCGGCGCCAAAATTTTGGTTGATTTTCAAAAGTTGTTGTAGTAGTAAAGTTCGTTCAAGACTTGTGAAGGTTCGATTTTTAAATTTAATAACAATAAATATACAAATAATGTTAACAAAGTGGGCGAGAGGTACTGGGACTAGGATTCCACCAAATATTCAAATTCATGCGATTCACCTATTTATTCTAAACCATTATAGCTCATTCAACAAGTATTTTGACTCTATTTCTTTGCCTAAGATAGATTCTTAAAATATTAATTGTAAAAGCATGGCATATCAAAAGAATTAATCATAAGCATAAACCATCAAACGAAATGACAATTAATTAAGAATTTTTTTTTAATTTTAATTCAATGCAAATAGTCAAATAAAGAATTAAATGAATTTACCGCATGATGAATTTTGGTTTCCTCCGTCGTCCCAGCATTGGGTTTAGCTCATCATGATGAAAACACGCTCAAAAGATTTATTTATAGCTCAAATGGTGTTTATAATGGAGAGAAAAAGAGAAAATGGGTGAAACTGTAATCTGCGATGCACAAAATGCGTCACAGAATAAACGATAAATAGTAATGGTCACAGATGCAGTATTTCTACGACCCACGACTTGTGTCGTTCTCACTGTTGGGAAACGACTGTCCTGGCGAGTCTGTTCTTCGTGTTCCTCATATTCATCATCATCATCAGCAGCAGAAACCGAGTTTGGGAAAACTCAAATTTCTTCTTCTCTGGCTCTCCTCAGCCCCCCAGACTCTCGACACCCCTTCTATGATACCTTGTGAACATATTTATACGTGATTGCGACATTGAATATCCTCCATTAACTCCAAATAATCTTCATTTACTCGGGTTATTTTCTTTTCATTTTTATCACTGATATTGATTTTCACGCGTTCTGAAGCTTCCATATTGCCATATTTAACTTCTTCACACTCCAAATAGTGGTTAGGTTCTTCCAAACACGAGCAGCACACGTCTAACTCGCTGTAATCCTGTGAATATTTTCTTTCGTGTACGTGCTGCCCTGTTTTCTTCTCACGGATTTTTCAGCCAAATTCGATCGAAACAAACACCCATAATAGCTTTGTTAGGACATATCACAACTACCCATGAAGTTTCAGGGATTGAATCACACAAAAACTCCTCCAAAATCCGATTGAAAACTCTGCCATTGTTGCTGCCATTTTTTCCCGCCTTTTTTTCATTTGAATTTTGGGAAGAAAATGTCCTCCCCCTAATCCTGTACGGGTGTCCCTTTAGTACTTTCCATGGTGTGCAAATAGTATTTTTGGGCGTAAATAGTAATTTTTCTGAGATTCCTTCAGCGCATTTCTGGGATGCCTTTAACACATTTCGGGGGTGCCTTTAGTACTTCACCTTGGGGTGTAAAACACCACTTTTCGAGCCAATTTTGCCGCAAGAGCTTATTTTTCCAAAAACATCTACAAAAACATAAAACACCATAATAAGTACGAAATCGAGTACTAACAATACAGAACATTGATGACAAATTAGACACAAAAATGTGTCTATCAATTCATTTAAACACTTACAATGCCTTTGGTTCGGGGTAATCAGAGGGGAGGGAATCCGATTACAATTGAATTCATCCAATTCTCAGAACCAAACAAGTTAAATTGGATCAGAATCGAATTACCCTGGAATCAGATTCCCCCAAATTTCTTGTTTTCGATTGCATCAGCTGATGAGTGGAAATGAATTCAACTCTAGATAATTCAGAGTTACATTTCCTTGAAATGACAAAATTATTCTTTTCAACAAAGCCATCTACAGAAGAAATTTTATCTGATTATCGTTCCTCTTTGTGGGAGAGAAAAAACACCAACTCGATTTCCAGAAAAACAACCCTACTGAACCGGTAAATTTCATCCTAGAGGAACACAATCATAGATGAATGAACATAATCATAGCTGTAATTTTAAATTGGTTTTGATGAGTATTTCAATCCTAAACTGCAGGGAGCTTTAAAGTGATTTATAGATTTGGATTACCACCTAATTCAATGAGGTCAACCAAACACTATTTCTTTTATTAAGTAATCCATTCCTTGGAATTCAATTCCAGGAAAAGGATTCCCCTGTAATTGAATTCCATGGATTTGGAAATCTTGAACCAAACAGGTTGTTAAGATTTTAATCATGATGCACACACACAAGTGTTTAAGTGATCAATGAAGTCTTAGAAGTGTTTAAGAGAGTTCTAGTAATGTTAAACATATTACGAAAATAAGTCTTTAAGCATATACTAAAATATAAAGTGGGACAATTGGTACAATAGTTTGTCAACCGTAGGGATTGTTCACGAGTCAGGGTGTTACGGGACAATTGGTATAACAATTTGAAAACAGTATGGATTGTTCACGAGTCAGGGTGCTACGGTTCGTGAACCGGGTTCGACAACCCTATATGACTACCAAACTCAGTTGATAATAGTTCGTGAAACGGGTTTGCCAATTGCTATCCTATTAATCCAACTTTCAAAATTGAGTTTACCACGGTTTCCCAAACATGTTCGTGAACTGTTCCCGATTAAACTTGCGGTTTGCGAACTGGTTCGCCAACCTTCCCGTATTTCTAAAAATTAAGTACCAGTTTGCCAACCTACCCTGAATAGAAGTATCAGTATGTTTAATGTTTCTCTCTTATGATGTTTGAAACATTCCCAAATGATAAAATCATTTGTATGGAAAATTTTCAATTGATCCACAAATTAATTCATAAAACTAATATTGGTAAGGATCTTTGAACATCTTTGCTTAAAATCATATTTCGAAATTTTACACAAGACATCTTGACTCGAAATTTCTTCTTTGTAAATCTACTAAAATTCATACAACATAGTCTCATTAGATAGAATGGTGATATAGTGAATAAAATAGAATGGTTAAGTATTCACATACCTGATATAAAAATTCTCCAAATGTCTTCGTTGATCTCCAGTCTTCAAGGGTGATGTCTGATATTCAAAATTCTAACCTAATCCGAGACTTGACTTAGTATATTAGAAATCAGGATATAGTTTTGATCACCTAACATTGACAACAAGCTTGAGATAGCAAAACTTGTGGTTTCAACCGAGCAATGCTTTAACAATCTCCCCCTTTGTCAATTTAGTGACAAAACTATTCAATACATATGGTTACAAAAATAAATAAACTTTCAGCTCAATCCACTATGCTTGATTTTCTTGGTTCTTTAACACATCTCTTGAATTCTTCGTACTTCAAGTTCTTCTAATGTTCTGCATGTGTTCGTTCCACACTTTGTTGTCGAAGATCCATAGTGATAATTTTGAGAATGAGATAGTCACTCTACTTATTGGTTGTTATACATAAACATAGTATTGTTAACTTCCTCAAAATTTAGTTGCACCATAATTTTGAAACAATACTACAGTGATATGTTTTCCCCCTTAGTCAATACATACTTCTTTTGTAAAATAGGTAAAACCTATAGATAATAATTCACTCCCTCTTACATGATGCTCCGTAAATCCATATGTAATGTAGTAAGATACTACTTAATAATTCTCCCCCTTTTTGTAAACAAAATTTGCAAAGGTGGAAAATCGGGATAATCATGAATTAATCAAAAGAGTTTCAATATTAGAGAACTGAAAAAGCGGGGGTCTAACAACCACACCCAATATTTCGCTTAGCAATCTGTATGGACTAACTCCAATATACTTTTAAGAGAATCAACTAGACAGTCAGACTCAATCTTAATAAAAAGTATATCAGGGAGTTATATCTCAATTTATCGATTCATTACTTACTCAAGAAAATAGAAATCTGCGAGTCTAATTGAACACGGGAGAAATTAACTTGAATGGTACCAAAGACCAATGTTCAAGTATCAATCAATTTCAATCAACAACCAAAGGTTGGATTTACCAATTGATCAATTCAACGCACAACCTGTAATATTTCAATTATATAACAAATATAATGCGGAAAATAAATAAGACATACACCAAAAGTTTTGTAAACGAGGAAACCACAAATGCAAAAAAACCCGGAACCTAGTCCAGATTGAACACACATTGTATTAAGCCGCTACAGGCACTAGCATGCTACAAACTAACTTCGGTCTGGACTGTAGTTGAACCCCAATCAATCTCACACTGATCCAAGGTACAATTACGCTCCTTACGTCTCTGAACCCAGCAGGATACTACGCACTTGATTCCCTTAGCTGATCTCACCTACAACTAAGAGTTGCTACGACCCAAAGTCGAAGACTTTAGTAAACAAATCTGTATCACACAGAAAAGTCTACAGGAATAGATAAATCTGTCTCCCACAGAAATACCTACGAGTTTTTTTTTTTTTTTGATAAATCAAGGTGAACAGGAGCAATTGATATACCGGACTTATATTCCCCAAGAACAACCTAGAAATATCAATCACCTCACAATAATCTAAATCGACTAGCGAAAGAAGATATTGTGGAATCACAAACGATGAGACGAATATGTTTGTGACTACTTTTCATCTTTCCTATCGGAGATATTAATCTCGAGACAATTATTCCAATTGCACTAAACACGAAACAACAAGATCAGATCACACAACTACAGAAAAAAATAGTTGGGTATGGCTTCACAATCCCAATGAAGTCTTCAAGTTGTTAACCTACAGGGTCTCGGTAGAAACCTAAGGTTAAAGGAGAATCGACTCTAAGTTACACAACTAGCATCACACAGGAGGTGTGGGGATTAGGTTTCCCATTTGTTAGAGTTCTCCTTTATATAGTCTTCAAATCAGGGTTTGAAATCTAAGTTACCTTGGTAACAAAGCATTCAATATTCACCGTTAGATGAAAACCTGATTAGATTCAAGCTAATATCTTTCAACTGTTAGATCAAACTTAGCTTGTTATACACACATGAAATGTAACTTCATTTAGGTTTGAGTAACCGTACCTAAACGTGTATAAGTCATTGGTTCAACCGTAGTTAACCATAGGTTAGCCATATGAGCACTTTCATATCAACCTTATTCTTCTTTACCACAACTAGTTCAAATGACTCGAATGAACTTGTTAGAGAGTTGTTCAATTGCTTAGATCTCATAGAATTATACAAGACACAATCGAAATTTTGATTCACTCGAATCGATTCATGAACATTATAGCCACGGTTTGCAAAGATTGCATTCCTTAAAATATAAATGTCTTAGTTCACGATTAAACTGTTTTTAGAAAATAACCTACTTAAGTACGCATACTGGTACGCGGACTTAAGTACCCGGATTAAGTTTGTTTTCAGTTCACAAACTCCAGCAGAAATCAACGGGATGTGAACTTCCGGCAGTACGCGTACTGGTACCCAGACTGTAGTTCTGGTTATCCTGAGCAGCGAAGTACGCATACTTTGGTTCAAGGATATTGGACTTACACACATATGAGTTGTCTCACAATGTTTATATCCAACCATGGTTATGTATTCTAATCTCTCATTTCAATATTGAAACATTCTTAGAGGACGTTATATATTTGTTGTTCACAAACTATTTTTCGTCAAAGCAATTTTCAAGTAATTGAAACTAATATGACTTTCTTCACTAGTAAAGATGAACTTGGCCAAAGCGAAAGCGAAAGCTTACCAACACATATTTCGAAAAGTAGATAAGCGAGATAAACTCAACTCGAAATAGTACATGTGTATAATCATAGTCTATATATCAATACGAATTTTGTCTCAAGATAGGAGATAAAGTAGACTTTTGAGTGATAGATAAGTTCAAGTCTCCACATACCTTTTTGTCGATGAAGTTCCACCAGTTCCTTGAGTAGTTCTTCGTCTTTGCATGATGAACACTGTGGAGTCTAGAGCTTAATTACACTTTCTATCCTAGTCCGAGACTTAGCTATTAGTAGACTAGATATAAAGACTTATAGTTTTGGCAACTAAACTTGACAAACAAGCTTGAGATAGCAACGCTTGCGAGTTCGACCGAGAAGTGCTCTAACAATCTCCCCCTTTGTCAATTTCAGTGACAAAAATATCAATACATATGGAATAGAAAATAAATAAACTTTGCAGCTTCTCTTCCACATGCATGATCTCCTTGGTTCTTCAACATTACTCGAAATCTTCGTCACTTCCAAGTACTCCAATGATTCCAAAGATATTCAATACAACATCATCGTTGTTGAAGATCTGTAACCATAACAATTAGAAAACAAAAGCTCTCAGTTATTGTTACACAATGTCATAGTATTATTACACAACATCAAAGTTCAATTGCATCAAAACTTCGACAACAATACTATGGTGATATGTATCACTCCCCCTTAGTGAATACTTCATCTCACATGAAAACCACTCCCCCTTACATAATGATCCGAAAACCATATGTATTTGTAGTGCGAACTACACATTAATTCTCCCTTTTTTGTCAATAAAATTGGCAAAGGTACGAAAACTAGTGGGATCCTCATGAAATTTCCATAGAGACACTTCATGACCAAAAGAAAGTACATATCAACTTTTTAGATGCAATCATATAACCGAAGCTAAATGCATTCATCAAGGAGTTTATAAAGATACAAGATAACCCCTATAATATTCCACATCCGCACTCCCCACAAAGATTTGGCAACTAAGCACAAGTTCAATTAAGAACTCTCCCCCATAAAATGTCATTCTCGAGAGAACAACAAGAGCGAACTTACTTTCACAAGAAAAGAAGGATTACTTTGGACATTAAAAAATCACATAAGAGTATGAATTTGTATCCAAAAACTCAATTAAATTAACCACAAGAGAACCCATGATTAATTCAATCGGAAATGCTCAACATAAGAACTTTACGGAGCCACACAGTACATACATAAGAAATATGGATCAGGGAAGATCAATATTGTGGAATAGACAAAGATTCATTCTATTTCTCATCACACATTTGCACAATGACATATAATAGACATAATCTTTGTAAATAAAAGCTATTCCTATCTTCCATCAATATTTTCATAATGACATACAATAGGCTTATCTTTTGTTTTGTCAAAAGTTCATTCAATCCTTTATCAATACTTGCATATCGACATACGAGAGACTTAACTTTTGACTACGTATTGGACAATCATAGTTCACGGACGCAAACACACATATCCCATAAAAAATTGCAATATATACAATCATAAAGATTAATACTGCAAAAATCATCTTCCAAACAAACTTTAGAATTTAAGTACATAAATCTAAAAACAATGAAGATGGAAATCGTTGGACATAGCTATGTGTAATCACAATAATGGCTATTCCAAACTCTAGTTATTCTTCCTAAAAATACAAGAATAAAATTCTCATAAGAAGATTTCCTAGACAAAATAAAATCAAAGTTCATTGAGAACCTCATACCTTTCAATGAATCCATCATAGAAGGTATCACTGATTTCCTTTACTCTCCTGACCGTAGACACACCATGTTCGTGAGTTAGAATGCTAACATTACGATCAACAACCCGAGCAAGTTGTCTATCCTTGAGACAGTCCATGATGAGCTTCTTTTGATTCCGTATCAGAATATTTTGATTAGCAAGGATTCTGGCCTGACCATCTAAAAGATGATTTATTTGTAGTTGAAGATTTGAAAACTCGACCTTTGAGCCGTTCTGAAAACGAGTCAAGTCCTTGACAGAATCATCAACCCAAGAGTTGTGTTCTTTCCTTTCAATCATATTTTTCAATACAAGTTCTTTAACAAAATTGCATTCTTTAGAGTCTTCTTCCATCTCAAGATTCACCACTTCTTGAGATCTTGAGGAGTTCATCATAATCCATTTTTTTTATATATAAAAAAAATAGGGAAGGCAAAACAATATATAAGAAGAGATACATATAAGTTTGCAAACAAGAGGAGGACACCCTTGTTGCGAAAACCCTACAACTCCCAACAAAGACACGGACGTACATGGACCGGTTGGAGATACCAGACGAGATCCAAGAAAAATGGAGTATACTCTGTTTTCAAAACTCCCTTATCCTTATGACTCAATAATTAAAAGATTTAATCAGAGCATAATAAGAAGATACAGAGTAATAAGGAGTCAAGAAGCGACTCAACTTTCTCATCAAAAAGAAAATAGCATAGCCAAACAAATTACAAATGGAAAACAACACTAAACTTGAGTATCTCTCAAATATCATTCTTGTATCTCTCAAGTTAGATGCAAGAATGAACTTACCTAAGGTTAGCTAGTTGAATGAGATGTAATCTCACTATGAGTGTTGAGAAATGAGTTGTAGATTCCATCTAATCGTTTGACCCTGGTATTTCTCACCCTCTTTTGGTTACATTTTATTCCTGAAGAATTTAACATAACCTTGTCAGGTGATTCCTCAGAGGAGTTTTTCTAAGGGTTAAGTCTAGGACCTTTAGAGATTGGTTCCAAAGGATTAGAAGAAACACGTCTCCACCATCTAGACTTAGATTTTCCAGACTTATTCTCATAAACACTGGGAATGTGTATTTTTGTGGTGTAAGAATTTGCATCATTCGAAGAAACACGATTCCTGTGAGGATTTCGAAATGAGTAACCATTAAAATCCATTTTCTGAGAAGCTTGTTTTTCTGCAGGGATGAAATCCATTATAGTGGTCATTAGAGAGTTTACTCTGTCGACAGTAAAAAGAAGTAGATTTTGAAGATCAGAAATCTGTTTCTTTCTAGCAAAAAAATGATGAATATAGTGATTCTTTTTCCCACAGAAGGAACAGGTCCGTGGAGAATAAACATTAACATGAACATGTTTTAAATTCATAGCCCTATTAGAAGATTGCAAGTTATGTAAACACTTCTTAGCAGAAACTTCCTTTGGAGAACATCTCTTCATGTACTGTAATTCTGTCTGAGAATTGATCATCGGTACAGAAGAATTTCTCATTAAAACAAAGTTTTACTTTTTCAAGGATTTGCACCGTTCTTGGGCTAGAATAAGGGATGCACCTAGTTTCTCTTTTTCAACACGAAGTCTGTTTAGATCAGATGAATGCGTCTCAATCAAACATTTTTCTCTAATTGAGTCTTCTTTAACAATATTCTCAAGAACACTAATCTTTTCTGTTGAAGGGTGGTTTCTTGAATAAGTTTTTCGATATTGTTGGAGAAGGATTCAATGGTACTATAGAGTTCCCGTTCTCGGCTAAGAGACTTTTCAAATTCATCAATGAGCTGAGCATGATTATGAAAATCAATAGCCACAATAGATTTTTTGAGATTCTGGTGAAATCCATTTCAGCTTTAGATAGAATGTCAAATGTCTCATTTCTACCTCGGGATTCTGAAGAATCAGCTAAGGAGTTATACTTTGAGGCAATCCCAATACATTTGGCATAATTGAAAGCTTTGGAAGACATTTTGGTGTGCGCACCAGCAAGAGATAATCTTCCGTCCACAGAGTCAGATTGCTACAAACACAGACTTTTGAAGTCTTTAAACGTGTTTTCCTGCTCTGATACCAATTGAAAAAGCGAGGGGTCTAACAACCACACCCAATATTTCGCTTAGCAATCTGTATGGACTAACTACAAAGTATATGAAGGAGTTATATCTCAATTTCTCGATTCAATACTTACTCAAGCAAATAGAAATTTGCGAGTCTAATTGAATACAAGAGAAATTAACTTGAACGGTACCAAAGACCAATGTTCAAGTATCAATCAATTTCAAACAACAACCAAAGGTTGGATTTACCAATTGATCAATTCAACGCACAACCTGTGATATTTCAATTATATAACAAAATATAATGCGGAAAAGAAATAACACAGACACCAGAAGTTTTGTTAACGAGGAAACCGCAAATGCAGAAAAACCCAGAGACCTAGTCCAGATTGAACACACACTATATTAAGCCGCTACAGACACTAGCCTACTACAAACTAACTTCGGTCTGGACTGTAGTTGAACCCCAATCAATCTCACACTGATCCAAGGTACAATTGCGCTCCTTACATCTCTGATCCCAGCAGGATACTACGCACTTGATTCCCTTAGCTGATCTCACCCACAACTAAGAGTTGCTACGACCCAAAGTCGAAGACTTTAATAAACAAATTTGTATCACACAGAAAAGTCTATAGGAATAGATAAATCTGTCTCCCACAGAAATACCTACGAGTTTTGTTCCGTCTTTTGATAAATCAAGGTGAACATGAACCAATTGATATATCGGACTTATATTCCCGAAGAACAACCTAGAAATATCAATCACCTCACAATATTCTTATTCGACTAGCGAAACAAGATATTGTGGAATCACAAACGATGAGATGAAGATGTTTGTGACTACTTTTTATCTTGCCTATCGGAGATATTAATCTCGAGCCAATTATTCCAATTGCAGTCAACACGATAGAAACAACAAGATCAGATCGCACAACTACAGAAAAATAGTTGGGTCTGGCTTCACAATCCCAATGAAGTCTTCAAGTTGTTAACCTACAGGGTCTCGGTAGAAACCTAAGGTTAAAGGAAAATCGACTCTAGATTACACAACTAGTATCACACAAGAGGTGTGGGGATTAGGTTTCCCAGTTGTTAGAGTTCTCCTTTATATAGTCTTCAAATCATGGTTTTCAATATAAGTTACCTTGGTAACAAAGCATTCAATATCCACCGTTAGATGAAAACCTGATTAGATTCAAGCTAATATCTTTCAACCGTTAGATCGAACTTGGCTTGTTATACTTACATGAAATGTAACTTCATAAAGGTTTGAGTAACCGTACCTAAACGTGTACAAGTTGTTGGTTCAATGGTAGTTAACCATAGGTTATCCGTATGATCACTTTCATATCAACCTTATTCTTCTTTACCACAACTAGTTCAAATGATTCGGATGAACTAGTTAGAGAGTTTTTCAATTGCTTAGATCTCATAGAAGTATACAAGACACAATCGAAACAAAAACGGTTTTGATTCATTCGAATCAATTCGTGAACATTATAGCCACGGTTTGCAAAGATTGCATTCCTTAAAATATAAATGTCTTAGTTCACGAATTAAACTATTTTTAGAAAATAACCTACTTAAGTACGCATACTGGTACGCGGACTTAAGTACCCGGATTAAGTTTGTTTTCAGTTCACAAACTCCAACAGAAATTCACGGGATGTGAACTTCCGGCAGTACGCGTACTGGTACCCATACTTTAGTTTTGGTTATCCTGAGCAGCGAAGTACGCATACTTTGGATCAAGGATATTGGACTTACACACATATGAGTTGTCTCACAATGTTTATATCCAACCATGATTATGTATTCTAAACTCTCATTCCAATCATTGAAATATTCTTAGAGGACGTTATACAGTTGTTGTTCACAAACTATTTTTCGTCAAAGAGATTTTCAAGTAATTGAAACTAATATGACTTTCGTCACTAGTAAAGATGAACTTGGCCAAAGCGAAAGCTTACCAACACATATTTCGAGAAGTAGATAAGCGAGATAAACTCAGCTCGAAATAGTACATGTGTATAATCATAGTCTATATAGCAATACGACTGTTGTCTCAAGATAGGAGATAAAGTAGACTTTTGAGTGATAGATAAGTTCAAGTCTCCACATACCTTTTATTCGATGAAGTTCCACCAGTTCCTTGAGTAGTTCTTCGTCTTTGCATGATGAATGTCGTGGAGTCTAGAGCTCAACTATACTTTCTATCTTAGTCTGAAGACTTAGCTATAAGTAGACTAGAAATCAAGACTTATAGTTTTGGCAACTAAACTTGACAAACAAGGTTGAGATAGAAACGCTTGCGAGTTCGACCGAGCAGTGCTCTGAAAAGAACACACACCAAGCTTGAGATAGAAACTAAACTTAGCCAAGAAATCTCGGTTTGCGTCAAGAAGACATAAGGCACAAGCATCACCTACAACCCCACATCTGCATTCCACACGAATATATTACCATTAAGCACAAGTTCAAAAGAACTCTCCCTCATTAAATGTCATTCCTTGAAGAACAAGATGAGAGACCTTACTCTAGTCACAAGAGAAGGATTCTCTTGGACTTTAAATTTATTCGCCAGTTACGAACAAAATAAATTTGTATCCAAAAATTTCTCTCGTCTCCCCAGTTACAAACAAAGAAGTTAAAAACAACGGTCTTAATGTTAGAGGCACTAAGATAAAAGATTTTCGTGAGAAAAATCATCAACAATAACTTTTCATTACGCCAGTTACGAACAAGAGAACAATTAGTGTGATATGACTAAACATAAGAATTATAACTTCTCTATCCATGTAGGAACGTAGAGACTAAAGTTCACCACCTATTCCTTAGCGACGACGTAATAAAGGAAGTAAGTTGATCCCTAAAGAACATCTTACGGAATCCTGGCAGTTTATTCACAAAAGTGTAACCGTGGAGAGATCAAAACTGCAATTCTCAAAATAGTTTAATCCTTTTGCAAGAGTGAAAGAGCTTAAACTATGAGAAAAAAAGGAGATATATCTCAAAATATGAGATATATGTTCTAATCACCAAAGAATGATAACACCGAAAAAATGTCACAAAATAAGCAATACATATATATAATCCATGAACATTAGGTATTGCAAGTCATCTTCGAAAATAAAATTTAATAAATAAACTTTGAGCATGCAAGATGATAATATTTGGAATAACTAATGTAACACATAAAAACTACTTTAAAAACTAGTGTTCCTCCTTAAACAATAAGAACAAAATTCCTACAAGAATTTAACTAGTGAAAACATCTTTGAAGAAAGCTTGGTCATTCCCGAACTCTTCATCATCAACTGAAATTGGAACATAAGTTTTATGAAGAAGAGCATTATATCCTTCAAACCTGCTTGGATGTCGTTTGAAAAGTGCTTCTTGAATCTCGAGAGATTTCTGCAAGATGTTTTTAAGACTCTGCACTTTCATCTTGGTCTTCTTAAGCTCCTCAAGAATATTTGCAAACTTTTGCTGATTCGAGCGATTTTTCCTAGGCTTCTTTACGTACTTCCTTTTCTCGTAAAAAGTGAATCTTTCTCCTTGGGATAGGAATTCTCAACACTTTTGTTGTGGAATCAACAATCACAGGTGTAGAGATTTCACCAGAAGAGATCATACTTGAGGACACCATAACTCAAAGACTTTTGAGTATATAATTCGAGTAAAACACGAATATATAGACCCCCAAGACCACTTTTAGATTTGGATAAATTCAAAAAATAGTGAAATAATAAAAGGAGACTAAACAACCACAATATAGAATCTGACTGACCTCTTAAGAGAAGAGTCCGTTCACGAACCAAAAATCAAACTAAAAAGGTAAAATACGATTTTTCCCTTTCTTAAAGTTTGTACATGGGTAAATCTTTTCACTTACTTGAAAGATAATGTGAAAATAGCAAACGTAATAGTTTCAAGACATAAAATTCTTTGAATATGCAAGTCACTTTAACCTTTTCAAGTCAGTTTCCTTGCGGAATTAATGAGAACAAATTTTAACCGTATAACGAACTACCCAAGTCAAAAACCAGGAAAATATCTGGGCAAGATTCAATGGAGCAAGGCTCAACATGAACTATCGTTATTTTCGTTTGTCATGACATCATAAATACTCAAAAGAGTTTTAAACTTGAGTCTGTGATAAAAAGATGAAAATTCAAGTAATAAGATCAAGACACAAACAAGAGAGTTTGTCCAAAATCCCTTGGAGATGTACAATTCTTTTCTCTTTTCAGGGCACATGAGACAAAAAAAACACCTTTTTCCAACACAATTAATTTGTGTTAGGGTGAGCATCAGTGATCTCACCATTTAATTCCTGCATGGGTTTATCAATCTCCATTTTTATCGATCGCTTAGATCTTGATCTCTTCTTTCCTTTTGGATAATCCTTTTCCTTAGAAACAACACCACTTTTAGAAGAAGAAAAGGAAACAGAGTTACATACCTTAGTCGTTTTTGGCTTTTGGAAGATTTTATGCACATTTTTCAAGCGACTAGCCCTCCTTTGTAGTTTATTGACGTACCTTACTTTCTACTTGTACTTGAAATTTTTTTGAAGTTCATGACCTTCCTTAGTGCAGCAAGGACAAGATCAGTTTGGAAGAGATTTAGGAACACTTCCAATTTCAGCTGACAGACACACCAAAAATGTATTTGAAGAATCAAGAATATGATATTCAGATAAGGTAAAATCTATTATATCCTCAAAAGTTATAGATGAGGGATCTTCAAATAGCTTGTGAATATTGATGTAAGTATCACTACTTTAATCATGATTTGCTATTTCAGCTAGAAGTGCTATGCTTGAACTTGCTTTTTCTTCTAAATCATAATGATTATTAGTTTCATCAAGAGTTGCAACAAGACCTTTGTTGCCAGTTTATTTTTGTCGATTTGGACACTCATTAGCAAAGTGACCGAAACCTTTACACTTGAAGCACCGTGACATATCCTCACCGTCACTTTCATCATCAACCTTTTTAGGGGTAATACGATCGTGTGGTTTGGCAGATGATGACGTACGATCTCTTGAGAAACGTTTATTCCTCCTTTTAAGAATATCTCTAAACTGTCTTGTAATGAGAGAAACCGAATTTTCAAGACTTCATGTGACAATTCGTTAACAAGCTCTTTCTCAGAGATGCCAACACTTTCACTTTTAGCAAGTGCATTAGTGTTCTTAAGTGCTCTGAGCACAATAAATTTATTAGTTTTAGTTTGATGTTCATGGTCAAAGATCTTTTACTTTCTAACAAGCATGCTTCTGGAAAGTGTAGTAAAATCGCTTCCTTCAGTAATGGTATGTTTCTTAGACTCGTATCGAGCTGGCAAAGATCTCAGAATTTTCATCACAATATCCCTTTCAGGATAGTATTTCTTAGTGAATAACAAGCGTTCACTATTTATAAAAATTTGTAATTAAATTCCTCAAATGAACCTTCATCAGCCATATGAAGGTGTTCCCAGTCAGAAGTTAGGTTTTGAAGCCTTACTTCCTTCTCTGCGGAATTCCCTTCAAATACGGTTTCTAAGATATCCCAAGCATCTTTTGATTTAGTTCACGTAGACACATGATGTTGAAGATCTTGGCTTATGGCATGGATAATGGCCTTTAATCCATCGGAGTTGTATTTAGCATCTTTGATTTCTTCATCGGCATATGCCTCTTTGACTTTAGGAACAACAATTGCTCCTTCTCCAACAATTGGAGCATTATATCCTCTTCCATGTCCGAAAGTCACGAGCTTGTAAGAAGGAAAACATAGCAGTTTTCCACCATAAGTAACTTGTGCCATCGAAGGTTGGCGGTATGTTAATCGATATTGCGCTCTTGTCCATAATACAGATCGCTTCGAACACAGATTTATTAGGTCTAACAATGTTCGCTTGCTATGATACTAATTGAAAACGCAGGGGTTACCAAATACACCCAACTTTTTCGTTCGACAACTTGTATAGACAAAACTTCATACATTAGCAAGTAGACCAACTTAATTTGACCGACACATTTTTTTATCTGATTAATCTCAATTCTATATATTGATAGTGGTCATCTTTGTACTTATTATGGTGTTTTATGTGCATGTAGGAATTTTTGAAGAAATAAAAACTTGTGGAAAAAGTTACTCGAAAAGTGGTATTTGAACCTCCGGAGAAAATCACTAAAGGCACCCTAGATATGCGCTAAAGGCACCTAGGAGTTTTACTATTTACAGCCCAAAATTACTTCATGTAGCTCACAAATGATATTTGTACCCCCAATTGCTAAAGGGACACCGTAAATGAATAAGGGGAGGTAATTTTCTTCCCAATTTAAATTTAGTTTTGGCGGGAAAATCAGTTTTAAGACAACGAAATTAGGGTTCGAATTTTGGAGATGTTGTAGGGAGATTCAATCATTGTTGGACCTTTTTGGGCTAGACAGGCTTGGTATGGTGATTTGATTCGACAAAATTGGGCTAGATAATCGGATTTTGATAAAACAGGGAAGATATTTTATTTCGGGTATGATTTTCTATATTTAGGTAAATTGTGTGTGGTTGTAGCAATTTTAAATCCATCAGAAGCATGTACTCAACATATTTAGGTGTGTAAGCTTCAAAACATCACGTGAAAATAACCAGTAGACGCATGAAAATGTTAAAAAGGAAGAATATCCCCGTGAAAAGAAAGAGATTTGTTTGGAGTTATTACAAAGATTTTCTCAGCCTATTGAGTATAAAAGAGGTGTTGGCGTCGAAGAGAAGGGGTATTGAGAGTTTGGGGAAGTTGAGAGAGCCGGAATATGAAAAATCAGAGGTTGCAGGAACACTGTTTCTGCTGGTGCAGTAAAGAACACGAAGAACATTTGACTACCCTGAACCGTCGTTCTTCAACAGTGTTTGCGAAAGAAAATTTGTAACACCAGCATTCAAATCTGCAACGTTTAATTCAAAATTACAAAACTTAGGGTTTGCCCTGTAACAGAAACTCTGCAATGCTTATAAATGTTGCATATTCCCTTATGTACACTTTTTCTTCTTTTTAATCAGCTTTTGAGTTGTGAACAATTATTTTGAACGACTAATTAATATGAGGAGCTATTTTTCCAAGATTTGTGTGGTAATTTTAATTAATTAATTATTGTAATTCTTTTTATGATTGTGATTTCTTTTGATAGAGCATGCTTAGCCTAGGGTTTTGATTTTCTATACTTTTGATTTACAATTGTTATTCTAAAAATCTAATTGTTACAATATATTAGAATCACTTTGAATGTATGAGTTGCATGAATATTATTGATTGAATCACATAAAATTGGAAACTAATGGAATCCTGAGTCTCGGTATTTTACAATCTTGATACCAACTTTAAATTGGTTTTTTTTTATTTAATTTTATAAATTTAAAATGAAAATTACAATCTCTACAAGTCCGAGAATCAAACTTCTTATTACCACTTTCTACAACACATCAATGATCCTTGAAAATATGTATATAGAGTTTAAATCCCAACCTCTACTCAATCAGTATATGTATAGACACAAGGTCCGTTAACCTGATTGTTAAGCAGAGTACTTGGACGATATCAAAAATCAATATCCAAGATCAATCTATTCGTATCCAAATTATCGAATCAGAATACTTTCAAGTGGTTAAACTTGTTATCTATCTTTCAAGATACGAATTCTACAAGAAACAAGTCTCGTAACCGATTACAACTAAGCGGACATATATACTTAGATTGAATACGTACAAACATGTGCAGATCCAATTATAACGATAAATAATATAATGCGGAAAAGTAAAAACACAAGACACCGGAAATTTTGTTAACGAGGAAACCGCAACAGCAGAAAAATCCCGTGACTACGTCCAGATTCGAATACTACACTGTATTAAGCCGCTACAGATACCAGCATACTATCAGACTTCGGACTGGAATGTAGTTGAGACCGAATCCACCCTCCAAACGATTCATCTACAGTCCTTACGTCTCTTAAACCTCTCAAGGCTCTATGCACTTGATTCCCTTAGCTGACGTCCTTTATAGACTAAGAGTTGCTTCAGCCGAAGTGAATACTTTTGATACCAATCTACCTTATAAGCCTATTTGATTTTCGTTAAGATCAAATATCAAGGTAGGAAAATTTGTTTCCAATAGACAAAGCTAGCAAACCTCAAAAATACTGAACTTAAGATTCCCGAAGAGCAACCTAGATTCTTAACCACCTGTCAAGAACGATCTTCAAAAGATCAACTAAGATTGGTTTTCAGATATCTATCTTGAGGAATCACAAAGTCTGAGATGAAGAGAACTTTGCAATTTCTATCTATCATTCCAGAAAGAGATTACGAGAACCTCGATAACAGAAAAGCAAGATCAGGATTCAAGAATTATCAAGGTAAAAATAGTCGGACATGGCTTCACGAATCCCCAAAGAGAAGTCTTTTAGTCCTAGACCTTATTATGTTTCTCAGAGGAACCTAGGTCAATAGAGGACGACTCTAGAATCAACTAGGACAAAAAAACGTCAGGATTGATTTTCCCAGTTGATAGAGCATCTCTATTTATAGTTTTTCCAAGACCAGGGGTTGCTTAGAAATCAAGCTAAGATAACTTGAGAATCAAGTAAATTCTATACTCAAAAAATACAATACAAGAATATACACTTAGGTCCGGTTACGAAATCGTGTAAAATGACCACTCGGTTTGGCAAGTTATATAAAGAACCAAAAGCAATTTGATATTCATTTAAACACTTAAAAGTTTAATTATGATGCATACACACAAGTGTTGTAAGTGATCAATGAAGTCTTAGAAGTTTTAAGAGAGTTCTAGTGATGCTAAACATATTATGAAATTAAGTCTTTAAGCATATACTAAAATATAAACTGGGAAAGTTGGTACAAAGATTTTCCAACCGTAGGGATTTTTCACGAGTCAGGGTGTTACGGTTCGTCAACCCTACAAGACTACCAAACTCAGTTGACAACAGTTCTTGAACCGGGTTCGCCAACTGCTAGCATATTAATCCATCTTTGAAAATTCAGTTCACCACGGTTTGCCAATCGGGTTCATGAACAGTTCCTGACCGAATTTGCGGTTTGCGAACTGGTTCGCCAACCTTCCTGTATTTCTGAAACTCAGATATCTATGGTTTGCAAACTGGTTTTCCAACCTACCCTAAGTAGAAATATCAGTAAGTTCAATATGTCTCTTTTATGATGTTTGAAACATTCCCAAATGATAAAATCATTTGCATGGAAAATTTTCAATTGATCCACGAATTAATTCATAAAACTAATATTGTTAAGTACCTTTTAACATATTTTCTTAGAATCATATTTCGAGATCTTTCACAAGACAAGATTGAGTCGAAATTTCTTCTTTGTAAATCTACTAAAAGTCATACGACACGGTCTCATAAGATAGAATGGTTCGGGCTTCACATACCTGATACAGAGGTTCTCCAAATGTCTTCGTCGACTTTAGTCTTCAAAGGTGATGTTTGATACTCAACTACAAATTCTAACCTAGTCTGAGACTTGAGTTATTAGTTTTGATCACCTAAAAGTGTTTTCTCGACTCCCAAGATTTTAAGCAACCCCTGGTCTATGAAACTCTAAATAGAGATGCTCTCTTAACTAGGAATTCAATCCCTGACACTTGTGTCGTCCTCTATAAAATTAGGTTTCCTCTGAGAAACATAAATATGTCTACGACTAAAATACTTCGCTTTGAGGGTTCGTGAAGCCAGGTCCGACTATCTTTGCCTTGATAGTTCGTGTATCTTGATCTTGCCTTTCCGTTATCAAAGTTTTCAATTACAAAATTGATATATTCTATTTTGGATAGATTTTAACGTATGTTCATGTTTATATTGATCTTAATGATTTAGCGTTCAGTTTGTTTTAAATACATAGTAAGATAATTTCATGTATCCGTTTTGGTTATGGTTTTCAGGTCTAAGAGAAGTTGATTTGTTGTTTGCAAAAAGAAGAAACATAAATTATTCGTTTATCTTAGTGGACTTTTTGTTCAAAAAAAAATTGGTTGGAGTTAACGTGTGTGTACTGGTTGATACTATTTTTGTCATATATCCTGCTCTATCAAGCCTTGCATGTTTTCTTATTTGATTGATTTCAAAAGAAAAGTAATAGAAGTAATTTTGTTGCCCTTTGTTTTGGAAACATTACCTTTCCTTACTGCTTTGGACCTTTGGGGGCTTTTAGGTTAAAGTGGGTATCAAGCAGCTGGTGGTCACGCCCTTTTTGAAGGAAATTTTAGTGTTTGATTTATTACTTGTGCAAATTCTAACCGTTGAAATACCGATGTATTATAACTTTGTGGGTTGTTTTATTCGTTTAACCATTCTAATTCATATATACCTACTGTTCCTATATGTCTTTGAACAAACTTATCCTTTGATTGGTTGTAGATGGATGCCATTGCATTTGGAATTGGTGTTTGAGCGTCATAAGAAAATTTTGTTATATCGTTGTATACATTTTTATTTGACTAACGTTGTGTTTTATAAAATTTTACCGTCTACTTTCTGACAATTTTGGTGTGCTTAGCTGGATGAATTTGCTATATTCCATAATCTTCATACTATACATCTTTCCCTATGTATCCTTATGATTTTGGTTTCGCGAACTTATTGCTCCGAACGTTTTACAACTTGATTTTTCTTGGTTAACTTCTTTGTTCTTATCTAAAATAAAATGAACTATTTTTTTTACCGTATGGTCTTAACTTTGACTGATCTTGTAATCTTCTACTAGTTAAGCTACCGTGAATCTTTAAAGTAGTTTCCAATAAAGAAATATGATTGCTGATTATGCCACTTAATTAATGCTTGTGGATTTAACGACTCATACATAACTACAAAGACACTGTAATGTATTTAATGATTGATAAGCCTTGATAAATACATTAAGAGATGTAAATGAGTTGAAAGGTTACGGGTTACCAAAAATTATTATCAGTAAATATAAAAATTACTGTTTGTAAATAAAATATTTAAAGAAGTAGAATTAATGATAACCTTTGGTTAGGGAGATATTAGTCGATTGTCTGTTTAGTGAATTTGGGTAATCTACTTGTTAAGAGGCCAGGCTTGTGAGTTCTGGTGGGCAATAGGCGTGTATGTTGATGTGTATATCGAGATGTATTTCTTGAGATTTGGTATCCATAATAGCTATGTTGCTTATGAATAACGATGTTGACACGATATCCATTATGCATGTGAGCATCCACCATATATTGTGTTGGAAACCTCAAGTATTTAAGGAATTGTTGAAAAGTCTATTTAAGAAAACGAATTGTGTGAAATCTCTAAAAGGAAAGTTTACAAGTTTGGAATGAATCTAAAGAAATCGCCATTAATATTTGACTTAACAAAAGTTAATAAAAATGTCCAAAAAAAAATTTAAAAAAAATTAATTATTTAAATTGGAAGTGTAATCGAGTAAAAGTTTCAAATAAAAATCAGTAAAATATTAAAAGTAAAATTTTGAAATAAAAATTAATAAATTATTAAAAGAATGTAACTGCTTAATTATGCTTTTGTCGGATCGTTTGGTTTGTTTTCTGTTGCACTATATTATTTTTGAAAATTTCCTACTGAGCTATTCTGCTCGCCCATTGTTCCTATTTTTCTACAAAGTAAAAGAAATGCTAACAGTAATGAAAAATTATACTATAACACTGGGATTTGGGCATCGGTTTTTCGATATAGTCAATGTATTGTTTACTTGAATTTTCAATCGTAACCTATTTTGTAAATATTATTTAATTACTATTTATAATATTTTTTGGATTTTCTTCTGTAATTCTAGAGTATTCTTATTTTAACAGGAAAAATATGAACCTACAATAGTGGTCGTGTGGTTCTGGACTCGGTTCTAGTGCCAGAGTTCGCGGGGTGTCACATTGAATCATGCTTCTATGCCCACCTTTATTAGACTTACGCCTTCGAGGCTATCAACTACTTGATCAATAGATTTCCTACACCAATTTTGGGTAATTGTACTCCTCTTAAGACTCTTTACTCAATGACTCCAGATTATGTTTTTCTAAAAATCATCGAATGTGCATGTTATCCATGTCTTAGACACTATAACCAAAATAAGTTGGATAATAAGTCTATCATATGTCTCTTTTTTGATATAGTGCTACGCACAAAAGATAATAGTGTCTCTATCTACCCATATTTTTTTCCCTACTTTTGTTCAATTTCCTTCCATTACATCTATGTCACTTGATTCACCACCACCCATTGCCTCTATTCAATTACCACCTCCTATACCCCCTCCAGCTCCTCCACCCTTACCAATACTTGTTGTGGAGCCACATCCTGGTGGACCAAAATGCCCATGTCAATTTTCCAGTTCATGTAGCTGTTTCTCATCCAATGCAAACCAGAAGCAAGAATGGTATCTTCAAGCTAAAGGTGTTACTGATATTTCATCTGTAGATTTAGAGACTGTCACTACTTTTGTTGAGACCACCAAGAAACCCGTTTGGAGAAAGTTTATGTGTAAGGAGATGGATGCTTTGTAAAAAATAGGATATGGGAGCCAGTTCCTTATAAACCTGGTATGAATGTTGTAGGTTGTAAGTGGGTTTTTAGAGTTAAAAGGACTGCAGGTGGATCTTTTGAGACCTAAGGCCATATTAGTAGCTAAGGGATTTAATCAAGTTGAAGATCTTGATTATCAGGATACTTTTAGTCCCTTGGTAAAACCAGCTACTACCAGACTTGTGATTTTTATTGCTTTGTTTAAAGGATGGACTATTAGGAAGCTTGATGTGAAGAGTGCATTTCTTCATGGTTTTCTTAATGAGGAGGTTTATATGCAGCAACCACTAGGCATTGTGGACAAGGATTTTTATAATCATGTATGTGAAACTAAGAAATATATATATATGGTCTTAAGCAGGAACCTATGACCTAGTTTGAAAGGATAAGTCAGTTCTAGTTACTCAAGGTTTTGTCTCCTCCAAGACTAATACTTCTTATTTTTACAAAGTCACATTTGTTATCTCTTTCTAGTTCTCATCTATGTTGATGCATGATACCCTAATAACTGGCAGTTCTGCATCAACCATTCAATATCTCATTGCTGCTTTGAGTTCTGAATTTGCTATTAACGATCTTGACCTTCTTTATTTTTTCTTGCGCATTCAGGCCACTTATAGTGGAGCTGGTATACATCTAAGTCAACAGCAATATATTAACAATTTCTTGAGAAAAATAACATGTAAACCGCAAAGCCAGTCTCTACTCCAATTATTGTTCGTAACGCCCACTCTACTCTTCAGAGCTTCTTTGGGTTCAAGCTTAATTGTAGAAACTTCATTTTTCTTCAGATATCCCTCATGCTTTGTGGTGGCATAATATGGGGGATACTTGTCTTTCTGCAAATCCTAGATTTTGCAACAGAATAAAGCATGTGGAAATTGCATTAAGCTTTAATAGAGAATTGGTGTGGCTACTCAAGCTCTTGAAGTTAGGCATGTCTCCACTACAAAACAACTTGATGATGCTCTGACAAAAACCTAATCTTCTCCAAATTTTTTTATTTCTAAGAGACGACCTCAATGTCTTTGTTCCAAATGTGATTGGCTTGGGGGAGCATTGTTAGCATAGTGTGATATGTGTCAGTGACATGTGTGACAATGGCATTTTTGTTAATTAGTTATTAATTTCTGCTAGTCATAGTATAGTCTTGGTTAAGGGGAAATCGTGTTGACTGACTCTCTTATTTATGTTCTCTATAAATTTGTCGTGCATATCCACATTGATTTTAATCAAGAAAGATAATCAGGGTTTTGTCCACCAACTTAGAGCTTCTGACACTGAACCAAAATGCGGTGCTCTGTATGCATGTACAACATGGCAACCATGTTTTTGTCTAGTGAGAGTTTCAAAATACAAGTTATTTACAATAGTATGAGCTAGGGTAATACTGTTAATATTTGGTTTCTTTATAGTTTTGTGTCAGTTAAATGTCATGGACAAGAAACAAGTTGTTGAAGAAAGGATCAACCATTAATTATTTCTTTCGCAGAATAGCACATGCGTAACCGTTTCTTCAACAAACTATCATACCCCATTGTGACTACGTGTAACTGAAATCAAGTGCACTAGGAAAATGGCAGTTAAAATCTGTTTGAGTTAGTTATTTTTGTTCAAATTCAGGTTTAATTTTAATGAGTTGTTAATCTTGGACGTGGTAGATGCAACCACGTGTAGGGATATTCTCTTGAAGGGTTTAAGTTTTAGGGTTTTGTGTTGCTATTTAATTCTAAGTTGATTGTAAGGATAAGACATTGAATAAGAAACTTAAAATTGAGGCCGCACTCTGTTAAGTTTGGAATTACCCTAGCTCTTTATTCTATCATTGTTACTCTGATTTACTCATTATTCTGTCAAGATCAATCTGGTGCTTCACAGTTGGTATCATCCAAGGGATTTTTCATTCTCTCAAAAATGAATGGAGGTCCATCGATTAAGGAAGTTGACGCTATAACCAAAGATCTTAAAACATTACCTAAAAATCTTACAGAAATACAGATCAAAAATACGTTAGCTCATGCTGAAGCAACTAAGAAACATGTTGAGTTTTGAATAAACTAGTTTCTCTACTTGAAGACAATACGTACAAGTTTGCAGCACTTATTGATCAGGTTTCCAGATGTACATTAAATACACCTCTTGTAATTTTACCAATACCTCCATTTTCTGGAAAAACAGCTCACTCACAAAACACCTTTCAGTTAGGAAGTCACTCAAATTCTACCTTCAAAACCCCTAAAATAAAGTTTGCTAAATTTAACGGTGACCATCATGGAAGCTGGATCCATAAAAGTGAGAGATTTTTTCAGATAAATAAATTGGAGGAAGCAAAGAAAACAAAGTTTGCTTCGATGTACTTAGAAGGTAAAGCTGATTCATGGTACTTGGATTTCTAAACTGGTAAAGATCTAATACATTGACCTGTATTTGTTGATCCCATTTGTGGTCATTTTGAGAATTTAGCAAATGATAACCGTGTAGGATGCTTTAATAAATTGTATCAATTAACTATTGTGGAGGAGTATTATGAAAAGTTTGAATAGCTCAAAGCTCTAGTTCTTAATAAAAATCCTTACTTTACAGAGGAATACTTTGTGTTGAGCTCTCATTAGTGGGTTATAGATGTTATTAGAAATTCTGTTGATATACATAATCCAACATATGTCTCAAGCCTTTTTTTCTAACAAGATTGCAATAAAGTTCTCTCACATTTCAACAACAACAACAACCCAAATCTTCAACTTATAAAGCATCAACCACTTCAACTTATTTTTTTCCTAAATTCTCATCAGCTATACAAAACCCACGACATCCTTCACTCTACCTGTATCAACTTCTCCAACTTTATCTACACCTTTTTTCACATCTGTTACCAACCCTCCACCTTACATCCCACCCACTAGGCTTCTCACACAAGAAAAACAAAACCAAAGACAAGCTCAAGGCCTTTGTTACAATTGCGATGGCCAATATAAGCTAAGCCACATATGTAAGTCACAAAAATTGTTCATGATAGAAGCTGATGAAGAGGATGATCTGCTTGAATAATCTACATTAATTGAACCTCCATATGATACTCTCTCACTGGTATGATAAGTGCTGATAGAATTCGAATTCCTGGTTTTATTAATAAACAAGAAGTTACTATTCTAGTTGACACAGGCAGCACTCATAGCTTCATTGATTCAGCACTTGCAACTAGACTAGATTGTGAAGTATATCCAACAGCTCACATGTTGGTCACATTAGCTAATGGGGTCAGAACTACTAGCACTGGTGTGTGCAATAATTTACATTGGCAAATGCAAGGTCGGGATTTTATTGGAGACTTAACACTTCTTCCTCTAGGTGGTTGTGACATTATTTTAGGTGTTGATTGCCTAAGAACCTTAGGAGATGTTGTGTTTAACTTATCCAACCTTTCCATTTCCTTTATACTTAATGGTCAGCACCCCACGCTTCAAGGGATTACATCCAAACCATCACTCACGATGATGAGTGGAAACGAAGTAAATAAATTTCTCAAGAGGAACATACCAACATTTGTGGGCCAATTTTTCACATTTCTGCAACACCTATACAATCTGACAAACCTATTGAAATTCAATACCTCCTTGTTGAGTTCCGAGATGTCTTCTATGAACTCACTCAACTTCCACCCCAAAGAATTTCATATACTTCTATTGAAGAAAAATAGAAAATACTTGGAGGTTCTGTGTGGATTATAGGAAGCTCAATGACATCACTATTAAAGGTAAATTTCCTATCCTCGTTATTGATGAATTACTAGATGAATTGCATGGTTCTAATATTTTTACTAAGTTGGATTTGAGGTAAGGTTACTATCAAATAAGGGTTCATGTTCCAGACATCCCTAAGAGTGCATATAGAACACACCATGGACATTATGAATTCAAAGTCATTCCATTTGGTTTAACCAATGTACCTGCAACCTTCCAAGCCTAGATCAATTCTATTTTTGGACCATATCTTAGAAAATTTGTTCTTGTTTTCTTTGATGACATCCTAATTTATAGTGCCAACCTCACAGAGCATATTCAACATCTTTTATTAGTTCTTGTATTACCAAGACAACACCAATTTTTTGCAAAACACTCAAAGTGTTGTTTTGCACAATCCTCATTACAATACTTGGGTCATATTATTACTGTTGAAAGGGTAGCAACTGACCCTGAAAAGATGCATTGCATGCAATCTTATTCCATTCTAACTAAATTGAAGCAGTTAAGAGGGTTTCTAGGGCTCACAGGTTACTATAGAAAGTTTATTAGGGGTTGTGGCACCATCTGCAAACCTCTAATTGACCTACTTAAAAATAATTCCTTCAATTGGTCTCCCCTTGCATTAGAGACTTTCAATTCACTTAAGACTGCAAGTGCAATATGTACTTCACCTGTCTTAGAATTGCATGATTTTTCTAAACCATTTGTGGTAGAATCTGATGCTTGTTCTACTGGTATGGCATCTATTCTTATGCAAGAAGGTAGAGTTATTGAATTTTTCAGCAAACCTCTAGGTCATAAATCTTTGGGATTTTCCACTTACGAAAAGAAATTGCTAGTTGTGGTGATGACAGTTACAAGATGGATACACTACCTCATGGGCCACCATTTCTTCATCAACGCATATCAACGGAGCATTAAGTATTTTGTGGACCATAAGATCACCTCAGTACTACAGTAAAAATGGTTGATGAAGTTATTAGGGTTTGATTACACAATCCAGTACAAAAAGGGCCTTGAGAATAAGCTGCAGATGTATTGTCTAGAATACACTCAGATGCCTCCACTGCCAACTGCAACATTATAGACATGTCTACACCAACTTGGGATCAAGATATCATTCAAAGTTATGATCAAGACACTTTAGCCACTACATTAATTCCTCAACTCTTGGTCAACTCCATCTCAGTTTCACATTTTTTTCTTCAAGAAGGCATCTTAAGGTAGAAAGGGAGAATTTATGTGGGGGATGCACATAATTTAAGAACAAAATTTTTGGAATCTATCAATTCTTCTGCAATAGGTGGCCACTCAGGAATACAAGGCATCTACCAAAGAGAAAAGAGTTATTTTTAATGGAAATGGCTCAAGAAGGACACCACACTTTTTGTCAGCAATTGTGACACTTGCCAAAGAAATAAGGCTGAGCAGTCACACCCAACTGGTCTTCTACAACCTCTACTAATCCCATCTCAAGCATGGCAGCACATGTCTATGGACTTCATTGAAGGCTTGCCATAATCTAACAAAAAAGAGTCATCATGGTGGTTGTTGATAAGTTCACTAAGCATGGACACTTCATTGCCCTGGGCCACCCTTATACTGCTAAAATTGTTGCTTAGGCGTTCCTGCATTACATCTTCAAGTCACATAGGTTACATGCTTCCGTAATTTCTGACAGAGACAAGGTATTTTGGCAAGAACTTTTTAGGTCCTTGGGAACTAGATTACACCTGAGTATTGTCTACCACCCAAAAACATATGGGCAAGCTGAAAGTGAATTCATACTTGGAAGGATATTTGAGGTGTATGACAGGATATAAACCTAAGAATTGGTCCAAATGGCTTTCACTTGTTGGTGGTGGGTTACCCGTCATAACTTGCAAATTACGGCCCTAATTCATATGTAATCCTAATGTCACGACCAGTGGCGCCATGGTGGCACAAACGCTGCATGATAAAGATACTACCGTGCATAGGCAAAGAAAAACTCTCTCGGACATTTAGTAAACACACTTGTATTCTTCAAAAATCTAACCTTTTTTCTTTAAAAAACAAAAAAAAAAAACAAATTGGTTGAGAAACATGATGGCAAGCAGCAGATTTTTTTTATAAGAGTACTGTATTGAAACAAGGGATACAAGTAAGCACCTGAATCTTGCCACTGGAGGAACCTGTATAAAGCATTTCTCCTTCAGAATCTGATGCCAAACTTGTGATTTTTGAGCTTTCTCTTCCACCCCCTGTTTTAATGGAAGCAACTCTAACAAGTCATTCTCTTAAATAGACATCAGTTATTCCACTTTTAGTTCCTATAAAAACAAAATCATTGTTGGCAGTTATGCAGTGGATGTCGGATCCTGTTGGTAAGGTTGCAATTACTTCCTTTGTTGAGAGCGAGAACACCTGCAATTCAAGTTGATTTATATCTTAGTACAAATTACAGAAAATGATAATGTATGGTTTTGTTCGGACAGTAGAATGATGAATGTTCTGATAAAATTGTTAGAGAAATACCTTTCCGGCTGTGCCATCGACTGAAGAGCCACCAGCAAAGAGGAGATCACCATGAACATAAAGGGCATGCATGGCCTGTTTCCCCAAGAGCTTTTTAGTCCCAGAAAAAAATGTAGCTTTTTAGTCTCACAAAAAAGGTTAGATTTATTGGGCGGGTTGGTGGGTCGGTTCGGGTGAAGGAAGTCCCTACCCGCAACCGACCCAACATACGGTGGGTTTTCACGTGCCTCACCCATAGTCGACCCATACCTAGGTGGGTCGGTTCGGGTACGGGTATTTTTTGACGGGTGTGGGTCGGGTCGGCGGGTCGAGTCGGTTATGTGCAGCCCTAAGTGGTGGTATAACACAAATTATCATTAGAGTTTAAAGATAACACCTTTCACTGCTATCTATGGTTATTCACCTCCACACTTGGCTTTTCCTAATGAAGTTACACCATCATTGGCTGATGTTGAAGACTACTTGAAGGATAGGAAAGCTATGCTGGACTTCTTGAAGGAATCTCTTCATCAATCACAAGAGAGGATGAGAGTATTTGCTGATAAAAAGAGAATTGATCGACCTTTTGAAGTGGGAGACTATGTTTTCTTAAAGCTCCAACCATGTAGACTGTCTTCCATGGCTGTGAAAAGAAATTTTAAATCGTCTTCAATATACTATGGACCCTTCATGGTTCTTAAGAAGATTGGTGCAGTTGCTTATCAGTTGGACCTTCCTGTCCAGTCCAAAAGTCACAATGTGTTCCACGTTTCACAGTTAAAGAAGAATATAGGAGCTACAGCCACCACCTTGCCCACCTCGCCGGTAGTCAAGGAAGAGGGTGAAATCATCTTAGTTCCAGTGGCTGTTTTGGGTTACAGGCAAGACATTCGTCAAGGTAACTCAGTTCTTCAAGCCCTTATTCAATGGTCACATACAAACCCTGTTGATGCCACGTGGGAGGTTATTACGAATGTGGAGGCATACTTCCCAAAATTTCGTCTTTGAAGACAAAGATCGTCTGAAGAACGGGGTATTTGTCATGCCCTATTGTGACTGCCTGTAACTGAAATCGGGTGCACTATGCAGTTAAACTCTGTTAGAGAGCTAGTTATTTTTGTTCAAATTCATATTTAATTTTAATGAGTTGTTAATCTTGGACGTGGTAGATGCAACCACGTATAGGGCTATTCTCTTTTAGGGTTTAAGTTTAGGGTTTTGTGTTGCTATTTAATGCTAAGTCGATTGTAAGGATTAGGCATTCAATAAGAAACTTAAAATTGAGGCTGCGCTATGTCGAGTTTGGAGTTACCCTAGCTCTCTATTCTATCATTGGTACTCTGATATACTCATTGTTCTGTCAAAATCAATCTGGTACTTGACACAAACGTAGATCCCTTTCATCGTTCCATTTCATCGTTTTTGGTTCGACTCTGGCAAATCGTATGCACTTTCTTAGATCAAATGGCAATAATGCAATTGTTATGAATAAAAGTAAACTGAACTAGAAAATGGAAAAATATAACGCAATAGGAACATCAATCATCATCTTCGATCTCAACTCACAAATAATGAGTTGTTAATCAGGAAAATCAAAAAGGTTCAAGGCATAAATTGCCCATTGTTATGTCAACATATGAAAGCCTTGGGCCTTAAAACATAAGATGCTTCATTTAACTCTTAATTAGTAAAAGCACAAAGATCGACAATCATACCTGCCTTCCCAGCACTCTTCAGCAACCTCCCTCATCTTCCTATATGTTTCTGACTGCATGCGAAAAATGAAAAAGCCTAGTTCACAGAACAATGATTAGATTCAGGCACAAATGTAGTTATGACTTGCACATCTTTTTCAGATATTCCTTTTTCTACCTGCTTACAGCCTCTAGGACCCTTGACAGATCTGGATCATTAGATAGGTGAAGATAATGTATCGCTTCTCCTGCATGCAAAAATAAATAAAACGAATGTCTGAATCTGCGAAATCTTAAATGAATCTATCCAGTGTTCAGTTACCGGTATTGATTCGGGAAAGGGTGAAATCATTAACGTTCTTGAATATATTTAGCCTTCTATGGTGGGAAAACTTAGTCCACTCACAAAATAAGGCGCCTATTTCTGGTCAACCAACCATTTTTTTTTAAACCAAACAAAATCTCTCCAAAGTCGCCTATCCATGCACTCTCCATCAACCTCGCCTTCTTCCCCGATGATCCAATCAATGTCTTTTCTGTCGTCCCAAACTATACCTTTCTCTTTTTTCTCTCTCTTCTCTCTGTTTCTGCCATTTTCTTCTCTGTAACTCTGGGCTCCGACAGAGAAAACTACACAAAAACGTATCAATCATGGAAGCAGAAAGAGTCGAAGATGTAGACGGAGATGTATTAGCATCACTATCAACAGTACCGCCGCGTCGTAAAATTCATTCGTACAGTCAACAATTAGGTTCCACTGGAAAAACAAAACGAAACAACATTCGGAAACATAGTTTAGATGAAATACCATCTAAAGGAATGGATCGTTACTTCAATGATTCATCTGATGATGATTTCGTACCTTCTTCCACTACTACAGCGAATAACAACAATTCAAACAATCAGTATAACAATAATAATTTCAGTTGTTCAGATAGAAATCCTGACAATTACTCTGACGATGACGATGACGATGGTAATGATAATGATAATTTCTGTAAACAACCTTTACAGGAATTTATTGCTAGTGGTGGTGGTAATGGCATATTTAAAGTTCCGATGCGTGCAGCTGAACATCCCGGTCGTCCACCGAATTTAGAGTTACGGCCACATCCGTTGCGCGAAACTCAAGTCGGGTTGTTTTTAAGAACAATCGTTTCTACTGAGAATCAATTATGGGCAGGTCAAGAATGTGGGGTGAGGTTCTGGAATTTTGATGATTATTATTCAGTGGGTTGTGGTACTGCTGTTTCTGCCACGGAGAAAACTAAGAAAGGTGATGAAGATTCTGCACCATTCTATCAGTCTGCCCAAACTTCGCCGGTATTGTGTTTAGTTGTTGATTCTGGAAATAAATTGATTTGGAGTGGGCATAAAGATGGTAAGATCAGGTCATGGAAAATGGATCCACCTTTGGATGGTACTCCTTTTAAAGAAGGTTTAAGTTGGAATGCTCATCGCGGACCTGTTCTTTCTTTGATTATGACTTCTTTCGGTAATTTGTTTTCGTCATTTTCTTATTATATATAAAGCGATGAATTGCATTTGAGCTTTCTTATCTGACAAGCACATTTGGTTACTTTGAACTGCAGGTGATATATGGTCAGGTTCTGAAGGTGGTGTAGTCAAGGTCTGGCCTTGGGAACCCATTGAAAAATCGCTATCTTTGAAGGTCGAGGAAAGACACATGGCTGCCTTGTTAGTTGAGAGGTCATTTGTTGACCTTAGGACTCAAGTTACCGTAAATGGAGTTTGCTCCATATCTGCTTCAGATGTAAAGTTTCTCTTATCTGATAACTGTAGAGCCAAAATATGGAGTGCTGGGCAGTTGTCCTTTGCATTGTGGTATGTGCTTGTTTAATTGCCTTTTGTCTTCCCCAAAAGCCTTCACTTCTAGTTTTCGGAAATATGTTAATCTCATCTTACATTCTAGTCATGCTGAGGTATCTATAATTGGTTTGCTCTGCAGGGACGCGCGGACAAAGGAACTTCTGAAAGTGTTTAATATTGAAGGGCAGGTTGAGAATCGAGTAGACATGTCATCAGTTGGGGAGCCATCTGCAGAAGATGAGATGAAAGCAAAGTTGAGTACCTCATCAAAGAAGGAGAAGTCGCAAGGTCCATTTAGCTTTTTTACGCGCTCACGCAATGCTTTGATGGGAGCAGCTGATGCTGTACGCCGAGTTGCAGCAAAGGGAGGATTTGGGGAAGATAATAAAAGAACAGAAGCAATAGTCATGGCTACGGATGGAATGATTTGGACGGGTTGTTCTACTGGTTTGCTTGTGCAGTGGGATGGAAATGGCACTCGTTTACAAGATTTCAATTACCAATCATGTGCTGTTCAGTGTTTCTGTGCTTTTGGGACTCGGATATGGGTAGGATACGTTAACGGTACGGTTCAGATAATGGATCTTGAGGGTAATCTTCTCGGTGGATGGGTTGCTCATAGTTGTCCTGTAATAAGAATGGCTGTTGGAGCTGGTTATGTATTTACATTGGCAAATCATGGTGGTATTCGCGGATGGCATATGGCCTCTCCTTGCCCTCTTGACAACATTTTGAGATCAGAACTGAGCAGCAAGGAAATACTATATACAAAACAAGATCATATTAACATATTGATAGGCACGTGGAATGTAGGACAAGGAAAACCCCCGCATGACGCACTGGTACTCTGGCTGGGTTCTGCTTCGCCAGAGGTTGGCATTGTTGTTGTTGGGTTACAAGAAGTTGAAATGGGTGCAGGTTTTCTTGCAATGTCTGCTGCAAAAGAATCTGTAAGTGTTTTATCATTTTGTCTTATATCTGTTTCTATTGTGACCATGTTCTAATCTTTACAAATCACACATTGCATTAGCTGACATTCATTCAATTGAATTTTCTTCTCTTTTCTTTACTCTTTAACCATTTTGGTTTTCTGTCTAGGTGGGACTTGAGGGGAGTTCCATTGGCCAGGCTTGGCTGGATGCAATAGGAAAAGCCTTGGATGAAGGGACAACTTTTGAGCGTGCGGGTTCGAGGCAGCTTGCAGGGTTGCTTATAGCTTCGTGGTGAGTATATGTGTGCTTTTCCCTAATTATAGTATGTTCCGCTTCTATAAAATTTGCAGCGATTTTCTTAAACGTGCATTGGTCCTTCATGACTTCACAACTTACATACTGACTTGTCTAAACGTGGTGTTTATCATGCTGCAACAGGTTTTCCATTTAGTTTGGTAATGTTAGTTCAATGAACGAAAATTCAATACTACTTTTTGAGTTGTTTCCAGGTTTAGAAAGAGCCTTAAAGCAAATATTGGGGATATCGATGCTGCAGCAGTTCCATGTGGTTTTGGCCGTGCCATTGGTAATAAGGTATGCCTACTCTTTGTTGTCAATGATAGAAGAGTGCTAAAGGAGTGAATTCATTATTATCATTTACGTTTTTCGGTGTTTATTTTTGTTTAGCTTTTTCATTTATTTTTTCTTCTGTTTTCTTGGTGTTGTTATGGATACCTCTGACAAGTTATGGATACCTCTGACAACAGATGTTTGTTTGAGCAGGGGGGTGTAGGTTTGAGAATGAGGGTCTATGATCGAAAACTATGCTTTGTGAACTGTCACCTTGCTGCACATTTAGAAGCAGTCAATCGACGAAATGCAGATTTTGATCATATTTTCAAAAATTTAAGTTTTAGCCGGCCATCTAACCTTATCAATGCTTCATCTAGTATGGTTCTACTTTTTTTTTTCCTTCTTCTTTTCGGTTCTGTTGTTATAATTGCTTCTTCATCTTGGCTTATATTTGTTTGCTATTTGTTCTTTGCAGCTGGTGCATCATCTGCTGTCCAAATGCCTCGCGGTGCAAATGTACATTAGTTCTACTGAATCCCTTAGTTTGTTTCTTTCAGCTCTTTTATCCCCTCCAAGCAACAGCAAAAACAAGATGGATAATTGTTTTCTGGTTTCAGGCTGCGGGCAATCAATCCGAAGATGGGAGGCCTGAGTTAGCTGAAGCAGATCTCGTTGTATTTCTCGGTGATTTCAATTACCGGCTTCATGGTATTTCTTATGATGAAGCAAGGGACTTCGTATCACAAAGATGCTTTGATTGGCTTAGAGAAAGGGATCAGCTGAGAAAGGAGATGAAAGCTGGGAAAGTCTTCCAAGGGATGCGCGAAGGGATCATAAAGTTCCCTCCTACATACAAGTTTGAGAGGCACAAACCAGGCTTAGGAGGTACATGTACTAGATCAAAGTAAGTGTTCCCGTTTGGCTTGGATCATTCAGAGGTATTAACAATTTTGCTTTATCCTAGGATATGATTCTGGTGAAAAGAAGCGAATTCCTGCCTGGTGCGACAGAATACTATATCGTGATACTCGTCCTGGTACAGAGGCTGACTGCAATTTGGAGTGTCCTGTAATTGTTTCAATACTGAAGTAAGTTGCTCTATGTGCATGATTCAAATCTCGAATATAAACAGCTCGAAAATGAGTTAGAAAGCATCTCTTACTTATTATTTTTCGTCGTGTCAGGTATGAGGCTGTAATGGAGGTTACAGATAGTGATCACAAGCCTGTGCGCAATATAATGAGTGTGGATATAGCTCATGCAGATGAATCAATAAGAAGAAAAGAATACGGAGAAATTATTGAAACAGATGAGAAAATTAAGTCTATGCTAGAGGAATCATATGTAATTCCAGAAACTGTAGTTAACTCCACAAACATACTACTTTCGAATCAGGATAAATTCATATTACGAATCACTAACAAATGCTCCAAAGACACTGCAATCTTCGAAATCATTTGCATTGCTCATTCCACTGTCAAAGAAGAGGAGGATGAAGCATCTGACCAGCAATCTACGAAAGGTTCCTTCGGATTTCCTCGCTGGCTTGAGGTATTCACTCTTAAGATGCATAGAACTTCCAGCTGCAGTTTAACTCTTCATAATTATTTAAACTAATAACTGTGGTGATCCAGGTTAATCCAGCAGTTGGTGTAATCAGACCTGGCGAAAGTGCGGAAGTGACGGTGCAACACGAGGAATCCCATACTCTAGAAGAGTTTGTGGACGGAGTACCACAAAACTGGTGGTCGTCTCAACAAGACTCGAGAGATAAAGAAGTGATATTGAGTTTGAATACCCAAGGCAGTTGTTCCACCAGAACTAACAGGCAACAAATTACAGTCCGCCATAGCTTCTCATCAAAGACCAATATAAGGATTGACTCGAAAGGCAGCCATAGTTCTAAAAAGGGTCAGAATAGTCGAACCTCTTCTCACCACTCTGACAACTTTGATGCCGATAATTAATCAAACCTTCCTGGAAAACGAAAAACAAAATCAGAAAATGTAAATGTGGGGAAGAAATCCAAGCTTTAGTCAAGCTTAGCAAGTTCATGATTCTACTACGGCGCGTTGTAAATAGCCATGACGAGCCTAAGCCATATGGAGGAGGTTCGATTTTGTTCATTATGTTCATGATTCAACCCAAAATATCTTAGTGGGGAGTCATTCTTTAAACCCAGATTTAAGCTTTCCAAGTCCATGTCTTCGCGTGTTGTAAGCATTCTTTTCGACTCACTTTTTTTTTTTTTTTTTTTGACCTCTATGATAGAGAGTTTACATCAGATGGTAGTACTATTTGATAATTCTGTTTAGAGAATACTAAACTTGATCTAATTTGATTCCTATGATTGGTGTGAGGTCTGCCCAAAAGTATCTGGTTCTATTCAAGTTACATACCTGAGCATTGTGATGACAGCTTTTAGACTTGTGAACGTACTTAGAATATCTTAATTTTAGAGGGAAAAGGCTTTTAACTTTCATAAACTTTCTTGGAATTAGCTCATTACAAACAATTAAAATATGAAGAAAGATGCGCAAGAGATAACATGCGAGAGTAAGTGAACCAATCAATTTAGCAAGTACATTATCAACCAAAATTACAATCTTTTTCCTCTCACCAAACCGCTGCTGTGCTGTGGGGTCTAACTACATGGAATAAGTTATTCCAGTAGTTAACATGGGAGCTCTAAAAAATTTCCTGCAGATTGGCATGTACAGCATGGCCACCATGTTTTCATCCGGTGAGAGTATCAAAACACAGTTTATTTACAACAGTTAGGGTGATAAATATTGTCGATGAGTTAATCTTTGGTTTCTTCGTCCTATTTGTGTCAGTTAAATGTCATGGTCAAGCAACAAGCTGCTGAAGAATGAATCAGCTATTGCTTCTTTCGCAGAACAGCAAGTGCCTAGTCGTTTCTTCAGTGAACGTAGATCCCTTTCATCATTTTTAGTTCGACTCTGGAAGGCAAATGCAGTTATGAATAAAAGTAGGCTGAATTAGAAAATGGAAACATATAGGAGAAGAAAAAGGGATATCATCTTTGATCTCAACTCACAAATGATTTCTTCAGCAGCAAAATGTCAACCAGGTATTGCAGCCATAACACATTCGTCTTGGGGAAGCTGTTGACCAGGAAAATCAAAAAGGTTCAAGACATGAATTGTCCACTGTTATGACAACATATGAAAGCCTTAGGCCTTAAAACATAAGATGCTTCCTTCTGCTCTTACAGGTCCAATTAGTAAAATTACAGAGATCCACAACCATACCTTCCTTCCCAGCACTCTTCAGTAACCTCCCTCATCTTCCTATATGTTTCTGACTGTGAAAAATGAAAAAGCCTAGTCAATGAAATTCACAGAACTCCAGACTTACACATCTTTTTCAGATATTCTTTTTCTTACCTGCTTACAACCTTTAGGACCCTTGAACAGATCTGGATCGTTAGACAGGTCAAGATAATGTATTGCTTCTCCTGCATGCAAAAATAAAACGAATGTCTGAATCTGCAAAATTTTAAATAAAATAATAAATGCATCCAGTGTCTGAGTAGATAATTACCGGTATTGATTCTGGAAAGGGTGAAATCAATTATTGATACTGACAATCCAAACGTTCTTGCCCACATTTGCCTTCCCCCAAGAACAAATTTTTTAGTTTCAGCTTCCGTATGAGTTAAAAGGATATTTCCCCTGTAGAGGTAATTTGATGTCATCTCAGTAATAGTATATCATGGAGATTGCTAATTGACAGTAAAACTAGTAGTAATGTAATGGATGATTAAATTAGACCAGTGGAGATCTCGATGTTCAAATTCATAAGCAGCTTCTGCCACAGCTAAGGCAGCTGCAACCTGAAATGTAGAATAAGAGATAAATTCAGTTATAAATCTGTGGGAAATGGGTTTGTAAAGAGTTGAGAAAGTCAGAACCGCACCTGAACCAATAAGCTCTGAGCTTCTTCAAAATCCGAGAGCACAAAGCTTTCAAGGTCTTTACCACCATTCGCTAGGACAAAAACGAGATAGCACTGAACAAAATTTAATTAGATTAGCAATTAAATTGTGGAAAACAAACAACTCAATCTGTGGATTCTGTACCCGGGATGTTGCTGGGCAGAATCATGCAGGGTTAGTTTTGGTGAGGGTAGATTTTCTCTGAGTATGAATATTGTGAGGAAAATCAACTCATGCTGGAGAAGAAATATATAGATTATTCTTATAAGTAATAGAACTACGAACTCCAGCTCAATAAAAAGGTTATGATACTAAATTCATTATAATGGTTTGAAATAGATTGTGAGGAATTCAGATGAAGATTTCCCTATCGGAAAAATTAGTCTGTTGGGATGAAACTAACCTGTTCTTCTGGAAATTCTTTAGGGTGGTCGTTTGCCGATTTATTTGTTACATCCCAATCATCCCATGCTTTTATGAGGGAAGCATCATATACACCTTGACAAACTCGTACACTGTGCAGATATAAACATGATATCCTTTAGAAGTTCGCATCGAAATATTATGGAAGCAACTTATCTTTCTTTGTGGCAGATTGTTTGACTATCAACTGAAATGGAAACCATGTTGACCTAGGTGTAAGAGCAACGACTATGATAACATGACCTAACAAATCAATCATAGTATACTAAGGCATGATCAATCTAAAGACGGTAAGCATGATGGATGTGTTTATGCAGAGGCAGCACATACTCTATTGTTTCTATGAAGGTTGTGCATGTATTATCTAAATCGCCTTCTTGACCTTTTAAACTGTTCAGAGCCCAGGAAAGCAATACCTCCTCCAGCAATTCTGAGGATCTCTGACAAAAACAAGGAGATGCGTTAAAATAAAACCAAACAACGATCCTGTATAATAATAATTCACTGAAACCCCTCAGTAATAGTATATGCCCTCGAGTTGGGAAGCAAAGGAATAAACTTGAAAGTCAGAAGACACGAATATACGTTATCCAAACAAAAAATGAACCTTTCGAACACAGAGTTAAAATAGTTGCGAACTTTATATCGAGAAAAAGCTGAAAATAATCACCCTGAAGAAAGATATATAACTGGCCTTAATACCTTTTGTACTTCCCCATTCACTTTAAAATCACCGTCGATCGGCACTATTTTGCAGACTCTCCCACCAGCCATGAAGGCTTCTCCAAATGTTCCCTCACCAATCTTCTCTATACTGCCAGGGTCGCTGTTTTCAAGATAATCCAAATTTTCCATCAGAAGAAATATGAACATGGCCAAATTTAAACCCAGCATATAAGACAGGCATGCCTACAGACTACAGCTAAAAAGGGCAAACTAAAATGCATAGGGGATTAGAGTTTTGAGGCGCGCACAGTGCATGCGTCCCACGTGGATGCCCTATTTGTCGTTGGATGGGCAACATGTTGAGCTAAATGCCTGGCATTATGGTGATATAGGGCACCATGTGCAACACATGTGCGGGCAGTCAAATCTTTATTTTATAATAAGCACAAAGGATGCTGGCTTTGAAATAAATAGACAACGAACCAGTGCTGAGAGAACAAGTCCAACAGTGTGGAAGGAGCGGACTGCCTGCAAGCTGCTAGCAGTGACATAAATGGATCCTGCTGATTATCATCCAAAAAGGACAATCGTTGCGTCAAAGAAAGCCTTTCAATTGACTTTTGTATTTCCTCACAACCTTCATCAACCATAGTCGACGCTTCTGCTTTGCTCTTTTCTGAGTCCTTGTCGATGACACTTGAACTAGTCTGTAGAGGAAGCAAATCCAAGGAGAGTCTTCGAGCTACCCTTTCTGGGGTTTTCTCCTCTGATATCATGGGACCTTCACTGTTGATACACTCCAATGGCATCATCGGAGTCTTCAATATACTAGTTAACGTGCTAGAAGGACCACAACTGACATTCAGATTCTTTGCGACTAGCCATTTGCCCAATCTGGTGTTTAATTTCGGTAAAACTAAGTAATCACTTTGAGTAGCACCCATTTCCCATGTACAGAAGGTTTTAGGTGAAGGACTTTCCTCTAACAACTCAAACGAGTCAACCTCTTGGAAGTATGCCTTTTCCTTTTCAAAATTTGTAGGTATCACATTCTTCTTCTGCGAACAAAACAAAGATAAAAACAAGAATCACACGGTTATAGAAATTAGTTTCGCGTCTCCACTGTCAGTCCATATTGCAAATAAGTACAAGTTGTAAGAACATACTCTAGGGATGGGCGGTTTCCTTTTGACTCCCTTTTGTTGTCTTAATTGAGGTTGATAAAGTACGCATGGTGATGAGATGGCAATACTAGTTCTTCCTCTGTCATATACAAACACTTATATCTTCACTAACTGGCTTACCAAATATATCCATCAGTAGAATTTTATAATGCAAATCTCTCTTGGGGTAGGATCCTAAAACATGCTTAGATTGACGTTATCATTACACTCTAACTAACAGTTGAAATTCAAACTTGTAGAACGTAAGGTTACACATAATGGAATGTGGTATATATTTTTTAAAATGTAATGCACAATGACAAGAACATTCTACAAAATGATTAGCTTGTCATTAGATTTCATTTGGGTGCCACAGAAAAACATGCGCCAAAATGTAAAGACAGTCAATTTAAGCATGTCAAGGGATCTTGCCCCATATCTCTTACCAACATCTTACAAAATGTGGTTTGGATTGCCTAGGGCAACCCACTGGGGAATGGCTAGCATATACAAGATTATAGTGAATTTGGCACCGCGTGCACCAATGGCGCAAACATTCAAACATTTTACTTACAAAACGGCTTAGGTTATCAAAATCGTCAGATATCCATTGTGTAAAAACATCAACATAAAAATGAAAACAGTAGACAAATTAAAACAATTAGGGCAAAACCTGATGGAAAGGGAACGGTTCCAACTGATCTTCCTAGCTGCCAAATTCAAGCGATTATGCTTCTGTGGAAAAACCCCTCTGAGTATTAAAAAGATTCAAACTTTAATCAATATAAGTAACAATTGATCAAAATAAAAACAAACCCACACCATAAAAGCCCAGATAATACAAGGGGGTCTAACAATTCCTACCGTATTTCGTGACTGTCGTTATCAGTATTTCTTTCTCTTCTTCTTCTGTAAATTACTGCAACTTGTGGTTGTTGTTGTGGTGTTTCTTCTTCATTTATAGTAGTTGATGCAATTTCTGACCAGATATCAACGAAACCATTGGTGCCTGTAATTAGAAAAGGGAAAAAAAAGAATTGAACATTCAGATGAGAGAGAGTTTTGCTAGATAGAAAATGGAAACTTAGGGTTTTTAGTGAAAGTACCCATTGCACAGACGACGAGAGAGAGCGAGTTGGGCCAACGGATACTGAAACGTCAGAAGTCATACTATGATTTCAGAGAGTGAGGGCGATTTTCAAACCATTTTGGCGGGACATAGTCATAAAAATTGGAAGATTAGGTTTTCACGGCAGACCTGTCATGGAGGTCCTTTTTAGGTGAGCTATTTTCGAACCACGTGAGAAATACGATGGCAATGTACTGAATGTTTGGATTTGGGTCTTGTCTTGGCCAAGATCAGGGCACTTTGATATATTGATTGCCCTAGAGAGTTAGAAAGTGAGATATAAATTTTGGGTAATTGTTGATTAAATCTGTTTGTAAGTAGAAAACGTCAGACCTTGCAGAGAGGTTCTATTAGCAATCACGGATAAACATAATACTCCCTCCGTCCCACTCCTAAGTGACCTATTTGAAATTTGCACAATTTTTAAGGCAAGCAAGGAAAATAGTATTTTTAATCATTTTTTACAATTATACCCTTATGAATAATAACTAGTGAAATTTAAAAATGGTTTATCTCTCAAAATACTCCACGGATGTTCGCAAATTTCATACAATTGAAAAGCATTTTAAAACACCTACGTGACGAATATAAACATGCCTATCAAATTATACATATTTCATATATTATTTATAATTAACTAAAAGGATAATTCCGGAATATCTCATTATTTAGTGATATAGGTCACTTATCATTGGGACAAAATCTAAAATCAAATAGGTCACTTAGGAGTGGGACGGAGGGAGTACTAGTTAGTAAACCTAGCGTGATCAGATTAAAATTACACACACTAAAGAACTCGAGTAATACCTTAGTGTGTGCTCGCTCCTTGATGGCTCATAATGTATTTATATTATTCGGTGAGACTAGGAGTTTTCCAAATTGTAGAGTGTACTTGTTATCTTATGGTTGGTGATAGTTTGTAACGAAGGAAGAGGGATTCTTCGATCTACTCATCCGTATTGCTTGCAACTTAACCAATTTTAATTGTTTATTATTTACTCTGCTTTGAAATGCGGCACAATACCCTCCTTTGGTTACCTTATGACAACCGAAAAAACTCATTGTTGTTCGTGAAACAAACTTATTATCTCTCACTCCAGACTATTTCGTCGGCTCACCTTGGTGGCTTATTGGCCTATTTTGCTGCTTTCTGTGTTAAATTCATGTGCAAATGCAACCCTAGAAGAAAGTTATGGAGGATTCAAGATTACTTGGTAGACAACACAAGTGAAAGTCATCTCAAAAAAGAGAGTTTAGACTACACCATTTTTCCATATTAGCAACAAAATTTTGCAACAACTCTTACGCAGTTGCCAATTTTCCATATTCAGTTGCGAATTTGCAACTAAATTTGAAATGGCTTTAAAATTCGCAATTGTTGTCTGCAGTTGCCGAGTTTGCAACTGCACATAAACTGTTGTGAATTGCAACAGATGAATATACCACATGTGCGACTTGCTTATGTGCAAAGTAACACCAGCGTTCTACATGTGCGACGAGTTTAAGCGTTGGTAGCACTTTGAGTATCTTTCAGCCCAAAAATTTTGATTCAAATTAAATCATATTTCTTTTTTTCACCCCAAATTTCACTGAAGAATTTCTCCCCCTCTTTTCACTTGTACGACTCAGTGAGAGTCATATGATATTTCTATTATTTTCATTAAAGTTCTTTCTCTCTCTTTTATATCTAGATCTGAAACTTCTCTAAAGAAAAATCAATACTGCCATTAAAACTCTACCAACGGAGGCTCTGCTTATAAGTCATTTAATTCAGAACCAACACCGCTATTTTATTTATTAGATTAAGATCTAGGTCTAGTTTTTGCAATTCTTGTTAACTAATGGCATTCAGTTATTTCATCTTTGCAGTTAGAAGCATATATCTTTATCACTCTGCGAGATTTGGGTGTTTCTCTTCCTATTTAGGTATAGTTTCTTCTTTTTGGTTTCTCTATGGTTTCAATTTCAGAAATTTTAGGTTTAATTTGGGGTTTACTTTTATCAAATCCGGTTGTTTTCATTTTGATTTTTAGGATTATTTTTGTCAAATCCGGCTATGTATTACGTTTAGTTTTCTGCGAGATTTGGGTGTTTCATGATTTTATATGAAAGATGGTGATGATTTGATTTAATATATTTCCTCATTTCTTGATGTATGAAACTAAAAAATTCAAATGAAACTTAATGTGATACGATAGCCAAAAAATTGAATCTTTGACTAATTTTGTTTGAATTTATAATTAAACTTCAGTTCCCTGTTTTGTATAACATAGTAAGTATGATAAGTTTTTGATGTGCCTTTCTGACATAGATATATTTTTTAGGATCTGCAGTGTAGGGTAATGAAATATTATAAGGGGTGGATTAGTTGTGTCCGTTAATCTTATCAATACATACGAGGTGTAGGGTATAGAGTTTGTACATAAATATGATGGTGATAGTATATTATTCGCATGCCCTTATAGATGTTGCAAGAATGGTAGTGGATTTGAGCCACTTAATAAAATTTCATATCATTTACTAAGACATGGTATTGATTTGACATATACGGTGTGGCGTTTTCATAGCGAAAGCTTAATAACAACCGAGAGGGTAGGAGATATAACTGCGAGTGTAGGAGATGTAGCTGAAAATGTAGGAGGAGATGTAGTCGTTGATCATATAGTCGTACCGGATGCAGAAGGTGTAGATGAGAATCGTGGATTACATAGTAGCGTTCACTTTGATGCTGAAACCAGACGCAATAAGAAGTGTAAATTTGTACATGATCGTGCTAGAGAACTATTGTACAATTCATGTTCATTAGGAACGACATCATTGTGTTCCGCTGTAAAACTGAATAACATTAAGACCCGGTATGGGTTTTCATACAACGGTGTCATTATACTTTTAGAAATGATGAAGTAGTTGCTTTCCTAATAAAACACACTCCCAGTTAAGTACCCTGAAGTAAAAAAGATGATCCAACAATTAGGAATGGATTATATAACTTATAATGCATGACTGACTGCATCTTATACTGAAAGGATAAATTAAATTGGTTAAGTGTCATGTTTGTCAAGAACCTAGGTATAAGAAAGTTTTCGATGAGGAGAGAAAACTTACCAAAGTTGCTCAAAAGACTTTAAGACACTTTCCATTAATTCCAAGGTTGTACAGTGTGTCATGGATAGTAATATGTTATATGGGACACTGCAGATGGTTGTCATCGAAACATAAACTCTGAGATGATAAAATAAATTTTGATGGGGTGGTAGAGCGTGGCGCAGCTTCATGGCCACTAGATGGGGTACAGATTCAACAGATGGTAGTTAATTTGAAAATTGAACATGGTAAAAGATAACAACCAGCAGAACCAAGCAAGAAACGTAAACGAAAAGTTGTAGATGACGATGAAGAAGGTGTTGATGCAGAAACGAGGTTCAGATCGATCGTTGTTTTAGTGAAAGTATATTCTTCATGATTTGCCAAATTGGGGCTCAAAGTCATCGGGCATACTATGGATGTTAAACATGTAGATAAGAACATAATAGAGCATCTACTTAACACGGTGATGGGAAATGGTAAGTAAAAAGATAGTCCTACTGCACGTAAATATCTGGAAGCTATGGCGATTAAAAGAAAATTATGGTTGAAAGTGGATGAGGTGACTGGTAAAACAATAATGCCAGATAGAGCATTCGCAATAATAAGAAATGAGAAAATTGTTTTTTATACAATTCTGAAGAACGTAAGGGTGGCGAGCAGTTTCTCTACTAATTTTCGTAATAACATCTGCATATATTATTCAGGATTCTGAGCGTAAAGGTTATCAACATAGAACATATTATAAGAGATAAAGCTAGTTCGGTGGAAACAATTTATTTTCTGGCAAAACATTTTCCTCATTTCTTCTCTGTTATTAGTATCCACCTAATGGTACATTTAGACGATGAAACTTTAATTTGCGGTCCAGTCAGATTCAGATGAATGTATCCCTTTAAGAGGTAACATCTACAGATGGCGTTGTTTTTTTATGTATGAACCGCTAGTTGTCCTGAGTTTTTAACTTTTTATTATTGATCTTTGTAGGATATTAAAAAGATTTCAAAGGATTGGTGCACAACAAGAGGTACATTAAGTGGTGCATTGCAAAGGTTACACCATGCGAGAAGCTATCTTATATTGCATGGAGGAGATGTCAAATAATGGTGAAGGTACTATAAACATACTCGACAAGCCGTTTTAAATATTGACGATGAGTTTGTTGATGATATGTCGTTAAGTAAGCCTAGAAATATTGCTTTGACTACATTGCAGTTTGAACAAGCTGGCAAATGGGTCTTATCTAAGTATGTTGGAATACATGATTGGAAAAGGTAGAGCTTTTTAATTTCATGAAGTTGTTATTTTGATTATTAGGACTTTATCTTTCTAATAGTTATTTGTTATTTGATTGCGAGAAGTACGATGCCTATGTTAACAGTTCAAGCCTCATGGTCAGAGAAATCGTACATCCTAGCAGATATTGAAGAGTTTTTTGTTATGGTTATGCGACGAGGTAATATGTTAGCTTCCAAGTTTCTTTAAAGTAACATATACTCTTGGTTTTGGTTATGAACCGACTCAAACATATTCAAACAAATAGTTGAGAGTTTGGTCATCCTATTGGCTAGTTTGCTTGTTCCATAAATGAATTAGTTTAATAAAAATAACATTCAAGGAATGAATTCACAATAAATATCATTATGATAATGATAATAATAACCTTATTTTTTATTTCTTTTCACAAATATAAACATACTCCTGCTTTTGGTTATTAACTGACTCAAACGTTGTTACTCATTAAAAACAGTTGTGGATATAGTACTTTGGCGACTAGTGCAGGGATCTCTCTTCAAAGCACGGTACTATAAGAGATACCAATTTAATGGTTTTGCTTTTTTTTCATGAGATTCCAATGACAGAACGGTATCACAGAACAATAGTGTGTCAATGAGAGCAATTACTAGATTGGAGCAAAGTCTACGGATGGAAATTATTTCGAAGCTAAAGTTGCCTATTACTGAGTCATTAAACAGATTATCAGAAATTACATCGAAGCTGAAGTTGTTTATTTCAGAGTCATTAAACAGATTATCAATTTAAACAATAAGGAATTTGTAGAAACAATTTTTATTATGATTGGGTCAAAGTTGAAGATCAGACTAATGGGTGTCAAGTTGTTCCAAACTCATACTTGATAAAGGTTAACTTGTTTAAGCTGAAAAGCATTGATAGAGTGCGGGATGAACCCTTCATCATGGCATCTAAAGCAACCCAAGTATTCTACTCAACATATCTTTCACCCGAGGAATAGTCTGTGGTCTTGCATTCACCAAAGCGGTTAACTTCCTTAGCAGATAATATTGAAATACCCATTATTTATCAGTCAGTTCTTATTGAAAATGAGAGTTTAGAAAAACTTATATGTGTTGATTCTATAGTTTAGAGTGATATGACTGCCACACAGGTGTATCTTGTAGTTTAATTAATTAAATAACCTGAATATATTGCTTTCCTTGATAAGTTCTTATTGTTATGTTATGTGGATTTTGACAGTTTTTTTTTGGGTTTTGTGATAATAATGGCTTTGATGTGGTTAGTTTGCAGGTTATTATGGCAGAAGTGGAGGTAAATGAAAATTGACTTCTTGTTTCCGTAAAACAACAAAACTTGGCCACTTGAAGTGCCTTGGTTCCCACTTGTGTGCCTTTTCGTACAAAACTTGGAAGCATGTGCCTCAGAAGTACAAAGACGATATTTGGAATGAACTAAAGGTATCATATTTACCCTCAATATGATTTTTTTTTGACAACATCATTAACTCTGGCTTGAGAGAGTTATAGATGTCTGCATTAATCCATTAGCTTTGTTTTTCCATGGAGCATATGATTTACCTCAAACTTCCAAGACAACTATGGTAAAGTCGATATTTGATCCATGGAGGAGATTTAAGCATGAGTTAAGAGAAGGCCACTATGACTCATATACTACTCATGAAGAAAGGATTAGACATGTGCCTCCAGGTGTAAAAGAAAAAAACTAAGTAAAGCTTTGAATCAATAAAAACGATGCAAAAACAGCTCAAGCTAGAGCTAATAATAAGAGGAAAAGACAAATTTATGACTACTTTCATACCTCCGGTCGCAAACCTCATAGCTTGGTCAAAGTTGAACTAGTACGTTTAGTTTAGTTTCAACAATGCTTCGTTATGAATCTTATGGAAAATAATGATTGATCATTCATATTCACATACTTATTATATTTATGTTTTAGGAGAACGTCAATCTTGGAGTAGATTTCTGTACACCCGATATGTGGGTAAAAGCTCATACACAAGAGGGTTGAGGAATTTTAACTAGATAGTGTGTAACTATATTTTTCAAGTCAGTTTATTTTTCATTTATATTATTTCTTAAATTATACATATTTATCGTTATTTATAACTTTCAGAATTTTATGCTCGACACTATAGGCAGAGCTTCAGAAGAAGCAACAACTGATCAAGAAGATGCAAGATACAGCTACACCCCGAGCAAACCCAGATGCATTGACTCAAGCATTTGGAAAGGATTCTAGGGGACGGGTTCGTGTTGTTTGTCATGTTTCTCGTACGCAAGTTGATAGTTCTGCTCTTGCGTGTGCTAGAGTGTATGAACGAACTGAAGTCTAAGGATGTAGTTCTAAAGCATGAGGTGGATGAAATAGGTGGTAATATGGAGGTTCTGATCAGAGGCTTTGGATCATTGTGTCACATTGTGAAAGATTTATAATCTGCAATTCCACCATCATTTGTTGCCTCGACTAGTTCACATGCTCAGGGGTGTTCATCTGGTCATGAAGATGGTTTATCTAGTCAATTAGATTTATCTCCTCAAAATTCACCTGTTAACTTAAGTTCTCCTGGTGAAAACATATCTCCAACTCGATCAACAAAAACTGATATGCAACAATGCTCATTGCTTAACATGGAGGGTGAAATCGTCGCAACTGGTAAACTCTGTACTGGTGTTTTAGGAACTTTGGCTCACAGATCGCCTGTACCACCTACTCTTGCAAAGGTATTACTGGATCGCGTTCTTCTGTCAACTAATTCTACTGTAAAAGATAACAAATTATGAGCGATCTTTTAAGATGTTGAAATTGGAGGATTTGTGATTCATCCAAAGATGTGCATCAAGTATGATTAAAAGGGTCAATCTATTTATTTTTTTGAGATATGTCATGCTTCATGAATATCTGAACCATCGTATACCGTGCATACATACAACTAACATATATGACTTTTATCTTTTTTTATTATGTTCACACTTTTTTATGTACGCTGAACGTTGCAGTTATGTAAGTCTTCTGTAGTTGTGCATAAAACTCTTTTATGGTTGTGCTTAAAGAAGTTTTTATGCAGTTGTGCATAATCATTTAACTTCACGTGAAAACAACTTTAATACATACTACTCTATTTTAATTTTGATTCCCTTGTTTCTATCTATAATATACATATGTGTGTGGTTTTTGTTCTGTTATATGTGCATGATTGTGCATGTGACTTCAGCTAAGGATAACGAAGCATTAGTATCCATCAGGGTGAGTATATCCATCCTCGGTAAGTACCTGAAAAAGGTGCTTATGTTTTCATGTTTACCTGGGTGAATCTAACCTTCAGTATACTTTCTTGCGAGGTAATGATCACTATTGTTGGGTGAAAAGTGAATTGCATGGGGATTGGAAACAATTTGTGCCCCAATGTGCATTATTAAGTTATTCTGAAGCGGGTTAACTTCTTCTTTATACCTCTCAATCCTTTTTTCTTCTAAAGTACATGTTTGTTTGAATACTGGTTATTTTTAATCAATTTTAGTATTCTCTTAACTGTTTTCATCCAAAACCATATTCAATTCCTCACTGACACTAGATTTATCATGGATATGCAGGTGCTGAAGGTTATGATGGTATTGGTTGAAACATCGAGGCTATATTTTCGTCTTCATAAACTCAGTAAGTTGTGATTTCCTAGTATTGGCTATTGTTTTGTCCATTAGTGTTTAGTTCTCACATAATCCACCTGACACTATTATTTTGTTCTCACTGAATTTACCTGTTTAGTTACCATTTAGTAACATGTTTTGTTTATTTGACATGTACAACAACTTTTTATTGTGAACTTGCGTTGTGTTCAGTTCAAGAGAGAAAAAAAACAAATAGCATAACCAACTAAACCTATAATTATCCGTTGTTATACATTTTCTTTGTTTCAGATTCAGTGTAAGAGATGACCATGAATTTATTATTTGGTACTTTTGTTTGTGTTGTATATGAAAATGGAGATATGAACTGTAAAGTACTTACATCTCTGATTAACATATTTGGGTCGAACACTACATCACCATGAATTTATCTGATAAGAGTAATTTTATTCCTACTATCTGTTAGAGCATTGCTTGGTCGAACTCACAAGTGTTGCTATCTCAAGCTTGTTGTCAAATTTAGTTTTCAAAACTATATCTTGATTTCTAGTTTACAATTAGTTAAGTCTCAGATTAGGATAAAAGATGTAACTGAGAAACGGACGTCACGACAATCATCATTGCGTTCTACCATTTGAAGCCGAAGATCAACCAAAGGTTTTGGAGAACTTCTTCAACAAAAGGTGAGTGAAGACTGAACCACCCATATCCCAAGTTATATTCATCTTTCTATCTATGAGACGATATCGCATAACTAATTAGATTATCATACGCATATCAAGAATTTCGAGTCAAGTTTATCTTGGTAATTAGTTCTTGAAATATATAACTAAGTTTAACGAATATTTGTTCATAGTTGATGAATTTCCGTTAAGAACAATTTATTGTTCATAATCTAAATTATGATTCAAGATTATCATTCGAAAATAGTCGGGAACAGTGATATGTGTCATTGATGTTACTTGAGAATGTTTCGAATTGATTTAAAGAGAAACATAGAACTACTATTATTTTCGGATACAAGACAGTATGCATACCAGTCTTACAAACTGGGAAAACTTTTATAGGTTTGGAACCATAGTACATGTACCTAGTACACGTACAGATTAGTTATATGTCGACAACAACTTTTTGGTACTCATACCAGTATGCGTACCTTAAAAAGGTTGTGAACTCGTGAACCCGGAACGGTACGAAAAACAGTACGCGTACTCAAAAAAAAAATTGTCGGTTTTGGAACCAGTGTGGTATCCATACCCGATATAGTGGAAAAGTTCTATATGTTCCAGAACTTTAATTTTTCTTAAGGGTACACATACCGGTACACGTACAATGAAAAATACGTTCACGAACAAGGTTTAAGTTGTACTTGCCATGTCGATTAATTTCAGATGCACATAAAATTATTTATGTGAGATAATTAGCATTTGAACAATCTCTAAAAACTCTATAGACATATTTGATCACATGATTGTGACTCAAGATTAAAGTCTTAAGTTCTTTATGAATATGCTCAAGTTTATAGTTCAGTTGGCTAATTTCGGCTAACCATTCATGAATGTTGTCTTTTTACACAGTTCGATTACGGTTCATCCTAACCAGGGTGTATATCATGATATGTAAATCACACTTCAAAGAATCATCTAACAGTGGATATTGTTTGTTTGGTTCCAAAGCTATCTTAGCTTAAACCTAAAGCAACCTATGTTTTAAAAGTCTATAAAAGGAAAACCTCAAGCAACTGGGATATTTGAATCCAGACACTACTTTTGTGTGTCCTAGTTGTAAACTAGAGTCATCCTCTTCCTAAAACCCTTTATAGGGTTTAACAACTGCAAAGACTTCATAGGGATTTGTGAAGCCATGTCCAACTATTGTTTATCTTGATAGCTCGAGTATCCTGATCTTGTTTGATTATTGAGATGCTTACTTGAACAAGATAGATAGAAATTATCAAAGTTCTCTTCGTCTCAGACTTCAATTGATTCCACAAGTTTAATCCTTGTGAGGTGAATAATAATGTAGGCTGCACTTCGGCCAGCATAAGTCCGAATTTTGAGGTTAACTAGACTTTGTCTATTGCTATTGCTATTGATTTCCAGTCTCACCTTGATCTATGATCAAAAAGGAAATAACACATATAGGCTTATCTGTAGGAGGAAGATTGCTTTAAAGTCTTCAATTGAGTTGAATCAACTCTCAGGCTGTAAAGGACGTCAGCTAAGGGAATCATTTGCACGGAGTCCTACTGGTATTTAAGAGCCGTAAGGAGCACGACTGTAACTGAAATGATGTGAGGGTTTAATTCGGTCTCAACTGCATTCCAGTTTAAAGTTAAATGGTAGTACGCTAGTGTCTGTAGCGGCTTAATACAGTTTGGTGTTCAATTTGGACTAGGTCCCGGTGTTTTTCTGCATTCGCGGTTTCCAAGTTAACAAATTTTTTGGTGTTTGTGTTATTTCTTTTCCGCATTGTATTGTTTATCTTTATAATTGAAATATCACAAGTTGTACTTAAATCAATCAAAGTAGATACATTCATCCTTGTTTGTTGGATACGACTTGATTGATTACTTGGAAATTGATCTTTGGAATCACCCAAATACTCTCACACATGAATCAGGTTCACGGACTAGTCTCTGTAAACTTTCTGATTATGAGAAAGGGGTATAAATCTGAATATTATTCCTCGATTGAGATTTATTAAGTTGAACTCTCGGAATTGTATTTAAGTTTGTCCATACAGGTCACCTACGAAAAAGTTCGTGGTGTATTTTGGTACCCCAAGTGTCTTCACTATCACTCATATGTCCCGAGAGTACTTATATGTTTGATTGTTAAACTAATGAACTGATCATTAAATTGATGAACTTTATCTCTGTGTTTTTATGTTAGACAGAGTGCTGAGACTGGAGAAATAAGAAATTCACACTCCCTTTTCGCATGTATGTGTTTCCTGGAATTTTCTTTCTTTTGGTTGTATTTAACGTTTTTTTAAACCTTATCTGAATTGATAACTAAACTCTAAATGGAACCTATAACTAAAGTAGTGGTTGAAAAAGTGGGGGTCTAACAACCTCACCTAATATTTCGTTTAGCAATCTGTATGGACTAACTCCAATATACTTTTAAGAGAATCAACTGGACAGTCAGACTAAATCTTAAGAACAGTATATCAATGAGTTATATCTCAATTTCTCAATTCAGTACTTACTCAAGAAAATAGAAATCTGCGAGTCTAATTGAATACAAGAGAAATTAACTTGAATGGTACCAAAGACCAATGTTCAAGGATCAATCAATTTCAATCAACAACCAAAGGTTGGATTTACCAATTGATCGATTCAACGCATAAACTGTGATATTTCAATTATATAACAAAATATAATGCGGAAAAGAAATAACACAGACACCAGAAGTTTTGTTAACGAGGAAACCGCAATTGCAGAAAAAACCCGGGACTTAGTCCAGATTGAACACGCACTGTATTAAGCCGCTACAGACACTAGCCTACTACAAACTAACTCCAGTCTGGACTGTAGTTGAACCCCAATCAATCTCTCACTGATCCAAGGTATATTTGCGCTCCTTACGTCTCTAATCCCAGCAAGATACTACGTACTTGATTCCCTTAGATGATCTCACCCACAACTAAGAGTTGCTACAACCCAAAGTCGAAGATTTTAATAAATAAATCTGTATCACACAGAAAAGTCTACATGAATAGATAAATCTGTCTCCTACAGAAATACCTACGAGTTTCGTTCCGTCTTTTGATAAATCAAGCTGAACAGGAACCAATTGATATACCGGTTTATATTCCCGAAGAACAGCCTAGAAATATCAATCACCTCACAATAATCTTAATCGACTAGCGAAACAAGATATTATTGAATCACAAACGATGAGACGAAGATGTTTGTGACTACTTTTCTATCTTGCCTCGATTTTACAATTGTACTCAATACGATATAAATAGCAAGATCAGATCACGCAACTATAGAAAAAATAGTTTGGTCTGGCTTCGCAATCCCAATGAAGTCTTCAAGTCGTTAACCTACAGGGTCTCGATAGAATCCTAAGGTAAAGGAGAATCGACTCTAGCTTATACAACTAGTATCACACAGGAGGTGTAGGGATTAGGTTTCCCAGTTGCTAGAGTTCTCCTTTATATAGCCTTCAAATTAGGGTTTGCAATCAATGCTACCTTGGTATCAAAGCATTCAATATTCACCGTTAGATGAAAACCTGATTAGATTCAAGCTAATATCTTTCAACCGTTAGATCGAATCTTAGCTTGTTATACACAAATGAAATTCACGTTCATTTAGGTTTGTGTAACCGTACCTAGACGTGTACACCTAGTTAGTTCAACAATAGTTAAACAATGGTTAGCCATATGATCACTTTCATATCAACCTTATTCATCTTCACCATAACTAGTTCAAATGACTCATAAGAACTAGTTAGAGAGTTGTTCAATTGCTTAGATCTCATAGAAGTATATATGACACAATCGAAACAAAAACGATTTTGATTCACTCGAATCGATGCATCAACATTATAGCCACGGTTTGCAAATATGCATTCCTTAGTTTATATAAGTCTTAGTTCATGAATAAACCGTTTTTAGAAAATGACCCACTCAAGTATGCATACCGGTACACATACTTAAGTACCCGGATTGATTTTGTTTTCAGTTCACAAACTCCAGCAGAAATTCACGGGATGTGAACTTCCGGCAGTACGCGTACGGGTACGCGGACTTAGCTTCCAGACATCCTGAACAGTAAAGTACGCATACTTTAGTTCAAGGATTTTGGACTTACACAAGTATGAGTTCACATACAATGTTTATATCCATTCAAGGTTATATATTCTAAACTCTCATTTCAATCATTGAAACATTCTTAGAGGATGTTAAATAAACGTTATTCACACACTATTTTTCATCAAAGCAATTTTCAAGATATTGAAATAATCAACATGACTTTTGTCACTTGTAAAGATGAACTTGGCCAAAGCGAAAGCTTACCAACACATATTTCGAGAAATATATAAGCGAGATAAACTCGGCTCGAAATAGCAAATGTGTATAATCGAAGTCTATATATCAATACGACTTTTATCTCAAGATAGGAGATAGAGTAGATAGAATTTTGAGTGATAGATAAGTACAAGTCTCCACATACCTTTTAGTCGATGAAGTTCCACCAATTCCTTAAGTAGTTCTTCGTCTTTGCATGATGAACGTCGTGGAGTCTAGAGCTCAACTACACTTTCTATCCTAGTCCGAGACTTAGCTATAAGTAGACTAGAAATCAAGACTTATAGTTTTGGCAGCTAAACTTGACAAACAAGCTTGAGATAGCAACGGTTGCGAGTTCGACCGAGCAATGCTCTAACAATCTCCCCCTTTGTCAATTTTAGTGACAAAACTATCAATACATATGAAATACAAAATAAATAAACTTTGCAGCTTCTCTTCCACATGCATGATCTCCTTGGTTCTTCAAAATTACTCAAAAGCTTCGTCACTTCCAAGTACTCCAATGATTCCAAAGATATTCAAATCAGCGTCATCGTTGTTGAAAATCTGTAGCCATAACAATGAGAAAACAAAAGCTCTCAATCATTGTTACAGAGTATCATAGTATTATTACACAACATCAAAGTTCAATTGTATCACAACTTTGACAACAATATTATGGTGATATGTATCATTCCCTCTTAGTCAATACTTCATCTCACATGAAAACCACTCCCCCTTACATAATGATCCGAAAACCATATGTGTTTGTAGTGTGAACTACACATTAATTCTCCCCCTTTTTGTCAATAATATTGGCAAAGGTACGAAAACTAGTGGGATCCTAATGAAATTACCATTGAGACACTTCATGACCAAAAGAAAGCACATATCAACTTTTTAGATGCAATCATATAGCCGAAACTAATTGCATTCATCAAGGAGTTTATAAAGATACAAGATAACCCTTATAATATTCCACAGCCGCACTCCCCACAAAGATTTGGTAATTAAGCACAAGTTCAATTAAGAACTCCCCCCATAAAATGTCATTCCCGAAAGAACAACAAGAGCGACCTTACTTTCACAAGAAAATAAGGATTTCTTTGGACATTACAAATCACATGAAACAAGAATTTGTATCCAAACTACTCAATTAAATTAACCACAAGAGAATCCATGATTAATTTAATCGAAAATGCTCAACATAAGAGAACTTACGGAGCCGCACAGTATATACATAAGAAATATGGATCAGGGAAGATCAATACTGCGGAATAAACAAATATTCATTCTATCTTTCATCACTATTAGCACAATGACATATAATATACTTAATCTTTGTAAACAAAAGTTCATCCTTTCTTCCATCAATATTTGCATAATGAAATAAAAGGCTTAACTTTTGTTTGTCAAAAGTTCATTCAATCTTTTATCAATACTTGCATATCGACATACGACAAACTTAAATTTTGACCACGTATGGGACAATCATAGTGTTAGAGCATAGCTCGGTCAACCTCGCATGCATTGCTATATCAAACATGTTTGTCAACGTTAGTGATCAAAACTATGAGTCTTGATTTCTAGCCTACATAGCTAAGTCTCGGACTAGGATAGGAAAAGTGTAATTAAGCTCCAGGACTTCATGGCGATTCATCATACAACGACGAAGATCTATACAAAGAACCGTGGAACTTCATCAACAAAAAGGTATGTGGAGACTTGAACTTATCTATCACTCAAAAGTATATCTATTCTATCTCCTACTTCTTATGAGACAAAAGTCGTATGCTATATAGACTAGATCATACACACTTGACATTTCGAGCTGAGCATTCATTGCTTATCTTTTATCTCGAAATAGTGTGTTGGTAAAGCGTTTCGCTTTAATCAGGTTTATCTTCACCTAGTAACGAAAGTCATGAAAGTTTCAATCACTTTGAGAATTCCTCTGACGTGAATCGGTCTGTGAATAACGGCTACATAGTGTCCTATGAGAATGTCTCAACGATTGAAATGAGAGTTTAGATTATATAACCATGTATTCCTTGAACCGAAGTTTTCGAACTTTGTTGATCAAGAAAAATCGGGAGGATTGTGGAATTGGCTTGCCAAGTCCGCGAACCCAGTCCGCAGCCTCAGTCTGCGAACTGTCGGAAGCTCTCGACCGAGAATTTCTGCTGGATTTTCCAAAACTCGTTTGTGTGCTTAGTCCGCGAACCCAGTCCGCGAATTGGCGGAAGTTCTCGAACCGAGAATTTCTGCTAAGTTTGGAAAACTCAACCGATTAACTTAAGTCCGCGAACTTGCTTGTGAACTTAAGAGGTTATGATCTAAAGATGTGCTCTGAACAAGAAACATTAAATTACTAAGGAATACTTTATGCAAACCTTGGATATAATGTTCATGAGTCGATTCAATCGAATCGAATCATCTTTGTTTCAATTGTGTCTTGTGTAGTTACATAAGATCTCATAGAAATTGAGCAACTCTCTAACTAGTTCATTTGAGTCAATTGAACTAGTTATGGTGAAGAAGAACAAGGTTAATATGAAATGCTCATATGGTTGACCTTTAGGGTTACTATGTTAAACCAACATGAACGTACACGTTTGGGCATGGTTTTCAGAATCCAGTAAACGTTTACCCAAGTGTGTGTGACAAACTAAGTTTTCGATCTAACGGTTGAGAAATATTAGCTTGAATCTAAATCAGGTTTTCATCTAATGGTGAATAAGGATTGCTTTGTACCTAAGGAAAAACCCTGATTTGAAGGCTATATTAAGGAGACATTTAGCATTGAGCAAACTTAATCCTCACTCGTCTGTGTGCTACTAGTGCGCTCGCTAGAGTCGATCTCCATTAACCTTTGATTTTCTTCTCTAAAATCAGGTTAACGACTTAAAGACTTCATTGGGATTGTGAAGCCAGACCGATGCTACTTTATCGTAGTTGTGTGATCTGATCTTGCATCTTCTATCATACGAGTACAATCGATTGATTGGCTTGAGATCGTGAGAGTTCTCCAATAGGCAAGATAAAGAAGTCACAAAAATCTTCGTCTCACTTTTTGTGATTCCTCGACAATCCGCTTGTGTAGTCAGGAAAGATTGTAGAGAGGTGATTGATTAATCTAGGCTGTTCTTCAGGAATATAAGACCGGATTATCAATTGGTTCATGTTCACCTTGATTTTATATCTTAAGACGGAAGAAAACCCAGGGTTTATCTGTGGGATACAGATTTATCCTTTGATAGACTTTTCTGTGTGGGACAGATATGTTTATTATCAAGTCTGTGATTTTGGGTTACATCAACTCTTGGTTGTGGGTGATATCAGCTAAGGGAATCAAGTGCGCAGTATCCTGCTGGGATCAGAGGCATAGGAGTACAACTGTATCTTATATCAGTGGTATATTGATAGGGGTTCAACTATAATCCAGTCCGAAGTTAGCTTGGAGTAGGCTAGTGTCTGTAGCGGCTTAATACAGTGTGTATTCAATCTGGACTAGGTCCAGGGGTTTTTCTGCATTTGCGGTTTCCTCGTTAATAAAATTTATGGTGTCTGTGTTATTTCTTTTCCGCATTATATTTTATATAATTGAAATAATACAGGTTGTGCGTTCGTGATCATCAATTGAAAATCCAACCTTTGGTTGTTGATTGATATTGATTGATCCTTGGACATTGGTCTTTGGTACAGTCCAAGTTACCTCTCTTTGATAAAGACTCGCGGGATTCTATTTGCTTGAGTAAAGATCAAATCTAGAGATTGAGATACTTTTTATTTAGATTGAGTCTGACTGTCTAGTTGATTCTCTAGCAAAGTATTTCGGAGTTAGTCCATACAGATAGCTAAGTGAAATATTGGGTGGTGTTGTTAGACCTATGCTTTTTCAATTGGTATCAGAGCAGGAAAACACGTTTAAGACCTCAAAAGTCTGTGTGTTGTAGTGATCTGACTAGATGGACTATAAAGTCTCAATTGACGCTTCACCAGGATTAAAAAACAACCGCAAGAAGAAGTCTGACAAACTAGTATCTCTTCTAAAAGGGTTGGATGAACAAATCCGGATCAACCATGGTCTTGTTGCAGAAATTGCAATTCTTAAGGATTTGATATCAGGAAATACTCCCTTCAAGAAGTCGAGAAAACTCAGTTGTTTCTCTTTCCAGAAAAGTCATAGGTCGATAGTAATCAACGACAGGATGTTGAGATTGCTGACATGACAAGGAACCATTCAGACAATCTTCAAAGCATAGGCTCATGTTATGATTAATATGATCATATACATCAAGCGTGTATGCCCTTTCAAAAGAGTCTTAACGTTGCAAATAATCTTTTTAAGAAAGCTAAACAACTGTTTGATTCTCTTAAGGACCATACAACACTACAAGGAAACTCTAAATCGAGAAGTACTAGTAGTATGGGTGCCTTTGCTTTAAGATCTACATCTCCCTTTCAATGGTTTCTTGATAGTGGATGTAGTCGACATATAACAGGTGATCTCACTTGGTTTGTTTCATCTGTTGACTATAAAGGAGGTCTTGTAACGTTCAAAGATGAAAGTTGTTGCTATATCAGCAAAAAGGGAACGATCAAGCTTCCCGGTGTTCCAGAAATTCACGATGTGGTATATGTTAAAGGTATGACCGCTAATCTTCTTTATATTAGTCAAATTTGCGACAAGGGCCATCGAGTTTTCTTCAATGCGAATGGATGTGACATTGTTGACAAATCCGGGAAAGTTATTTTTCAAGGAACTCGTGGTAAAAACAACTGTTATCTTCTTGATACTCAGTTCAGCAACCGCTACAATTTGACTAAAGTGGAATCTACACATCTTTGGCATGAGAGTTTTGGTCACATCAATTATCGCCTTCTAACTAAGATCGTTAACAAAGAACTTGTTAGAGGCGTTCCCAAAATCAATGCAAAGATTGAAGGTTTATGTGGTGCCTGTCAAAAGGGTAAGCAAACGAAAGTTCACCACAAATCATCATGAGATATTCTCACTAAACTCCATTTGATTTAATTCATATGGATCTCTTCGGACCAATTAAACAACCTACTGTTTCCGGTAAGAAGTATGCTTTAGTTATGGTAGATGATTACACCAGATTTACTTGGGTTGCATTCCTATCTCATAAGAATGAAACACTAGGTGAATTCAAGATTATTGTTAAAAGGATCCATAACGAACAAGGTCGCAAACTAAAGAAAACTGGAAGCGATCGTGGCACTGAATTCAAAGACACCGAGGTATTTGAGTTCTGTGATGAACTGGGAATCATTCAACAATACTCACCATCTATTACTCCTCAAGCTAATGGAGTTGCTGAAAGAAGGAATAGGAACTGATAGGTGTGATAAACACCTAGTTTTATATCCATTGTTTAAGCTTTCTTTGCAAGTTTTCATGTAAATTATGTATCTTATGTGTGCTTTTGAGTTATTTAGGTACTTTGGAGTCATTATGAGCAAAAGAAGAAGAAATTAACCATTTGGAGCGAAAAGGAGCACAAAGGTCAATTCACATGGGAGCTATACTTGGAGCGGGCTAAGGTGTGCAAGAAAGAGGTGAAGAATGAGCTGTCAGTTCCTCAAAATTGACAGTTGTGTTGAACAAAGAATTAAGCTATCGGTTATTCGGAACCGACAAGCCATACAAGAACTGGCGGCCCTTATCGTGTTAGTGGGTGCCTGAAGTAGAAAGTCAGTTTTCCTACATGACCTAAAATTCAGAGAAGAAATGCTATCATTATCTTTTCGTTTTAACCTGAGATTAAGAGAGAAAAGTTGTTGCTGCTATTGAATCCGAGAAGATGAAATTGAATCTAAAATTGAGATCCAGCCAGGAGTTGAGAGCTGACAGAGAAGTGATCATGTTGTTCTTGAAGTTGAAACGTGTTGTTGCTGCTGCAATCGAATGAAGGAAAAAGGGATCTAATGTGGGTTTTGAAATGATGAGACTTTGATGGGGTTTGCTGCTGTTATTCGAACAAGACAGAGATGATGGGATTCAAAGATGGAGAAGAAGATCTTACTGTTGCTGCTAAGCCACAGATCGAGAAATAATAAGAGGTTGTTTCTGTGAACCCAAGAAGAACTAGATTGGGTTTGAGCTCGATCCGAAAATTAGAAGAAGAAATTGGTGTTACTGCCACCAGAAGAGGAAGATGAAACAAGGGTGTTGTGGCCGGAAATGGATTGAAGGTTCAGAGTATTGATTCGAGAAACTGCAAGATAGAAGAAAATGTTGTTGCTGTCGTGACTGAAATTAGGAGATGGGTTTCGAATTAATGGTGAATGCAATTGCAGCGAGGGGAGTTAGAGCTTGGCAGTAGAATGGAGTTGTTACTCTGAACTGGTGGTCGATGCCAAGGAGATCTGGCTCGGATGGTCTTTGCTTTAGTGTTGAGTGTGATTCTGGCAGCAACATGAGCTCAAAACTGAAGAACAAAATGATAGGACATAAAGCAAGGTGGTTGTGTGTTGCTGCCATGGCTCTGAATGACAAGATGCAGTTTCTGGTAAGACTGAAACTAGGGGTTGAACTGGTGGTGATCTGAGCAACTACAAAGAAGGTGAATGGAATTGGTAGGAGGCCTTTGAACTGGTGATTGAAGCTGCAATTTAAGTGTTGGTCTGTGTATGAATGGAACTGCGAGTAATTATGCATTGCAGGTGTGATGCTGTTGTAGAATGGCTTAATAGAGAAGAGAATGAAGCTGCAATGGCAGTGTGCAGACTGAGTTGGTGCGAATGGAAGTTATGAGCATATGGACCTGAAATGTTGTTGGTGGTAACGATTTGTTGTGTGAGACTGGAGTGCGCTGAAGTGCAGTCGCTGCAACAGATGGTAGTAGCAGGTACAAAATGGCGCTGCAGCTGGAGCTGAATTGCAGGTGGATTGGCTAGTATGTGGCTCAATGAATGGGTTGCTTGTTACCCTGCTGCTGCAGAAAATAGTGTCGATGGACTGACAGAAATGAAGCTGAACTATAGAGAATGAAATGTAGATGCATGTATAGGAATTGATGTCGCAGCATATGGAGTTGGATGTACATTGGTGGTATGACTGAGATGCAAATGAGAGTAATGAACAAGATAGCTTGGAGCAGTGATTGCTGGAAGGAGTTTGTTGATAATTGTGCTTCTTCCATGATCGATAAGGAGGTGCTCGGGATGAAGGGAGTTCAGTGATGGAAGCTCGATAGTCTTTGGCAGTAAATGGCAGTAAATAAGATATGATGACGAGAAGCTGATAGCAGCGATGAAGGAGTGAATTACCTGACTGAGTTTGTGGTTTGATTGTTTGTTGCCAATAAGTTAAAGAACAAGAAGAAAGCAAGGAACTGAGGAGGAGTTCACGAGAATGTTGGCAATGATGGAAAAGGCATTGAAGCGTGCTGCAAAGTTGTGAGTTGTTGGTTCGATACAGCTGAGATGGTTGGTATTGGTGCTTGCTGCCAGGGAAGAGATGGCTCGACTGCTTAATTGTGCTGCAGGAAGAACCGAAGATGCAGCTATTAGGAGTCCAAGTGCAGCTGAGTTCGATGGCAATCTAAGAAGTGTATGCTGCTGATGCATATGGAAAAGTAGTCGCAACTGCAATTTCTGGAGGCAGTAGTGCAGTTGAGGAGCTGAAGCTGCAGGCGTTTGAATGGTTGTTTCAGATGGCTAGGCCATAGAAGTCTGGTGTTGTTATACAGGGAAGTGGTGATGTGAATGAGAATAGATGAATGCTAGGATTGAGTTGTACAGGGAAGAGCCGAAATTTGGCTAGGAAAGCAATCAAAAACAGCTGGGACTCTGGTGGATTTTCTTGCCACTGAGTCGACTCAGTGATTACCGATCCAACTCAGATGGACTTGGACCTGTTGGGCTTGACTTATGGGCTGTTGCAGGGACTGATTTTGGCAGAAGGGAGCAACATACTTTTGGACGTAAAGGCAGAGAAGGCAGAGACGGCATATAAAAAGGAGAGAGTTTTCTCCAACTTTGGATATATCTCCATTAAGATCTTATCTCATCTTCTCTTCTATTTTTTCTAGGGTTTAGAAACATGATAGGTTTTCTTTTCCTTCTTGTTATGAACTCCACTCACATGTTTAGATAATTCTTTTTTGGTTAAGGAATAAGTTGGAGTTCCAACCATGATATTTATGCAATGAGTTAGTTTTGTCTCCATATTTTGTTGCTTATGATTCACTTTTAATATTGTTATATGATTTGAATGCATGTTTAGTCGAGTCGCGAATCGATTGAATTAGTTTTTCATCTCTATTGCTAGATCAGGGTTATTATACGCAAAAGTGATAATTCCTGATTGCAAGTAGCATAATTGTGAGTATTGCTTGTAGTGATACATCCTAGTAGTCACAAGTGGATCATAACCTTTGTTAAAACGGATTAGTGCTTTTACACGTTCGTTTGCATTGATTAGTCTTATTTCATAGAACTTAGTGCTCTTAGGGAGTTAAACTTAATTGTGCTTTTACACTTTAGGTTGCTTTATAGGTAGATTTCACATTCGCATCTTTTAATGTGTTTGTTGATGACAATGGGAAATTAGCGGGATATTCTTGCGATCAAGGTATCCTAGGACTTTTAATAAATTGAGATTAAATATAAATTCTAGTTACTGTTTCAAATACATGTTTGTGAATGAAAACCAATCCTTGACCAATATTATAATCTTATTGATTTTGCTTTATTTATTTGTTTTGCTATTATTTTATTTTAGTATATAAAAATCAGAAAATCCCCCTGGCTTTACATAAGAAACCGAAACATATTGACAACCTAGTCCTCTCTGTGGGAACGATCCTTTCTTACCCTTGCTATATTATATATTTTGAGTTGTGAGAAAGTAATATTATTTTTGACGCATACGACAGCGGTCAAATTTTGAAAAAAACAAAAACAAAGAAAACAACTGTTATCTTCTTGATACTCAGTTCAGCAACCGCTGCAATTTGACTAAGGTGGAATCTACACATATTTGGCATGAGCTTTTTGGTCACATCAATTATCGCCTTCTAACTAAGATCATTAACAAAGAACTTGTTAGAGGCATTCCCAAAATCAATGCAAAGATTGAAGGTTTATGTGGTGCCTGTCAAAAGGGTAAGCAAACGAAAGTTCACCACAAATCATCATGAGATATTCTCACTAAAACTCCACTTGATTTAATTCATATGGATCTCTTCGGACCAATTCAACAACACACTGTTGCCGGTAAGAAGTATGCTTTAGTTATGGTAGATGATTACACCATATTTACTTGGGTTGCATTCCTATCTCATAAGAATGAAACACTTGGTGAATTCAAGATTATTGTTAAAAGGATACAGAACGAACAAGGTCGCAAACTAAAGAAAATTGGAAGCGATCGGGGCACTGAATTCAAAGACACCAAGGTATTTGAGTTCTGTGATGAACTGGGAATCATTCAACAATACTCACCACCTATTACTCCTCAAGCTAATGGAGTTGCTGAAAGAAGGAATAGGAACATCCAGGAAATAGCCAGGGTAATGCTCTACAACAAAAACTTACCTTTAAGATTTTGGGGAGAAGCTGTCTTTACAACATGTTACTTGATCAACCGTGTGTATCTGCGATCTAAAACTCTTAACACTCCTTATGAGTTATGGTATGGAAGGAAACCCAACCTACACTATCTCAGGGTATTTGTAAGTAAGTGTTATATTCTGAAAGATCGAGAACAGAAAGGGAAATTCAACACCAAAAGTGACGAAGATATCTTTCTTGGCTATGCTTCTGATAGTCGTGGTTTTCGAGTTTATAATCTCAGAACACAAGTCATGATGGAATCTGCTAATGTTATCATCGACGACATTAGCAATTTTCGTCAAGATAGCCCTCCTGCTGAATTTCCTCCAACAGAGACAATTGAGAAAGTCAAAGAAATTCCAGAATCAGTTGAAGTTATTCCTACTGTTACTGATCCTGACATTTCTAGTGACAAGGAGAAGAGTACTGATCAATCCATTCCTGATGAACAAGAACATGTCCCTCCACGACATCTTTGGGTTCAAAGGAATCATGACCCCAATAGTATTATTGGGGGAAGGGATTATACATCCAAAACAAGGGGTCAACTTCAAAATATATGCAATTTTGGATGTTATCTTTCGCAGGTAGAACCAAGGAATATTGATGAAGCTCTGAAAGATCCCTTTTGGGTAAATGCGATGCATGAAAAGTTAAATCAATTTGAAAGACAAGATGTCTGGGAACGTGTACCTTGTCCTCCAAACGTCAACATTGTTGGTACTAAATGGATATTCAAGAACAAGTCTGATGAATTTTGCACAATTGTCAGAAATAAAGCTAGACTTGTCGCTCAAGGATATTCACAGATTGAAGGGATCGATTTTGAAGAAACCTTTGCACCTGTGGCACGTCTTGAGTCCATTCGACTTTTATTGGCCCATGCCTGCTTTCTCAAGATCAAGTTGTTTCAGATGGACATAAAATCAGTGTTTCTGAACGGAATTTTAAAAGAGGAAGTCTATGTTGCTCAACCTAAAGGGTTCGAAAATCCTGATTTCCCTGATCATGTGATGAAGCTCAAAAAGGCATTATATGGATTAAAGCAAGCACCAAGAGCCTGGTTTGAGAAACTCACTACCTCTCTTATTAGAAAAGGATTTTCAAGAGGAGGAGATGATAAAACATTATTTACCAAATGATGTAGGATCAAAATCTCGCAGCTGCAACACTTCAGCGAAATTATTAACAACATAACACAACAATGTCGCAAAGCAATTTCAGAAACGACATAATAAACGACATCAGCTAAATCATGAGAAAAATATGATGGACTTGCGAAAATTAGGAAGTGTGCGAGATTAATATTTGTAAGGTTGCGAGAATGTCGCAAGCCATATCCGAAAATAAAGGACAGATTAGCTGTCATCCACTATGTAATTCTCTATAAATATCCATTCAGTTGTAAAGGAAAAGGAGAGAGATCTTTTTAGAGAGAGTAATAAAAAATAATTACGAGAGAAAAATCAAGAGTGGTTGTTGTTCTTAATCCCTTTATCTTTTCTTGTAAGATTGTTCAAAGATTCATCAATAAAATTAAGATTGTTAATCCAAAAATGAGTTGAATGTTAATGAAATCTTGTGAGGGGTGTAGTGTAGGATTTCCTGCAACTACATAATGGCGCTAGAAACAGGGAATGAAGATTGAATATTGTTCTAGAAAAAGTTGAAGATTAATATTGTGATTTATTAGAATTGAAAGTAATTGGTGAAAAAACTTACATAATCTCTTACAATTTGTTAGTATTGAAAGAATGGATAGAAGGAGAAATGTATCGGAACAACCGACAACTGCTAGAAGAAGAAGTAAAAGACTTGCTGGAAGGGAGAGAAGTGAAATGGGAGAATCTACTAGAAGGAGAAATAGTGGAGAAAATCAAGTTCAACCGCCAGTTCAGCAAACATCGGTATAAAATGGAACAATAGATTATGATAGAGTGAGTGTACACACTTGGCGATCAAATTCAGCAGAAGAAGTAGAAGAAGAGCAGCAAACCAGGAACCATAGACAGGTAGAGAGAAATCAAGAAGCAGATGAAGGAATAATTCATGGAGATGAGGAAATTGGAGCGTTAGAAACGTTGAGACGAAGAATACATGAAGAAAGAAGAGCTGAGGCAGAAGAACGTGCAAATCTAACAAGGCAAAATCACGAATTGAGGATGGAAAATATGAGACTACAGAGTAGAAGATCGAGAAGTACTACAAGATCATATTCAAGATCGACTAGAAGAGAGATGAGGCGAAACTCACCTACAATTAATGCTGGAAATAATATTCGAGAAGAAATACGAAATCCTAATGAAGAACATCGCGAAGATAGAGAAAGGACTGGTGATCGTTACGTTCCACAAAATGAAACTTTTGATGATAAGCAAAATGATAGAAATCAAGAGAATGGAAAACGTCAGGGACGAAATAATCAAGAGGGCGAAGGGAATCGAGAGGAAGGAAGGAGAATTTTACATGAGAGAGAAGCTCAAAGAAATCAACAAACAATTGAAGAAGAAATTGAAAGACACTATGCTGAACAAGCACGTTTAACTCGTGAACGTGAAAGATTGAGAGCGGAAATGGAAGAACAAGAGCTGCAGGAGGCGATTCGCTGGAATAATCACGACAATCGAGAAAGAAGGCGTACACAAAACCAGAATAACGGTAATCTCAATGAAGAGTATGATAGAGTACAGAGGAGGGATGAAAGACAACGAATGAAATTGATAAGAAATGAACAAAATCATGGAGGGGAAAATGAGAGACATCATCATATGCGAATTCAAGATAAAGATGAGGAAGAGAATTGCATGAGAAGACGAGATGAGGATTATGAAGAAGAAATGCAAAATTTCGCGAGAGAAGAAAGACATGAACGCAGAAGAAAGGAGGCGAAATTAAAAAGACCAATGGATCAAAATTTAGGCGTAAATGAACAAATCATAAAATAATTGGAAGAAATGAGAGGAATGCTAAATAATAGAGGGGAAATAGGCAGAAGACAATTAGACGAAGCTATAGAAGAAGCTGCGAAAACTCCATTTACAAGAGAAGTACAACTAGGAGGAATACCCCCGAAATGTAATTTGCCTGCGTTAACCAACATATTTGATGGAACAACTTGTGCAATTCAACACATCAAAGCCTATGTGAGATGCATGTTACAGTGGGAAAATCATGATGCCGTATTGTGCAAGTATTTTGCATCCAGTCTAACAGGAGAGGCGTTAAAATGGTTCGAAGGTCTACCAAAAAATACAATAACATCTTTCAATCATTTGCAGACCACATTCTTGGGGGCATATATAAGTAACAATTCTTCGCGAACTGGTATTGAAGATGTGTTTGGATTAAAACAAAGGATTGGCGAAAGTTTGAAGCATCTAACCAAAAGGTGGAGGACTATGTGTAGTGAGATGGCTGGCCGTGTGGATGAGAGATATATTATCTTGTCATTTATCAATGCTATGTTCGCAACCAATCTATTGTATGTCCAAATTTTCAGAGTCAAGAACACAATCACAATGACCGAACTGCGAGAAATTCAGGAAGAGTATATTGCTCTTGAGGAAAGGCAAAATGAGATGGAATCATACCCAGTTGCGAATACCAGTTCACAAGCAGCGAATGCAAGCTTATTACCCAAACTAATAAACACAGTGGCGAGCACTTCGCAAGGACAACAAGAAAAGGTGACTGGAAACAATCAACAGAAACTGGTGGCTATAGGAAGCCGAGATCAAGAGGAGTATGAAAGAGAAAGAAATTTCTACAATCGTGGTGGAAATAACAAGATTCAAAGACTTGATCAGCCGCAAAAAACTTATGGAGGTCAGAGGAAAAACTATCATAGAGGACAGGGAAGCCACAAGATAATGTGGGAGGAGATCAAGATGCCACCTCTAAATGCAAGCGTGGAGAAAATATGGGAAGCTATAATTTTGATGGAGAATATACCAACACCATGGAACATGGGAACTGAACCACCTCCAAGCAACAGAAGTCATGAGTTCTGCTCTTATCATCATTTCCATGGACATACTACAAATGATTGCAGAAATATAAAGAGAATTATTCTGAGAATGATAGATCAAGGAAAGCTAGACCACTTTCTGGTAGTGCATCCACAATCTCAACCATTGCCGCCACCACCACTAGAGCATCACAGAGTAAACACGATAAAAGAAAAGGAAACATTCTTCGTAGAAGTTGGTGCAAAAGCAAAGAATCTATTCTGTCACTCTATCATACATTCATAAAAGACAATTGAATATTTTCATGACAATGTTTTGAGTAGAGTGTTCGCAAGAGACAATGATGGAAGAGAAATTATGAATATTGCGAAAATCTCGCCGCTAGAGGAATGGCAGAAACAGACTATATCTTTTACCGCAGAAGAAGTCCCTGAAAGTGGAGAAGTACATGACAATCCATTAGTGGTAAAATTAGAAATTAATCCAAAACCTAAAGAAGATGAAAATGATGAAGCTGAAGATTCATGGGCAATTAATAGAATTCTGATCGATACTAGAAGCTCTGTGAATATCTTATTCTATCATACTTATAAAACCATGGGAGGGAGAGATGATGATCTTATACCATCAACATATAAGATATATGGTTTTAATGGTTGTAGATGGGGAAAAACGATTTGCTGGTTTTTAAGGAATTGAGGAGACGACCGTACGGAGGAGACTCCTCGAACCGAGCGAAATGTTAAACCTCACACAGATGCACCGCTGCAAAGGGGGTGCTTTAGATTCGAGAGATCAATCTGTAGTACTCCGGCCTAAATCAAGACAATGACCCTTCCAGAGTAAATTCGGTCACAAGAGAGGATGGGTTGATCTGTAGGAGGGAAGCTGGGAAATGTGTGGAATCAATGGTAATCAAAGATTGTGGGTGTGTGAATTCTGAATATGATAAGCTCCGAATGATTGAAATTGCTGAATTGAGAGTAGTTTCTCAATTGATGAGTTGATGATCTCGTGTTGTCAATGAGACCTGAGATTGATGATACTGATGGTGATGATTCAATCATGATTCAAAGACTTATTTATATTGTTGGAATTGTAGACACCATGATCCCATGAAGTGTGACAGTTGATGGAATCAAGGAGTGGAGAAGTGGAGATCGTGTTTGAAACCAGTTGCTCAACGTGTGGAGACTTGGTCGATTTTCCACCCACTACCTCGTGAATTCCTTCAACTGATTGCACGACTTGCTCACATTCCATCGATTGTTTGAACACACGTGCCGTAGACCGCCAGACCAAAACCCTAAGTGATATCCCCCATAGTGACACGATTGACGTCTCGTGGTTTGCTAGTCAATTGATGACTTCGTGGTTTAATGGGACGATGAGTCCATGTAGTTGCTGAGTTGAACATGATGTTCTGAAACTCATGAGACAGAGGTATAGTTCTTACGATGAAGTGAGCAAGTATTTCTCATTCGATGGATCGTTGAATATTGATTGTTGAACCAATATTCCTTGGTTTGAGCAAATATTTATCATCTGAGCAAGTGTTGCTCATGTGATGAATTGTTGAATATTTGATCGTCTGAGCAAGTGTTGCTCATCTGATGGATTATTGGCAGCGTGACCAAAATATTAATTAAAGTACTGGTTGTTGAACCGAGCATAATTAATAAGATTAATGACCATGAGGTCGTCGTAAAATTATTAAGGTTGGAATCTGGAATGATGATCCTTGGATTCAGAAACCCTAATTTGATCAATTGATGATCAATTCATGGTTCGTCAGAATTTTAACCATGGGACGAAGGAGGGAGAAACTACATGGGACCGTGGATCAACCATGTAGTGTCCATATGCTGACGTGAGCAAATACAAAGAAATCCTGAAGAGTTGACGATTTGTTGGTGGAAGAATGATTAAATGCTGGCTTAATCATTTATTCAAAAATGCTCGTCTGAGCCTTAGGTGAGAAAACCTAATTAATTATGACGAGGCGAGGGACCGACCATGGAGTCATGAAACCGGCCCTGGGTTGTCACGTGACCGCCTGACGATCACTTCATGAAAATCCAAAGTGTTTGGAAGAGTTTTGGATCTAATACGAGCAATTGTGCAAATTAGGTCAAAACTGTGAAAATTGATGGGACCGGCTTCCGTGAGCCAAAGAGCCAATCTTGGTCGGTCAAGATAGCGTGTCCCCAAGGTGTCCGCGTCTCAGTCCTGAGAATTTTGATATTTTCTGGCGTGCAATTGAGCATCCATTCGAGAAAATATGCCAAAATTAGGGTTTTGATGAAACTGAGGAAAACACCATGAGATGATGAAAAATGATTATAAAATAAGGAATGAGGAGGCTTGGTACCGCCGTGGTCAAGGCATGGTCGGCCGGTCGTGACCACGGTCCCGTGGTGCCTTTCCCTTAATTTTATAATATTTTGATGATTTTATGAAAAATTCATGAATTTTGAGAAATTTGATGAATTTAGGGAGTTTCCATGAATTAAAGGAGTTTTCATGATTTCATGGAAGCAAACTATTAAAATAATAAAAACACGGGCACGTGGGACCACGGAGGCATGGCAGGCCGGCTATGGACCGGTCCCACGAGTTTTTCATAATTTTTTAACATTTTAGGTATTTTTGACGATTTGAGGGAATTTTTCCTAATTTGAGAGAAATACCATAAAATCAAGGAATTTGATGAATTCAAGGAAAAATAGGATAAATAATAATAAAATAATAAAGCAAAGGGCGTGTGGGACCGGCTAGTGGCCTGATCCCACAAGTTTTCATTATTTTATTTTATTTTATTTTATTTTATTATTATATGATGATTTGTGCAAAAAATACCTATGCAATCAAGGAGTTTTTCATGAAATTAGAGAAATATTAATAATAATAATAAAATAATGAGGAACCGTGAGGTGTGGGGCCGGCTGGGACCAAGGCATGGCCGGTTGGCCAACGGTCACGCCCCACGCTTCTTTCCTTAATTTTATATTATTTTTATGGATTTATGGAAGTACCATGAAACCGAGGAGTTTCCTCGAGACGAAGGAGATTTGATAAAATGAGAGAATTTTCATCAAATCATGGAAAATAATAAAAATGCATTAAAAATATAAAACTGGCGTGGATTGACCACGACACGGTCGGTGGTCGTGTGCCGTGTTCCCAGCACCTTGGTCAATATTTTTAATTATTTATTATTTTCTTCTCTATTTTGCATAGGTTCATCGTTTCGTTGTATTTTGAAATACTCGTTCGTGCGGTGACTGTTAGTGTATCGTGTTGAATACACTTTCACCATTTGAATCGGGGCTTACTTAGAGGTAGCTCAGACGCCCGGTTGTTGATTATTTATTACTAATTGTGGAATTCAGTGGAGAATAATTAAAACTGAGTAATAAGATGTTTATTATTAATTCATAGGATCAGCTGAGGATTCGACTACGAATTCAGAATAATAAAGTGAGCATTACCATTCCATGGGATCGTAGATTCGACCATAGAATCGGAGTAATTAAGATTTATCTATTACCATTTATGAGACCAGTTGTGGATTCGATCATGAAATCGGAGTAATGAGATAATATAGTTATTGCTATTCTATGAGATCAAGCCGTGGATTCGATCATAGAATCAGAACAATTGTTTATTGCCATTCCATGGGACCAGTCGTGGTCGCGATTCGACATGGAATAGGAGCAATTGTTATTGCCATTCCATGGGACCAGTCGTGGATTCGACCATGGAATAGGAGCAATTGTTATTGCCATTCCATGGGACCAGAGTGGATTCGACCATGGAATAGACAATGTATAATTAGGAATAATTAACTTTGTGGCTCTATACTAGCAGAGCAAGCTGTCTAGGAGCATTAATTATCCCGATATGAGCTTGTCGGTAAGTCATATCCTTTATATAGTCAGGGTAAACTCGTTGTTTGTTCCTGAAGACGTTATCGCTCTATACTAGCAGAGCAAGCTGTCTAGGAGCCGTCCATCTCGTGATACTATAGAAATAATCACTGAAAGTATTCAGTATTCATGAGATATGCCGTTGTCCAGTCGTGAGACTACATATCTACATGTACTCTGAGAGAAAGTACTCTCCGTTGAGAATTCGATGAGAGACCCGTGTCTCAATACTCACGTCTGATTGCTGGATCAGAGCTTCGTATAATTATGAGTTTACGATTTTAGCCCTTGTCGAAAATCCACCATCTACATTAAGTCCCCTGCTTACTGAGGAAAGCTGTGTTCCTCAGTCAGCATTAAATGGTGATTTTCCGGCCATAAATAATAATACCAGTAATTGAACTTAGTCGTAAGTTGAGACGTTACCGGATTTAGAGAGCATGAGCAAACCACGACTTGATGAAGGCTTCAATGTCATGATTGGAGTCGTTTGATGAGCATAAATTGGTGTTGAACCGCTGGTTTGGACGACGACCTGGTGGTAGGATTCGCGGGCCGGGCCCAGAAAGGAATCCGTTTTAGCGCAGACGCTCGTTCGTTCGTTAGTTTAAGAACAAACAAAATAGACCTGAGTCTAATGATAAAAATTTGTCTATGAGCTTTCACGAAAAACAAAATTTTATTTAAAATATGTGAGATCTCACAAAGTGGAATAAACTCTTTCAAAGGTGGATGCTCGCGTGAAGGAGCAAAATATATATATTTTTCAAATTCACGTGAGTTTCACGTTAAAATATATTTTGTAAAATCAATGTTTTGATTTTGAACAATTGTTGAAAGTAGACAACCATACATGGTGAAAGAATGTCTATATGTGAGTTTTCACAATCGTAGAATGGACGTCTGTCCAGATTTTGAGAAACCAGTGAATGTTCACATTGTAAAATTTACGTGGGTTGTTCACGGTTTTGTGAAAATCATGTCAGAATTTTGCTCGTCTTAGCAGGTTTGAAGGAACGAGCAAGATTTGAAGTATTAACTCATGTACTGTTAGTGGAATCGTAAACAGGTAAGAGTTGAAAGTTACCATTTTTGCAGACGCTGATGTGAGCATCTTTATTCCATGATTCGTTGTTTTGCTGAATCCTGCGCTTTGTATAAATGATGCGCTGAATGTTATGCATCTGTCACAGCCACTTTGCAAGAATGACTGACTCCCATGATGACACTTTCAAAGACGATGTTTCCAGGGATGACATCTCCGCGGGTGTAACTTCAAGAAATGGTACTTCTGGGACCTCTGAGTGATGGTGAGAGATCCTTCATACTGAGTTGTACTCCTGGTTATTTCATCAACTATACCACATGATCATGTAGTGAGGTTTCAGATCAATGTAGACTCCTCGGAAATGGAAGAAAGTCTTCGGGGCGGAGCACCCAGAAGTAAGGACTACAGGATGTTAGCAAATGACGTGCAGTCCCCAGCCGTTTCTTTGGTGAGTTGTTAGCGCTCCTTGTGTCATGACTTTTTCCTGCCCGTGCAATTAGGATCACGAGACCAAGGTTTTGTTATTTCTTTTCAGACCTTTTCTCCATCGATTGACGGTCTTCAACTTGTTCCCAGGCGAACAATTCAGGAATCCAGTACTGATGAAGAAGTCGATGTAAATATCTCTTTCGTGCAGGTGATCGCGGCATCTCCTTGAATGAAATAATAATAATTTTTGTTGATGAATCCAGGAAGAAATCATTGTAGATAAGAATCATGTTGATGAAGCGCACTCTTCTTTGGGAGATGGGAATATGGAGAATTCCCGAAATCCCGAACCGAATGGAGATAGCGGTGTTGTCAACGGAGATTCTGGCATCGTCGAGCCTTCAAATGATTTAGAGACTCCCTTAGTAAGTATATCTCCTGTAATTTCTTCAAAGAAGTATGATATCGCTGATTCGTGAATGAATGAATGAAAATCCATGTGAATTTATGGATAACTTTGCCGAAATACGTCACCGGAAAATTTCAGACTTCAGATTTTACTAGAAACGCTGTAGAATCTTCGTCCGAAGTCATTTTCGCGGTTTGCATATGTATCTTCAAGCCCAGGAAATTTCCAAGCTTTAAAAGAAGCTTTGAAGTTTGAGCATGTTTAGGGCCTGAAAAAGGCGAAATAGTGAACTTCCAGGAGACCTTCAGAACTTTTTCAGATGGCATGTTGCTCCATGTTTTAGCCACATCTCTTTGCTCGTTCATCGGATTGTCATGAAATTTTGAGAGTTGTAGAGGACATCCATACGAAGAGAATGGTATATAACCCATCTTCAGATTCCTCGTAGATTTCTCCCAGTTCGTTTTAGTACAGGGCAGAGTACAGTTTCTTCAGACGAGGTTACCGTAAAACGTATTTTCATGACTTTCATGCTATTTGCTCGTGCCTTGAGTGTATAATGATTAATCTTGATAATGTTGGATTGCTTGTATGATGTATTTTATGATCTCATTTGGTTTCAAGCTTAAATGACTCTAACCTCATGTAATCTTCGTATTAGGTGCCAAATACCGAAGTTGAGGATATTGAAACCAATGAGGATAACTCAAACTTCCTGGAGTTATTGATGAAGAGACAACCATCTCTGCACTTCAAGGCCATGAGAAGGTTGTCATTGAAGTCTTGGAAACTCAGATTGTTGCTGCTTCAGTGATAGAAGAAACCGAAACACCAGTAGAGAATACTGAAGAAACTGTTGCCCTGGAGGCTGCTCCAGTAATTGAGAACCGTATAGTGGTGCATGAATATCCAAGTGCAGGAGTTTTTTGATCCTCCGTTCGATGCTTCACTCCCGTATCATGAACTAGTTGGCGGATTCAGCGTTCCCATTGGATATGCAGGCTTGTACGAGAAACCGTGGAAGATGTATGGGCACATCGTCGTTACCAAGGATCCGGAGCATAGTTATTTCTTGACGAGGCAAGTAGAAGCCATATTGCGTGTTATAAATGATACGCATCACAACTGGAAATACTGTCACCCGGGATGTACTCTTTGATTGGGAGTACAACTTGAAGAAAGCTGAAGAACTTGGCTTCAATCAATTTGAAGTGGCTTCGTCAAAAGATTGATGCTATAAGGAAAGCGTGGAAGGTGACACTTCTTTCACCACCAGTGATGCCGTGTTGAAGAAGATGGATGAAGAAAAGCAGAAATCTTATTTTGCTGACTTTCTTTAGTTTTTTTCCATGATATCTTGAACCTTGGACTTCTGAGAGATGTGAGGTTTTTTCTGGTCTTGATTTCTTGATCGTTTTTGGATTGTGAAATCGATCGTCTTGACAAGTGGACCGTCAGTCCCCAGTATTTTGTTAAGTCTCTCCCTTTCGTTTTCCCTTCTTCTGGTGAGACCTAGATAGAGGACCCAGGTAGAAAAATTGATGTAAAGACCTAGGTGGTCGAAGTTGGAGGTACCTTGATGAAGGACTTAGCGAAGAGACCTGGTGGACACCGATCGACTGTGGAAGTCATGAATCCCGTCTAAGAATTGTTGCTTGCATGTTGTACGCTCTAGAAGCTGTAGGGACCTCATACAAGGTCGGAATTCGATGCTTGACCCCAACTTTCGAAGCTAAGAGGCTGAGTTCACATGAGAAAAGAATCACTCAATTTGGAGTTGTAGAGGTCATCCAACGAAGCGTGCGCATTTGCAATTTGTAATCCCGTACAAATTTTTCAGATTCCGTAGACCTGACGGTAAAGGCCATATCTTTCAGCTCGTATGTCCGATTGATGCGCCCTTTTGGTATGTTGTAGAAGAAACATAGACGAACATCTTTTGTTGAGGAAGTATTGTCCCATTCCTCACCCATTGGTACGTTTCTGTAAACCCATGGCCCGAGCATGTCGTATCTCATTTGTAGAGGCGATGAGAACATCTTGGAGGAGACTTTGGATTATGCCCACCAATCGTGCCAGCTTTGGGAAGACTTTCATGTGAGCATGTTATCAGGTCTACACATCTTGATATGAATCATTAGTTCTTGGAGAAGTCTGCTTCATGTGTAACACTTAAGAGAATGATTAGTTGATGAAGCCCTGAGGATGTTGCTCCTGAGACCGTTGTTGGTGCTGAGACCATGAATGATTACGCTCCAGAGATCCTTGTCGATGCTGAGATCATGGATGGTGTTCCTTTAGAGATTATTTGATGCTGATGCCATGGTTGGAATTGCTCCAAAGACCGAAAAAGGCTAGAACCATGATTATAGATATAATCTTTGCTCCTCCATCCAGTGAGCCTTTTACATTCACGAACTAGTTGATGAGTTGAGCGTCCGTAAGATGAAGGTGTACTGAGAGTTCAACCTGAATGCTCTTGAAAGCATAACTTTACCACGAACTGGCTTTGTCAGTGAGTCGACATTGTTGCGGTAGATGGCATCAAGAGTTTTCATACTGGATGTGATTGGTGAAGAGAGAAAGTTCCTCAATCATGCAGGGGCTTGTGATGTAGCGAAAACCCGTTGATGAAGTTTCACGAAATCACCTCAGGTTGCCCAGTGTATATTGAAGGAGTTAGTGTCATCCATGTATGATGTTGCATATGCTTCAGAAGTCTTATCATGGGATAATGAAGACTTATCGTTTAGTTACACTTTGATGTGCTGGTGTTGAATCAATGTGTCATCGTCGAGATATTTGTGCTGAAGTTGTACTCTTTGATTGGGAGTACAATTTGATGGCTTCTTAGATGCTTGAGCGTTGAAGCGTATATTCCTTAAGCATCGAATGTTTGATCATCTCGGCCCTGGAGTATCTTCCATTGATTCATCATCCCTTTCGTTGCGGTAGTGGGATTCGACACTTGTGCAGACATCAGAGCTTTCTGATTTTGTGGAACACATGGACTTGCAGGAGAAACACCCAAAGTGTTCTTTGCCATGTTTGGACATCATCTCGGTAATGAATGTTTCAGTGCTTGATTCGGAGGAGCGTCAGATTCAACCACTTGGTAAAATACTAATGTGGTGAAGCTACCATTCATAACGTCTTGCAGAGTTGCTAGCAGAATTGAGTCCCCATGCTAGGATAGCATGTGAGGAAATAAATGACATAGACGTGGGATGAGACTTGCCTGAGTGCGGAACCTCTTGATGGATGTATATGCATCTTTTGCAGGTTCTTTCTTCAACCTCGTCAAAGTTTGAAATTCCTCCAAGTACTCTGATGATGGAATGTCCGTCAAATCTTCTGGATCAGAACTTTCTTCGTTGGAGAGACGTGTAACCAAAGGCGCTTTGTAAGTACCCATCTTTTCAGCGTGGATCCACGCTCGTCTGAAGGACATGTCATATCCTGGATCTTCCTGATTATGTGAAACTTGGTTTCTGTCCAGTGTTGAACTTATGTTCACTTTGAGAGTGATGTAGCCATAAGTATTCCAAGCGCTCCTTCAAGGTCTCTGATTGAGATGGGAGCATGAGTAGCTTCTTGTCGACTGATGCCTGCGGCTCTGAGGTTTTCAGTGGAATGATGTTGATGGCGGTGCCGGCATCGATCAACGTTCTTCCAAATTTGTTTCTTCGACTGTGGAAAGCAGTCCCCAGTCGTACATCTCTTGGTTTGTGGCTGGAGGCTCAAGAAGTATTTCCGGAATGGACTTCTTGACACGATGTGGTTCAGTGCTGTGAACATGTCTCTCTTTTGCCTTCGACAGATAGAGCAATTCACGTTCGACCAAGGATTGAACTGCCTCTTTGATAGGTTGTTCAGAGAGTGTAAAGGTTATGATTGGGAGAGGATTCTTGTGTACTCCTCCAGTGCCCAGTTGAAGCTATTGTGGATCAACCTTCTCTTTGGTGACGTGCTTCAAAATATTGCAGTTACTTGTCGACTGATTGATAAATCTATGAAGGTGACAGTACCTTGGATTCTTCATGTTGGCTCTCTATGATGAGCAACAGTTTGATTGCACCGTCTTGAACCCAGACTTCCAGTAACTCGATCACTCCTTCATGAGAAGTTTGAGTCTGTCCGATCATTTTCCCGTTCGTTGATGCCAGGTCGAGGTTTGTGCAAGATTGGTTATCCTTCCGTGATGCTTTTGTAGGAAGAGGTGTTGGATGTCGCATGTTTGAGCAGAAGCTTTCCTTTTTCTTGAGCAACAACGTTCATGGAAGGTTGGACATCGTACTTTTTGTTGATCAGGCGTCGGCTGCTCCGAGGTTCCTCGACCTTGTAGACTTTGCTCAGTAAAGCAGGTGTAGTAGTCTCTGATCGTTTTGGCTGCTTCATGAAGTTCTGAGAAAGTGTGGAACCGGAGGTTTTCCAGCAAGGCTCTGTAGACCGGGATCATTTTGTTGACGCACAAGTCTACAAGTTGTTGCTATGTGACGTTTGGGTCGTGGCAGTCCAAGGCTTGAATTCTGAACCTTTTCACATAATCATCAGGATGTTCGCTGCTCCTTCGGAAACATCCTTCCTAGATCAAGAGAGTGACTTTCTGACACGAAGAAGTATTTGTAGAAAGCATTAATCATCTCTCCCCAATCGGTGATACTTCCCGGTGCGATGTTGTTGTACCAGGTGTATGCTCTGCCTGTCAGAAACTTTGAAAATTCCTTCAGACGGACGACATGGTTGTGCTCGTGTTCGCCCAATAGAAATATGTTCCCGAGCATTGCCTGTTCCGTCATACAAAGTGAAGGTTGGAGAGGTATAACCTTTTGGAAGAGGAATCTTTGCGTAGCAGCAGGGTACGGAGGATGGTGACGATGGACATGTGGGGTTTTGTCTTTTCCACGGTTCTCCAGAAGGCGTTCCAAATCCTCCCGAGTGATGAAGTTTGATGACTCCTTCGCCGATGGATCGTCTGCAGCTTTGCGGACTTCATCATCATCTACTGTATGAATCGGAATTACCTCAGGATCAGTCTGAGGATTTTTCCTTCTCTTTTCCTTTTCCTTGGGTCTTCCTTGTATCAGTGAGAGCTTTCTGTTGATTAAATAGCTCCTTCTGTGTTGTAGCCATATCGGTTTGATTCTTTGCAAGAGTCTCTTGCATTTTGATGAGATCAGCAATGGTAGGTGGTGGATTTCCTCTGACTTCCTCAGGTGTCGGCCGAACAAAGGATGACCCTCCGCGTTGACGTGAGGAGGAGTAACGTCACCACCGTCAGTGTTAGAGGCAGGAATCGTTTCCGGGATATCCTCGTTGTCGTTGTTGTTGTTGTTGTTGCTAGTGCTAGCACCATTTGTATTAGAACCTGTAACTAATCCGGACCTAAGACCAGCCATCTTGTGAAATCGCGAGATTGCAACCGAGAGAATGATCTCCCACTGTGGTCGCCAATCTGTAGATGGGGAAAAACGATTTGCTGGTTTTTAAGGAATTGAGGAGACGACCGTACGGAGGAGACTCCTCGAACCGAGCGAAATGTTAAACCTCACACAGATGCACCGCTGCAAAGGGGGTGCTTTAGATTCGAGAGATCAATCTGTAGTACTCCGGCCTAAATCAAGACAATGACCGTTCCAGAGTAAATTCGGTCACAAGAGAGGATGGGTTGATCTGTAGGAGGAAGCTGGGAAATGTGTGGAATCAATGGTAATCAAAGATTGTGGGTGTGTGAATTCTGAATATGATAAGCTCTGAATGATTGAAATTGCTCAATTGAGAGTAGTTGCTCAATTGATGAGTTGATGATCTCGTGTTGTCGATGAGACGTGAGATTGATGATACTGATGGATATTCAATCATGATTCAGAATTTATTTATATTGTGGAATTTTAGACACCATGATCCCATGAAGTGTGACAGTTGATGGAATCAAGGAGTGGGGAAGTGGAGATCGTGTTTGAAACCAGTTGCTCAACGTGTGGAGACTTGGTCGATTTTCCACCCACTACCTCGTGAATTCCTTCAACTGATTGCACGACTTGCTCACATTCCATCGTGTGTTTGAACACACGTGCCGTAGACCGCCAGACCAAAACCCTAAGTGATATCCCCCAAGTGACACGATTGACGTCTCGTGGTTTGTTAGTCAATTGATGACTTCGTGGTTTGATGGGACGATGAGTCCATGTAGTTGCTGAGTTGAACATGATGCTGAAACTCATGAGACAGAGGTAGTTCTTACGATGAAGTGAGCAAGTATTGCTCATTCGATGGATCGTTGAATATTGATTGTTGAACCAATATTCCTTGGTTTGAGCAAATATTTATCATCTGAGCAAGTGTTGCTCATGTGATGAATTGTTGAATATTTGATCGTCTGAGCATGTTTGCTCATCTGATGGATTATTGGCAGCGTACCAAAATATTAATTAGTACTGGTGTTGAACCGAGCATAATTAATAAATTAATGACCATGAGGTCGTCGTAAAATTATTAAGGTTGGAATCTGGAATGATGATCCTTGGATTCAGAAACCCTAATTTGATCAATTGATGATCAATTCATGGTTCGTCAGAATTTTAACCATGGGACGAAGGAGGGAGCAACTACATGGGACCATGGATCAACCATGTAGTGTCCATATGCTCACGTGAGAAAATACAAAGAACTCCTGAAGAGTTGACGATTTGTTGGTGGAAGAATGATTAAATGCTGGCTTAATCATTTATTCAAAAATGCTCGTCTGAGCCTTAGGTGAGAAAATCGAATTAATTATGACGAGGCGAGGGACCGACCATGGAGTCATGAAACCAGCCCTGGGTTGTCACGCGACCGCCTGACGATCACTTCATGAAAATCCAAAGTGTTTGGAAGAGTTTTGGACCTAATACGAGCAATTGTGCAAATTAGGTCAAAACTGTGAAAATTGATGGGACCGGATTCCGTGAGCCAAAGAGCCAATCTTGGTCGGTCAAGATAGTGTGCTCGTGTCTCCAAGGCGTCCGCGTCTCAGTCCTGAGAATTTTGATATTTTCTGGCGTGCAATTGAGCATCCATTCGAGAAAATATGCCAAAATTAGGGTTTCGACGAAACTGAGGAAAACACCATGAGATGATGAAAAATAATTACAAAATAAGGAATGAGGAGGCGTGGGACCGCCATGGTCAAGGCATGTTCGGCCGGTCGTGACCACGGTCCTGTGGTGCCTTTTTCTTAATTTTATAATATTTTGATGATTTTATGAAAAATTCATGAATTTTGAGAAATTTGATGAATTTAGGGAGTTTCCATGAATTGAAGGAGTTTTCATGAGTTCATGGAAGCAAAATATTAAAATAATAAAAACACGGGAGTGTGGGACCATGGAGGCATGGCCGACCAGCTATGGACCGGTCCCCACGAGATTTTCATAATTTTTTAATATTTGTAGGTATTTTTGATGATTTGAGGGAATTTTTCCTAATTTGAGAGAAATACCATAAAATCAAGGAATTTGATGAATTCAAGTAAAAATAGGATAAATAATAATAAAATAATAAAGCAAAGGGCGTGTGGGACCGGCTAGGGAATGGCCGGCCGGCTAGTAGCCCGGTCCCACAAGTTTTCATAATTTTATTTTATTTTATTATTATATGATGATTTGTGCAAAAAGTACCATGCAATCAAGGAGTTTTTTCATGAAATTAGAGAAATAATAATAAAATAATGAGGAACCGTGAGGTGTGGGGCCGGCTGGGACCAAGGCATGGCCGGTTGGCCAACGGTCACGCCCCACACTTCTTTCCTTAATTTTATATTATTTTTTACGAATTTATGAAAATACCATGAAACCGAGGAGTTTCCTCGAGACGAAGGAGATTTGATAAAATGAGAGAATTTTCATCAAATCATGGAAAATAATAAAAATGCATTAAAATATAAAACTGGCGTGGGATTGACCACGACACGGTCGGTCGGTCGTGTGTCCGTGTTCCCAGCACCTTGGTTAATATTTTTAGTTATTTATTATTTTCTTCCCTATTTTGCATAGGTTCATCGTTTCGTTATACTTTGAAATACTCGTTTGTGCGGCGACTGTTAGTGTATCGTCGTTGAATACACTTTCACCATTTGAATCGGGGCTTACTTAGAGGTAGCTCAGACGCCCGGTTGTTGATTATTTATTACTAATTGTGGAATTTAGTGGAGAATAATTCACAAAACTGAGTAATAAGATGTTTATTATTAATTCATAGGATCAGCTGAGGATTCGACTACGAATTCAGAATAATAAAGTGAGCATTACCATTCCATGGGATCGTAGATTCGACCATAGAATCAGAGTAATTAAGATTTATCTATTACCATTTATGAAACCAGTTGTGGATTCGATCATGAAATCGGAGTAATGAGATAATATAGTTATTGTTATTCTATGAGATCAAGCCGTGGATTCGATCATTGAATCAGAATAATTGTTTATTGCCATTCCGTGGGACCAGTCATGGATTCGACCATGGATAGGATCAATTGTTATTGCCATTCCATGGGACCAATCGTGGATTCGACCATGGAATAGGAGCAACTGTTATTGCCATTCCATGGGACCAGTCGTGGATTCGACCATGGAATAAGAGAAATTGTAATTAGGAATAATTAACTTTGTGGCTCTATACTAGCATATTCAGATGTCTAGGAGCATTAATTATCCCAATATGAGCTTATCGGTAAGTCATATCCTTTATATAGTCAGGGTAAACTCGTTGTTTGTTCCTGAAGACGTTATCGCTCTATACTAGCAGAGCAAGCTGTCTATGAGCCGTCCATATTGTGATACTATGTAGAAATAATCACTGAACGTATTCAGTATTCATGAGATATGCCGTTGTCCAGTCGTGAGACTACATATCTACTCTGAGAGAAAGTACTCTCCGTTGAGAATTCGATGAGAGACCCGTTTCTCAATACTCACGTCTGATTGCTGGATCAAAGCTTCGTATAATCATGAGTTTATGATTTTAGCCCTTGTCGAAAATCCACCATCTATAATGGTACTGCCAACAAGCCTAAAGGGGAAGTTACTATGCGAATCCCATTGAAGGGGATATCTTCTGAAATCTTGTTATGTGTCGTTGACATAGAATCACCCTACAATGCATTGACTGGAAGGCCTTGGCTACATGGGATTCTAGGTGTAGCTTCAACTTTCCACCAGTGCATCAAGTTCCCTCACCCCAGCGGTGTAGGAATCATAAAGGGAGATTGGGTTGAAGGAAAGAAATGTTACGAAACTGAGGTAGAATCCTGCGAAGGAAGAGCAACCAAGAAGGAAAGTTGGCGACACAAAATCACAGAGACACAAAGAAGTGAGAGGTTGATGGTGGATGCCATCGAACAAAAAGAAGAAGAAATGTTGTGAGGATGATGCTAGTTCATAGTAAGAAATTGTGAACAGTTTACTATCGATGAAGCAATAGTATAGAATTACAAAGAGGCAAAGAATGGCGAAAGTAATAAAAATAAGAAGTGTATGAATGATTGATTTGTTGCGACACTCTCGCAACAAATAAAATTCTCAAAAATACATTTTATTGAATGACAAAATTGAGATTGCGAAATGCAACTACAATATGATGATATACGAGAACTTCGTAGAGATAATAAATTCTACAAAATACAATCAGAGAACAATGACAAAAGAGAAAGGGGCGAACCTTTATGGCGTACACCCTAGTTCGTGAATAAAATTTCGCAAGAGGCAAATGTAAGACCTAAAGTACGTCATATAAGGGGGTACCTGTTGCATGGATCAGGGAAAGGCTACACCGCCACCGGAACCTGAGTCATGGAGATATGGGGCCAATAAATCCCATCTGGGAGAGGCACCTTGGATTCTCAGCTTAAGCATATGACTTAGGTTGGGCGACTAAGGTAATAAGGACTCTCCCAAGGAGTGCAGAATCTGACCAAGGCGCCGAGGTACACGGTTGAGTCAAGAGTGCCAGGGGCGTACCTTGCCATTCTTGACAAGTCTTGGCTTATACTGCACTCGGCCCGAAGAAAACCCCACTTAGGGTGCAGTCTCGTAACCATAAACCCTATAGGTAAAAGGGATAAGAGGCTGCGAAAACAACTGGTTGTTGTTAAGACCAGATGGGAGGATCCAACCTTGTATGGTAGAGGTACGCCTCCTTGAAGGGGAAACCAGGGGGGAGATAAGGGCGGCACCCTCCATTAGGGAGCTGATAAGTGTCTTAAGACGCAAATTTCATGAGGCTTTTTACTCAGAAGGGTATTAAGGCTTGTCATATTTGTGCGACAATCCTGAAGAGGCAATAATACTAAAGAGAAAGATAAGACGAGATCAATGGGTTTTCGCATGAAAGTGCGAAGACGTCCTGCGATTTCATCGCAAGACGACAATGTCATGGGACTTTATTTTCGCAAGAATATTTAGGCCTGTCATATTGTCTCAACAATCTTGAAGAGTCAATAACACAAAAGAAAAAGTTAAGACAAGATCAATGGGTTTTTGCATGAAAATGCAAGGACGTCCTGCGATTTTGTCGCAATGACAAGAGGTGGCATAATAAGACCTTTAACTAGGAAGGCAAAATAAGACCACACAAGAATTAAATTTTGAAAAGAATCAAAATTCACTTCGCATATGATTGCGAAATTATACAAAAACAACTGCGAAGCTGAGGCACAAAATAAGAGAAATCTGCAAAATCTCTCATTTGAATACAAATAACAGAGGCAAGTATGGGAATGAATGAAATCAAAAAATGTTATTTGTCTCCACATGATAAATTTACGCAGAAAGTTAAAAATTGATGATTATATTGATTAACTATATTGCAACGAAGAATTGTTTTAATCAATGCAGGTCAAAATAAAAGAAACTTATATATTAAGGAATATGGGGAACCAAGAGAATTCGCAAGTATACGAAAAGAAGGAATAAATGTACAAGTGTTACAGAATATCAAAGAAAGAAACAAAGACTACTTCTTAGTTGATTCTTCATCATCTTCATCAGATTTGCTCTCTTCTTCATCCTCGTCAGAACCTTTCCCTCCATCAGAATCTTCATCACTATCAGATTCTTCATCATCAGCTTCACTATCAGAGATGATCAGACTAGGGGTGTTCTTTGGGATCTCCTCTGAGAGACAAGGATAATCAGAGTGAGGAATACTATGGTCATTGCAAACCATTTGAATAGTTTGATTGAGAAAATTTAGAGCGTCATTCTTAAAGTTTGCAACAGTGATCTTGAATTGATTCTTCAATCTAGAATATTTATCGTTGCGAGAAGAAAGACTCTTTGCGAGTTCCCCTTTCTCAGCTTCAAGTTCTTCAATTCTGTAGCGATATCTACTCTCAGAACCTGCGAACAAAAGACAATCATTTAATAATTTAGTGAGAACTCAAAAGAGACAAAAGACTAGTAAAAAAGAACAGTTGGTGACCTTCTCTGTCAGAAATCATATCTCTAATCAAGGTTGTATGCTCAGCTTGGAGAATAATATTTACGCCTAAATCTTTTGTGGCATCATCTAAGATTTTCGCAGCCCAAGCGAACTCATCATCATTATTTATGAGAAAACGAGAACGAACTTGGTTTTCTCTCTCGTTAAGCACAGCATTTTGACGATTGGATTCATCTCGTTCAAGTTGAACCTCAAGAAGGGTCTCTTGGAATTTCGCCAAATCCTTAACACCTTGATCAGAGATACGATCTTTATCATCTATAAGTTTGTTAATCTTGGTTCTTAATTTATTGATATTCTCTTTAGAATTGAGATAAAAACGTTTAAATTGGTTGGATAAACCTAAACTAGATCTATGATCAATCTCTAAGAGGCGAAAGTTGGATTTAAGTTCATTCAAAGACAGAGATGAAATTTTATCATTAGATAAACTATTCAAAGATTTATTAAGATGTTCAAGAAGAGTGTCATTATCTAGGGCATCGGGAAATGAACGAAGAAGAGTGGCTTCATCAGAAAGACCGTAAATGTCTGCAAAAAGGATTAATTAAATAAGATAAGACAATAGGATGAATGAATCAAAGGAAAGGAGAAAAATTGCATACCATAGAGCTGGTCATTAGCTTTTTAAAGAGTAGAAATTTTGTTCCTTCGCGAAGAAGTGTCAGTTTCCAGTTGTTTGTTCTTCTCGCGAAGACCTTTAACTTCAGCTTCTTATTGTTCGTTCTTCTCACGAAGACTCTTAGATTCAGTTTCCAGTTATTCGTTCTTCGTACGAAATTGAAGGTTCTTCTTTTCAAGAATTTCGCGTCTCCTCTCCAAATCTGAGGCAACAGCGAAAGAAGCTTTTCCATCCTGCGAAGAAAATACAAAAAAATAATTAAAATAAAAAGAAATTTTGAGTCACAATAATGAAGAAGTAAAAAGAAGAAGGCATACCAAGCTATTGAGAGAATTTAGGAAGCTAGGAGTCACTGATCTGGAGACCCCACGAAGAGAACTATCACCATCCAACAAAGGAGTATCGCAAATAGTTGCGAGAGCTTTGCATGTACTGGAGAGGCGATTATCTTCCACCCCTTGCCAAGAATCAGAGAAGATACCAGATAACTGTGCCATAGAGGATTCAGGTGGAGAATCTTTATTCGCAGCAGAGTCGTCATCATCATCTTTGTTGTCTTCATCATCTTCAGAACCATCAGGGAAATGAACATCTGAAGAAGGAGGAAAATTCCCTCTCTTTCTTTTCTTTGAAGAGGATGCAGATGATTTTCCTTTACGAAGAATATCTTTACCCTTATCACCAGCCATCGCAGCTTTGGTGGGTTCTTCTACTTCAGCAATAACCTTCACACACAAATGAAGATAAGAAATAGAGGAAACAATATATTGTTTAAAATCATAAAAGAATATTTCTTAACTCATCTGCGTATGAGCGAAGAGCTAGCAAGGTATTCGCTTTCCCAGTCCTGCGGTAGCTATCTTTCAGTTTCTGGATCTGTAGAATGTCGCAAGAATCAGCGAACAAAAGAGTAAAGATAAATAAAGAAACATAAAGTGGGCGAAATTGGAAGAAATATACCTCTTTCACTTTATCAGGCCAAGAGAATACTGATGAGTGCTAAAAAGTGCATATTTCTATATATTTTTCTTGGCATTTAACTCATCTTTTGTGCATTAATTCTACATTTTATCCCATATTCTGTATTTTCATTGTTTTCAAGAATAAATATTTTTCTTACTTAATTTTGCATTTTTAGGTAATAAATAAAGTTTGGATGAATAGCAGAGCGGAAAAGAGCAGAAAAGTAGTGAAAAGCCGTAAGAAATTACGCAAGGAAGACGCAAAGAATGGAGCGCACGTCCAAAAAGCTAGGAATGGGCTCAAGAAGGAAGAATTGTTCTTAAAGAATATATGGGATTGGCATACCCAAGGCCCAAAACCCTTACCCAAACCCATTTTCTATATCCATACCCGCCTCCATTCTCAGCCGTTAGATCGGATCCATCTCATCATCCAATGGTCGCTTCTTCATCGTTCATCAAAATCTGAAGTCCCTGCAAAACACCATAGTACCTAAATTCCAAGCCTTCAGATTAGATCACATTTAGATCCTACGGTCGCTTCTTTGCCTGCTCATCAAATCTCGATACTTCCGCTTAACACTACAGCACCTAACCTCGATCTTCGCCGTTAACTTTGTTGTATTTCACAATCCAACGGTCGAAGTGATTCATCTCTCATACCACCGTTAGATCTACCAACCATCTTCACATCCAACGCTTCTCCTCGCTAGACATCAAAGTTTGATGAACCCGCTCAACACCTTAGCCATCGAACCCATCGACCTCAAGCCAAACACCCTCTTCTTCCCAAATCATTTTCTTTCCCCAAAACTTCTTCTCCACCACCATACCGCCTGCAACTCCACTGCCACCACCATCTCTTCCATCACCACCTCGAGCTTCACCATCTCCATTCTCTCGACCAAATCAGAGCCATCACCATCATCCAGCTCCCTAGTATTTCCCTTTCTTGTTCTTAGCATCAACCCTAGGTGCTACAGATAAGAAAGAGAAAAGCTAGGGCATCAGTAGACGCAATTGGGAGCAGTTCGAGCTGAGGAGGAGCAGAGGGAACATCAACAGGGCATGGGTCGAGCAGAATTCACACATGGGTGAGAGAATTTGATTTTCCCCAAATCAATTTAGGGTTTTCAAATTTTAGGGTTTCTCAAAATTAGGGATTTTGTTGTAAACTATAAGTAGGAACTGATGTAGGATGTTAAAGGGTGTTCTTGGTTAGCCGAGATACCCCCTAATTGGGTTAATTTAATTCTCAAGGTTAATTTAATTTCACTGTTAATTTTTAGGGTTCTTCATTTGCTGCCACTGTCCAAATTTCAATTCCATACTTTATTGTTTAATTCCATGTTTAGGTTAGTTTTAATTTCAAATCCAGATAATTTCAATTTTCAATTTTATTCTTAGTGTTTGCTGTTAATTGTCTGTGTTACTGTTAATTTTATTTTGTAAATTTTGTTAATGTTTCATTGTTTAATCTATGTTAGGATAGTTTAATTAGAATGTTTCACTGTTTAATTTCACTGTAAATGCTCCTGATTTGTGTATGTTACTATGTTATCTCTGTGATGTTTACTGTTTTGTGTGAATGTTAGGCTAAAGCCTTTGAAGCATTGGATTGATTGAGCAGTGGGGAGAAACTAGTGCTCACTAGTGACTGTGAGCAAACTGGTTCTCTTCCCACTCTAGTTGTATGCCTAGGCTCTCTTGTTTTGTCAACTGTTAGCTTCTCAAATGTTAGGATTAGTTTACTGTTGTGTGTCAATGCTAGGTTAGAGCCTTAGAGCATTGAGTTGATTGAGCAGTGGGGAGAAACTAGTGCTCACTAGTGACTGTGAGCAAGCTGGTTCTCTTCCCACTCTAGATGAATGCTTAAAGCCATTGCCTTGGCTTTGTTTTTTTCCTTCCTTTTTTTTTTTTACTTCACTGTCTTCTTCACACCCCTGCCCTTGGCTTAGGCCTTGGTTCCATTGTTCTTGTTTAGTTTCATTGCACTGTCACTTTTCCTCATTCCTTCACTGCCACTGTTTTACTTTCACTTGTCCTTCATTTTGTTTGCTATTTTCTCCTGCTACTTCAACTTCTCCTGCTGCTGCTCCAGCTTGCTTCTCTTGCCCTGTGCTACAGCCACTGCTGCTGCTGCAACTGAGCTTGGCTCACAGCACAAGCCCAGCTCATCATTAGGTTACCAAGCCCAGTTCTCAGTCATTACAAAGGCCCAGGTCACTTTTAAAGTAAAAGCCTGATTCAATCAAAGCCTGAACTCAATTAAAGGCCCAGTCCAATTCAGGTTTAAGGCAAAAGCCTAATTCAGTCCACCAAAGGCCCAGTTCACTGTCAAGGGTACTCAAAGCCCATTGACATTCAAAGCCCAGTACACTTCAAGACCAACTGAGCCCAAGCTCAGTTCACTTCATTATCAAACAAGCCTATAATCCAAAGGTACCCTAAGCCCAAAGCCCAAAAGGCTTCATAGTTAACCAACAACAAATTAGAGCCCAAAACAGCTACACACTCCAAACACACCCAGTCTCTGTGGATCGACCCGTACTTGCACGAGCTACAACTGACGACCGTGCACTTGCGGTATTACTGTAGGCCCGTTTCATTTCACTCAATTTTATACGCTTTCCCGGGCCCACCAAGTTTTTGGCGCCGCTGCCGGGGATTGGTGCTGTGTTTTTCTTGTAGTTTTATTAGCTATTTTTGCATTTCACTGCATAGCATTTGCATCTGCATCTGCTTCACTTCATTTGCTGTTGGACCTGCTGTTCTGAACCTGTTTTCCTCTGCTGGGACGCCACCAAGGAAAAGAACCAAAGCCCAACTGGGTTTTTGCAACAATATCAGAGCAGCTGGGCTGTGCTTAAAAGGTAACCCATTTAAGAGAACCCGAATTGTGGGCTTCCAATTTTTAATTGTGGGCTTGTAATATTAAAGCCAATTTTTGGGCTTCTTTTATTTTCTGTTGGGTTTGTAATTAATTTATGTGGGCTTGTTTGTTTAATTTGTGGGCTTGTATTTAATTTTTGTGAGCTTGTTTAATTTGGACTTGTATTTTGTATTCTGGGTTTTTAAACCCAGCTGAGCTTGTAACCGATCACGCTAGGTTAACTCGTTAGTGGGCCGAGTACCCAAATTCTAGGCCGAGATTTTGGACTCAGTTTCACCAAACGTTTTCAAACCAGCTGAGCCAAAGCAAACACAAAACCAACAGTGGGCGTGCTCCCATTTCAAAAACCAAATTTTATTTTCTTCATTCTATTGTTCTTAAAAAAAAAAAAAAAAAAAAAAAAATCTTGCTGCTCCAATTTTAAAACCAAATTCTACTTTGCTCCCATTCTTAAACCAAATTTTCTTTTTCAAATATATCCCACCAAAACCAAATTTTTCCCAAAAATCCAAACCCTTTAAAACCAAATAGTGGGCTTTGTGTCTTTTCAAAATGGGCCAACCTAATGCTCTCCATGAATACATGTGTCCCACAATAAAAATTCCATCATCATGTATTGTCTTACCTCAAACCAATGACCTTTTTGAAATAAATGCAAGCATGATACAAATACTTCCTATATTTCGAGGGCTCGATTCTGAGAACCTCTATACTCATGTAAAAGAGTTTGAACAAATTTGCTGTACTATGCAGCCTGATCATAAGGCCGAAGACTCTCTGAAATTGCGTTTGTTCACATTTTCTCTAAAAGAAAGGGCCAAAACATGGTTTTACGGTTTGAGACCACAATCAATCAACACTTGGGACCAACTCACAGATCTATTTTTCAGAAAATTCTTTCCACATCATAGGACCATCGCTATTCGTCAAAATATCAATTGTTTTGTCCAGTTGGATGAGGAAACTGTTTTTGACTATTTTGAACGTTTTAATGATTTGTTGAGCGAATGTCCACACCATGGATTTGAGAAGTGGAGACTTGTCGCTATCCTCTATGAGGGACTAGACTTTAAATCTCGAGCCATGGTTGAGTGTATGTGTAATGGTGAATTTCTTGATAAAACTGTGGATGATGCATGGAAATTTTTAGCTGAGATTGCAGAGAAAACCCATCAATGGGAATCCGTTAGGGAAACAGGAACAACACCACATGATATGAGTCACCCCCATGAATTAGAGTTTTATTCTTGTAATAGCTCCGACCTTAGGATTGAAAATTATCCTAGATTGCAAAATCCCTATCATGATGATGATGACGATGATGTTATGTTAGAAGAACATGTCTATAATGAAAATGTTATGGAACCTTTGGGTTCAAATACATTAGGCGTCTCTGCCCCGACCTTAATGCATGATATGTCTTCTAGTATTCCATGTGATGTTTCCCCTGATGAGCCGATACACGAGGATAAATCTGTTAATGATGTTGATGACTCTGATTGTGATCTTGCTAATGTGATTGATGATTGTAAGCATGATGTGACATGTGTAGATGATTTAGGAGATTTTGATTTGATTGATAATGATGTGCCTATTCTTCTACATAAGTCACAATCTGATGGCCTTCCACCCAACCTAGATTTGGTTTGTACCCATATTGTCAAACCGACTTTTCTGAGAGTCCCTAACCTAGGTTTGGAACTGTGTGCTTCCCAAGTCCTCTTGGACTATTTTGCTTCTAAGTATAATACATTTGAGGAACCACAGTTGGAATTAGCATGTTTGCCCGTCCCTATCACAGTTCATTTCGAGCTAGACCTTGTGCATGATGAACCCCCGAAACTGCGCGATTTTGTTTTCAAAATTATATCTTCTGTAAAATCCAGGTTTGGGGGTAGCTCATTTTGTTTCACAGCTTCACTTGCATGCCTACCATATTATTATTGTGTGAAGCTGTTGAAACCTCTACACTTTGTCTTTTGGGTTGATCCTCAACTCTTTAGATTGTTAGTGTATGGTGAATTTTTGTATATAATCCAGTAGATAAAATTTCTTAAAAACCCTTTTGTTCCTTTTGTATATATTTTTCTAATCCAATATGATCTCGGCTGAAATATGTTGGATTTTTTTTTCCTTGAATAACGGAGTTTTAATCGAGCTTTCGTCGTACAATCGGGTATTCTCTCTCCTTTTACTCTACTCAGCATGTTCCTCTTCATATATTGTTTTTTAATTCTTTCCATATTTTGAAACATTGAGGACAATGTTTAGTTTAGGTTTGGGGGTATAGAGTAGATACCACGATAATATGCTATAATTGAAAACAAAACTCCATCTTTTTGAAAAAATTAAAAAATTAAAATTAAAAATTAAAAAATTAAAAAAAAATCATAAAAATGGAGCTCATTTACCTTGAAATGTTGACTCTTGTGCAATTATGTAATTATTAGGAGTCTTAGTCTAGATATTTAGGCACCCTGATTCTAGCACAATTCACATAGTGATAAGAAATTTGCACGCGCACGATCTACCAATACATGTTTGGCCTCGATCTTCAAGGTGTTTGATAGGAAGTTACGATTGCCAATCACTTTAGAATACTGAACAAAACTTGACTAGCTTGTTCTTTGGTTGGTTGGGATAGAAGGTGGAGGTTACATTAAGAAAGACAACCATCGAATTTAACTGGGTGCATCAAAAAGGGCTACCTCTTGCAAAGTGTCATGTAATCTTTTGTTTCCTTTTGTATTTGTATCAAAAGTGTTTTTTTTTCAAAAAAAAAAAAAAAAAAAACGATGTATATATTCAGAAAAAAAAAAAAAAAAAAAAAAAAAATATCAGAAAAATACAAAAAATCAAGTATTTATCAATTCCATCCTCTTGTTCCAAAAATAAAAGAGAGTAGTCAATGTAAATAAGAGTCATGTAAATAGTCATTTTGTTGTTTCATTGTAATAAGCAAGGAGGGTGTATGCCATTGATGTACAACGCGAGTAATTGTGAAATACCTCCAACTCATTCACAATTCTCGTAAAGTCCGGACAGCTAGCTAGATTTCGACCTTGGTTCTTAGCCTGAGAAACTATCTCTTGGTGATAGTAGTCATAACATCCGATCTTCTTTACACATGTGTAGATACACTTACACTCTTATCACATGTCCTTATTTGTTTCAGTGCTAGGATTGTGCCTTCGATAGCTAGATTGACATCTCCATTTTGCTGTGAGCTTAACTGACTTGCACATGTCACATTTGATGGATATGAGCTTATATTTTGACCTAGAACTTTGTAGGTACGTTCTAAGCAAACCTTCACGAGACTTCAACTCGTCCACTAGGGACACTTAGTGGTTTAAAAGGCTTAGTGCATACGCTAAATGCATTCGAGAGACCAGCGACAGTGGTATAGTTAGGATTTCCTTAGTTTTGTTTTACTTGAGGACAAGTAAAATTCAGGTTTGGGGGTATTTGATGAGTGCTAAAAAGTGCATATTTCTATATATTTTCTTGGCATTAACTCATCTTTTGTGCATTAATTCTACATTTTATCCCATATTCTGTATTTTCATTGTTTTCAAGAATAAATATTTTTCTTACTTATTTTGCATTTTTAGGTAATAAATAAAGTTTGGATGAATAGCAGAGCGGAAAAGAGCAGAAAAGTAGTGAAAAGCCGGAAGAAATTACGCAAGGAAGACGCAAAGAATGGAGCGCACGTCCAAAAAGCTAGGAATGGGCTCAAGAAGGAAGAATTGTTCTTAAAGAATATATGGGCTTGGCATACCCAAGGCCCAAAACCCTTACCCAAACCCATTTTCTATATCCATCCCGCCTCCATTCTCAGCCGTTAGATCGGATCCATCTCATCATCCAATGGTCGCTTCTTCATCGTTCATCAAAATCTGAAGTCCCTGCAAACACCATAGTACCTAAATTCCAAGCCTTCAGATTAGATCACATTTAGATCCTACGGTCGCTTCTTTGCCTGCTCATCAATCTCGATACTTCCGCTTAACACTACAGCACCTAACCTCGATCTTCGCCGTTAACTTTGTTGTATTTCACAATCCAACGGTCGAAGTGATTCATCTCTCATACCACCGTTAGATCTACCAACCATCTTCACATCCAACGCTTCTCCTCGCTAGACATCAAAGTTTGATGAACCCGCTCACACCTTAGCCATCGAACCCATCGACCTCAAGCCAAACACCCTCTTCTTCCCCAAATCATTTTCTTTCCCCAAAACTTCTTCTCCACCACCATACCGCCTGCAACTCCACTGCCACCACCATCTCTTCCATCACCACCTCGAGCTTCACCATCTCCATTCTCTCGACCAAATCAGAGCCATCACCATCATCCAGCTCCCTAGTATTTCCCTTTCTTGTTCTTAGCATCAACCCTAGGTGCTACAGATAAGAAAGAGAAAAGCTAGGGCATCAGTAGACGCAATTGGGAGCAGTTCGAGCTGAGGAGGAGCAGAGGGAACATCAACAGGGCATGGGTCGAGCAGAATTCACACATGGGTGAGAGAATTTGATTTTCCCCAAATCAATTTAGGGTTTTCAAATTTTAGGGTTTCTCAAATTAGGGATTTTGTTGTAAACTATAAGTAGGAACTGATGTAGGATGTTAAAGGGTGTTCTTGGTTAGCCGAGATACCCCCTAATTGGGTTAATTTAATTCTCAAGGTTAATTTAATTTCACTGTTAATTTTTAGGGTTCTTCATTTGCTGCCACTGTCCAAATTTCAATTCCATACTTTATTGTTTAATTCCATGTTAGGTAGTTGTTTTAATTTCAAATCCAGTTAATTTCAATTTTCAATTTTATTCTTAGTGTTTGCTGTTAATTGTCTGTGTTACTGTTAATTTTATTTTGTAAATTTTGTTAATGTTTTCATTGTTTAATCTATGTTAGGATAATTTAATTAGAATGTTTCACTGTTTAATTTCACTGTAAATGCTCCTGATTTGTGTATGTTACTATGTTTATCTCTGTGATGTTTACTGTTTTGTGTGAATGTTAGGCTAAGCCTTTGAAGCATTGGATTGATTGAGCAGTGGGGAGAAACTAGTGCTCACTAGTGACTGTGAGCAAACTGGTTCTCTTCCCACTCTAGTTGTATGCCTAGGCTCTCTTGTTTTGTCAACTGTTAGCTTCTCAAATGTTAGGATTAGTTTACTGTTGTGTGTCAATGCTAGGTTAGAGCCTTAGAGCATTGAGTTGATTGAGCAGTGGGGAGAAACTAGTGCTCACTAGTGACTGTGAGCAAGCTGGTTCTCTTCCCACTCTAGATGAATGCCTAAAGCCATTGCCTTGGCTTTGTTTTTTTCCTTCCTTTTTTTTTTACTTCACTGTCTTCTCTCACACCCTGCCCTTGGCTTAGGCCTTGGTTCCATTGTTCTTGTTAGTTTCATTGCACTGTCACTTTTCCTCATTCCTTCACTGCCCTGTTTTACTTTCACTTGTCCTTCATTTTGTTTGCTATTTTCTCCTGCTACTTCAACTTCTCCTGCTGCTGCTCTCCAGCTTGCTTCTCTTGCCCTGTGCTACAGCACTGCTGCTGCTGCAACTGAGCTTGGCTCACAGCACAAGCCCAGCTCATCATTAGGTTACCAAGCCCATTTCTCAGTCATTACAAAGGCCAGGTCACTTTTAAAGTAAAATCCTGATTCAATCAAAGCCTGAACTCAATTAAAGGCCCAGTCCAATTCAGGTTTAAGGAAAAAGCCTAATTCAGTCCACCAAAGGCCCAGTTCACTGTCAAGGGTACTCAAAGCCCATTGACATTCAAAGCCCAGTACACTTCAAGACCAACTGAGCCCAAGCTCAGTTCACTTCATTATCAAACAAGCCTATAATCCAAAGGTACCCTAAGCCCAAAGCCCAAAAGGCTTCATAGTTAACCAACAACAAATTAGAGCCCAAAACAGCTACACACTCCAAACACACCCAGTCTCTGTGGATCGACCCGTACTTGCACGAGCTACAACTGACGACCGTGCACTTGCGGTATTACTGTAGGCCCGTTTCATTTCACTCAATTTTATACGCTTTCCCGGGCCCACCAAATACCCAGGGTCGATAAGCGGTGAGATTCGCAGGAATGACATTAGAACCAACAATATAGGGTCCTTTCAGCATCAAGGGGAAGACGCACCATTTATCATCTTTGGATTGGCGAGGGGTTTTATTCATTCCATAATGTCATGCATGAGCATTTTATCTTCAGCAATAACATCCTTCCTTTTCAAGAGAACACCCCAGCGAGTATTCTCTTTCTTCATAGATATTAGTTCATAATTTTCGAAGAAATTCGCTAATGTGTACTTCTCAGCGACTATCTCCAAGTCTGCGAATTTAGGATCCCTAAGCTCTTTAGGATAAAGAGATCCTTTACCAGCACCGCGATTAGCAAACTAAGTTATTTAGGAAGTCGATACTCATGAAATATCGTGTGTACTCTATACATGTAATGCATCGAATATAATCAATGTGTATGAAGCATCGTTGTTTTAAGGCTTAACGGAGTAAGTCGCGGATTAAACGTCTTAAAACAGATGCATGCTTAGCTATCTTCGAATGATAGTTTGGAGGTTGCACAGGCAATCCCTCCCTTGGCCGATCACATGATGTGGTAGAGTGACGGATGGTAATCACCACGACACCTTATTGGCCATTTAACTCCTAGCCTGGGCTACCTAACCAAGCTGGTAGAGTTGGACGGATAAGATGATATATGACGCTCATATGTGACCGTTGATGAAGTTTTAGGGTTTTGAAGAGGCGCGCAAGCATCACTCTTCAGCTTGGTCGAAACCAAGCATGGGAGGTGTTTTTGACAGGACCGACCGGGCAGACGTGTAGACGGCTTGCCGGTGTGCATGCCCATACCTCACTGCCCCATGAAGATGCGATCTAAGCTAATCAAGTTTACCGGTAAAGAGGAGTGGCTGAGATCGATTTGCGGCAGGAATCATGTGCCGCAAAGGATTTCCAAAGGGGCGCGGCATGCCACCTTCAGGGCACACGAATCGAGGCGTATGGTCCTGCCTTGCTCTGGTCGGTCGGACATAGAGGTAGACGGGCCAAAATTGATCATGTAGATACTCTCTGGACCTCCTTAGTCTATTCCTTCACCCTTCATCCAGGATGGCGAAGATGGATGCTCGTGATCGATTTACGACACATGTAATATGCTGCAAACCCTAATTAGGGTTTTATGTTGGTCGCGCGCATGCTACTTTGGCCAGACGAGTTTGCATGCTATGCTCTTCGTTTGGATTGGCCGACCACGTGGGACCACATTGGGACGGTGGTGAACATGGTGATACCTGACTGACGGTCATAGGCTTGATCTAAGCCATCCAAACATGATGGTAAAGTTGGATGGTCGTGATCAATTTGAGACCCTTAGTGGAATTTCCTGCGACCTTTAATCCTCACGCCGGCCCAACTTCAGGCAACCACACGTCATTCCGTGGCTAGGTTAGGGGAGGATCGATTGTGCAGGTAGGAAGGGGGCCCGCCAGTGTACACCACGGTACTTGTCCGACCATACTTGGAACAATCTACGCCGTCTAACTGTGCCGACGAAGTTGGACGGCCGTGAATGTTTTTAAGTCTGCCTTGGTCGGCCCTTGTCGCGCGATCCTTCTTCTCCACACCATCCTGGACATCCAACTGTGGGCTGGAGTTTGGTGGCTATTTGAAGGGCGTGGTATGTATTCGACCGACCAGGGAAAAAACGGGCCTGCTGGTGGTCATTGTGGTGATAGCCTGCTCCTACTGAGGATCGTCTAGGCTATCGAATCATGCATCCAACCTGCGTGGTCATGATTATTTCTGAGACTGGTACGGGCAGTCCAGATTATACTAAATCGGACTAGTATAACACACCGAGAGGAATGCTCAATCGGGCTAGTATAACACACCGAGAGACTTTACTCAATCTGACTAGTATAACACACCGAGAGATAGCATGTACGGGAATTTCGTGCATGCCTCACTATTGACACTCGCAGATTCGTGTTACTCTGTTAGGAGAAACACTCAGTCCTCATGCCGCACCAATAGTGAGGGTTCCCGGGAACAACACATGAAATACAAGGCTAATAAGGCATTAATTAATAATGCTATAAATCCACAGAAAATCGGGATTGTTGCTACATGCTCCGTTCAGGGTGTATCTAATTCACAGGGATTGTTGCCACATGTTCCATTCTAGGTGAATTAATAAAGTGAAGAAGAAGTATTCATCACTCAAATGGCTTTATCCTTTACAGGATGTCAACCTATTAAAATTCGGCTTTTACAACTTTAGCCTTAAACAAAAATCCACCATCAACACTAAGGCAAAACCCTGATTTGAAGACTATATAAAGGAGACATCTAGCATTGAGAAAACTTAATTCCCACACGTCTGTGTGCTACTAGTGCGCTCGCTAGAGTCGATCTCCATTAACCTTTAATTTTCTTCTCTAAAATCAGGTTAACGACTTAAAGACTTCATTGGGATTGTGAAGCCAGACCGATACTACTTTATCGTAGTTGTGTGATATGATATTGCATCTTCTATCATACGAGTACAATCGATTGATTGGCTTGAGATCGTGAGAGTTCTCCGATAAGAAAGATAAAGAAGTCACAAACATCTTCGTCTCACTGTTTGTGATTCCTCGACAATCCGCTTGTGTAGTCAGGAAGGATTGTAGAGAGGTGATTGATTAATCTAGGCTGTTCTTCGGGAATATAAGACCGAATTATCAATTGGTTCCTGTTCACCTTGATTTTATATCTTAAGACGGAACAAAACCTAGGGGGTTATCTGTGGGAGACAAACTTATCCTTTGATAGACTTTTTTGTGTGAGACAGATATGTTTATTATCAAGTATGTGATTTTGGGTTACAACAACTCTTGGTTGTGGGTGAGATCAGCTAAGGGAATCAAGTGCGCAGTATCCTGTTAGGATCAGAGGCGTAGGAGTACAACTGTACCTTGTATCAGTGGGAGATTGATAGGGGTTCAACTATAGTCCAGTCCGAAGTTAGCTTGGAGTAGGATAGTGTCTGTAGCGGCTTAATACAGTGTGTATTCAATCTGGACTAGGTCCCGGGGTTTTTCTGCATTTGCGGTTTCCTCGTTAACAAAATTTCTGGTGTTTGTGTTATTTCTTTTCCGTATTATATATTATATAATTGAAATAATACAGGTTGTGCGTTCGTGATCACCAATTGGAATCCAACCTTTGGTTGTTAATTGATATTGATTGATCCTTAGACACTGGTCTTTGGTACCGTCCAAGTTATCTCTCTTTGATATAGACTCGCAAGTTTCTATTTTCTTGAGTAAAGATCAAACCGAGAGATTGAGATAATAACTCCTTGAAATACTTTTTATCTAGATTGAGTCTGACTGTTGTAGATGGTGGATTTTCAACAAAGGGTATAATTGTAAAACTATACTCCAGATTCGGCAACCGGATGAGTATTGATACTCATGTCTCTCATTAAAGCATGAAAGATCATGTCATAAATCTCTGACTGAGAAGGATGTCTCTCAGAGTATGTGTAGTCTCTCAGCTGAGGCCACGACACATCTCATGAATACTGAGCAATTTCATTAATTACTCCGGATACGGAAAGCGGATGAGTATCGAGACTCATGTCTCTATGCATGAAATCTCATGCTACCTCTGATGGAGAAAGTCTCTCAGAGAAGATGAAGATGTGCAGTCTCTCAGCTGAGGCCACAGCACATCTCATACTGTATAGAATCGAAAGATTGGGCGGCTCCTAGACAGCATGCCTGCTAGTATAGAGCGACAACGTCTTCGGGATGTAACCAGATTTTCCCCGACTATGCAAGAGGAATATGACACTCCAGCAAGTTCATATTGCTCAACCTCAGATAATTAATGCTCCTAGACAGGAAGCCCTTCTAGTATAGAGCCAGCAATTAATTATCTTAAATCGTCTGAATATCCATCAATATTCTACGAGCCATCGTCTGAATATCCAGCAATATTCTACGAGTCGTCAATTAATCGTCTGAATATTCAGCAATATTCTACGATTCCTCGTTATATTTCGTTACTTCAATCTGTGGTTCTTCCCAGCAGAATTCCACAGGTTAGTAATAAATATTCAACGGAACAGGCATCTGAGCATCGAATAAGCCCTGACAAAAAGGGTGCAAGTGTAATTAGCAGATAATGCACAGACCAGCATTTTGAATGCACGAACGAGCATTTCAAAAATACGAACGAACGAGGAACCTATGCAAAATAGGAAGGGAAAATAATAATAATAAAATATTAAACAAAAGCGCCAGCGGACTAGGCTCACCATCCGGCCAGTCATGCCTGACTAGTCCCGCGCCCAATTTTATATTTTACCATATTTTTACTATTTTCACGATCTCATGAAAATCCTCTCGTTCGAGCAAATTTCCTTTATTTCAAAGAAATCATCTAAATCACATGATTTTATCAAAAAATAATAAAATTAGGAAAAGGTGTCGCGGGACCGAGCACCAGCCATCCATGCCTTGGCCGTCCCACACCTCACGTCTTCATTATTTTATTATTTCTCTCAAATTATGAAAATTCCTTGGTTTTATGAATTTTTCCTAAAATCATGAAAATTACCTAATTTCATGTATTTTTACCTAAATCACATGATTTTATCAAAAAATAATAAAATTAGGGAAAGGTGTCGCGGGACCGAGCACCAGCCGGCCATGCCTTGGCCGTGGCCGGTCCCACACCTCACTCTCCATTCAAACGACCATCTATTGGTCCCACGACCACCAAGAGCCGGTCTCATGACCTCTTGGTCGGCCCCTCATATTTTCTACATCAAGTTTGATGATTTGTTTCTCACACGAGCATTATTTCAGTAAATGATTAAATAAACATTTAATCATTCTTTCACCGACTGGTCCTCAAGAGACTTTGGTATTTTTGCTCATTCGAGCATTTGGACGTTATATGGTGAATCCGTCATCCCATGTATCCGGTCCCGTGTTGATTTGCAATAAATCATCATTTCGGTAAAATTAGGGTTTTGAATCCAGAGCTCTGCAGAAACGTGATTTTGTGCAGATTCGAACACTCTGATAATTTTATGTTGATTCCATGATTGATATTCATATTTATTTTGCTCGACGCAGCAGTCAGAACTTAAATTAACATTTTATTTGGTCCAGCTACCAATAATTCATCAAAAGAACAATATTCGTTCAAACTAGCAATATTTGCTCAAACTAGCAATATTCGCTCGAACCGGCAATATTTACTCAATTAGCAATATTAGCTCAGACTAGCAATATTTGCTCAAATCAAAGAATATTGGTTCAACTATCAATATTCAACAATTTAGCAACACAGTTTTTCTCGTCTTAGGTTATAATGATACCTCGTCTCAGCAGACACATTAAATTCATGAGTTTCGAAAAATTTGCTAATCATGTTTAACTCAGCGCTACATGGACTCATCGTCCCATAAAATCAGCAACTGACTCGACAATCACGAGATTTCAATCGTGTCATATGGGGGATATTAACTAGGGTTTTGGTCTGGCGGTCTACGGCACGTGTGTTCACCCACGATGAGAATGTGAGCAAGTCGTGCAATCAGTTGGAAGAGTCAGCAAAGTAGTGGGTGGAAAGTTAACCAAGTCTCTGCACGATGAGTAATTGGTTTTAACATGATTTCCCCATTTCCCATTCTCTGATTCCAGCAACTGTCACACTTCATGGGATCATGGTGTTTTCAACTACGGCATTATAAAATGTCTCTGAATCCTGATTGAAAAGACAGAGAAGTTTTCGAACATTCTAACGACATTCGCCAAGACGAGCAATTTCTCATCAAAGTTCATACAGACAATCTTTCGTCTACACGAACTCACAGAAATTACTCTCAATTGAGCAAAATTCAATCATTCAGAGCATTTTCACGCTGAATTCACAACACACCTACAATATCAGATCACCATTGATCTCACGCATTTCTCAACTTCCCTCCTACAGATCAACCCATCCTCTCTTGTGACTGAATTGACTCTGGAACGACCATTGTTCTTGGTTTAGGCCGGGGTCTTACAGATTGATCTCTCGAACTTAAAGAACTCCCTTCTTGCAGTGCATCTGTGTGAGGTTCAATATTTCGATCGGTTCAAGGAGTCTCCACACGGTCGACTCTTCAATTCCGTAAAAACCAGCAAATCGTTTTTCCCCACTCACAGATTGGCGACCACAGTGGGAGATTAATCTCTCAGTTGCAATCTCACTATTTCACAAGATGGCTGGTCTTAGGTCTGGGTTAGTTACAGGTTCCAACACAAACGACGCTACTACTAGAAACAACAACAATGACAATCAGAATATCCCGGAAACGATTCCGGCCTCCAACACTGACGGTGGTGACATTACTCCTCCTCACGCTGAAGGTCATCCCCTGTTCGGTCGACAGCCTGAAGAAGTCAGAGGAAATCCACCACCTACCATTGCTGATCTTATCAAAGTGCAGGAGACTCTCGCAAAGAATCAGACTGATATGGCTGCTACACAGAAGGAGCTGTGTAATTATCTCAAAACTCTTACTAATAAGATGACAGAGAAGACTCAAGAAAAGGGAAAACAGAAGGAGAAATCCTCAGAGGTTGCTGATCCTGAAGTAATACCAATCCATACAGTGGATGATGATGAAACTGGCAAAGCTGCAGATTCATCAACAAAGGAACCATCAAATTTCATTACTCGGGAAGACGTGGAGCACCTTCTGGAGCACCGTGGAAAAGACAATACATCACATGTCCATCGTCACCAACCTCCTTATCCTGCCGCTACGCAGAGGATTCCCCTTCCAAAAGGTTACATTTCTCCAACTTTCACTCTGTATGACGGAACTGGCAATGGTCGAGAACATGTCTCTCGTTTTCTCGAAGCCTTGGGAGAGCATGAACATAACCATATTGTTCGACTCAAGGAGTTTTCAAAATCCTTGAAAGGCAGAGCATACACCTGGTACAACAACATCGCATCGGGGACTATCAACAATTGGGGAGAAATGATCAACGCCTTCTACAGGAAGTACTTTTTCGTGTCAGAGCAAACCACTCTCTTTGATCTTGGAATAATGTTCCAGAGGGTCAGCGAGAACCCCAATGATTACGTGAAAAGATTCAGAGTCCAGGCCCTGGAATTTCATGACCCAAATGTCACATAGCAGCAGCTGGTAGATTTGTGTATCAACGGAATGCACCCGGTCTACAGAGCTCTACTGGAGAATCTTCAATTCCAGACTTTCTCAGAACTTCACGAAGCCACGAAGATATCAGCAACCACTGCACCTGCTCTGTTAGAAAGAGCAAAGTCCACAAAGACTGAGGAATCACGTGACACTCGAGGAAGCAGACGCATGATCAACAAGCAATACAACCTGCAGTCCTCTACAAACGTTGTTGCAGAAGGGAGCAAGCGCAAGGCTGAATCCCCGAACAAGCATGCTGCAGCTCCTCGAAAGACGCAAAAGAAGGACAAACCAGAGACACAGGCTCCTGGCCAACGCACAGATACTCCTGATGATGCACCTGATTTTCCTCTCCCCATTGGAGAAGTGCTCGAACTATTAGACGCATGGATCCAAGATGGTGCAATCAAATTGCCATACGTCAGGAGAGACCCAACTGAGGAAGACATGGAAAATCCTCGTTACTTCCGATTCCACAGGTTCGTCAATCACCCCACAAGTAGCTGCAAAGTTTTGAAACGCATATCAGAGAAAAGGTTGAGTCAGGAGAACTTAACCTTGGAGCCGAAGGAGTACACAGAGATCCTCTTCCTGTCAGGACTTTCTGAAGCACCTGTCAAGGAAGCAGTTCAGTCATTGATAGAGCATGTTTGCGAATTGATCTATCTATCAAAAGCACAAAGAGGAGACATGTTCACAGCTTTGAACCACATAGTGTCTGGGAAACTCCTACTGATTCCAGAAGTACTTCCTGAACCATCAACCACCGACAAAGAAATGTATGACTGGGAACTGCTCACCACCGTGCATATTAAAGGAAATGAATTCAAAAGAGCATTTTTTGATGTCGGCACCGCCGTCAACATCATCCTTTAAAAACTCTCAGAGCTGCTGGCATTACTCGACAAGATGCTACTCATGCTCCCATAGCAATCAAAGACCACGAAGGAATCTCCAGAGATGCATACGGCTTCATCATTCTCAAATTCACGGAGAATTTGGTCTGCACTGAGACCAAGTTTTACATAATTCGAGAAGATCCTGGATATGACATGATCCTTGGAAGAACTTGGATTCATGCTGGAAGGGTAACTTCAAAGCTTTCAACACACTCTGTCGCCGAAAAAGACTTCAAGTCATAAGAAGAAGTAGAGGACGCCCCACCGTTTGAGCATCTGGAGAAAGTAAAAACCTTGATGGGACTTACGCAAGAACCTGGGGAAAATCCACATACCTTTGTCAAAAGGTTTCAAGCTCAGGAAAGTCTTATTCCTCTTCATGCTCCAATATTACCAATGTTCAAATATGATACTTTGATTCAAGGACTTTTCCCTACAAACGATTTAGCAATTACCAAAAGTTATGAATGGATAACTTCACCACGCAAATATTATACTCAATGGTTAGGTTCTGAGCTTCTCCAAGTCGGTCATTCTATAAAGAGGTTTATTGCTGAGGACCTGGCTAAGGACAGTATGCTGGGTACTCTCCTCTACATGAATGTCCATTCGTGCCACTACCATGGAATCAGCAAAACATATTCAAAGCGCGAACTACTAAACCAAACAAATTCAAGGAAGGGGATTTGGTTTTCAAGGCGGCTAAACGAGATCTCCACTCTACAAGGAGCTCCAATTGGGAAGGATCATTTATGGTTGCTAAGTCCATAACTGGAGGATACTACAAATTGATCAACACAGATGGTAGAACCCTGCCAGTAATTCACGAGAATTGGCTTAAGGCGTTTATCTGAAATTATTAGGCATTTGTGGTACTGGGCGTTTGAGCACTCATGGTATCTGGATTTGACATTTAGGATTTTCTTTCATTGTATTTCAATCCCTCCAAAAAGTTTGCAATACTTGCAATCAGTATTTGAATTCAGCAATTTATCAGAAATTCAATTCACTTTACTTAAAGAAAATCTCTATCAATCCAAAATCAAAGAAAATTCTCAGTCACAGACTCGACACTTATCAAAGAATCAAACCCCAAATAAAATCTCACATCTCTCACAGAGTTCAATGTTCTTGATATTATGGAAAGGAAACTAAAGAAAGCCATCAAAGAAAGATTTCTGCTCTTCTGCCTCCTCCAAGATTTTCAAGGCTGCCTTTTCCGTCTCCAGCTTCCTGGTTAGTTCGGCAAATTCATTCATCTTCTTCAACACGACATCACTGGTAGGGAAGGGAACATCACCCTTTACTGCTTTCCTGATAACTTAAAGTCTTTGACGGAGCCACTTCAGATTGAAGCCAAGATCTTCAGCATTCTTCAAGTTGTACTCCCAATCAAAGAGTACCTCTTGGGTAATAACATTTCTGGATGTAATCCGGATATCATTTATAACACGCAAGATGACTTCTACTTGTCTTGTCAAGAAATAACTGCGTCCTGGATCCTGAGTAACAACAATGTGTCCGTACATTTCCCACAGTTCCTTGTACATAGCAGCATATCCGATGGGAACGCTAAATCCTCCAACAAGCTGGTGACATGGAAGTAACTCACCAAATTGAGGATCAAAGGAAATCCCTGCAGTAGGATACTCGTGCACTATCATCTGGTTCTCAGCTACTGGAGCAGCATCGATAATCATAGAGACAATTTCAGAGGAAGTAGCTTCTGCTATTTCGGGTTCGGGTTCCACCGTATGAGGAACAATTGGAGTTTCTTCTACCTCCACGGCATCAACAACCAGCACTTCATCATCTTGAAGCACAAATATGGAAGTATTGTCATCAACAACTCCTGTATTGCCCAAACCATCATTATTAGATTCATGATTCCCAACTTCGTTGTTAGGAACCTAATGTGAAGATTACATGGGATTAGAATGATTCAAGAGGAGAAATCCAATACAATCATAAAATTAAGAGAGTAAGTGAACTAACATCATCTAAGTTACTTATCATACATCTAAGATGTGTACAAGTAGCATCAAAGTCATGAAACACGTTTTCAAAGAAACTCATCTGAAGAAATTTTACACTGCCCTGTGTTCAATGACGAACTGGGAGTAATTGGTGTGGAGTCTAGAGTTGGGTTATATACCATTCTCTTACAACATGTCAAAATTTCATGGCAATTGGGCGAACGAGCTAGGAGGTGTGATCAAAACATCGGGCAACATACAATCTGAAAAAGTTCTGAAAGTCTCCTGGAAGTTTACTATTTCATCTTTTTCAGGCCCTAAACGTGCTCAAAACTTAAAAAGCTTCTCTTCTAAAGCTTGGAAATTTTCCGGGCTTGAATATGCATATGCAGATCATGAAAATCCGACTCCAGGTGAAGATTTTACGGCGTTTTTGGTAAAAAACTGGGTTCTGAATTTTCCGACGACGAAGTTCAATTAAGTTTTTCGTATATACACATGGATTCTCATTCATTCATTCACAAATCAGCACTTTCATACTTATATGAAGAGGATGCAGGGTATATACTCACTTTGGGGGTCTCCGAAGTACTCAAGGAATTATGATTGTCCGTATTAACGACAAGGGGATCATTACTTCTATTTGGATCTGAATCTTTGGAAGTGCCTTCGTCTATATTCTCATAGGAAGCTCGAACATCAGCACTTTCCATCTCCATGACGACATCCTCCTGGACATATTATCAAGTATTTAGCATTTTCACATGAAACATTTATGTCTAATGGTAAAGGAAATTACTCACGGTGACTTCTTCTTCAACGTTCAAATCAGAAGTCGTCTGCCCAGCAGCAGAGAATCGAAGACCGTCAATACTAGACGGAGCAAAGTCCTGTGACCAAATAACAAATATTGGTTTTGAGATCCTGATAATGCGGATGGAAGAAGTCACAGCGGAAAAATATCAACAACTCACCAAAAAGGCGACTGGGGACTTTACGGTGTTGGGCAACAACTTGCAATTCTTGCTCCTGCCTTCTCCACCGTGGGCAATTGCCTCCGCCTCTGAGAAATTCACTTCAATTCGAGGTCTCACAGCACGACCCTCCTGCAAAAGAAATTGATGTGATAATTAAAGACGATTATACGAGTTGTATGAGGAATATGCAAAAGAATACATACTGGTGAACCTCCTGGAGATGTCTTTCGCTTGTCACCACCAGAAATATTCCTTAGTCTGGGACGAGAGGCACTCATATCAGAAGAAGGAGGATCTTTCACTAAAGATTGGACGGACGTCACATAATCATTAAGACGCTCAAGCTGATGATCCTGTAATTCCATGTAGCCTGGAGTCACATACGTAGTTCGATCAGCACAAGGGAACCAATAAGAGCTCCTTCATCATGTGTGTGATCTAAGGAAGTCCTAAGTTGTTCCATTGATGGTCTTCTCCTTATGAACGTTGGAACACATTGGTCCATACCCATCTGACGGGCGGCTCTATCAATGTTATACTCCTCCACCGAAAATTCATCATACGTTGTTGATATTAGATGACCGGGAGTGCAACTCAGCATGAAAGATCTTTCTCCATTGCTCAAATCAGCACCGAATTTCAAATACTTACTTTCTCCAGCATTGAAAGTCATCAATTGAGAAACGTGAGGAGGAACCACCACCCAAGGACGGAAGTTGAACTCAGACTCGTCATCTAATACGTCAATGAAGCGTGTCTTGGACTGAATTTGCTTCGTAGACCAGTGCATAATCCTAGAGTTGTCTTTCTCATGGAAGATACGTCAAGCATCAGCAGAGTTCAGACTTTGTAAGACACTACGGGGAATGGGTGCATAGTTTCCGAAACGCTCCCACATCAGAGCTTGGAGAAACATCGTGTTGGCGTAGCATTCAATCTTCATGAAGCCGTTCGAAACACTGGAGTCTACGACTAAAGAGTCCAGGTTAAAATATAAAGAGCCCAAGAATAAGCTACCTAGCGGAAGTTTTTCACCTTGAGCCAGTTTAATTGCGAAAGGAATTACAAACGGCTTCAACAAGGTATCAGCATCTTCAAACACATCTCTGGACAACCATAAGCACAAGAAAGCAGCAATAGACAACATACCGTAGGGTTCATCAAGAGGGGCGTCTCGTGGCCACCAATGTGTCAACCAATGAGCGTAACAACCTTTACCAAAAACCTTGTTGATTCTCTTCATCTCAGTTGTTAAAGTTTTGGAAACTGTTTTCGCTTCCGCCGTCCAAAGTTCTTCAGGAAAGTTACCTGTAATTGGAAGATGCAACAAAGCAACTAGATCTTCCAAGGTAATAGTGAACTCTCCCCAGCTGCATATAAACGTGTGACTTTGGATGCACCAGCGAGCAAGAAGAGCTAAAATACCTCGTGCGTCATGAAAGATATACAAATCTCCAGATGTCTGAACGGCCCTGGTAATTTGTGCTCTATCCAGCATAGCTCTAACACGAGAAAATCCCAGCATGTGTCTAAACCATCCCGAGAACTTCTCTAAGGGGCGTCGAGAAAGCTTGAATTCAATCACTGAAGCCTGGAATAGTCCTCGTTCAAGACAGAACCGAATGACAGCACGAGGAGTCACCAATTTCTTTTGAATGACCATCTTGGGATTGATCAGAAGACGATATACCGAGGACTTGAGACAATTTTCGGGATCCTGAACCTCAAAGAATGCGTCATCTATGTTTGGGACATTCTTGACTCTAGGTGTTTCGTCTTCATCACCAACGGAAGTCTCATCCGTGTATGTTTCCTCTATGGAGATATCATCATCTGCACACCTTTCATCTCTGGAGGCATCATTGGCTGGAGAATCAGACATCCTCGCAAAGCTGTTGTGAAATCCACACAATGTTTTGGTCATCCGCGAATTCAATAAGATGATGGAATCATGCAAATTAAAACACGGTGTCTACAAACGGTAAATCTTGAACTCTTACCTCTTTCAATTTCACTAACAATAGTGGTTGCAATACAAGAGTTAACACACGAAATCAATTCGTTCCTTGAAACCTGCAATAACGAACAACACTTCATTAGTTCATGGAAAATGATTTTCTCATAAAATCATGTACATAATTTTCATAATGTGAACATTCACACAACTGACTATGATATTTACAATAAACATGACTTCATCACAAATAAGTTGTAGTTTGAAGGTTACTCAAAACCCATGTCTGATTTTACAAACAATAATTAATGCAATTTGTTCAAATTTTCAGAATTTATCTAATAAGAACAAATCCATGTGAATAAAATATGTCATCATGTTTCACATAAAATATGTCACGGCTACATATATATAAAAAAACTATTTTCCTTCGTATTAGTGTTTTATTAAAAACGAAGGTTTATGCTATTTTGTGGAAAGCTCACACCTCTTGTGATAAAATACTAGTTCACATGAAAGCTCATAAACAAAGTTTTATCACTGGACATAAATTTACATACATAAAATTACATGTATCTATTTTCCTCGAATGAGCATAATTTTCTAAAACGAGGTTTATTTCGGTTTGTGAAAGCTCACATCTATTAAGGTAAAATCTTGGTTTCACATGAAAGCTCATACACTAAGTTTATCACTGACCTAAGTCCACATACATATAAAATTCCTTCTAAATCAGGGATTATTATTAGTTTTCAAAACTAACGATCGAACGAACTACGTTTAATAAATAAGGGTTTTTCCACAAAACTCACATCAACATATACCCATGTATATAATTTTAACATGATGGAAGCATGAACATCTCATAAATCATCAAACTTTAAAAAAAAAAAATTGCACGTACTGGTCGGCGCCGGCCGGAATTTGGCTGGACGGCGAGCTAACGGCGCCGGCGGGTGGAAGACCGGCGAATTTTCTCCTGCTTCTCTTGCTCGGCGTGAATATGATAGGGAGGTGAAGGTGGTGGTCGGATGTGGAGAAATAAAAAAAAAATAAGGATTTAATTCATTTTATACCTAATTTTATCTCCAAAACCTAATTCCTTAAGGATTTCCCTTTTGGGCCAGGCCCGACCCATGAATCCTAAACCAACCAAGGTTCCACCATCGAATCAGCGGTTCTACATCAATTTATGTTCACTGGATGATGTTCTATTATGCCACAGAGGTTTCCGCTTAAACCATGGTTTGCTCATTCAGTCGTAATCCGGTAACATCTTATCTTATGACTAAGTTCAATTACTCATTTTCGTCTGTACCTGGAAAATCACCATTCAATGCTGACTGAGGAACGTGACTGTTCCTCACTAAGCAGGGGACTTAATGTAGATGGTGGATTTTCCACAAAGGGTAGGATTGTAAAATTATGCTCCAGATTCGGCAACCGGATGAGTATTGAGACTCATGTCTCTCATTAAAGCATGAAAGCTCATGTCATAAATCTCTGACTGAGAAGGATGTCTCTCAGAGTAGTCTCTCGGCTGAGGCCACGGCACATCTCATGAATACTGAGCAATTTCAGTAATTACTCCGGATCTGGCAATCGGATGAGTATCGAGACTCATGTCTCTATGCATGAAAGCTCATGCCACCTATGATGGAGAAAGTCTCTCAGAGAAGATGAAGATGTGCAGTCTCTCATTTGAGGCCACGGCACATCTCATACTGTATAGAATCGAAAGATTGGGCGGCTCCTAGACAGCATGTCTGCTAGTATAGAGCGACAACGTCTTCGGGATGTAACCAGATTTTCCCCGACTATGCAAGAGGAATATGACACTCCAGCAAGTTCATATTGCTCAAACCTCAGATAATTAATGCTCCTAGACAGGAAGCCCTTCTAGTATAGAGCCATCAATTAATTATCTTAAATCGTCTGAATATCCAGCAATATTCTACGATCCATCATCTGAATATGCAGCAATATTCTACGAGTCGTCAATTAATCGCCTGAATATCCAGCAATATTCTACGAGCCATCATCTGAATATGAAGCAATATTCTACGAGTCGTCAATTAATCGCCTGAATATTCAGCAATATTCTACGATTCCTCGTTATATTTCGTTACTTCAATCTGTGGTTCTTCCCACCAGAATTCCACAGGTTAGTAATAAATATTCAACGGAAAAGGCATCTGAGCATCGAATAAGCCCTGACAAAAATGGTGCAAGTGTAATTAGCAGATAATGCACAGACAACATTTTGAATGCACGAACGAGCATTTCAAAAATACGAACGAACGAGGAACCTATGCAAAATAGGAAGGGAAAATAATAATAATAAAATATTAAACAAAAGCGCCAGGGGACTAGGCTCACCAGCCGGACAATCATGCCGTGACTAGTCCTGCGCCCAATTTTATATTTTACCATATTTTTACTATTTTCACGATCTCATGAAAATCCTCTCGTTCGAGCAAATTTCCTTTATTTCAAAGAAATCATCTAAATCACATGATTTTATCAAAAAATAATAAAATTAGGGAAAGGTGTCGCGGGACCGAGCACCAGCCAGCCATGCCTTGGCCATCCCACACCTCACGTCTCCATTATTTTATTATTTCTCTCAAATTATGAAAATTCCTTGATTTTATGAATTTTCCCTAAAATCATGAAAATTACCTAATTTCATGTATTTTTATCTAAATCACATGATTTTATCAAATAATAATAAAATTAGGAAAGGTGTCGCGGGACCGAGCACCAGTCGGCCATTCCTTGGCCGAGGCCGGTCCCACACCTCACGTCCCATTATTTTATTATTCCTTCTCAAATTATGAAAATTCCTTGATTTTATGAATTTTCCCTAAAATCATGAAAATTACCTAATTTCATGTATTTTTTATCTAAATCACATGATTTTATCAAAAAATAATAATATTAGGGAAAGGTGTCGCGGGACCGCCGGCCGGCCGGTCATACCTTGGCCGTGGCCGGTCCCACACCTCACGTCCCATTATTTTACTATTCCTTCTCAAATTATGAAAATTCCTTGATTTTATGAATTTTTCCTAAAATTACCTAATTTCATGTATTTTCTCTAAAATCATGGAAAATATTAAAAAATTAGGAAAACTTGTGGGACCGGGCTTTAGCCGGACGGCCATGCCCTAGCCGGTCCCACACACCCATTATTTTATTATTATTTGGTGTTTTGTTTCCTGATTTCATGTAAACTCCCTGATTTCAACAAAATATCTTGGTTTTCAACAAATCCCTTTGATTTTATGAAAATTATCTAAAATCATCAAAATTACATAAAATTGGGAAGAGTGCCTTGGGACCCTCGCCCATTGGCCGGCTGGCCATGCCACGGCCATTGCCGGTCCCACACTCCCATTCCCTATTTTTATATTTTAATTTATGTCTCTCATCTCATGGAAGTTCCCTAATTTCGCCAAGCTCTCCAGTTTCATGGAATTTCCCTTAAATCAGAGAAAAATACATAAAATCACATAAAACTGGGAAAAACATGTGGGACCGCGTGCCAGCCGGCCGACCATGCCCTAGCCGTTGTCGGTCCCACACCTTGTAATTCCTTGTTTTATTTATTATTTTCATCATCTCATGTATTTTTTCCGGTTTCAGCAAAACCATGGATTTTCCATATTTTCTCCAAATGTTGCTCAAACGTGCGTCAGAAAATATCAAAATTCTCAGGACTGAAGCACGGACACTATGGTGACACGGGCACATCCCCTTGACCGACCAAGGGTGACTCTGAGGCTTGCAAACAGCTGGTCCCGCATGTTTGAATGATTTTAACCTAATTTGCTCAGTTGCTCATATTAGGTTCGAACTCTTTCCAAACAATTGGAAGTTCGCTCAAACGACCATCTACTGGTCCCACGACCATAAAGAGCCCGTCTCATGACCTCTTGGTCGTCCCCTCATATTTTCTACATCAAATTTTATGATTTGTTGCTCACACGAGCATTATTTCAGTAAATGATTAAATCAACATTTAATCATTCTTTCACCAACTGGTCCTCAAGAGACTTTGGTATTTTTGCTCATTCGAGCATTTAGGCGTTATATGGTGAACCTGTCGTCCCATGTAGCCGGTCCCGTGTTGATTTGCAATAAATCATCATTTCGGTAAAATTAGGGTTTTGAATCTAGTGCTCTGCAGAAACGTGATTCTGTGTATATTCGAACACTCTGATAATTTTATGTTGATTCCATGATTGATATTCATATTTATTTTGCTCGACTCAGCAGTCAGTAACTTAAATTAACATTTTATTTGGTCCAGCTACCAACAATTCATCAAAAGAGCAATATTTGCTCAAACTAGCAATATTTGCTCAAACTAGCAATATTCGCTCGAACCAGCAATATTTACTCAATTGGCAATATTCGCTCAGACTAGCAATATTTGCTCAAATCAAAGAATATTGGTTCAACTATCAATATTCAACAATTTAGCAACACAGTTTTGCTCGTCTTAGGTTATAATGATACCTCGTCTCGGCAGACACATTAAATTCATGAGTTTTGAAACATTTGCTAATCATGTTCAACGCAGCGCTACATGAACTCATCGTCCCACAATCACGAGATTTCAATCGTGTCACATGGGGGATATTAACTAGGGTTTTGGTCTGGCAGTCTACGGCACGTGTGTTCACCCACGATGAGAATGTGAGCAAGTCGTGCAATCAGTTGGAAGAGTCAGCAAAGTAGTGGGTGAAAAGTTAACCAAGTCTCCGCACGATGAGTAATTGGTTTTAACATGGTTTCCCCATTTCCCATTCTCTGATTCCAGCAAGTATCACACTTCATGGGATCATGGTGTTTTCAACTACGACATTATAAAATGTCTTTGAATCCTGATTGAAAAGACAGAGAAGTTTTCGAACATTCGAACGACATTCGCCAAGACGAGCAATTTCTCATCAAAGTTCATACAAACAATCTTTCGTCTACACGAACTCACAGAAATTACTCTCAATTGAGCAAAATTCAATCATTCAGAGTATTTTCACGCTGAATTCACAACACACCTACAATCTCAGATCACCATTGATCTCACTCATTTCTCAACTTCCCTTCTACAGATCAACCCATCCTCTATTGTGACCAATTGACTCTGGAATTTAGGCCGGGGTCTTACAGATTGATCTCTCGAACTTAAAGCACTCCCTTCTTGCAGTGCATGTGTGTGAGGTTCAACATTTCGCTCGGTTCAAGGAGTCTCCACACGGTCGAATCTTCAATTCCGTAAAAACCAGCAAATCGTTTTCCCCCACTCACAATTGGGTATTTGAGGTACTGAGCGTTTGAGCACTCATGATGTCTGGATTTGGCATTTAGGATTTTCTTTCATTGTATTTCAATTCCTCCAAAACGTTTGCAATACTTGCAATCAGTATTTGAATTCAGCAACTTATCAAAAATTCAGTTCACTTTACTTAAAGGAAAATCTCAATCAAATCCAAAAGAAAATCCTTAACCATCTAGCAATCCAAAACCAGCTAATATCAAAACCCAAATGAAAACCTCACATCTCTCAGAAGTTCAAAAATTCATGGGATTATGGAAAGGAAACTAAAGAAAACCATCAAAGAAAGATTTCTGCTCCTCTGCCTCCTCCAAGACTTTCAGAGCCGCCTTTTCTACCTCCAGCTTCCTGGTTAGATCAGAACCTTCATTCATCTTCTTCAACACGGCATCCCTGGTAGGGAAGGGAACATCGCCCTTTATTGCTTTCCTGATAACTTCAAGTCTTTGACGGAGCCACTTCAGATTGAAGCCAAGATCTTCAGCATTCTTCAAGTTGTATTCTCAATCAAAGAGTACATCTTGAGTAACAGCATTTCTGGCAGTAATCCGGATATCATCTATGACACGCAAGATAGCCTCCACTTGTTTCGTCAGAAAATAACTGCGTTCTGGATCCCGAGTGACAACAATGTGTCCATACATTTCCCACAGTTCCTTGTACATAGCAGCATATCCGATAGGAACGCTAAATCCTCCAACAAGCTGGTGATACGGGAGTAACTCACCAAATTGAGGATCAAAGGAAATCCCTGTAGTCGGATACTCATGCACTATCATCTGGTTCTCAACTATTGGAGCAGCATCGGTGATCATAGAGACAATTTCAGAAGAAGTAGCTTCCACTATTTCGGGTTCGGGTTCCACCGTCTGAGGCACAATTAGAGTTTCTTCTACCTCCACGGCATCAACGACCAGCGTTTCATCATCTTGAGGCACAGATATGGAAGTCTTATCACCGACAACTCCTGGATTTCCCAAACCATCATTACTGGGTTCATAACTTCGTTATTCGGCACCTAATGCGAAGATTACATGGGATTAGAATGATTCAAGGATGGAAATCCAATACGATTATAAAATTAAGAAAGTAAGTGAACTAACATCGTCTAAGTTCCTTATCATTCATCTAAGACGAGTACAAGTAGAATCAAAGTCATGAAACACGTTTTCAAAGAAACTCATCTGAAGAAATTTTACACTTCCCTGTGTTCAATGACAAACTTGGAGCAATTGGTATTGAGTCTAGAGTTGGGTCATATATCATTCTCTTCCTATGGAAGTCTTCTACAATATGTCAAAATTTCATGGCAATTGGGAGAACGAGCAAGGATATGTGGTCAAAACATCGGGCAACATGCAATCTGAAAAAGTTATGAAAGTCTCCTGGAAGTTTACTATTTCGTCTTTTTCAGGCCCTAAACGTTCTCTAAACTTAAAAAGCTTCTATTCTACAGCTTGGAAATTTCCTGGGATTGAAGATACATATGCAGATATTGAAAATCTGACTCCATATGAAGATTTTACGGAGTTTTTGGTAAACAAACTGGGTTCTGAATTTTCTGACGAGGAAGTTCGACCAAGTTTTTTCATATATATACGTAGATTCTCATTCATTCATTCACAAATCAGCACTTTCATACTTCTATGAAGAGGGTACAGGGTATATACTTACTTTGGAGGTCTCCGAAGTACTCCAGGAATTATGATCGTCCGTATTAACGACAAGGGGCTTTGGAAGCGCCTTCATCTATATTCTATGAGGAAGATCGAACCTCGGCACTTTCCGCCTCCATGATGACATCCTCCTGGGCATATTATCAAGTAATTAGCATCTTCACATGAAACTTTTATGTCCGATGGTAAAGGAAATTACTCACGACGACTTCTTCTTCAACGCTCAAATCAGAAGTCGTCTGCTCAGCAGCAGAGAATCGAAGACCGTCAATACTAGACAGAGCAAAGTCTTGTAACCAAATAACAAATATTAGTTTTGAGATCCTGATAATGTGGATGGAAGAAGTCACAGCGGAAAAATATCAACAACTCACCAAAAAGGCGACTGGGGACTTTATGGTGTTGGGCAACAACTTGCAATTCTTGCTCCTTCCTTCTCCACCGTGGGAAATTTCCTCCGTCTCTGAGAAATTCACTTCAATTCGAGGTCTCACAGCACGACCCTCCTGCAAAATAAATTGATGTAGTAATTAAAGACGATTATACGAGTTGTATGAGGAATATGCAAAACAATACATACCGGCGAACCTCCTGGAGATGTCTTTGTTTGTCACTGCCAGAAATATTCCTTAGTCCGGGACGAGAAGCACTCATCTCAAAAGAAGGGGGATCCTTCACTAAAAGTTGGGAGGCCGTCACATAATCATTAAGACGCTCAAGCTGCTGATCCCAGAATTCCATGTAACCTGGAGTCACGTACGTGGTTCGATCAATACAAGGGAACCAATAAGAGTTCCCTTCATCATGTGTGTGATCTAAACAACTCATAAGTTTCTCCACTAATGGTCTTCTCTTTTTGAAGGTTGGAACACATTGGTCCATACCCATCTGACGGGCGGTCAATATTATAATCCTCCACCGAAAAATCTTCATACGCTGCTGATATTATGTGACCGGGAGTACAACTCAGCATGAAAGATCTTTCGCCATCACTCAAATCAGCACCGGATTTCAAATACTTACTTTCTCCAGCATTGAAAGTATTCAATTGAGAAACGTGAGGAGGAACCACCACCCAAGGACGGAAGTTGAACTCAGACTCGTCATCTAATACGTCAATGAAGCGTGTCTTGTACTGAATTTGCTTTGTAGACCAGCGCATAATCCTAGCATTATCTTTCTCATGGAAGATACGTCGAGTGTCAGCAGAATTCAGACTTTGTAAGATACTACGAGGAATGGGTGCATAGTTTCCGAAACGCTCCCATATCAGGGCTTGGAGAAACATTGTGTTGGCGTAGCATTCGATCTTCATGAAACCGTTCGAAACACTGGAGTCTACGACTAAAGAGTCCAGGTTAGAATATAAAGAACCCAAGACTAAGCTATCGAGTGGAACTTGTTCATCTTGAGCCAGTTTAATAGCGAAAGGAATTACAAACGGCTTCAACAAGGTACCAATATCTTCAAACACATCTCTGGACAGCCATAAGCACAAGAAAGCAGCAATAAACAACATACCGACGGGTTCATCAAGAGGGGCGTCTCGTGGCCACCAATGTGTCAACCAATGAGCGTAACAACCTTTACCAAAAACCTTGTTGATTCTCTCCATCTCAGCCGTTAAAGTTTTGGAAACTGTTTTCTCTTCCGCTGTCCAAAGTTCTTCAGGAAAGTTACCTGTAATTGGAAGATGCAACAAAGCAACTACATCTTCCAAGGTAATAGTGAACTCTCCCCAGATGCATATAAACGTGTGAGTTGGGATGCACCAGCGATCAAGAAGACCTACAATACCTCGTGCGTCATGAAAGATATACAAATCTCCAGATGTTTGAACGGCCCTGGTAATTTGTGCTCTATCCAGCATAGCTCTAACACGAGGAAATCCCAGCATGTGTCTAGACCATCCCGAGAACTTCTCTAAGGGGCGTCGAGAAAGCTTGAATTCAATCATTGAACCCTGGAATAGTCCTCGTTCAAGACAGAACCGAATGACAGCACGAGGAGTCACCAATTTCTTTTGAATGACCATCCTGGGATTGATCAAAAGACGATATACCGGGGACTTGAGATGATTTTCGGGCTCCTGAACCTCAAAGAATGCGTCATCTATGTTTAGGACATTCTTGACTCAAGGTGTTTCGTCTTCCTCACCAACGAAAGTCTCATCCGTGTATGTTTCCTTTATGGAGATATCATCATCTGCACACCTTTCATCTCTGGAGGCATCATTGGCTGCAGAATCAGACATCCTCGCAAAGCTGCTGTGAAATCCACACGATGTTTTAGTCATTCGCGAATTCAATAAGATGATGGAATCATGCAAATTAAAAACGCCGGTGTCTACAAACGGTAAGTCTTGAACTCTTACCTCTTTCAATTTCACTAACAATAGTGGTTGCAATACAAGAGTTAACACACGAAATCAATTCGTTCCTTGAAACCTGCAATAACGAACAACACTTCATTAGTTCATGGAAAATGATTTTCTCATAAAATCATGTATATAATTTTCATAATGTTAATATTCACACAACTGAACTATGATATTCACAATAAGACATGAATTCATCACAAATAAGTTGTATAGTTTAAAGGTTACTCAAAACCCATGTCTTGATTTTACAAAACAATAATTAATGCAATTTGTTCATATAAATTTTCAGAATTTATCTAATAAGAACAAATCCATGTGAATAAAATATATCATCATGTTTCACATAAAATATGTCACGGCTACATATATATAAAAAATCTATTTTTCTTCGTATTAGCGTTTTATTAAAAACGAAGGTTTGTGCTAGTTTTGTGAAAGTTCACACCTCTTGTGATAAACTACTAGTTCACATGAAAGCTCATAAACAAAGTTTTATCACTGGACATAAATGACATACATAAAATTACATGTATCTATTTTCCTCGAATGAGCATATTTTCTAAAACGAGGTTTATTTCAGTTTTGTGAAAGCTCACATCTATTAAGGTAAAATCTTGGTTCACATGAAAGCTCATACACTAAGTTTTAACACTGGACCTCAGTCCACATACATATAAAAAATTCCTTCTAAATCAGGGATTATTATTAGTTTTCAAAACTAACGATCGAACGAACATACGTTTAATAAATAAGGGTTTTTTTTCCACAAAACTCACATCAACATATACCCATGTATATAATTTTAACATGATGGAAGCATGAACATCTCATGAAATCAGCAAAAAAAAAAAAAAAAAAAATTGCACGTACCTGGTCGGCGCCGACTGGACAGCGAGCTAACGACGCCGGGGGGTGGAAGACCGGCGAATTTTCTCCTGCTGCTCTTGCTCGGCGTGAAGATGAGAGAGAGGTAAAGGTGGTGGTCAGTTGTGGGAGAAATAAAAAAAAAAAGAAGGATTTAATTCCTTTTATACCTAATTTTATCTCCAAAACCTAATTCCTTAAGGATTTCCCTTTTGGGCCCGGCCCGGCCCATGAATCCTAAACCAACCAAGGTTCCACCATCGAATCAGAGGTTCTACATTAATTTATGTTCACTAGATGATGTTCTATTATGCCACAGAGGTTTTCGCTCAAACCATGGTTTGCTCATTCAGTCGAAATCCGGTAACATCTTATCTTATGACTAAGTTCAATTACTTATTTTTGTCTGTACCTGGAAAATCACCATTCAATGCTGACTGAGGAACATGACTGTTCCTCACTAAGCAGGGGACTTAATGTAGATGGTGGATTTTCGACAAAGGGTAGAATTATAAAACTATACTCCAGATTCGGCAACCGGATGAGTATTGAGACTAATGTATCTCATTAAAGCATGAAAGCTCATGTCATAAATCTCTGACTGAGAAGGTTGTCTCTCAGAGTACGTGTAGATGTGTAGTCTTTCAGCTGAGGCCACGACACATCTCATGAATACTGAGCAATTTCAGTAATTACTCCGGATCCGACAAGCGGATGAGTATCGAGACTCATGTCTCTATGCATGAAAGCTCATGCCACCTCTGATGGAGAAAGTCTCTCAGAGAAGATGAAGATGTGCAGTCTCTCAACTGAGGCCACGGCACATCTCATACTGTATAGAATCGAAAGATTGGGCGGCTCCTAGAAAGCATGCCTGCTAGTATAGAGCGACAACGTATTCAGGATGTAACCAGATTTTCCCCGACTATGCAAGAGGAATATGACACTCCACAATCACGAGATTTCAATCGTGTCACAAGGGGGATATTAACTTGGGTTTTGGTCTGGCGGTCTACGGCACGTGTGTTCACCCACGATGAGAATGTGAGCAAGTCGTGCAATCAGTTGAAAGAGTCAGCAAAGTAGTGGGTGTAAAGTTAACCAAGTCTCCGCACGATGAGTAATTGGTTTTAACATGATTTCCCCATTTACCATTCTCTGATTCCAGTAACTGTCACACTTCATGGGATCATGGTTTTTTCAACTACGGCATTATAAAATGTCTCTGAATCCTGATTGAAAAGACAGATAAGTTTTCGAACATTCGAACGACATTCGCCAAGACGAGCAATTTCTCATCAAAGTTCATACAGACAATCTTTCGTCTACACAAACTCACAGAAATTACTCTCAATTGAGAAAAATTCAATCATTCAGAGCATTTTCACGCTGAATTCACAACACACCTACAATCTCATATCACCATTGATCTCACGCATTTCTCAGCTTCCCACCTACAGATCAACCCATCCTCTCTTGTGACCGAATTGGCTCTGGAACGTCCATTATTCTTGGTTTAGGCCGGGGTCTTACAGATTGATCTCTCGAACTTAAAGCACTCCCTTCTTGCAGTGCATCTGTGTGAGGTTCAACATTTCGCTCGGTTCAAGGAGTCTCCACACGGTCGATTCTTCAATTCCGTAAAAACCAGCAAATCGTTTTTCCCCACTCACAACTGTCTAGTTGATTCTCTAGCAAAGTATTTCGGAGTTAGTCCATATATATTGCTAAGTGAAATATTGGGTGGTGTTGTTAGACCCCCGCTTTTTCACATAGTTCATGGACGCAAACACACATATCCCATAACAAATTGCAATATATAAAACCATAAAGATTAATACTGCAAAAATCATCTTCCAAACAAACTTTATAATTTAAAAAAATAAATCTAAAGCCATTGAAGATGAAAATCGTTGGACATAGGTATGTGTAATCACAATAATGGTTATTCCAAACTCTAGTTATTCTTCTTAAAAACACAAGAATAAAATTCTCATAAGAAGATTTCCTAGACAAAATCAAAACAACTCTTAGAGAACATGATTCGAAAAAAAACATTAAACATAGCCAGCAACCAAAGATTGAACATAGAAGAGCTCATCAGTTGCTTTCTTCAGTTCGTTTTTCAGAAATTCAAGATTCCTTGTTGCAATTCCAAGTTGTTCATGTACGACCTCAAAATCTCGAAGAAGATTTCCTACTAATTGTGATGACATCTGAACTTGTAGTTTGTTTTCATGATCAACAACATGATAGAAGGTTATGAAAACAGGGTTCTCGTGAAACTCGATAGTCTTGCCCTTCTCAACATTATGTTCCTTGTTGCATCCATCCATTGTGCATACAGAAATCAGGTGAACCTTTCGACGTTACGGAACGTGTATGTACCAAAACGGAGCATGATATATATATATGAGTGTTTCATAGGAAACCCCTAGGGATACTCGTATATATTCCATGTGGGTCAGGTGTATGTGCACTTATGGTTACAACCTTGGTACGAGACCAAGAGAATAATGGAGCTAAATTTATAAGAAGTCTTGAAAAACTCAAGAATCATTCTAAACAAAGGATGGCATCCTTAGTTCAAAGGAACATAAGAGATTGTTGAAAAATCAAGGTAATCAACAAGGAATTATTCTCAAGAGTGAACGATCAAAAACATTACATCATATAAAGTACTAGAGCAAGGCTCAACAGTTTTATGATCATCGTTTTGTAAAGAAAAAAAATGAAATATAACAACAACTACTTTTTCAAGACACAAAGGCTTCTTGAGAATTATGAGCATCCTTCCATATTACAAGAAGGATGCTACATCGAGCAGTCATGTTGTATTTTGATGAGCTTTTTGCTCATCAAGAATATTGACTTCTTCCCTCTTTCCTTCTTGAAGATTTTCAGAAAAATCACCAGGATTAGTTGAAAGAGATTTAACCAGAGGGGAACAAGGAATACCTGAACCTGCTGCTTTCCTTGCCTTTTTGATGCTCCGTTTGAGTCTGTTTATGCTGATCTTGAGCTCCGAGACTCGATTGTTGATATGAATGAAATCTGGAGCAGACACCTCGGGTTCACTGTCTTCTTTAGAAAGAGATAAGGAATTTGGTTGTTCTTTCTTTCTCCTATGCCTTTTTCTCTTCTCAAAGTAATTTAAAGAGTCAGTTGTCCACCTGACATTCTTCCTTCTACAATTGTAGGCATTTTTTGTCGCAAAATCATAATCTAGAAATGACTCATCACATCATTTATCTTGATTGCAGATACTGCCTTTTACTCCAGCAATATGAGAGACATGTTTAATTACTTCTTTAGACATCCATGCAACAATGTTGTGAAGTTTCTCATTCCTCAGTCGAAAACGACATCTTCGTTCAAGATGTCCTTTATTTCCGCAATAATAGCAGTTAAAGGATTTGTTCTTGACTATTCACATGCGAGTTAAATTTGAAGGAGTACAATCCTTGTTCCTAAAACCGTCGGCTGCTGAAAAAGTTTTTTTACATGAAGATTTGTCATTAGCATGAACAAAATTGTTCTTATCAGTACTTGGAGAGTTTATTCCCTTATAGCCCAGACCACGTGTATCATGATGTTCTTTACATGCTCCAAGTATATAAGATAATTTTGTAGAGCTAGAATTGAATCTTTTCAGATTCTCTTCCAGTGATTTTACCTTATTAAGGGCAGAAGCGAGATCAGTATCCAAAGATTTTTCTCTGGCGAGGAGACTGAGTTCTCTGTCATTAAAACATTTTTGTTGAGAGTCATATCTTGCTTCAGATTCCGCAAGTCTTTCTTTCAACACAAAGAGATTTTGAAGAAGATTATCACATTCAGACCTTTTTGAGCGTAAGTCTTCATCTCGATCTTTAACGGTAGATTGTAAAAGTTTATATCCACAATCATAACCTTTAAAGAGTTTTCTCATCTTTCTGTTTTCTTGACAGAGAGGTGCCAAATATTTTCTCAAGCAAGTTGTTGACTTCTTTTCTTTCAAAGCATGGTCAAAAAGCTTGATATATTGAGAGACTTCCTCATCAATAGTTTGTCCTTCTTCTGAATCACTCTCATCTGAAAGATCATCCAACTGTTCATCAAGACACTTTTCCCAATTGAAGGAAGATTCAGATACAGAAGCAGGTACAGGAGGCTTCTTAGATGTCTCAGGATTTTGAAACATCTTAGAGGAACTCTGATCTGGTGTTGCGTTATCAGAGAGATTGTTGCCGTCCATAGAGTCAGATCGCTACAAACACAGACTTATGAGTTCTTTAAACGTGTTTGCATGCTGTGATACCAATTGAAAAAGTGGGAGTCTAACAACCTCACCCAATATTTCGCTTAGCAATCTGTATGGACTAACTCCAATATTCTTTCAATAGAATCAACTAGACAGTCAGACTCAATCTTAAGAAAAGTATATCAAGGAGTTATATCTCAATTTCTCAATTCAAGACTTACTCAAGCAAATAGCAATCTGCGAGTCTAATTGAATACAAGAGAATTTAACTTGAACGTTACCAAGATCAACGTTCAAGGATCAATCAATTTCAATCAACAATCAAAGGTTGGATTTACCAATTGATCGATTTAACGCACAACCTGTGATATTTCAATTATATAACAAAATATAATGCTGAAAAGAAATAACACAGACACCATAAGTTTTGTTAACGAGGAAACCACAAATGCAGAATAACCCGGGGACCTAGTCCAGATTAAACACACATTGTATTAAGCCGCTACAGACACTAGCCTACTACAAACTAACTTCGGTCTGGACTGTAGTTGAACCCCAATCAATCTCACACTGATCCAAGGTACAGTTGCGCTCCTTACGTCTCTGATCCCAGCAGGATACTACGTACTTGATTCCCTTAGTTGATCTCACCCACAACTAAGAGTTGCTACGACCCAAAGTCTAAGACTTTAATAAACGAATCTGTATCACATAAAAATTCTATAAGAATAGATAAATATATCTCCCACAGAAATACCTACGAGTTTCGTTCCGTCTTTTGATAAATCAAGGTGAACAGGAACCAATTGATATACCGGTCTTATATTCTCGAAGAACAGCCTAGAAATATCAATCACCTCACAATAATCTTAATCGACTAGCGAAACAAGATATTGTGGAATCACAAACGATGAGACGAAGATGTTTGTGACTACTTTTCTATCTTGCCTATCGGAGAAATTAATCTCGATCCAATTTTACAATTGTACTCGTTACGATAGAAACAGCAAGATAAGATCACACAACTACAGAGAAAATAGTTGGGTCTGGCTTCACAATCCCAATGAAGTCTTCAAGTTGTTAACCTACAGGGTCTCGATAGAAACCTAAGGTAAAGGAGAATCGACTCTAGCTTATACAACTAGTATCACACAGGAGGTGTAGGGATTAGGTTTCCCAGTTTCTAGAGTTCTCCTTTATATAGCCTTCAAATCAGGGTTTGCAATAAATGCTACCTTGGTTACAAAGCATTCAATATTCACCGTTAGATGAAAAACTGATTAGATTCAAGCTAATATCTTTCAACCGTTAGATCGAATCTTAGCTTGTTATACACAAATGAAATGCACATTCATTTAGGTTTGTGTAACCGTACCTAAATGTCTACACCTAGTTGGTTCAACAGTAGTTAACCAATGGTTAGCCAGTTGCTAGTATCACACAGGAGGTGTAGGGATTAGGTTTCCCAGTTGCTAGAGTTCTCCTTTATATAGCCTTCAAATCAGGGTTTGCAATCAATGTTACCTTGGTAACAAAGCATTCAATATTCACCGTTAGATGAAAACCTGATTAGATTCAAGCTAATATCTTTCAACTGTTAGATCGAATCTTAGCTTGTTATACACAAATGAAATGCAAGTTCAAGCTAATATCTCCTTTATATAGCTTATACAACTAGTATCACACAGGAGGTGTAGGGATTAGGTTTCCCAGTTGCTAGAGTTATCCTTTATATAGCCTTCAAATCAGGGTTTGCAATCAATGCTACCTTGGTAACAAAGCATTCAATCTTCACCGTTAGATGAAAACCTGATTAGATTCAAGCTAATATCTTTCAACCGTTAGATCGAATCTTAGCTTGTTATACACAAATGAAATGCACGTTCATTTAGGTTTGTGTAATCGTACCTAAATGTCTACACCTAGTTGGTTCAACAGTAGTTAACCAATGGTTAGCCATATGAGCACTTTCATATCAACCTTATTCATCTTCACCATAACTAGTTCAAATGACTCATAAGAACTAGTTAGAGAGTTTTTCAATTGCTTAGATCTCATAGAAATATATAAGACACAATCGAAACAAAAACGATTTTGATTCACTCGAATCGATTCATCAACATTATAGCCACGGTTTGCAAATATGCATTCTTTAGTTTATATAAGTCTTAGTTCATGAATAAACCATTTTTATAAAATAACCCACTCAAGTATGCATACCGGTACGCATACTTAAGTACCCGGATTGAGTTTGTTTTCAGTTCACAAACTCCAGCAGAAATTCACGGGATGTGAACTTCCGGAAGTACGCGTACGGGTACGCGGACTTAGCTTGCGGACATCATGAACAGTAAAGTACGATACTTTAGTTCAAGGAGTTTGGACTTACACAAGTATGAGTCCACATACAATGTTTATATCCATTCAAGGTTATATATTCTAAACTCTCATTTCAATCATTGAAGCATTCTTAGAGGATGTTAAATAGAGGTTATTCACACACTATTTTTCATTAAAGCAATTTTCAAGATATTGATATAATCAACATGACTTTCGTCACTTGTAAAGATGAACTTGGCCAAAGCGAAAGCTTACCAACACATATTTCGAGAAATAGATAAGCGATATAAACTCGGCTCGAAATAGCAAATGTGTATAATCGAAGTCTATATAGCAATAAGACTTTTATCTCAAGATAGGATATACAGTAGATAGACTTTTGAGTGATAGATAAGTTCAAGTCTCCACATACCTTTTATTCGATGAAGTTCCACCAGTTCCTTGAGTAGTTCTTCGTCTTTGCATGATGAATGTCGTGGAGTCTAGAGCTCAACTATACTTTCTATCTTAGTCTGAAGACTTAGCTATAAGTAGACTAGAAATCAAGACTTATAGTTTTGGCAACTAAACTTGACAAATAAGTTTGAGATAGCAACGCTTGCGAGTTCGACCGAGCAGTGCTCTAACAGTAGTTAGTGTACATCTTAAAGGTTATAATTTTCTTGTATATGCTAGCTTAGGTATAATCATTTTTGTCGTTCTTTAGAATCTGAACTCATATGTGAACTCATAACTGAATTTAAGAGTTTTTCTGGAATTTTCTATCTTTTGGTTGTCCATATCATTCTTCAGAAATTTAAAAAATATTTCCTGAAAGTTATCATTTTTAGTAAATGAACTTGGTAATAAGTATTGTTATATGTTTGACCTGAATATCAGTCTTGTATATATTGTTCAAACATAAGAGTTTTTTGTTCAGTGCGCACTTAATGTGTCTCTCTGTAATATTATTCGTATATTTTACTCTGAATTTTGGCATGGAAATATTGCAGGGAACCCTTGACTAGTTCAATAAAAGATTGACTTGACTTTTATTTTATGTTGCAAAAGTTTAGCAATGCCTATTGACTGTTGCTAAATTAAGAACCAATATGACAAAACCCAGTCCGACTAAAAGAGACACTCTAAATTTTTTTGGTTCCAAATTTCGCAACTGCTTAAAGCTGTTGCGACAAAAACATAGCAAGAACAGTCAACAATTGCTAAACCTATTCACAACAGCTGAAATCGTTGCAAAGTTAAGACAAAATTGGTTGGCTGAGCTGAAAACCGCTGCGAAAAAAATTCGCAACTGCTTAAGAGATGTTGCAAAAAAAAATGCAACACCAAGTTTCGCAAAAGTTTTCTGTTGTTGCAAGTCCCGTTTGCAACTGTGCGCAATTGTTGATAAACCACAAAAATGGTGGTGAATTATCCTAAAAACGTGAGCATATATACGAACACAAACCCTATAAGACATGCAACCAAACCCTAACAAATTATATAAAAACACTTTATTGTCAAGCTGAACGTCAAAAAATTTCTTACAGGTATCCCCATCATGTTTGTCTGAAGAGGATGACCATACATAAACATGATTAATTTTTGCGTAAACGTTAATATTTGCCTCTCTGCGATTATTGACTAAGGTTATTATTTAGGTTGTTATATTTTGCATTTTATGATAATTCGTAAACGACAAGCTTGGTTGTTAGGTCTCAATCCATTCAGCTGAGAACCTATATTTTCCAAAAAGCCAAAGATTCACCATTTTTGGGGGTGCATAATTTTTAAGTAGTTTTTCACACGCTTAATCTTGAAGTACTCCAATTATACTTCTAGACAAACATCGTTTTAAACTGCCAAAATCGATCTCCTTACATGGGGGTGGGCCCCACCCCACTTGGATTAACATGCCCCCATATGAGGGTTAGTTTTTACGATGTCCAAAACATTGTGCGCTCATCATTTGTGCTGATTTATATTTTCGAAGCAATACTAATTTATTTGTTTTATTTTTATTTTTCATACATACCAGACTAACTAATTCATTCATATCCAAAGACCGATTACATGACAACTTTCAAGAGCAAGTACATCAAACAACAAGAAACTCAAAAACCAATTACACAGAAAGATACATTAAACAAATAAATCGGGAAGAGAAAGATCGAGATACCGCGGAAATCGTATTAAATTCGTCTTTAGAAGGTAGAGAGAAGGAACAATGTTAGGATTCAAGTCCAACCATTTTGGATGTTGTACTTAAGAAGAGATGCTCTTGTGAAATAAGAGTAATTTGCCCAATAACTTGTCATCTTGCGGACAGTAATTAAGAGAAACCCTCATCAATCTCTGCGATGCTTGAACCGGAATTAGTGTACTACGTACAAAACTTCATCGACAGGAAGAATCCCACAAAAAGAGAAGGCTACAATCCCACGAAAAAGGGAAGACGAGAATCGCTAAACGCAAAAAAAACTAAACATATTTAAGAACAACCACATACTAAAATGAAAATAACAAGCTAGATCTAATGAAAACAATTAAAATCACTAAAACCTAATTAGAAACAAAAAATCGATAGTCGGATATAACTCACGATAAAACAAGAGGTCGAAAAAATGATGGTTCTCATTTCCTTTCGGAGGAGAGAACGGAAGATCCAAATATGATTCTTCTAAAGTTTTTCGAGCCGTATTATTTAATAATTGTTATAAACCATTGTTTATTTACTAAGATGTCCCCATGGTTAAGATTAGGGTTTCTTCTATCTATATAAATAGAGGCCTAATATCTTGTATACTATACACATGGATAAGAAATCTCTCTTCTTTTCTTCCTTTACTTTATATCTTCTTCTCTTCTTATTTTATATCACAATACATCACCGAGCATCTGATAATAGATATAAACGATTCTCGGAGATTGAAACCATAAAAGAAAAATAAAGGATATTGTAGCCGACGGCATAAAGAGGGATTTTTTTTTTCGTTTCCCATGCTTTCATTATATTTTATTTGTCTTCATTAATTGATAATGTTACATGTGCAACTTTGATTTTTGTTTTAAGTTTTAACTGGATGTTATACTATTGCCACTTGCCAGGATATTATGAATATATGATCCAACAAAGTGATGATTCAACGGGTCTAAACTTTGATCAATGTCTTAAACCTCTATCTATTGTACAGGACACACGAAACAGCAGGCTTTCTGCTTTGGAGTTTGAACTTTGATGTAAGTCTCAAGCGGCTATGGAAGATTCAGTTTATTCAATTGGTAGTGCTAACGGATTTTTTTTATATACCAATCAAACTATTACTTCCTGTTTGATTTATTTTTTTGTTTTGTTATGTTTAATGACAAACGATGCCTTTCTGTTTCAATACACATCCGGGTATATTTTTCTGCACCGACCACTACGAGTACTCTCGTACATATTTGTTTTACCTGTGCAAATTAAAATTTAAACCTAAAAAGTCTTGATCTATATTTACGGGATTTGATGTGGGTGATCAATTTATTTTTTTAGAATAGGTCCCCGGGTTATAAAACCCATCCAAACAAAAGTGATAAAAAAAACCCCAAATATCATAAACTGTCTAAACTACCCTCCCCTAATTCAACCCAAAAGAAGCTGAGAAAGAAAACGACCCACTAACGGAAAAAGTTTCTTAAAACCTCCGCTCCTGTTCGTTCAAAATCATTATGTTCGTTCAAAAATCAATCCGCTCATGTATTCATTCAAAATCAATCTGCTCATCCCTAAGCCAAAATCGTTCAAAATCAATCTGTATTCGTCATCATCTTCTCGATTTTACCTTCTTCTCTTATTCTAAGGTTGCGTATTTCAACCACTGCTACAAAATCTGACCTAATTTTTCAACCACAAATGGTGAAGAAACAAAATCAACAGGCGAAAAAGAAAGATGAAAAGCTAAAGAAAATAGCGAAACCATCTCCTAAAGGTAAGAAATCGAACTTGCTTTCAAGTTGATTTCGAGTTTGAATTCAAAAGATTATTAGGTTTCATTTGATTTATGGGTTGGTTTTCTGTTTGCTTTTAGGTTTCATTTCTTAGGTTAGGTTCTGTTTTCATTTGGTTACATCGTTTCTTTGGTTTAGGTTTAGGTTTCAGTTTGTTTGATGTAACCAAATGAAAACAGATTTCAATTGTTTGTATACTTGATGCAACCAGATATTTTTTTCTATTTGATGAAACCATATTTCATTTGTTGTTTATTTGATGAAACCAAAGTATAATCTGTTTTTTTTTTTGATGAAACCATTTTTGGTTTCATCACTTTTCATTTGTTAGGTTTAGGTCTGCAAGAATGATGTAACAGATTTGCGATGAAACCAGATATCATTTTCTGTTTCTTAATGAAACCCAAAATTGGTTTCATCATTTTTAGTTATTGGTTTACTTCTAGAGTTGTTATTGGCTGTTGATTTGAATTCAAACTGTGGAGATTGGCGCTATGTTACGTAATCTTATGGTTTCATACAAGTTTCAATTATGCTTATGGTTTCATCACTTTGTTCGTGCTTATGGTTTCATCATTACAAGTTTATGTCTTATGGTTTCATCATTATTATTTATTATTCTCTTATGGTTTAATTTTGGTTTCACAATAGGTAAAAAAAGAGATAAGGAACCATACAGGTGCTCGTTGCATCATTTGTGCGAGCTAGCAGTGAAAATTAAGGAGTTGATAAAAAATAAGCAACTGCATTTGAAAGCTCTTAAATCATGTCCTTTCTGGCGTTTCTTTGAGCCGTTCTATGATGGCGTAATGAGCAAAGATGAGCTCATCAAAAAGACAAAAACAGTAATAATGTTTTTAAGTACAATTGAAAACAGACTTGATGGTAAGCTCCCGTATTGTTTCAAATTAGCAAGATCAAGGAAAATGATTTTGCGGACAATTCCAGAACATTTTGCTGTGACTTTTGGTTTCCAAATGGTGAATTATGTAGAAGCAGACGACATTGATGAAGATCTGGTTAAAAAGGTTAACGTCTTTGTGGCTAATTATTTTGCTGGAAATAAAAAGACGAAAAAAACCGATATTGAAAAGCGTATGCTGGAAGCCGCAAATGATGAAACCAGAGCGGATGACTTTGTCAAGTTTTTCGTAATGTTTCTGTTGGTTTCAGTATTTGTCCCTAAAAAATGTGGGCAGACTCTCGCAGCAAAGTACTTGTATATGGTGTTTGATATGAACAAGGTGTGCTGGCCGGAAGTCTTCCATGACTATGTACTTGATTCGATAATGACAAACAGAACAGACGTAGAAAATGTTGTTGGTTGTGTAATATACCCTCTGGTAAGTTAAGATTTGTTCTTTTTTTTCATAAGTTCAGTATTTTTTTCAATAATGGTTGTTTAATATTAAGCGACTTGTTTTTGATGATTAATTTGAATATTGGTTGTTTTTTTTTTTTTTTGCAGTATTGGTTGGCAGAGATGACAAAGATCGCACAAAGAAAGCATGGGCTAGACAAGTATCCGAGGTTTGCTAGATGGAACCTTAGCAACATCTGTCAACAAGTATTGTCTAACTTTGAGAATCTTGAAGAAAAACAGAACTTTGGTCTAAGGTAAATATTTACTTAGAAGATTTACTTTTCTGATGGAACCAATTTTGGTTTCTTAGATAACTTCTAGGGTTTTATTTGATATTTTTGTTAGACAATATTCGAAATCTTCGAGGGTTTTATTAGATTATTGCTATGAGTTGTTACCATTACTTGTTACCATTAAAAATGCTATGCTTGGTATGTCGTCTGTTTTATTTTAAACGAATTTTGGTAAATATTTTCTTGTTCAGATTTACTTTTTTGATGAAACCAGTTTTGGATTCATCAAATTTTTTAGCTGAAACCAATTTTTCTTGTGTACTGCAGGAGAATATTGGTCACCGAAAGGGATCATTCTTGCTTCAGTATGACGAATCAGAAATGCGCTTGGCTGATCCCGTAGATGAAGTGGAAATTGTTGTGCCAGATGAAGAAAATGAAGTGCCGGTCAAAGTGCAAGATGAAGAAAATGTTGGTGCTAGCAGTGAAGCTAACTCCTTCAAAGCCAAATACCAATTTGCGCGATCATTGATTGAAAAGCTTAGGACCAATGCTACATATGTTCTTTCTGAAGAAGAATCACTGCTAGCAAAATATGATGCCGAGGACAGGGAACAACAACTGGTACAAAGATAGATTTGATTTTTCTTAGTAACAATTGAATTACTCGCATATATTACAATTTTCTTATACATTTCATCATTTTTTTGATGAAACCAGATTTGGTTTCATCATTTCAAGTTAATGTTTGTTTGATGAATTGGCCAGTTCTTTTTATTCTTTCAGAAGTTTTTGATTTTTACAGCATTAGGTTTTGACACAGGAAGATGAAAAGTAAAATAACTTAGGTATCTTAATATTGCAGGTGATAACAAGGGATGTTAACATGATAAATCAACAAGAATCTGAACAAGAGCAGGTCATATCTTCTTCGTCGAAGACAGTCACCGATGATGAACAAGAAGGAGATGGTACTGAGTTGACTCCAAATAATATCGAGGATATCAAGGTGGCAGAGCGGGTTGAATCTGAAATGGAGAAAGCTACTTCATCGATGCCAGTCACCAATGATGAACAAGAAGGAGAGGGTACTGAGTTGACTCCAAATACCGTTGAGGATATCAAGGTGGCAGAGCGGGTTGAATCTGAAATGGAGAAAGCTACTTCATCGATGCCAGTCACCAATGATGAACAAGAAGGAGAGGGTACTGAGTTGACTCCAAATACCATTGAGGATATCAAGGTGGCAGAGCGGGTGGAATCTGAAATGAGCAAAGCTTCTTCGTCGATGCCAGTCACCAATGATGAACAAGAAGGAGAGGGTACTGAGTTGACTCCAAATACCGTTGAGGATATCAAGGTGGCAGAGCGGGTAGAATCTGAAATGAAGCAAATTATTGAACAAGAAGAAAACGAAACTCAATTTGTAATTGATGAAGATGTTATCAGGAAAATGGAATATGAATACAATAAGAAAGGTTTTCGTCGTCAAAGCCAAATGTTGGAAGCGTATACTACTACTCAGCTGTAAAATGGCGAATGATTTACTTGAGTTAGAGAATGAACAACCTGGATTTGATTTAGGACTGTCGCAGTGTGACAGTCAAGAGAAAGGACATGGAGAACTCAGTGCTGCGCAAAGGATGAGTAACATGGTTACAAGAATGAGGGAAGACAGAAGGAATTTGGTTCCACCTATCAGAATGCAGGATTACAACACCAGTGTGAAAAAAAAGAAAGGTTACAGCTCGTAAGTGCAAGGAGAACAAGAAGGTGCAGGAAGTACAGGGGGTGAAGTTGAAACCAGTTGATAACTTGAAGATCTTGAAAGTACTCAACAGAAATGAGAAACCCCTCGTGACCACTTTTTTCAGAAAGAATAATGAAAGGTAATTGGGAAATAACTGATGTAACCAAGACTGGTTTCATCAAAATTTTGTTCCAAGTTATGCATTGTTTCTCCTTTTTTTATCCATCATTGACTAGCTTTTTAAAAAATAAAATTAAGGTCAACGGCGTGGGAGCATTTAAATCTTCAATTACATATATCGGGGAAGATGATGGATAATTTGATGAGAGAGGGTGACGTCGCAGGAGACATTATAGAGTTCTACATTTTGAAGCTGCAAAACAACATCAAAAAAAATAAGTTGAAACAAGATGGTTCTCCAAAGTACCAGAGAGCTGTGTTTATAAGCACATTTGCCTATGTAAGTTTACTCCGAAATTGTTTAATGTAAATTTTTTGGCATAAAAAATAGTTGTGGAAAACAAAAAATGATGTTGTTTATATGGTTAATTTTGATGGAACAAAGTTTGGTTTCATCAAACTTGCATGTCTGTAACTAATTAAGGAGCTTTTATCTGGTATTTTGTTTCAGACATGTCACTCATTAGGAAAGAAATGTGGTGCTGTAATAGAAGGCTTCATCGACAAAATGGATTATAGCGTGCGGTTTTTGTTCGTTCCGTTGCTGACATCACTTGGAGATGTAAACCATTGGACATTGCTTACTTTTGATTTTGAAACCGGGGAATTTTATCACTACAACTCCTTGGCTTCCACGGGAGAGGAATGCAGAAAAAGTGCTGAAAGCATGAAACAACGTATAGTATCAGCATTTGCACAGCACGACGCAAAGCTCCCCTGTGATCAGCAGGCAAGTCAGCCAACAACATACTCTTTGCACAACCCTACATGTTGTGAACAAATAGGGTAAGTTATGTTTGGAAGTTTATATTTCACATATGCATATGCTTGAAATCATTACATCACTTGTAACCGAATGCTTTACATATAGATACTAATATCAGAACACTCTCAGCTAGTCACTTTGTAACAATTGAGACATTGTTTTGGTTTTTCAGGAACGATTGTGGCCTGCATGTTTGCTATTACATGAAGAGCCTCTTGAAAGGAAACATGTCTACAGATGATATACGAGAAAAGGTGCATAATATGAGACCAAAGTTGGCGTTGAAGATACTCCTTGACAATATAGAATAATACTCGCATGTCGTGCCAGTCCTATTGAACATTCAGTTTTAGTTGAATTTTAAATTACTTTTGAAATGGTTATTGTAATGATGATACTCCTTGACATACAGTTCTCCTTGCAGATTCAAGTTTTAGTTGAAGTTTAATGTACTTGTGAAATGGTTACAGTTTATATAAAAAACGATTTCGTGCTATTTCAGTTGTATTTCCTTAAAAGCTTATGTCTACAAAAATATGATGTCTCATTTTTATAAAAACTATCCATAAATGATGTGTCATATATTTGCGGCACCAATAAACAGTAGACAAAACATCATCTACTGTGTTGTCAAAAAATATAGAAGAAAAAGTGACAGTAAAACAATGGTTCCACCAAAAATAAGATAAAACCCTTTCTGGTTTCATCAAAAAAATGATGAAACCCTTTGTGGTTTCATCAAAAAAATGATGAAACCTGATTCGGTTACACCAAACTATAAAGGCCTGTAAAAATTCTGAAAAACTTAAACTTAATCAAAATTATTATTCTTAGTCAAAATATAAAATGAAAACACCTGCAGCATATTAACTTCTAAAACAAAAAAATATGAAATAGTAAATGAAACACATATTGTAGTCTAGCAAACGAAACTAAGAGTAAAATTCGATGACTTGCAGGAACCACATATTGTAGTCTAGTCGAAATGACCCCAAGTTCTCATGAAATCTGACGAGAAGGGCATGTCCGTTTATTATGGGTGGTCAAAACCTTGCAGGAACCACAGGTTCTCATCTTCTTATTGGCAACTGAACCTGTATTAGGAATCCTCTTCTTCTTCGATGGACGTCCTGGTTGTGGTCCATTATTCGGACCAAAAACCATCGATTTCGGCGACACTGTCACGGGCTTTTCGACTGTGGGAACAGGATTGATTGCATGTTTATACGATTCTCGGTAGAACTTTACTGTAAAATAGTGCTCAACATAATTGTAAGGATCTTCTCCATTCACCATGATGCAACGGACAGCATGGGCACACGGGAAACCGTCAATACGCCAACGGTTGCAAGAACATGTTCTTCTTTTCAAATCGACAGTCTGTGTTAATGAAGCATGAACTTCAAACACATATTCCGACGACTTGGTGACTTGGTAGTTACATCCATGCATCTTGTTGTCGTGGAGTAGAGCTTCATATTCTGGACATAGAGTTTGACGCCATTTCATTAAGTTAGCAGAGTCCTCACGACGTTTACACATTTGGTCCATTAGCTTCACCCTGATCTCATCAACCATGATGGCTATAGGCTTCTCTCTCTCTTCAACGACCGAACCATTGAAACTCTCAGCAATATTTGAACACAACCTACCATATCGTCGACCCTTGAAGAAAAAACTTGCCCATTTATCAAGAGGAGCTCTACTTAGATAGTCTTGTAACTTCTGATTTTGAACCTTCCTCAACTTATCCCAATTCTCTGAAAATTCTTTATGAGTAGAAGCATACGCACATTTCTTAAACAGTCCCAATACATATTTGTTATAAACTTTGCAACTCTTTGGTAAGCATGTATTGATATTGCATTCCATATGCCAGTAGCACCAACCATGAAAAGCCTCAGGAAAAACAATAGGAATTTGTGTTACCAATCCAATACCTCGATCACTCACAAAAGTAAGCTTTGGTCGCAAAGGAGAAAGGACTTTCTTCAAATTATCCAAAAACCATTTCCAGTTCGCTTCATTCTCCGATGAAACAACACCATAAGCAAGAGGGAAGATTTCTGTAACATGAACAGAAAGCATAACACAAGCATAAGATGGGATGAAAACCAAACATAAAAAATGATGAAACCAACATAAAAAAATGATGAAACCAACATAAAAAAATGATAAAAACCTTACCATCATTTCCGGTTAGACCTGTTGCTGCCATCATATGACCAAGGTACTTGCTTTTCAAGTGAGCCGCATCAACGAATAATACAGGACGACAGAAATTGAATCCACGACTACAAGCTTCAAAACAGATAAACATCCTCTGAAATTTATGGGTCCCTTCTTCAACTTCCAAAACCACGTGAGAACCAGGATTAGTTTCAATCAACTTGTTTTTATACCAGTTCAAGAACATAAAAGATTTCTCGTTCTCTCCCCATGAAGTATTCAGTGCATGCTTCTTACCTGCGTATGCATAATAACGACTAATGTCAAAGCCGAAGTCTCTCGTAAAAGATTCCATAATATGCTTAGTTTTCTTATTAGGATCCTGTTTAATTTCATCAATAATCAAGCTACTAACTAGTTTCTTCGATATCCGTGGCATGTTAACAAATCCACCAACACAAGTATGCTGATTATTTAGTTCCTTGATAATAAAAGGACTTCCTACAACACCATCAACAGACACAGCATATAAATGCCAGTCACATTTCTCCTCTTTGTTCTTATTAGCACAACGTGCACCAATCCTCAACTTCTCATTCCTATATACCATGTATTCATAACCAGCTGCTGCGTGATACTTCTGTAAATCACAACGAACTTGTTCAACACCTCCCGGAAACAACTGTTCAACTCCTTGAAAGAGATGTAACCAGTGAGCAGACTTCAACGGTTCCTTAATTTTATCTGGAACATCATAATCAATCCGTGGCTTCTCAAAAGGTATAATTCCAGAACTTTGTGGCTGGTCATCAAAAGCTATAATTCCTGAACTTATTGAACCAGAAATCTCAGTTTTATGACTAACGAGTAACTCCATAATCCCTTCTTTATTATACATACTAAATAGAGCCAAACATTGAAGATCAAAATCAGAATGAATGACCTTTTGCTGATCATCAACCATGTGAAAAATTTCCATAGAAGGAGGAGAGAATTCACACCAACTTGAGCATATACTAGTCTTCAAATTAGCAAAAGACTCTTGGAGGCCAATACGAAGAGTTAAACAATCTTCTTTGTGGACATACAAGTGCGAGAACAGAATCCATAATCTACAGAACAAAATGATGAAACCAAAACAGTTTCACCAGATGTGAATATCAACACAATTTTTTTTTTTTGAAAAACAGTTCCAAAGAGATGGAATCCTTCATAAGAACATCAACACAAACATAAAAAAACATATGCTAACATCAATTCAGTTTATTCGACAAGAGTGACTAGCAAATTCACACAAACAAAATCAAAAATCAACACAAAAAAGAGAATTGAATACCTGAAAAGTTGATTGATTCTTTGAAGACGAAGATGATCAACACGAAGTTGATTGATTGTTCAGCTGGATTCTTCAATTCGAGATTCAATTTCAACTTGAAAAGCGGAAATATGATTTCAGCTAAACTGAATTGCAACCAGATCTCGAATAACGAATTGGATTCTTCTCTTCTTCGAACAACTACGTTTATCTTCTCTTCTTCGAACAACTGAATTGGATTCTTCTACGTATCTCGAATAAATAGATCTCAAAACTTGTAGCTTCTCCTCCGGTTTTTCAATCAAACAAACCTAAAATTGCTCTCTCAATTTTTGAATTGAAATTGGGAGAAGATGATGACGAATCTTTGAATTGAAACGAAAAAAACGAAGAAAACTAGGAAAGAAGAATCACACTTTCATCTGATATGTTCGGTTCAGAGAGGAAATTTTTTTCTTTCTTGTTTCCGCCAAACTTTCCTTTGAAAGTGTTTTTATATGCGGAAGGTTAATTTTGGAATTTAGAAATCAAATAAAAACTGAATTTTAAAATTTTTATTTGAATTGGGGTTTTTGTCCCAGTTTTGTTTGAAACGGTTTTTATTTGTTAAAAATAAAATGACCGGTTTTTTCTTATCACTAGTTTGTTCACCTAGGGGTTTTGTCACTAGTTTTGTTTAGAATAAGTTGATTATTATTTTATTTTTCTCTTATCCCTTTAATAGAGAAAAATAAATAAAATAAAATCCATCGAAAGATGGTTTATAGCTTCTATTCATTTAATGAAACTATAATCACCAAGAAAATTGGTGTCATCGCGATTTAGCTATCTTTACGGTATTTAATCACATGCATGGTTGAAAAATCTACAACCAATTAAATTTGGTATTGGACAAGGATCATGTATATGGTTTCTATTTATTTACAAGAAACCATACATCGACCACAAAAGTGGATTTTTCCTTTGCGATGACTAAACAACGATTTTTTTTTCAATACGAGATTTGATAAATCCTATAAACTAATTGGTGCTAATTTTCTCTGTCGTTTCCGTAAGATTGGAATATTTTTCTAATTTATTTCCAAAATGGAGTGAATATTTGGACCACATAATGGATTTTTTTCAAAGTTGGTAACGATAAAATTTCTTATTTTTCTTAAAAAGAAACATATAAACCAATTAGATTTGGTTTTTCCGTATCAATTCTAAAGGGACAAAATATCGTTATTATGTTATTCATAATTGCAAACACCAACACCAGGAATTGCTGCATTCCTGAGGGATATCGAGCATTTTTTTTCTTCTCTCCTAACTAATCTCCAAAATTGAGAATGTTCTACTTGTAGTTAGAATACGGTCGGACACTAAAGATCAAGGGGTGCGCACCCGGCTTGTTTGGCCATATAATTAGTCCATGTAATGATTTTATCGATCTTGATATGATTTTCTTTGACAAAAAGTGTGTCCATAAATTTATACTCAATAACTATCTCATTGGCCCAATAGGTCACAAACTTATTGGAGATTTTATTTGCATATTCTTCCTGTAACGAATAAAATCTATGGTTGATCTTTACTTTGTATGAACTACAATTTTTGGACATTTTGTATGTCTTCAGTCCAACTGGTATTCTAAAAATCCAGAATATATTATAAGTATATGTCCTTGATTTAATCGGATACTTGTTTTCGTAAAAGAGATGACAATATTTCCGCCATAATCAGGGGGAATATACATTACGTTTCTCCCCCCATCTTGATCAAATCGAAAAAGGCAGTCATTTACTAGGCGTGAAAATATCTCTTCTAGATTTTATATAAGGTTATGTTGTTTGAAAAGGCAAACTCAATCACATCTAGCAAGCATGTAGTATTTTTGTATACGCTACAGATAGCTCCAACAGAGCCTATCATAATACGATTCACATTCTCAAAATTCATATCTCCTTATTTAAATAGTAGGAGATTATCACTCCCGCGGACACTGGTACCAGTAATTTTGAGAATTTTTCATGATATGCATAAACTTGAGAATTATTTGGGCTCGTAATAAGCTAATGATTGTCAAATATTCATTTATAGTAGCTACTATATGATAATAAAGATGACGGTTGTTAACCCCTCTGCAGAGGAATATCGGCTTATATGATTGGTTGGCATACAACCCAATTAGGTTGGATTAATTTATCACTTAACGCAGTTTTGGATCCAAGAGTTAACACCATAAAATTTCCAAGCCTATTTACTTTAGGTTGGTGTAGTCATTATAATGCGTTATATGAGAAAAATTATCGTTGAAGAAACGATTAAAGGGTTTTACTTTTGCTCATACCCTTAGGATTGATCAAATAATTTTTATTCTCGTTATTTGATGCATTTGGCGTGGTAGTCCCCAAAGGATTCATATTGCATCCACACAAGAAATGTGATCAGGGAACATATTCAATTTTGTAATCCTTGTAGGATTCAAATTATATTCAGGCAGCCACTTGACTCGGTTTTGTCAGTTTTAACAATCATTTAGGTGTTTTTAGAAATTTGGTACGAAACCGAAAATCCGGATTAATTAGTTGATGATATCAACTTTATAGGTCTCTTGAGGAGTCCTTAAAAACACAAAAATCCACGTTTTAGCAGCATATATTCTATTTTTTTCATTTCTTTCTTAAATCTGCAGTTAGAATTATGCTAGCTTAAACTCGTCTTTCACATAGACTAGAGTTATTATTTTTGGTGCTTGTTTGTATAACACTCATATCTATAGTTGAGTTAATTAGTATTCATATTTACGTCAAAAGTTGTACTCTTTTTCCTTCGTTTCAGGTTTTGTCCCATGTGGTTTTCCTGATAAGGTTTTAACGAGGCAACATCTCGTTGACGTTTAGTTTTCTTTCAAAAATGTTGATATTTGTGCTCTTTTTCCTTCGGCCAATTTTTTCCCATTGGGTTTAACGGACAAGGTTTTAGTGAGGAAAATTAATTCAACATGGTGGTCATCCAAGGGGGAGTTGTATGGATTTTGGTTATTTGGTGGATTCCCACCATTAACTAGGTCATTTTGTTAAACCACATCAACATAACCATACCCTATGAATTTAGATATCATTCTGATCCATAGTATGACTACAAAATTTGTACACCTATGGTACTGTAACTGCGTATTGGCCCTCTGTTGAAGAAATTACATCAACTACTTCTGCAAATCATCTTCGAGAAGCTAGCAATCAAAGAAGCTTGTCCACAATGTATTTAAAGAAGCGTGAAGACTCGAGAACACTATCATTAGAAGACTAACATAAAAGAAGACTTCATCAACTGACAAATTTCTCAAGAAAGCATTGCTATCTCCAGCATTCAAGAAATTCGTTCTTCAGAATTGGAAAGTCTTGACTCAAAGATTTGCAAGCCAATATTTGACTGAAGTATTTATCAGGGGGAGCGCAATCATGAAAGGTGCATTTACTTGACTTATCGCGTTGTACTCTTTTTCCTTCGTCGAGGTTTTGTCCCACTGGGTTTTCCTTGTCAAGGTTTTAATGAGGCAACATTTGTGTGTCCAACATTGTTTCCAGTCTTTACATGCTTATACAATTTCGGATTTTTCTCTTTTGAGTTTTCCTGATATGATTGTATTGATTTAGCCATTGTGGTCATCAGGGGAGTGTTATAAACCATTATTTATTTACTAAGATGCCCCCATGACTAAGATTAAGGTTTCTTCTATATATATAAATAGAGGCGTAATATGTTGTATTTTATACACATGAATAAGAAATCTCTCTTCTTTTCTTCCTTTACTTTATGTCTTCTTCTCCTCTTATTCTATATCACAATAATAATACTATATTATGGGTGGATTTTTTTTTTATACTAATTCTTTCTAATCTTATGATCTTAACTATTAAAATAAATTAAACTTTTAGCAATACAGTTTTATACCCAGAGAAAAAAAAAGAGAAAAAAAAGAAATAGATGCTACGTTCATTTATCTTGTTCAATAGTAATTGGTGGTGACATTTCGTGATCTTTGTTGACGGATGTTTATAGCCAGTTATCGGAGCAGTTGTCTTCTTTATATGACTACTAGCCCTTAACCCGTGCCGTAACGGCACGGGCCATGATGTTGGTTCATTTTTAATATATCGTATAATTTGTGTCCCGAATACTTATCAACTCCTTATGATTTAATATGGGTTTGTCATAAAAATAGTCGGGATTTTCCTCTCTTTTTTTCTTGTTTTTTTATTTTATCGCCGGAGATTTGCTCAAACGAAAGAAATATAATCTTAACTTCCAGACAATTTTTTATTTAGGTTCATTGCTTATAATGAGATAATTCTCTACATGAACATGGAAGTTTAAATATTTTCTGGAAATATGTCGTCAGCAGCGCTCATCTCAGTGAAATCAACTAATCAATATCGTCCATAAAAGTCTCCCCATGATCCTATTTCGCTCCAGCTGACTCATTTATCATGGTCATGTTGTCGATCCTCCAAATAGGCAGAGAATAATATTTTTTTGCATCGAACGGATGATACAAACTCTCCAATGTGACATGATTTTCCTGTAATTTTTCAACACCCATCAGATGACAATGTTTAAAATGTGTACCAATTACCTTTTCGAAGGGATTGTATATATGAAAATCTCTGCCATTAAATCTTCAACAAAGTATTGTGCCCAACAGTTCGTCTTAACGAAGGCTTTGGTAACTTCAAAAGTCTTGGACATTTTGTTACTTCCATATGTTCCTACCTTCACTTGGAATACAATCTGGCGACATATTACCTCATAAAGAACCTTGAACACATATTGTACTCCCTGATCCTGTTTCAAATTTATAGGTTGTTAATAGATCCTTTACCAAAAGTTGACATCTTCTACATTGAATATTTATAAAAAAAATTTTATGGTATTGTGGATCGTTTCTTTCTAAGATTGTAGTTTTCAAAATTGGTCTCTTCAAGTCCCACGGCTTTCTAAGTTTATATATCCTGTTTGTTTTTAAAATTTTAGTTAGCCATATTATGTTTGTTACTAACTTTAAACTTGATGTCATCTTCTACTGTGAACTTTATGTGATTTCAGAATCGAAATAGTTATACCTCTTTCATTCGTATCAAGTAATCCATCGTATATCCCAACAATTCTTCTACATCAACTCCTTTCTTTTGCCGCTTCCGGACCATCGGTAGCTATTATTATCAAACGCAATCTTTCTAATTTTTGTTGATGTTATGTATTTGCAATGTTCATTTTTCTTAAATAAATAGATTGTGGAAAAACTAAAAAAAAAAGAACATAAGTATTTCATCGGGTCTAAGTTACTATATCCAAAATACTCTGGACACTGCTTCTGGTGCCTTGTTTCCTCAAATTCATCGTTGCATTCTAGACAGTACATACAACACCAATCATTTGCGAAGTGAGCTATTTGCGCAAGTGTGGTCAATGTATCCCTTACCTATAATAATAATAACAACACGTCAATTTTTTTCAAGGCGTCCAGTTGTAAATGGTATGAATCTAATGGATTTGAATTGTAACTCAATCTTAGATATCACCTTCTTCTCACATAACATAGCAATTGAGGAAGGACAAATCTTGACCACTCTTTACATAGGCAGAGTTAACCAAACTATGTTTTGAAATTGTCTTACGTAGAATTATTATTAATCCATATTTTAGACGGCTCCTATCGAAGCCGATCTAATTAGTCCTATAAAAAGTTAATCTTAAATTTTTTACCTTATTTCTTAACCAGATTATTGAAGTATTCTCAGTCATGTTCTGCTTTGTGTGATCTACCCATCTGTATCTACTCTACCTTCTAAACCAGTGAATGAAACTTATACATATTGATCCGTAATTTGATATTTTTGATTTGTAATCAAGAGGTCGCATGATTTGAGAATGTAAAATATAATAAATATTCTATAAACATCGTAGGCGAAATTTAGATTTATGATTTAGAGTTTTTTATGATGATTTTGATGAACAAACAAATATTTTCAAAAAGTTGTTCTCTTTGTAGGTAGTTGTCGCGAAACAACTCGACATTGATGGTCTTTCAGGAAAAAAAATGTAATAGTACTTGAGAGAGCGATAATGTTCTCTTAAGCGGGCACACCAATTGCCTCTATATAATACGGATACCGTTTCGGTGATCCAACAGTCATGATCATATTGTCTTATACGTTCCGGTATCATCCTCGAAATATTTTATATTTGTCCTTATCAATGGTGCTAAAAACAAACAATTACGTCTTTCACAATACAATGTTGCATGTTTTGTGAAGATGTTTTTTTACTAGGTCAATAAAACTCACTAAAAAGCAAAAACTATTATTATCCACTACTATTACCAACACCCACCACCATAAAAACCATCCACTGCCACTATTTCTTCCACCAATAGTAATGTTACCGCCTCCACCATTCACAAACACCCGCCACTGTTTATACTAACCCTACTTCCACTACCACCATTAGAATTAATATAGCTTTTAGTACAATTATTTATTAATAAAATTATGTATTTATGTTAGATTATTAAAGGGACATTTATAATAGAAATTTAATTAAACATTATGAACAATCAGTGACACACTAATTAATAAAGTATTTAAAAATGGTTAAGTTAAGCAAACCCCAGCGATAAATTTATCTTTGCCAAGGACAAATCCTGACCACTCTTTACATAGACAAATCGATAATAAATAATTTCATATGTTCTGATCTTGATTCGTGTCGTTCGTTTAGTTATTACATAACATGGCAATTGATTGCACCAATTTTTTAAAATGGACATGTGTTTTATCGAGTTTATTTTAACATTAGAATGATCAACCACGTTTTATACTTTATAATATAACGTTACATATTTTGTGGCATTACAAAATTAGCATAATATGTTTTTGTTCATCAATACCCGCCACCACCATAAAACCATATGAATCCATTTTTTTTATCCACCACCACCTAGTGGCAGAGCCAAGGGTTGACTAACCTGGCTCTAATCCCTTAAATTTTTAATAACTACAAGATTTTTTTAGTTTATTTTATAAATAGTACTTTGGCCATATATATATTTATGGTTTAGTCCACCAAAGTTTACATGTTTCTTTTTTATAAAAAAAATAGGCCTCCTCAATGTTAATTTTTGACTCCACCACTGCCACCATCACTGTCGTCCACCCCATGTAGGTTGTTGGATGCAATTCTAATTTTCAATCACAAATGCCATGTATGAGGTTTAGATTGAACAAAATGTCGTTAATTGATTGGTTTCATCATTTTTTTTCCGTGTATATATTCTTTTTTGTATTGCAATCAATTTTATTTTAACATTAAAAAATCATGATTTATACGATATAGTACCAAAGATAACAGGGGTACCATTTGGGTGATCCAACTACGATCATGAAAATATTTTCTTGTATGATATCATCCCGGAAATATATGGTACCTTCCTTTATCAAAAGTGTTAAAAACAACCAACCACATCTTCCACACTACGATGTTATCGATGTTGTAACGACAACATAAAATTAATATTGTCCATCACTACTCACCAGCACTCACCGTCACTACTTCTTCCACCACAAACCAGGGGCGAAGCCAGGATTTTGAGGAAAGAGGGAGAAAAAACTCTTGGCAAGTTGGATACATGTGAAAAATGGACTTCGTATCCCATTTTATGATAAAAGAACAAAAATAAATATAATTGTGCTTGGCGCCGCCCTTAACCACCACTAATCTTTCGGCCTCCACCTCTTTTACTACTCATTGTCGCCAAAAATGTCTATTGATATTATTTATCAAAATTACTTATTAATATAAATACATATTATAATTAATTAAAAAAACATTTATAATTAAAAAATGATTAGTCATTTATTATGAGCAATTAATGAAACACATATTAATAAAACACTTTATAATGAATAGATTATTTATTATGTGCAATTAGTGAAACACTGATTAATAAAGCAATTATGATATTTAAGTTGAACAAACCACCGCCGTTGATTTATCTTTTCTATTGATTCCAACCAAGGTGGAACACTGGTTAGAGGCCACTCTTATGACACAATAGGTCATGAGTTCGAACCTCCCTGTTATAATTTTTGAAAATCCATATCTTGACTTGAGTATTCATTTTTCATTCATAATATTGGAATTAATGCCACGCGTGCGAGTTGCAGGGGATGGTCAGAAGAACCACAACCCTTGATTTATTTTTATCTGGACAAATCCTAACCACCACTAACACAGACTAACTTATCCTAACTTTGTTTTGCACTAATGATGATAGTATTTTTCTCTGGTCACGGGACGTGTCAAAAGATGGAAACTTGCTTAGAAATTGAGCTACATTTTGCTTCCATATAATTACAAAAAGAAAATTAAAAAATATTTTACTAAATGAAAAAAAAATAAAAAAATCTTCCACTTTTTCCTCATGTGAGTAAACACATGAATACATGATGTGAGGATGGGTTTCATGGGACCAAACCATGACTGTTAGTGTCAACCACCGAAAGTTGACACTAAAAAATAAATAAAAAGAAGGTTGACTGCTAAACACTACTTCATTATTTTGTTTCAGGCCTTGTTTTGTGTTTTTGGTTAATAATAACTTGGATATACGGTTTCATTCTTCTTTTTTTTTCCCTTCTTCTCTCATGGAGATTTCATGCCCGTCATCCTTAAATTTCCATCTGAAAAGGTTATCTATTTCACTGACTCATCATTGAATAAGCAGATAATGTTCGTTTTGGTTGGGGTTTTAAAAATGATATAAGTACAGGGCACACTATCTGGGATGGGTCTCCCAATGACATCTCTATACATCTGTGAACAAGATAAAATTATAGTAATAATAAAGAGCCGTCCATCTTTAATTGTTTGATAAAATAGATAATAATCTCTATTATTGTTAGTTGAGACTTAATTACTAGTAATTAATTCTCTCTGGTATACTGTTCTGCTACACCAGTCAACAATTTGTCCTTGTAGGATCACTCATGCTGGAGACACCGAAGTTTTCACTTCGATTTATCGCGAAAGAAAATTGTTAGGATATGGGCATCCAATTCAAAGCCAATTGATAATGAGTGGAGCGGTCTCTCCATATTATATTTAAGTTAATTAAGCGGATTATAGTGATGTGGGATTATTTGTCCTTTTGCACGCCCCTTCACGTGTAAGTCCAGTCACTGGGCCTCACACGTCGACCTACGTACGAGTTACAAGTTCATCGGTAACAGGTATACACAGGTGAGTGACTAAATCAGGGGTAACACCTCGGCCAGTAGCGGCACTGGTCTACACCCCGGGTGTACAAGTGACAAAATCGGTTAAACACTTCGGCCAGTAACTCGGCCTATACCCGGCGTACGTAGGTCTGGGTCTGGGGCTTAGCTCTGATACCATGTTAGATTATGGGCATCCAAATCAAAGCCAATTTGGCAATGAGTGGAGCGGCCCTTTCATATTATATTTAAGTTAATTAAGCGGATTATAGCGATGTGGGACAATTTGTCCTTTCACATAAATCAAACGGACAATATTGTGCGTTTTCAGCATCGGGATAGGTGCGAACAGGATTGGGACCCGCCATTTGGTTCTGTCGGTGTAAGTTTCGGTGGAAGGGTTGAAGTCAATTTAGACTTATTTCTTATAGCATAAAAAACACTTGTCCCTAAAGTACTTCCTAAATATTTCATTCAAGAATCTTTAGGTAATTACAGAATAAGAACCCTAACCTTTCAACGAGAACTACCGTACTACTTGTTGGTTTTTGCAAAAACTTGTTAAAAGCCGAAAATCAATGACTAGGGAATTAATGGTACTATCCGCACCATCCCAAAAACCGTATACCCGAAAGGAGGGGTGGTTAAAATGATGCATCTAGCACAAAAATCATATGACTATCTGATAGTTCGTGAATGATACAGTTTTGAGGATTTTTGGGACAATAAGTATAAAATATTTGTTGAGAAAGTTTGTTTTCCCTATAGTAGACACCTATAAATAAAATTGTAACTGATAAAAAATTAGTTACTTTGTCGACAACATCCGTTTCCATAGTTCGATTAAGGGAATTTCACCTTCAGGCGACACTCTATTGTGTATATAGACTTTTTTAGCGATAAAAAGTAAACTTAGAGTCTCTTGAACTGTCGTTTACATGATCCGCAGCTTTTATTTTGCCTGATAAATTGTCAAATACTAGTCACATTTTATCTAAATGGAGCAAAAGCATTTTTTGCCACGTTCAGTAGTCACAAGCCTTCAACAAGAGTTATCTCACTTGCAAACTACTGATGTGGAAGGCAATAACACTTTTGAGTTAAAAAATAGATTGATTCTCTAAATGAGCTACAAGCAAGTTCCAACATGCAGAAATCATGAGATCACTTCTATAATGATATATGGATGATATGGACAGAAAAATCAAAATACTTCCACATAAGGGGAAATCAAAGAAGAGTCAGGAATATAATAGACTCTCAACAAGCACCAGACGACACTTGGTGTCAAGATAAAAACTCCATTAAAGAACTTCTAGTCTCACACTTTCAGAAGATGAGTTCAACTTCAAATCCAGGTGACAATTACTATTTTCTTCAACATATCCCAAGTTATATCTCTGACCAAGATAATGAAGAGTTGATTGTTATTCCAATGGATTGGGAGATTTAATGTTCATGGGACCTTGGACTTCACCGGGTCCGGACGGATTTCCACCGGGTTTTTACCAATCACAATGGCATGTGGTGAAAGATGATGTCTGCAAGATGATAAAAGCATTCTAAAATTCTGGATTTTTTTCTCAAGAAAATCAACAGTACTGGGTCGCTTTGATCCCAAAAACTACTACAACACATAAAGCAGAAGATTTTCGGCCAATTGCTCTATGTAATACAGTTTATAAGTTGATCTCGAAGATTATTGCTCGCATGCTTAAAAAACACATGATTAACATTATATCCCTCATGCAGTCTGCATAGTTCCTGGTAGGTTAATAACGAAAAAAAATATTTGCATGGTTCAAGAATTAGTCAAAGCTATGGAAAAAAAGGTGGTAGGACGGGTCATCTAGCCCTAAAGATAGACATGTTGAAGGCATTCGAGAGACTGGAGTGGGTGTTTCTCATTGAATTACTAAGGAAATTTGGTTTTTGTGAAAAACAAATTTCAACTTATTCTACAATGCATCAGCACAACTCAAGTAGAGATTATGGTTAACGGAACTCCAACAAAATCTTTGAAACCCACAAGGGGAATAAGGCAAGGGGATCCCCTATCCCGTTATTTATTCATCCTAGCCATGAAATCCTTCTCAAGGCAATTAAATGATTATGAAAACATGAATCAGTTAACATGTATGAAGATTTCTAGATATGCTCCTAAAATCAACCATTTACTGTTTACAGACGATTTCCTTCTTTTCTGTAAAACCAATTTTCCACAAACTAATAAGCTTCTTAAGGTGATAAAAGATTGCAATGCTTGCTCTAGCTAGCAAATAAACCTTCACAAATCAGATGTTTAATTTAGTCTGAACATGGATTCATCTTGTTGTCAAGATATTAGTGGCATCTTCAAGCAAGACAACTTGATATCAGTGAAGAAAAGTATTTTGGTTCACCATTCTTTGTGGGAAGAAACAAAAAGATTCCTTTTTCTACTCTCATAGATAAAATGGAGACTAGACTATCAAGATGAAGATGCATAAATATGTCTGAAGCTGCAAGATCAGTCATGATTAGAAATGTCACCAATGCTATCCCAGTCCACGATATGATCAGTTTCAAACTTCCAGATGCCACCATAAGCAAGATAAACTCTACTCAACAAAAATTCTGGAGGAATAAAAAGATTAATAAAGGAAAGGAATTTATTGCTTGAAGAAATGTTAATAAACCCAAAGAGGAAGGAGGTTTAATCTCCAGAGATATTCACTTGTTTAATAGAGTTTTGTTTGCCAAATATCTGCATGGAAGCTATGCACTAATTCTTCAATATGTGCTAGATCACTTCAAGCAATTTTCCCGGATGATATAGTTTTTAATATTCAAGCAAATGGTATTTCTACATGTTCATGGAGAACCATAAGCTTTGATTTATCCTTTGTCAAAAAATATGGCTGCTGGAGTATTGGTAATTGGCAAAAAGATTATGATTTGGAAGTACAGGTGGATTATGGAACTGGATACTCCCCTTGTACCTAAAGTTGGTGCCACTTATTATCAAAACTATACTTATGTTCACCAATTATTCTCATCAGGTACTAGAGGTTGGAACACTAATCTTATTTTCTCTTTATTTGAAGCTTCAACTGCAAGGCTAATTCTTAATATCAGAATACATCATTAGCTCTGGACTCTCGAGAAAAATGATTTTTTTCCCCCAGTTAAACCATCCTACATGAAAATGTATGAGGCAAAGAACATGAATAGTTTTGTGGGTCAAAGAATGCAAGGTATTTTTAAAAGACTTTGGAAGTTCCATTGCTTCCAAGGATCAATCAATTCCTATGGAAATGTGTTAAGGATATATTGCCAACACGAGACAAGATGCTTCACGTAATTCAGGATGGAGATTCTAGGTGTCAATTTTATGCGCAAGTAGTTGAATATTCTTCTCACTGCATTCTAGCGTGTTCTCTACCTAAGGTGGTTAGGTTTACTACTTTTGGATTACATACTCAAACAGTAGCAATATAGTGGATTGGTTTTGTGGCTGGTTTGGTAAGTTACTAGCTCGAATATAAAAAGAGGAAGTCTGCAAGATAACAATTATGTCTTGGTGCATCTGGTCAGAAATATGTAACAAGGTTTTTTAAAGAAAACAACTCAGCAACAAAAAACATTATACAAAAATGCAGGAAAGATATAACAAAGTTTGAAATTTATCGCATCCTCTATCAAGATCTAATACTATACAATCTAAAGCTAATCTTCATTGGTTTCCCCCTCCAAGGGGTCATTTAAAATTAATTCAGAGGGATCCTTTCTAAATATTAACAAAACGGGCGGCATTGGTATAATCTTTCGTGATTTTGCGAGTACACACCGAATATCAAATGCATCTACTTAGCAGATACGACGAGTCTAGAGCAAGCTGAATATAAAGGCTTATGGGAGACAACACAAGGGGCAAAGAAGTTAAATCTGGTGGAAGTCGAATTTGATCTGGACTTAAAGCTGTTGATGGACACGGTGAATAAAGATTGCTTCAACATAGATTGGAGAATTCGTAATATAATCTTAGACATAAAAAAGTTTATTTAGAACTTTTAACTCTTGGAGATGAAGTTATGTGCTTAAAGAGGAAAATAAAGTAGCAAATATTCTATCAAAATTAACAAGAGTGGATAAATTGAGCAATGTTTAAATATCATGGTTTTTAAAAGCGCACGCTTCACGCTTCGCTTCAAATTTCAGTATTTCGCTCTGAAACGGTCATGCGAAGCGCATTTTTCATGAAGCGTAAACTTCACGCTTCAGAGCATACGCTTCGCTTCAAATTTCAGCATTTCGCTCCGAAGCGGTTATGTGAAGTGCGCTTTTTGACTAGTGAACTCTTTTCCCGCCAAATTTTTAAAGCTTTTAAAGAAAATTATGAATGTTTTAAGGGGGAATCAAAAACACCCCACCTCCCACTCGCCTGGAGAAGGTTAAATTGATGTACACACGCTTTGTTTCTGATAATAATTAGACTTATATAAAATTTATATAGATATTATCTTCCTAATAAATTTATAATTACTAGTTGCGATTAATTTATTTATAACAGAACATCCGCTTCAAACATCAACCATGAAGCGACGCTTCACGCTTCGATATACGCATCGCTTCCTAAAAATGAAAAACGCTTCACGTTCCGTTTCACCCTTTCAATACCTTGTGATATTAGCTCCTCCTAGCAACATTCTTGTTCAATTGAAAGAGGATGCCAGTTATGTAAACGTTGAAGTTTAATCAATTCAATCTTTCAGTTTCAAAAAAATTAGATGTGTATTATATAAGATGGTTTATGTTCTGGATTGAATATTCAACTAGCCTACTCTTTTATTTTTCTGTTCGCCAAAAATAATTTTTATTGAAATGTTTACGGCAAGAAAAACACAAATAACCCTAAATCAGATATGATAAAGAAAAATTCAAGTTAGACTCGGGGACGAAACTAGTTTAAAGCACACCTAACCTAACCGGCTCCTAAACCTACCGTTTCCAAGATTTTGGGCTTCTAAGCCTATTTTTGTTTTTTTTTTGCACCTCCTACCAAAATTTTGTTTTCTTTACGTCAGTTTCTGGCTTCGTTCCCTAACACAAACCAAAATAGTAAAAGCAACAAAAAAAAATATGAAAACAACAGAACTACCAGGGGTTGGGCCAGTTGATCAGGAGCCCGACTCTCAAATAGAAGGTTAGCGGATCGAGTCTCCGCTCACGAGTTTGTAGATCTTATGAAATACGCCTTTTATGTAAATACTTTTATGTTTGTTGTGGGGAATAGGCCGAGTTTGCTCAGGAGAGTAGGCTCGATGGTTACGCTTCCACGGACAGGACGGGCCTATGCCAAATTGCAAAAATAAAATAAAATAAAGAATTGACCCCTGTTTGTTGTAATAATTTTAAGCCTACTTAATATTAAAACGTTTACCCACCGTTGCTACGGCGTTGGTCAATGGCATCAAAAACATGCACACGGACACAAACATGATGTGAATTACTTAGCTAAGATTGTTAGCTAGGTTCACCTTTATATATTAACAACAAAGAAACTTGATATAATTCGCAAAAATAAATATAAAAATAGGGATATTTTGAGTTCGGTGCCTGTGAAATGGTAATCTTTGATTTTGGTGCCCAACTTTGTCCAACTTTGAGTTAGGTGCCTAGTGGGTCCGGAGTTAATAGTTGACTTAACGGATGACCGGTTGACCGTCTATAATTTGATTTTGTATAATAATTGATTAATTAACAGCCGTCAGATGATTAGGCTCATGACCCGCATGTGACATATATAAAAACAATCTGGCGGTCAAGGTTAAACCACCACTACCATTAAATCACCACCACCACCATTCCACCACTATCATTAAACCACCACCACTACCACCAGCATTACCATTAAAATCCCTAGCTGTTCGATTAGAAGAAACAAAATTGAGCAAAGGAAGCTATAGGTATGATTTTGGTCCACAGAGAGATGATTGTGAACACATAAATCACGAGGCCACCCAAGTGTTCACAAACAAGTGTTCACAAACAATAATTCTAGAATCGTACATCGTATACGTAATGGGATGATTATATCGATTCATCGACTCAAAGTCTTCGGGCTTGTCATTGTCTAGTCGAATATTATCATAAATAATGCTCGTGCAAGGAAATAAATCATGAAACAAGTATAAATATAATGCATACGAAGTTTAATGCAGAATGTAAGATGCAGAAATGTAAATGAGACAGATTTACGTGGTTCGGCACTAAGGCCTACGTCCACGGGGTTTGGTGTTTCACTATGTATTGAATGGTTACAAAGATAGTCGAATGACTTTAGAATATACATGGATCTGCGGAAGTAAATGGATTACTTACTCTTCCTATTTCTCTCTCCTATATTCTCCTCTAATTGCTCTCCAAAATGGTCTGCCCCTTCTCTCTTATTGGAGAGGGGTATTTATAGGGAGAGAACGTGGGTCCCATCTCTGAAGTGTCGTTGTAATCTTATCTTCTTGTGCTTTGTGCCTATTACGCAGAGGTCTTCGGTATATGCCGCGGCCTGAGCTTGAAAACGAAGGGTTATCCTCGCTTCTTCCACGAGCTGATCGACACGTGTATATCTCTTTGGTATTTAATGCGGGCAGATGGATGTCTGCTCGTGTCAGACAAGTGTCTCTTTGTCTGGTCATATCTGTGTCAGCCAAACTTCCTCTCGGCCGTTGATCTGGGATCTTCCTCGGGATTGGGTGCAGTTAATACCCAAGGGATATTATCTGGTGCTCCTCTGTGCCATCATACCTATGTGGTCCTCTGTCCCTGACCGTCAGATCTGCTGACCGATGACATCTTCTGATGAAATGCCTGCTATCATGTTTCGATGTCTCGCTTCACATGCCTTCCACGTGTCTCTTTCCATACACGTGGAGGATGATGAGAAATGTACATACAATGATAATGTCAATCTTACCAGTAGCTTCTCTTCTTAGAGCTTATCTAATAACTAGGTCTATCATTACAACAACAAACCTAACAGCAGAATCTAAAAACAGCAGGAAGAAAAAGAAACACAAATCTCCAAACTTCGAATCCAGGTGTAGGTGTTATACCATCAACTAATTTTAGTACTTCACTACTACAAAACGAAAATTGCACTGAGAAAGAAATAAATCCGAAGTGCTTAAAATAATGCTTTTCAATTTAACAGTGGATGAAATTGAGAGATCCTAGCTTTGAAGTATGGATAAAGAAAGAAAACTGCCGGTGCTTTTAATTCTCAGCCATCCATGAACGTGCGGACAAAGCTGATACCGTCCTGGTAGAGTTAGTAAATAAAGCAAAACCAAGATTTTAGTTCGTCATTTTGCTTTTTTTAACGGCCTATTGGATGGTCAACGTGGTCAAATAAAGTCAATTTTTTGACTGGGCACCAAGCTGAAATTTGGACAAAGTTAGACACCAAACACAAAGGCATACCATTTTATAGACACCAAACTCAAAATTTCCCTAAAAATTAATATGAGTTTAATAAATATACAGAAAGTAGTTAAAATACCAGAGGAGAGAATGAAGATGGAATGGGCAGCAGTAGCACATTGTCGGAGGTTTTATGATTGAGAACACTACCTAACATTAAGAGATTCCAAAATCAAATTATATGTTTATGGATGATTAGTTGAGAAATTAATCTTGTTCATATTTGCCAAAAAGATACCCAACAAATTTAGTGGCCGTTGCAAAAATATGCAGATATCCAGATGGCTGCTAAGTTTTGCAACACACCAAGTGCATGAATAATTATGTTGGAAAATTGTATTTGATGTGACAAGTGAATAGAAAATCCTTTGTATATTGGATTTGGAAACGGGTTGTATACATATGGTTTGGGACTTATAGTGTTTGGTCCAGTTAGGAAAAGTTAGTTACCGTGAAACCTAATTAATATATCTATTCCGTATACAGACACAACCCTCCATGAAGCAACACGATGATTCGGCGAAGAGGTACCATTAGCATCTATATATACCCTGCAGAATTAGGTTAGAAGATCAATCAGAAAACTAGTATCCATTCGTTTGCATTGATTAGAGATTAAGTCTTGTCAATGAAGAGAGTTCATCACTAAAGTTTTGATTTGCCGTTTCTCGAAGTTTGAAGTGGTACTACATCGAGAAGAAAGTCGTTGTATCCTGGGAGACAGACATCGATAATCCGTAAGCACCAGTGCGGGGTGAATCTGTTTTAAGGCTAGAGGATATAATCCTTGCCTCGACTTTGATTTCGTATAATTGGGTTTGCGTCTCTCTTCTTCTCTGTTTGTTTTATTGCAGTATATACACAAATTTGCCAACAAATTATAACTCGGTGTGAAGTAAGTCTCTAAACGTACTGAAGTGTCTAAACATAAAATGTAAGGTACTCTTTTGGGAACAAATTGTAATAATGCTAGTCAATTGTTTTAATGCAAATCACGTATGTCATTGTCAACAAATTCATTGAGGCAATGTCTCTCTAAATTTGAGTGCAAAATTGGTTAAGAAATCAATATAGTATTCATACATTTGTGTGGTGCCAGCAAAAATATTAAGGTGATATTTCTTTGTCTTTCGTTTTCATTTAGTTAGACTTTGATCGAGTACTATCAAGGATGTTTTAACGTAGAACTAAAATAATTGTATTTTAGTTTCAAATTTAAAATTTAAAACTATGTAAGGTTGAACTCGTTTTAATTAGGTTTATAATAATCGAATCAAATTTTGTTTAAGTATCTATAAAATGGTTAGATGGTCACAAATTCACAATCGCTTGATTCATCGAATGAGAATGAGATTACGCAACTGCACCGATGAATGATGAGAAGGTCTAGCTATCTACGTACCAACCATCCCTAGCTATACATAATATTCACACCAACGAGATTACCGAACTACTTCCTTCACAATTTGTCTTAGGGAACATTTTGATAACATTTTTTTAAGCATTATTCCACACAATTAGCCGGATGTTTTACGGTAGGTTAACTGTTCTTTTTTTGATATCTTTTCTTTCTAGCTTTTTATTTGGAGTATCCATTTTTCGCTGAGACTAAAAAAAAACATGTCCAAATATGTTCACACGAATGCATTTTTTTTTAGAAAAGAAAAGATATCTTTCTTAGATGTATAACGTTAAATTATGAGTCATGTTTTGCACATTTTGGCCGTCTATATTTTAAAGGAAAAAAACAAGTTTGTTGCATAACGACTACGTCTAAATAGTTGAAGTAAAGATATGGCAAAGAACAAGCAGATAACAGTGGTACTGCAATTTAATATTTAACCATTTTTAATACTCCTCAAATCAATAATTAGGTTGATCAATCTTGTTTTATACTGTTCTTCATCATCCTCCAGTCCTCCTGCTTTAGCTTATCTTATCTTTAATAGTAACTCCTAATATAGCTCATATTATTCATGAATACAAACTACCATTCTTCTTTTCTTTCTTTTTGACATGCATGGGGCCAATTACCATCTATTGTCACGTATAATGTGGTTTTCTTTTGTTCTTTTTTTTTTTTTTAATTTTATATAATCATGAATCTTTTTATTAATGATAATTCAAATTACCAAGAATTTAAGATCGAAAATAAAAAACTCAAAGAAACAAAATTATATTGTAAAAGTACAATACCAAAAAATCCGACAAGAGAAAAAGAAAGATTATCGTAATAACACAAATTTAAATATGGGTAAGATCCGATTAAATTGAAGGAAAATGGTACTTCTCAGAATTATAATTATTTTTTTTCATTTTTTGTTTCTTTTTATATTAGGCAAAGCGGGATGGTGAGCCCACCATCCCCTAGGTGGGGACACCTGGCCCCACTGCCAAGCCCGACCGTTTAGGACTGACCATCACTCTCAAAGGCCACTAAACTTCGCTCCATAAAGGGGGAATTTTTTTTACCAAGGATCTTCTGGTCGGATAGATGATAAGCAATCCATTGTTCTACACAACGGTTCTTCGGGATGAGGATTCAAACCGTTATGTTTGTTTTGTTATTTAGAAAGATGTGCTCCTAAAAATAGGAGTGGTTTTTTTAAATCTTTTGTAACTAGGGATGAAGATTCCGTCATAAAAAAAATCACCGATGAAGATGTTATCGTCGGATAAATTAATGATGAAGATTTCGTCGTCGGAGACAACAAAAATGAAGGTTTCGTTGTTGGAGAGCATTTATATTCATCTTAAATCCTAAACTAATAACCAAGAACCGGCATTAAAGCATAGATAAACCTTCAAAGAAGAGACAAAACAACCATAATAGCATCATGTTGTAGATAAGTACTAAACATGAAAACAACTAAACTGAAGTAACTAACTAACCTAGAAAGCAAGAAAAGTAAAGAAACATGCTCAGATCAGCTCAAAACGAAGTAGATCTGAGCATAGGAAGAGTTGTTTGTGGTGTTTTTGTTGAAGAACAAGAAATGCGAGAGAGGGGAGAGCAATATTACATATACAATGTAATTTATTTATTGTACAAACTAAAAAAGAAAAGTTCGTCTTTCGTTTCTTTGCAGTTGATTTTTTTTTTTTGATACACGAAAGTCGGACCCAAACCCCTACCCGAATCTAGCTAGTCAGATTGGCCCCATTACCAAACCCAACCCGCCATAACCCAACAATACGACTACACTATTACAGACCTTTACGGTGGTGATTGAATCCCTAACTTCCTCTTTACTGTTACTGGGAAACCATTGAGCTATAAGCTTGGACCTCTGGAGTTATATCTTGCTGTTAATTTTAAACTAAAAGGGAAGACCTTTTGATTAATGAAAAATTAATCTGCAAGATTAAAGGAAAACACTAATTAAATCATGTTTATTAGAGGATAATAGATTATATTAGAGGGAATTCCGACATTGTTGATTATTATATCACCAAAAAAAATATTCTTCCCAATTTTTTGAATGAATGGCGTTTATTCTGAAACTCCAGAAATCGAAAAGGAAATATGGGCACACGGTTACAAAGTACCTCTAGTCAGCTTAACTTGAAAGGTTTTACCTAAATATCACCCACATTTTTCGTAAATACCACCTACAAACTAAAAAAACAATAGTTATAGACCTAATCAAGAGTAAGTAATAATAACTCACCTTCTTCCCTGTACCAACATACAGAAACACCCGTTATTACCATTATCACTACCAGCCACCGCACCACCACCCCTCATTATAATATTGGATATAACATTTGCATAGATTTAGCTATAAAGTGTCCATATTTATGACATATCAAATTGGAAGCCACTAACATTTGTTCTCTATGGTGGATTCAAATTGATTTTGGGGAACACAATAGTTTTTTTTTTTTTTTTTCTTTCTTTCTTTCTTTCTGCGAGCTTACATATTAGTTTTCGAAATTGATATCGCGGGTAAGACCTAAAACTTAATTTGTCTCTAATAAAAATTGAAACCTAATCTATCTATCTCATATAAAATAAAAACCTTTTTATCTCCAAAATAAAATTGTACTTAAGATTGAAACTAATCTTGAATTCTTAATAAGATTTAAGATTAATATCTTAACGATGTTAAATTGAAGGTGGTGGTGGTGGTGACGGCGGCGTCCGCTGCAGCCATTATAGGTGATAGTTGTAGTGGTGTTAGATGATTGTTTGAGAATATGATACGTTTTTATCATCCACTTAAATTTGGTCAACAATTATTCTGTTTTTTGTCTGTGGGTGATATTTAGGGAATGTGTGGGTGGTATTTAGGTAAAACCAATTGAAAAACACAAAGTCTCAAAGTAATCGTAGGCGGCTCGTCACTTTATGTACGTAAGAATGATCCGGTATGAGATCAGGGTTGGACATGGAGCTATGTATTCCATAGAGACAAAAAAAATTATATTAATAACTTGTTATAGATTATAGCCTTTTAACTTAATGTATAAGCGTACAGCCAATCAAAACATCATCCCGATATTTGTGGTAACTCTGATTTTTTCTTAGTATATTACCCTTTTTTTAGTAAAAAAAAAGAACATCATCCATGTATGAACAACAAGATAGGAGAGGAAAATGGCAATTATATGGCTAGATAAGCTATGAAATCCCTAATAATGTAACCCTGTTTTCTTAGTTTTAATCTATCTTTTACCAAAATAAATAAATAATGATAATAAAGAAAATGGAAAATTTTAAATTCATTTGAGATCACCGAATTTGTATAAAACAAATAATTTTCTATGCTGGATATGTATCGGACTATAAATTTCCGTGAAATTTGGTAATAACGATTCTCTACTCTACTCAGCGTGGGTTATCCCATAATTAATCCCATAAAGAGATCAACCTGTTGTAAGGGGTCCGATTTTATAATTGGATTAAGAGGGTGTTTGATTTGAAAAAGTGGGGGTCACCTCATTTTCACACGAGATATCCCGCATGATAAATCCATGGCACATCAATCATTTTTGGTTTAGCAACCCTTATGGATGGTTTGTATAGTTTGTTGAGATTATTAGTCCCACATTTTTTGGGCAATCTAAGATCATGCGATTTATAATCCTTAGAGCCTCTCCACTCATTGTCAATTGGTTTTGAATTGGATGCCCGTATTCTAACATAGTTGTCAAGAAAATAAAAATAAATAAAAACAAATTTTGGACTCGTCTAAAGTGAGTTTCTGCAGATTTCAACAACAAAAAAAATGTTTGTAAACAAAACTGTACCTTCAAAAAAATAAAATAAAAATAAAATGTCCCTGCCTACCGACCGATCCAATCAATTTTAAAATGGTCCGTCAATTTGTTGGATCAAATATGAAATTAAAAAAAATAATTGATTTTACCAAATATAATTAAAAAACGACCTTAATCGTATTCGGAGAATTAAAGAAATAAAATAAAATTTATTGCTTCTTATGTGAAATGTCTTCAAATAGGTTGGAATTGTTGGATACCGACCAATGTACACAAGTACTGGTAAATAACATATCCCCATTATACGAAAACATGGAAAGCTTTATTAGTTTTTCCAAAAAAAATTTGTATTCTTTATTTTGAGCAAAAATAATAAGAAATTCCGTTAATCCATAAACAGTTATATATAGTTTCATTTATATCCTGATTCAAGAACTCACATATCATATTAAGTGGTTCATCCTGATTCAAGAGCTCACATATCATAGTAAGTGGCTCATCCTGCTAAACTTGGGACCTGGTATTAGCTTTAGCAGCTTTGGCAAGCTTATGAGCTACCTGGTTGCAACACTTTCTTTGAAAAGAAGCATATCAAGTGTACATACTCTTAAAAATAATTTGGCAATCAAATGATAAACATTGATCTTCCTATTGGAACGTAAACAAATGGCCATCGACACCATTAACTATTTTGAGATTATCACCTTCAATGATCACCTGAGAAAGCTTTAAATATTTGACTCAATGCAAAGCCTTTAGAAGCACCATATTTCCAACTAAGAATGTTTCGTTGGTTTTTGATAACTCTATTATAGTAGCATATGTGTTGCTTAATGCTTTTCACAGTGAGATTAACATCTAAGACAATATTTATAGCCACATATTACTTTAAAATAAACTAGCAAGCACGAGCCAGTGTCGAGTTTTCATGTCTTCTATTGAAGGTGTTACTAAACCAAGAATTGAACCACTCCATGAGAATACTGTGGTTTCCAGATGTTGATGGTGGTTTTTAGTTCAGGGCTAAAATTGTGAAATCTTGTATTTAATGTGTGGTCATTCTGCAAAGAAAATAGAGCCTTTGAAAATTATGAATGCCTAGGTCTCTTTACTTGCATATGTATTGAGCAATTCAGTATATGTATATAAAATTTATTCAGAATGGTGCATGTAGCAACAATCCCAAACATTGTATAAATTTTATTATTCTCTCGCCTGCATTATTCATTAATGTATGGCTTATTGAGTATTTTCCTATGCTATGTTCCCTGGCTGAACCCTTAATATTGATATGACATGACAATTAGTGTTCACTCGCAGCTGAGTAGGATGAATTTCCCGAAGTATCAAGATTAAGGTCTGCATGAAAGTAGTCAGTCAGAAGACGCGCTGACTGCTCTCTAAGAATAAAATTAAGAATTTTGTGTCAACGCACAAAATTCACTAAATTTGACCAGTTTTGTGACAGCTCGCAAAATTCAAATTTTAACCTAATTAATTTGCAAAAATTAGGTTTTTTGCGCCCTATGCAATATCTCGAACCCTATTGGTCGAGACCAAACCTAGGTAAGCTAGGAAATTAATCCGCGATGGACTAGTAGGAGCAAAATTCTACCAAAAGTAGAAAACAAGAAATAAAGAGGAACTGGGACAAGTAAAAGCAGCAGCAAAGGGAGGCGTGGCCACGCCACTTGGCCGGCCAATCTGCTCCAGCAGGTGCCGCCCATGGCCGATCGGCCACACTCCATGTTGCCGCTTTCCATCCCCCCCCTTTCCCATCGACCAATCAGATCACTTTAAATGCACCACACACACTTTTAAATAAAGTTGGAAGTTGGCTGGTCGACACACCTAATTCCTTAAGGAATTTAATATAAGCTGCCCATGTCAGTCTTAAAACGATCACGGCCGAACGTTTTGGCCACTCGATTTATCAAGTCTAGCCACTTCTTAACACGGTCAGACAAGCAGCACCATACACACCGGCGGGCCCACTAACGCCTTGGCCAATCAGAATCCTTCCAACTCGCCAACAGAGCCACTAAATGATTGCCCAAAGCTAGTTGGTCGCGCGACTTACAAAACCCTAATTTTTATTAAGTAGCGTTACATTACTGCCGCAAAACGATCTCGGTCGTCCAACTTCGCCAGCCGAATTGGTCGGCCTAGATTCAATTCTGATCAACGGACAAGACGTGAATACACTCACTAGCGGCCAAACAATAGCGCTGGCTCGTCGAATAATCCACAACATGCCGCCAACACCAAAGAACGTTGGCCCAAAATGGGTTGGCCACACGACCTTTAAAACCTAAATTAAATCAATGGCAGCCACTAACTGCCGCAAATCATCTCGACTGCCCGACTTCGCTGGACGAATTAGCCGGCTAAACTCCTACTCTAGGCGTTCAACAAGATGTGGCCATGATCACTGGCCACCCCTCTTCCATAAGGAACAATCGGCCAAGACGTGGCCTTCCCATCTGCTCCTAAACGAACGCCCAAAGATGGTTGTGCGCACTTCTTGTAGAAGTCTTAAATAAATTAGCGGCAACCAATAACTGCCGCAAATCATCTCAACCATCCAACTTGGCTAGCCAATTTATCCGGTCTAGATTTAACTTGGACCGACCAATAGGATGTCAAAATGGCTACCAGTCGTCACTCTCCTATAGGGATCGACCGACCTACCTTTGGCATGCATAAATAGCTCCCAGCAGCTTCTTGAAAATGGTTGGTCATGCTCCTTTTGAGACACTAGTTTCCGCGACCAACCAAGACAGGCTCAATACAACGATGCGTCACATGCATCGATTATTTTGAGTTGCTTGCTTAAAAACGATGCTTTACATGCATCGAATACATACGATATTTCATAAATATTGGTTTCACAAATGACTTAGTTATTTAACCTAATAGCGTTACATGCTATTCTTTGCGGAAAATCTCATGACTTGACTCATCACACATGAGTACCTGCCGCCTAGCTTACGCGTGATTGGTCAGAATATAATTAGGTCTTGCAAGCAAGACCCACTCAGCAACTTGCTTCATGTTTTCCACGAAAATACTCGAGACATCAAACATGTCACAAACTGGGGGATGCTCATCAGGGTATTGGTCTGGCAGTCTACAGCGTGCGGCGTGCAACACGCCCATTACAAGAAAGTATCTGGAAAGGCGGGAAGTTAGTGATGATAGAGAAGTAGTGGGACGAAACCACCCAGTCTTCCCCTCATAGTGGAAACGTGGTTTTCACCATCCTGCACGATCCCACTCCTCCATCACTCAACTATTCCCAGTTCCTATGAGATCAGGGTGTGTGCAACTATGACTGATATAAATAGGTTTTCAACCTATTTCAACCAACAACAGAGTTTTGGTTATCAACACAAGTATCCAGAAAACACCAAGAACTTATAGCTTACATTCCGAAAGCAAGTTCTAGATTCTGATATAAGTCATAAATAGCCACACCTTCAGAGTTAACCATTCTGATCTCAAACACCTTATTCGCTTCCCTCCCTAAGATCAACCCTTTTCCTTCATTTTGTGATCGAAGCAAGACTGGACGACCATTTCTTGGTTTAGGCCAGGATTGTACAGATTGATCTCTCGAATCTAAAGTACTCCCGTGCAGTGCATTTGTTTAGGATTTAGATTCGTTTCTCGGCGGCACACTCAAATTTACCATTTCCAGCAGAATCAGTTTTTACCCCAAAACACCAGACTCGATGTTGTTATTTTCTATAAATTTTTTCCATACGTTAGAGGCAAAGGGACAACTCATGAACATGTGTATCATGGCCCCATATTTGAAGGGACTTCATGGAGGATCAGTAAGTGAAGGATAAACAATCATGGTATTTATTGGGAGAATGCCTAAGAATATTTTTAAAAGAAAAACTAAATAGAGGGGGAAGTATCCATTTTCCAAATCATATTTCAGTCAGAACTTTTGGTATCTGAAATGACGAGGATTCCAAGTACACCACAATATTTTCGATAACTTAATTAAGAGTACACGCCTTGTGTAATCTAACCCATACAAGTACTTTCAATGAAATTACTTTTCAACAAGGTGATACTGGGTATATAGAATATGTATCGAAACCGACCTAACTATTAGGATCAATCCAAGTGTTGGATTAACGTACATCACAATTACTTTATTATAACTAGAACAATAAATACAATGTGGAATGTAAATTAAAATCACACAACAATATTTTGTTAACGAGGAAACTTCAAATGCAGAAAAACCTCGGGACCTAGTTCAGTTTTGGATACTCTCAGAATTAAACTGCTATGAAAAGACTACTACCAACTTCGTATAGTCGAGACGAAGTAAACTAACTCCAAGTTACTCGGTTCTTTCAGTATCCCCGCGCCTACTACCAATCTAGTCTAAGCACGTGATCCTAATATAGTACACTATCTTAAGTTGTTTTACCCGCTATGAAGAATTCTAGTACTCAACTCATTTGGATTGTATTCTGAAACAGTAAAGGGATAATTTGTTTTCGGTAACCGCTCTATCAGTGTCCTAGATCAATAAGTTAATCAGAGATGTTGTTGAGTTCTAAAGGCTCTTCCGGTTAATCAATATAAAATCCTTTGTATTGGTTTAGATCAACCAAGATTGAAATAATCAAACCTTAGTTCGCAATTTATCAGACTCAAATTATGAAGAGAACCACCAAATGATAGATCGTCGATCTATCAACAAGTTATGAAAATCTATCAAAGATAAACCAACTTTTCAGATCCCAGTCAATCTAGGTGTGCACGAAGTATAATCACAAAGATCATAATACCAATAAGAAAATCTTAAAGTCTTTTAAATCTTCAGTCTTCAATGTACCTGCACAAACAACTTTATTATGTTGTGATCAATCATGCACAGAACGGAGTCTGTTAACAATGGATCATCACAAATCTTATCTTCAAATTTTCAATCAATATTAATAAAGATCATATCCAAAATCTCTAACCTTGATCTAGTTTGAGTTATCTTATATCAGAAGAGAAGAATCACAGAATAAATAAACTAGATGCAATCAAGATCTAACTTTACCGTTAAATAATCGAAAACTAAAATAACAATATGACTTAGTTTCCCATAAACAATATTATTAAAAGCTTCTTGATCCCAAAGAAGTCTTCAAATCAAGCGCACATAAGAGGTTTCACCTAATTAGATTACTTTCCTCTTCGAGAGAGTATTACGAGAACACTACTAGTGGGCTTTCCTCGCACTAAACACAGGGTTCTGTGTGCTATGTGAAAGGTTTGTAAGAATAACAAACTTTATCATTTATAATGACCGAAGTAGTTTAGATACCAAGGAATTTCCAAAACCGAAAATACCAAAAGATTGCAATAAGTATCAAATTCGGTTTTCACTAAATTCCAACCATTGTCCAACTAATATACTGAAATCTCTCACGATGAAAACTCAATATTATCTAGCATACAAGTATGCTTTTCTAATATATTTATCCAAAGATATGCACCAATTACTGGGAAATTAAAGACAGGTAATATCAAAAGAGATCGGTTTGGGATCTCATTCCGAGTACCAAGGAAAATACTTGAACACTAAGTAATAAGAGCTTACCACATGTTCAAAATATTATTCTGATATCAATGAAGTTTCCATGTTAACCAAAAACATATTCTGATATTTATCAAACCTTAAAGTAATAGACAAATCAGGAATACGTTTTATAACTGGTTAACCTATTAGGGATCGATCCTGCAATAGATCCCCAAGTAAGGGATCCGTCCTACTATAGATTTATAGGTAGGGATCGTTCTTGATATAGATCCTTGGTCCTATAATAAATCCTTGTTTAAGGGATCAGTTCTAAAACAAATCCTTTGATTACTTTTAACTACGAAACAAGTTTCGCAAGTCTGCTTCCTCAAACTCATGTAATTAAACATAGTTTTCTAGGCATGAAATCAATCCAAAGTTCAACACACTAGACTAGTGACAAATTACCAAATAATGTTATGTCGTGATTACGAAGTTCAAAAGATAAACAACATACTTCGTAATCCAATATACTAAAGTTGCATGAAACAACTAGTATATACTTCCCTGACACTTTAATCATAATACAAAGATCAAATCACCAATACTAGATACATCTAATATACTTCATATGTTACGTTTTCTATATAAACAACTCGAAAGCAACCTAGATAAAAACAAGTCAAGTTTGTATTACCAACCTCGAACAGAAGAATGATGTGTACATTGGTGTAGATACGTCTTTAGGTTCTTCAGAATAACATGAGTTTGTCTCAAATTTTTAACGTTCCTAAAGCTGACTCTAGTAATCTAATCAAACAATTTCGAATTTGGAGCTAAAATATGACAACCAAACTTGACGTACCAACGCTTGGTGGGATCAACTGAGCAATGCTCTAAAAATAGCATTCATGTATTTGTTGTTTATTTTTTCCTAATATAGAGATTGAACGGAAAAATCTCCCCTGTCAGTAGATTCACCAGGAACACCATTTACCAAGGACTGCTAGATTAATGGTGGAGATGCATTGATGTATTAAGTTGCACCACTTTCATTGAATCCTAATTTCCCTATGATTGATATGAGTAATTTCTAGTCCACTCTATCAAAAGCCTTTGCCATATCAAATTTTATTCCCATGATTTCGCTTCACCTTTTGTTCTCATATAGTGGATCATTTCATGAGTAATAGCCACATTATCAGCTATTTGTCTTCCGGGAAGAAAGACTAACTTGTAAGGGGATAATTTTTTTTTGTAGAATGGATTTCATTCTTTGAGTCAGAAGTTTTGAAATAATTTTGAAACTGGTATTGTACAAGGAAATTGTTATGAAATGAGCATGAGAGATCGTGTTACCAATTTACATTATCAAGGAAAGAAAGGTGAAATTAATTTCCTGAATCAAAACCAGAACTACAGAAGTTTCTCACTATCTTGACTGTCATTTCCAACAATGTCCCAATTGGCTCAGAATAAATTAGGAGTAGGACCAAAGGCTTTGTCTCCCTTCAGGTTGAACAATCGATGTTTTTCATTTCAAGTTTGATCAGGTATGGTATTGAGAGTGATATTTTCCTGCTGGGTGATGATGGTAAGTATGAGATTGATGATATCTTGGTAGATGTTATTAGATTCAAGAATAGCCGTAAAGGTGAAATGTTTGTTAAAGTAGTTTTTCACCTTAATTTTGTCAATAATCGAAATTTCAGCAAGATTTTGTATTATTTCAATTATATCCATTCTTATTCTATTTTTGGTGATTCTGTAAAAGAAAAAACATATCTCTTCCTCCTAACTTGATTATCCGATCTCTGCTATTTGTTTTGTAGAATTTTTCTTCAGTGTCGTGCCCGTAGTTAAGTTGCGCTCTTGCTTCTCTGATGATCTGTCCTCTATCCATGATGAAGTAATTCATGTATAACTAGTTCAGATGCTTTCTGGCCTTTTCCGGTTATGTCTTGATATTTCCATAAACCTCTTTGTTCCAGAGTTTAATCTTAACTTTGACATCCTTGGGATTTCTTGCTATGACAAAGATAGAAGAGCCTTGAAGATTCTTATTCCAATATACAAATATGATGTCCTTGCAATCTTGATGATCTAGCTAGGAGATGGGAAATAATAGTGTCCCGGAACGTAAGCAACCATGATTCATATGCCAGCACTCTATATCTCATGTCTATGTATTTTGCAGCAAAATATGTTGTGAGCTTAAAATCATCCATCCCTTGTAAAGATACAATGTTGTGAAAAAATAAATATATTTTTTTGTTACATAGTCCTACCACAAAAATGTAATCTGGGTTTGATTTTCATTCAAGATTTCAAGTTGTGTCAAAGCAGTTACATTACATTAGACAATGAATTGAATTCTATATCCTGCAAGAGAATCTCCCGCACAGGTGGTGGTAGTTGCATATGTATTCTTTATTCAGTGAGGTATATTTTCACGAGGTTCTATCAGGTCATATTACCACCAATTGTTGGTAATAGTTTTATGGGGTAATTTGCGTTACCTTCCCTGAAGAAGATCATAATTTGAGTTACCTCCCCTACAGAACAAATATTAGTAAAACCTCCTCTCGTCACTTTTTCCATCCAAACCCGGTTAGCTGAGTCAGCTGCTTCGTACAGTTGGATGCTCTTAGGGGAGGTAACTCAAATTATGATCTTCTCCAGGGGAGATAACTCAAATTATGATCTTCTCAGCTAACCGGATTTGGATGGAAAAAGTGACGAGAGGAGGTTTTACTAATATTTGTTCTGTAGGGGAGGTAACTCAAATTATGATCTTCTTCGGGGGAGCTAACGCAAATTAACCCTAGTTTTATAAGAAAAGTCCTTATCTTACTTTACAAGCATAAACAAAAATAGGGCATAAACAAAATTAGGGTTTTTGGTTGGTATAACTTCAATGAATGACCGATAAGACATGAGTTGTCCACCAGCTACTACTCTGTCATTTTTACTATTAAGAGTAACATGAACCACTTCAATCTGCATTTCCAATATTACTTGTATAAGAAGAGTTTTGGGAAATTTGATCAAATGTAAATGGAGATTTGAGAGCGCATAAACATAAAAGACTTTGATTAATTAGTGTTTGACTAGTAAAAGAAAAAAGAATGATTAAAAAGTAGCCACTTAATTAAATTATGATTTTAATGCAAATATTAATTGTTAATTTGGAATTTTATGTTAAAATTCAATTCAATCAGAAAACACACATTTTAATGAAAATAAAAGAAAGGAAAAAAATTCATGCTTTTCTTTTACTGTTAGTAAAGGATCTTTCTTTCTCATTCTCACCACCACCATTACTACCTACTACTGATAACTCCATTTCTTCTTCTTATCAGCCTTTCCGTTGTACACCTCTCACCAGATTTCTTCAAAAACAAGTGAAGCTGTGTGAGGGTGTTTTTTCTTAGGGTTTAGAAAAAGGAAGGGATTTTAGATACCCATTTGTTCAAATTGAAGAACCTAGAAAGGAAATCAAACCAATTTTGCTCATTTCTGTTGTTTAGAAGAAATGGGGTTTGTTTGGGTATGTTGTCGGATGGAGCGTTTTCAAACATGGGTTGTTGTTTGATTTCTATGATCAGAGATCTAGAATTAGTTTCTTGTTTTTTTGTAAAGGGATTTTCAGAGATCTGGTCGGAGGTGGTGGAATTTGTTAATTCTTAAACAGGTATGTGGAAGCGCAAAATTCTCTAAAAAGATGTGATTTTTATTTGGTTTTGTTTTTGTGTCAGAATGAAGATCTGGCTCAACATACTCCTAACTGTGATTAGAAATTTAGGTTCTTCTGCTTATTTTGATCCATTCATTGAAACTAAAATTGTGTCGCTCTGTATTCTAAGTTTTGACATGTCCTTGTTTTCTTGTTGTGGTTTGGTGATAATGCTGAACTTTTAGGCTTAAAATTAGGCATTAGTTACTAGTAGAATTAAGCTTTAGATATCGAATGTCTAGAAACAATTTAGGAGGTAATGAGAATTTATGTGTTGAATTTTCTACTAGCAGTGTGATATATGTTGTTTAATGTACTTTGTTTTCAGTTTTAGAAGAATGGCGAGTATGAATGAGGTGTTATCAAAGAAAACAGGCCTATTTGGTCTCAAGGTTTGGGTTGTAATCGGACTTGGTGTAGGATTATCAATCATTATCATTCTAACAGTGTTATGGGTATGTCTAATTTCGCGAAGAAAAACAAAGAGAGCAACTGATAAACTCCCACTTAGCCAAATTCCAACCGTATCTAAGGAAATTAAAGAAGTAAGGGTGGACAAAGCATCGACGAATGAGTATGGATCACATGAAGGGAGCCTCAACATTCATGATAAGTCTAGTGAGAAAGAATCTGACAGGGTTCATACGGGGAAAGCAAATACAGCTGATAATCGTAGTCGTTCTGGTTCGTTTACTCATTTGGAAAGTGGCGGTGCTGGGTCTCAATCAGGGGAAGATTCTGGGACTGTCACAGTTTACAAACCATCTTCTTCTTATCCGATAACCGCACCTTCACCTTTAAGCGGTTTGCCTGAATTTTCTCACCTTGGTTGGGGTCACTGGTTTACGTTAAGAGACTTGGAGCTTGCAACTGGTCGGTTCTCAAAGGATAATGTGCTTGGAGAGGGTGGATATGGAGTTGTTTATCGTGGTAATTTGATTAATGGCACTCCAGTGGCAGTTAAAAAACTCCTCAACAATCTGTAAGTTCCTAAGTTTTTTTCTTTTATTCTTTTCCTTTCTTGTTTCTTTCATTCATATATTAATATTGTTGATATTTTCTTGTAGAGGTCAAGCGGAAAAGGAATTTAGAGTTGAAGTTGAGGCAATTGGACATGTTCGACATAAGAATTTAGTTAGACTTCTCGGATATTGCGTTGAAGGTACTCACAGGTATGAAACTTTATCAGACATCTGTATCTATTCACCCAACGTCTTCTAATATCTTTTGCTAGTCTGTTTGCCTGTTAGTCACTCACTGAAAGACCAAAACTAGGATATGGTTAATGGTTCTGGAAGTTCCTTTAGCATTTCCCTAATCACACGGCAAGAATTTGGTTGAAAAAAATCAATGTTATTTGTACCGTATTCATGGACTGATATCTAGGGAGGATGTTCTCCTTTCCATGTTGGTCTTCCTCGTGTTAAAATTTTGAACCATCCTCAAACCAAACAGTCAACAATAGGTTCAACTGTGTGCATTTTTTTTCTATCAAATCTTAAGGTTTTGATCCTAAACCCTCTAAAATATGTGATTAACTAGAATTCAGAGCAACGGGATAGTAATGACTTTGGATTTATCATTTATGGTCTTTTTATTCACATTGTACCAATATTTCAGGATTTTGGTTTATGAGTATGTCAACAATGGAAATCTAGAGCAATGGCTCCACGGAGCTATGCGTCAACATGGATATCTTACTTGGGAGGCCCGAATGAAGGTTCTCCTTGGCACTGCTAGGGCGTAAGTTTCTCTAGATTTAACTCAAATTTTGTTACTGTGAGGTTCTCCTTTTTGGTATCTATTTTTGAATAAGCACATGGTTTTTTCTTTTCCTGTGATGCAGACTTGCTTACTTACACGAGGCTATTGAACCAAAAGTTGTACACCGTGACATCAAGTCCAGCAATATACTGATCGACGACAACTTCAATTCTAAGGTGTCAGATTTTGGTTTGGCAAAGCTGTTGGGGGCTGGGAAAAGCCATATTACCACTCGAGTGATGGGAACCTTTGGGTAATAATTGTCAATTTATTCAGTTTTTCCTTTCCTTCTTTTTTTTTTAATATATTCAGATTGCTAGAATTCCAGTGTAGTAATTTGTCTGTTTTTTGTACTTTTTGCAGATATGTTGCACCGGAATATGCAAATACTGGCCTCCTAAATGAAAAGAGCGACGTCTACAGCTTTGGGGTTGTTGTCTTGGAAGCAATCACTGGAAGGGACCCCGTGGATTATGGACGCCCTGCCAACGAGGTACTGTACCGACCATTGTTCAGTACAAACATATATTAACTCCACGTTTGAGACCTTGATGTTGCGCATATTGTCTATTCAAAGGACTCATTAATGGATCTAATAAATATATGCAATGAAATTAAACATCATTTCTGAAGGAAGAAAGTTCCAAAAGGATTATTAATTCTCTTATAGAGCTCCCAAAGACTTTCTGTTTTTTTTCTTTTTTACTTCAGCAGTAATATATGTGCTGTATATTGTCTTGGTGGACCTGGTCTCATCTTAATATGATTTGATGGGTGCACATGCAGGTAAATATGGTTGATTGGTTGAAAATGATGGTTGGTAGTAGGCGCTCAGAAGAAGTGGTGGATCCAAACATCGAGACAAAGCCATCAACGAGGGCCCTCAAACGAGCTCTTTTAACAGCTTTGAGATGTGTTGATCCAGACTCAGACAAGAGACCGAAGATGAGCCAAGTTGTTCGTATGCTTGAGTCAGAGGAATATCCCATACCTCGAGAGGTTTGACTTTGAGATTATCTTTGAAACATTTTAAGAAGGTTTTTAGTTTGGATCATTTTTCAGTGGGCTAACTTCATAACGTGTTTGTATTATTGGTCTTAGGATCGAAGACATCGAAGGAAGACTAGTAGCACAGAGATTGAATCTCAAAGGGAAAATTCCGACACTGACAAAAGTGAAAGTCAAGAATCAAGGCTGGAGAGTAGAAGAAACCAGCAAACATAATTTATGACGAATACATATATATAAACAATTGAAGTGTTAACTCTTTTTTACATTCTTTTGACCTGCATTCTTGGGTCTTGCTACCTTCTCAGGTCGTACAACAGGGGTTAAGACGGGTTGTAGTTGTCAAGTAAACTTGAGGGGGAGGGTGATCAGCCTTTTATATTTGGGGTTTTCTTGTGTTGTTTCTTCTTGTAGATGTGGGAGAGTTCTAATGTTGTGTGGAAATTTATGTTATCTTTGAAGAACCGAAACCCGATGGTGGTGTGTACAGCAGGCTTATCATTTATTTTTTCCTTTTTGTAGCTCCAAGAGAATATATACCGTTTTCTTTCTGTGATTATTATTAAGAAATTTATTTGTGCAACTGTTTTGGAACAATACACTTGCACAATGGCGGGTTTCACAGAAGTTATTTTGAAACATTCAACTCACAGCGGTGTTCCCTTTGTCGGACACAAATCATGAGTTTTGAAGCTGCTATATCCATAGCCCCCTGCTTTCCCTTTCATGTGCAAGATTGTTTCGAGGTGAGTGAAAGTTGGGTTAAGCTTTCAAGATGATTTTCTTCTCACCAGCATTGCCAAAAAAAAAAAAAAAAAAGAATGGGTAAAAAAAATCGCACTCAAAGTGGGGCTAAACGAGCAAGGAAAGGAGTTAATGAATTCCAGCCACAAAGCCTAATATTGGAGCTGGCATTAATCAATCATCTACCACTTAGACAGATATAAGATGCTAACAGCTGATAAGTGATTTCGTTGTTAACAGCCATTCATACTATGGAATACAAAATCATCGCTATTGAAACAGGTAAGTGGATTAACACGGGTGAAACTACAGTTCCTAGCAGCAATAATTGCTGTTTCAGTACTGCAACTAAAAAAAGTAGTAGCTGTTTTTGGCCGTAACAATACTACAAATAGTAGTGTAGGGTTTAAATAGGATAAAAGAAGACCAGAAAATAGGGGGAATAGTAGGAGGACGCATCTAATTAGCTGATAAAATGTAACAACTTCGTATTCTTTCTGAGATATCAAAAAGCGAAAAGCAAAAGAACATACAATCAAAAAAGAAAAAATAAATTAAAATCCAGCAAGAAATGACGATGATACACAATGTAGAGCCCATTCTGTTGGTTGTTTGTATAGATGAGGTTTCAATCCCATTCAATTTTTTTTATTCACATGCTTGTTGATTCACCGGGACCAGGAGGTCCTGGTCGAGCATTTAAAAGGGGTTGGAGAGCTTTGACCACAATGCTCATGTTCGGCCGGAAATCAGCTTCATATTGCACACACAGTGCAGCTACTGCAGCCATCTATTTCACAAATGAAAAAGGAATGTGGTAAGAAAAAGAATGTGCACACAAATAGATAACAAATTGAAACATCACCTATGGTAAATAATAATACTACCTCAGTTTCTGGAAAAGAGTTACTATCACTTTTTCATTTTAGCAAGGACTATTCAACAATTCTAAAAAAATCAAATGTTTCTTATTCATTTGCAACCACAAATGGAACTCCCCGGAAGTTGTTTTCTAATTTGTTGTATAATACATAAAAAACCTATTTGGATTGAACCAGCAAGAACGCTTAACTTCACATACCTTTGCAACTGCTTTTGGAGGGTAGTCTCCTCCTAGTCTTTGGTCAACACATTGCCGGACCTTGTCTTCACTAAGTCTTGGCGTAGCCTACAGTGTGGAAAGTTTTGAAGTATAAGAAACAGGCATCAGTTACCTAAAGTAGTAACAGTAAAGAAAAAGTATGGAGTTTACCCATGTCACGAGACTCTGTTGCCCCCTTGGTAACGTATGGTCAACAGGTTTGCGGCCAGTCAAGAGCTCCAACAAGACTACACCGTAACTATAAACATCACTCTTTGAGCTTAGCTGCCCAGTCATTGCATATCTGCCATCCACAAGAAGAAGAACATGGATCATTACTGCTTCAGGATTGAAGGTACAAGCTTGTGTTTCAGAATCTAGAAAGTGCTTACTCTGGAGCATGATAACCAAAAGTCCCAAGAACACGGGTAGAATGCAGACGTGCTGCCATGTCAGGAGCTTGATTTGACAAGTCAAAATCAGCAACCTTCGCAACATATTCATCAAAAAGAAGAATGTTACTGGACTTGATGTCACGATGGATAATGTGGGGTTGAGCCTTTTCATGCAAGTATTCAAGTCCTTTTGCTGCACCTACAGCTATTTTAACTCGTTGTGCCCATGATAGAACTGGACCCGGTTGAGCTCCTTTAACGCCTTTCCGCCCTACACCACCAAAAGACATGTAACATGTGTTATTGGGCCAAGATAGACTTGCAACTCCATAGTTACATACACGAAGACTAACTGTTACATAAGAGGAATCGAGAGAGACAATAAATCATATGGATATGTCATACATGATATCTACAACCAGTCTTCAACTCGTGAAGGTTTTCTATCAATAACAGTATAAGTGTTATTTGCTAAAATAAGGTTTAAGATGTAAATGAGGTGTTAAGCTTACTGCGTACCATGAAGAATATCGTGCAGTGATCCCATTGTAGCAAACTCATAGGCGAGGACTCGAAGATTGCCATCAACACAATAACCAAGTAGTTCTACAACATGTTCATGTTTCAACCTTGAAACCATAGATACCTGGAACGAAGTACATAGAGAATTATATGCTGAACTAAGACAAGACAGTAGTGAAGTTGCCAGGATACAAACCACAACTAACCTGAGCTAAGAACTCTTGGTCGGGCTGCTTACTTGCGTCCAACTTCTTTATGGCAGCAGCCCTTCCACTTTTAAGTTCACCATAGTATACTCTACCATATGACCCTTCCCCAATTAAGGCCTTAGTCCCGAAGTTCTCTGTCACGTCCTTCAGCTCATCAACCGTGACGATAGGGACTTCAATAGGCTGGACTTTTACAGTTTGGGGAACCTTCGCAGTTGCATCTGAGGCATAATGCCCTCCATGGTTACCTTTACAATTTACTCCAGTCAGTTTTTGAAAAATCACATGAAGAACCAAGGAAGGGAAGAACATGATAAAAATAGTAAACAAGTTTATAAACATTAATTTGGAAATTTAAATTCCAGAGCATCAGAACAATAATATATTTATGAGTAATGATAGAATAATGAATAATTGAAACCTTTGACAAGTAAAACATAACTTAATCAACCAAAACCACAAAAAACGGGAAGACCAACTAAATATGGTATTAGACTACTGCATTACCTACTGCATTATTGACCATGTACGGGCCTCCAGCATCAGTAGCCTTCCTGTTATCATCGTCATCACAGCAGCCGAAGCAACTCATGGCACAACAGCTCCTTCTAGAACAAACAATCATTACTTAGTATAGGCAAAAGAATCTTACGAACAGGAAAACATAGGGCAAGATTTTTTTTAATTTTAACCATTCTCTTACATTATTTAACCATTATGCTTGGCAGCTCCATACTACGAAGAACATGTTGAAATAATTTCCAAGTCTTAAACGGGGTAGGCATCTAATCATGTGCAAGCATACAAACTCCATCAATGTTATAACCATCTCTACTCATCTACTAATACAGGATTACTGCGTAAGACCCAAAACCCTCTTAGAAAAAAAATCTCCTAATGACACCCAAAAGCCAAAACTGAAGCTCAACTATAATACTGGATACTGTAATGGGTTTTCTAGAACCAGCCTACTCTCTACACATGTCTATCCTCCAAAACAAGGTTTCACATAAACCATTTATATCATACCCCTTTTCTTACTATCTCATCATCTTACACCTTCCCCTGCCATCACAAAGATGACCTAAGTACAGTTCTCCTTGTTGTGTAAATCAGGACCAATACCTCACTACAAAGAAAATGCACAACCAGCCCACGACTAGTCTACACTCAATCCCAATACTTTATCCTATTAAAAGTAGTTTCACAAAATGAAACTTATTAAATTCACAAATAAATGGAACATCCTCAAATCTATAAACAACCCAGTAGCTAATTTATCCTCAAAACACAGGATAATCATTGCTTTCCAATTTTGCACTTACGAATAACCAAAAAGATCAAACCTTTTCAGGGTTAACACAAACAAGTAAGCCAATTTCCAGTCAACTCAAATAAATTCAAAATAAAACCCCCAAATCACAATTTAACCAAACCCACATCAGATTATAGTTCAAACAGTAGGGGGAAAAACCCAAATCAAAAACTAAAAAAAGAAAAGAGAAATAAAAAACAGTTTTTTATGGCAGAAATGACTAACCTTTATTCTTGTTTTGTGTGAGATTTTGTTCCCCCAAATCTTGAGAAAGTGATCTGAATATGAGAAAGAGGGAAGATTTATTTGTGAGATGGCGAGGGATAGGAATAAAATAGAACGGTGTGTAGGATAAGGGAAAAATAAAAAATGGGAGTGGAAACGGTGGTTTGGTCTGAGTCTCTGTGTACTCTTTCTCTGTAAGTCAGTTGTTTACTAAAGTGAACGAATGAATGAATGCAAGGGTTTTGTTGTTGGGGTGTGTTTGGTTTTCATTCCTTCTTCTTCTCTGTAATTTTGACTTAGACTTATTTCATTTCATGAGACCCACGTGGCATTGCTGTCAGAATCATTAATATTAACACTTCTAATAAATATATCCTCGTTTTTGTTCTGGACTTTGAAAGTTTCTACTATTCTCATTTATCTAAACATTTAAGTGGAGAGAATATCCGTTGTATCATCGGCGGATGTAATCGGTTCTCATAGTGCGCTGAAAAAAATCTTTACGATCCTTGAAATATCAGTGATACGAGTGTTGAACGATAAAAATGCTCATATCGGTCAGTGCAAATCGATATATCAAGTACTCTGATATACTGATAATATTCATAAGGGTTATTTGGGAGATTAAATTATTTAGATCTGAGTGTATCTTTGAAAACTCAATCTAATTCAGTAAAGGAATTTCCAACTAAGTAGAAATTCTATAAATTAATGTTGTCGGGACCATGAAAATTATTAACTAAGCGAGATATTAATTAACCGATAAATTAATAATTATTAATTTATATATTAATGGTTGCAAGAAAAGTTCTCCTAATTGTGGATAATTTCCCTGCTCATCCCAAAACTATTGAAGGACTGCAAAATGGTGAATTATTTTTTTTGCTACCAAAGACAACTTTAGAAATTCAACCTTGTGACGCAGGGGTTTATACGAGCTTTAAAAATGCATTATTGTTGTCGATTTTATAGAGGTCTTTTGGAAGGCTATGAATTAGGGCCGTCAAATCCAGAAAAAATAAATATGTTAGATGCAACGAATCATTCAATTTCAGCAGGGACTATCGATGTTCGTACAAGTACACTTGCAAACTGCTTTCGTCATTGTAAACTTCGATCAACAAATAACACAAGTTTAGACAATTTGGACGAACATACAGACAGTGAAATCACTCGAGACTTGCAAAATTTGATCAAGAAATTGGTCGATCGCAATGTCGAAGATGTCCAAAAATACGCGGAAGAAAATGAAGTTACGCAGTTGTTGACTGATGAAGAAATACTCGAGAGCGTTATGGGAACTAATAAAGATGTGGAAGAAGAAGATGAAAATTCTACAATATAACCCCCTTCACGAAACGAAGCTATTAAAGCGGCAATCACATTGAATAATTTTTTGTTAAGTCATGAGAAAACACCACCAAAAATTCTTTCAATGATAAGAAAAATTAGAGATGCATGAAATTCAATGCGATATTGATTTTAGCAAAAAACTGAAGACAATTAAATCATTTTTCAAAAAGTCTTTGTAAATCATTAATGTATTGAGTATATATATAATGCGTTATTAATTTATATTTCATATGGGGTCTACATAGGTAATCAAAAATGTATTATCTTATAATTTTAGCGAATTATTAATTTGGCACGTTGTCCCCGACTCGGGACCGACCAAAAATATTATTTCAGAGAGTTTATTAAATAATCGAGTATTAATTAAAAGGTTTCTACTGTATTCATTTTTTTAATGAGTTTCTTATCCTTGAAACAACAATTATTCTATACTGCTCCTTTTCTTTTTTTCTGGGAATTTATCAAATGAGAATTCATTATCGTTGACGCTTTCATCTTCAACATCGTCCAATCAAGTTAGTAGCAACAACAAGGTCATCTGAAATAGTAGTAGTAAATACGAGATACATAGTGGCATGAGATTGAATTTGTACTATAAAGCTTTTGATCTTGAGAAATAATGCGATATGGTACCAATATCTTTAGATTGAAACATTTATAATTGTAATCTTAATGATATATCACCGATAAAAGCCGATATAATCTTTTATATAGGTGTATCGGTCTCAACCTATGTCATACAAATACACGATATTAACTGCTTATTGTTTATATCGAGGAAAACCGTCAAAAAAACAAAACAAAACAACAAACAGAAACCAGGTCAAAAACTAAAGACTTAACATCGATGCCAAGATCTTTATTAGTTACAAAATTGCAGATCTGCTTAAAAGTTCGAACATGTTTCGCACACCATAATACCAAAGCAACAACTGTTAGAATAAGATTTTAAATAACCTTTTTAAACTTTAAAAGATGAGCATCCTACCTTTCCTAAAGCATATATAAATTTAGGTGCTCGATATGAAAGGGCAAGCATAGGAAAAATGTGACGAACCGGAAAATGACGCTTCCGCCGCCAGCCTCGCAGGCCGAGATTCCCCAATGCGCTACTTTCAAGTCAGTGATCGGGCCATAAAACCTTGCTTCTCACCAGGAAAATGCACGCCAATTTTTCATCGCAAGCATGATGCCTTAGATTCCACATCATTCCAACTTATCCTTGTTCGGTGCATGGCCATACAAACTAATGTTGATGCACCTTGCATGCATCGTTGATTTTCCAAGTCTTCTCCAGGCATAGTGTATGCCTTGGACTTGTGCATAAGCCATTGCAAGCCTATTTTCAAATTTCTTACTTTGTTTCAGCATTGCTGAAAGCATTCACTGATCTTGCGCGTGTTAAGGGTGCATCAGTCAGGCTCATGTCGTACTTGTATTGCATCATTCTTGTGATGCAAGTGGCTTATGCAAGCTTCCCTAACTTGCATACCGATATAGATTCCTTTCCTGGCCATGCCCAATTCACAATTAATGTATGCCTACGCCGAATGGCTTGATAGGAAGTATGAGCGTCCTGATAATAAGATGCAACTTACCTCATCAAGTATAGCAAAAATCCTATCTTGTATCGCATTGCCGAGCCAGATTATATGAGTTACCATTATGTCACAATCACCTCACAATTAGATGATATGAGCAAATAAGTGTTATTGTGTCCGCCTACGTACCCTTCTCAGTGGCTCGAAGGGATCACGCATTGTCCGTAGTTCATCCACGTCAGGACAAGCAACTAAATCCAACTCGTGTTGCAAGGAAAAAGCAAAGCAAAGCCTAGTTTGTATATACTAAAGGGTCTTTTGCAAGACATGCACAAGGCTGCACATAACTGATGTTTTATTGGGTAAGTATCCACGAACAATATTGGTTCCTTGAGTAAGCTTTAACCATTTCCATAAAAAATGCTTCTTTGAATAAGCTACACGAAGTCAGTGATGCTTCCTTGGGTAAGCATCATCAACTTTCAACTTTCATCCAAGACCTCCTACCTATATATGTTTTATTGATATTTTTATAACTAAATTTTTTGGAGAGGATGGACACTCATCAAGTACCACCTTTTTTCGCAAAAAACATTGTTCTTAAAGCTTCAATAAGAAAGGGACATAGGGACAGTAGGAAGCATCATAGCATAATGGTGCCACAACATCATTAGTGCTTCCACTAGTACTACAAGTAAGGGACAAGCATGTTGATGCCTTAGCATCACGATTCTTCCTACAGTAAGCAGCGTCATAATATTTTGTCTCTTGTTAAGGAACAAACATAATGGTGCCAAAGCATCGTTGATGCTTCCGCAAGTAACCAACACGGGTAAATGTTGCTTTCCAGAGTAAGTTTCACCTCATTCAATGACCCAAATTTGTGCGACGTCATGCTAAAAGTGAGGGTATTACATTATCACGCCCTTTAACGAATTTTGTCTCCATAATTCAAAACAAAACTATTGTGGACAAGCTTTTTCGATTTGGATTCCCTGAGCATATTTTTCATATCACAATGCTCAAAAGTCGTACAATGTCTGTTTAATTTTTCGTGAACAACGATTAGGACCTTCTGAATATACGTCCCATATCGCATATTTAGGAATCTAAAAAGAGTTAACAACATTGCTGAGAATATCCATTTGGATCTTATAAGCATGCGCTCCATGCCACATACTCATCTTCCCAAGAGGATATCTCAACACAAGATCAAAGTGCAAGTTCCTGACCGCACCATCAGGAATCCCCAAAATTCACAGTTTAAATGGTCATCGAATATGACAAACATTTCTTAGTGCAGTAGTGTGAAGACCAAAGTATAACGGCAAAGCAGTCGGATGCAAGCTACCGTCTCAGACGGTCTTATGGGTTTCCACTGAGGTGGTAGAGTGCTAGCCTTCCTGATAACATGCACCATTCCAAATGGGTAGGGATAATTAGACCCATTTTCTACCTACCCATGGAATGGTTTTATGGGTCATTAACTATCTGGTGGGTATCCATTTAAGACTTGGTAAATTCACAGTATTCGACTAGATCTAACAACTCAATGCAATAGTTTGCCTGCTCTTCCAACTGATTATTTCCTTTTAAAGAAAACTTTTGTAGTCCCATTACAAAATACCCGCTGACGATTCCATCACGCATAACCCCTAATGTTATCTCGAAACTTACTCTGGTACCAACTGTGACGGATCAGAAAATTACGCCGGCTGCGCTCAGCCGCGCAGGCCGAAGATTCCCAAAGCATCACTCTCAAGTCAGTGATCGGGCTGTAAAACTTCGTTTCTCACCAAGCAAATGCACGTCCATTTAGCGTTGCAAGCGTGCTTCGCAAGTATGATGCCTTAAAGGTAGCTTCCACACCATTCCAACTTACCCTTTTTATGCGAAAAGTGCGAGGCCATAAAGGATAATGCTAATATATCTTGCATGCATCGCTGAGTCATGTCCATGCATAGTGCATGCCTTGGACTCGCATATAGGGCATTGCAGGCTTATCTCCATCTTCCGTATTTCGCTTTGGCATGGATGAAAGTATGCACTGATCTTGCTCGTGCCCCGGGTGCATCAGTCAGGCTCATGTCGTATTGCGCCATCCTTGTGATGCAAGTGGCTTATGCAAGCTTCCCTAACTTGCATACTGATATATATTTCTTTCCAGGTTATGACTAATCCATAATTGGTGCATGCCTACGTCTAACGACTTCATAAGAAGTATGAGCATCTAAGGAATAGACTGCAACTTACATCATCAAGTATAGCAACAATCATATATTGCATTGCATTGCATTGTCGATCCATATGATATGAGTTACCATTATGTTGCAATCACCTCACAATTAGATAATATGATCGGGATCAAGCACTCATCGCTGCTGCATACGTACCCTTTTCTATGGCTCAAAGGGATCAAGCACTGGTCGTAGTGTTAGAGCACTGCTCGGTCGAACTCGCAAGCGTTGTTATCTCAAGCTTGTTTTTCAAGTTTAGTTGCTCAAAACTATATACTTGATTTCTAGTCTACTTATAGCTATGTATCGAATTATGATAGAATGTATAGTTGAGCTTTAAACTTCACGGCATTCACCAATTGAAGACGAAGATCTACTAAGGAGATTGGAGGAACTTCATCAACAAAAGGTTTGTGGAGACTAAAACTTATCTATCACTCAGAAGTCTATTCTATTTTATCTTCTAATGAGACTAAGTCGTATAGCTATATATACTTTTACATTATACACGTTTGATATTTTGAGTCGAGTTTATGTCGCTTATCTATTTCTCGAAATATGTGTTGGAAATATTTCTCGAAATATATGTTCATCATATTCTTGATGAGTTTAGTTGGAAAGAATCTATTTGTTGGAAACCAAATATAATGTTAAAAGATGATCATGTAAAAATTACCTTAAACATCTTATATGATTTGTGTGAGACAGTCATTTGACGTTAGCTTGGAAAGTTTTGTATTGATCATTCGATCACTTGAAAATTACTTGAAGCTAATGGTTTGTGTGAGACAACCATTGTCGTCTTCCAAGGATGTTTCAAAGATTGAAATGAGAGTTTATAACAATTACCCATGTCTGGATACAACATGGTATGCATACCTAGTATGCGAACTATATTGTGATGATTCGGGTCCGTAACTCTTGTTTCCGTACCTAGTATGCGAACGGTTTTACCTGAGTTGGGTCCGGAACGGTTATTCGCGAACCGGGTTTACGAACGGCTTGTCCAGGCCAAGGTTTGGAGTTGTTGTTCGCGTACCTGGTTGACGAACACAATGGTGAAGTTCTAGAATCGGTTATGTATGATTCTCATACTCATGAACTGAAACATTTATGATCTAAGGAATGCAATCTTTGCAAACCGTGTGTAGATGGGGAAAAACGATTTGCTGGTTTTTACGGAATTGAGGAGACGACCGTGCGGAGGAGACTCCTTGAACCGAGCGAAATGTTCAACCTCACACAGATGCACTGCAAGAAGGGAATGCTTTGAATTCGAGAGATCAATCTGTAGTACCCCGGCCTAAACCAAGACAATGGCCGTTCCAGAGTAAATTTGGTCACAAGAGAGGATGGGTCAATCTGTAGGAGGGAAGCTTATAAATGTGTGGAATCGATGGTAATCAAAGATTGTAGGTGTGTTGTGTATTCTGAATAAGATAAGTTCTGAATGATTGAATCTCTGTTGAGAGTAATTGCTCAGGTGATGAGTTGTTAATCTCTTGTTGTCTATTTGACGTGAGATTCCCATTGTTTTCAATCATGATTCAAAGACTTATTTATATTACTGGAATTGTAGACACCATGATCCCATGAAGTGTGACAGTTGATGGAATCAAAGAGTGGGGAAATGGAAATCGTGTTTGAAACCAGTTGCTCATCGTGCGGAGACTTGGTCGATTTTCCATCCACTACTTTGTTAACTCCTTCAAATGATTGCACGACTTGCTCACATTCCATCGTGTATATGAACACACGTGCTATAGACCGCCAGACCAAAACCCTAGTTAATATCCCCCCATGTGACAAGATTGGCGTCTCGTGGTGTAATTAGTTAGTTGTTGACTTCATGACTTCATGGGACGATGAGTCCATGTATTTGCTGAGTTGAACATGATTTTGCAAAATCTTCTGAGACTCATGAATTGAACGTGTCTGTTGAGACAGAGGTATAATTCTCACGTTGATAGTTGAGGCGAACAAGTATTGCTCATTCGATAAATTGTTGAATATTGAGGGTTGAACCAATATTCCTTGGTTTGAGCAAACATTGCTCATCTGAGCAAGTATTGCTCGTCTGATGAATTATTGGTAGCGTGACCAAAATAAAACATTAATTAGAATACTGATAGTTGAACCGAGTATAATAAAATGATGATCATGAGATTGTCGCAAAATTATTAGCGTCCGAATTTGGAATTATGATCCTTGGATTCAGAAACCCTAATTTGATCAATTGATGACCAATTTGATGGTTTATTGAAAATTCAACCATGGAATGAAGGAGGGACCGGCTACATGGGATCAAGGATCGACCATGTAGCGCCCGTATGCTCGAGTGATCAAATACCAAGATCTCTTGAAGAGTTGGTGAAATAATGATCAAATGCTGGTTCAATCATTTCTCATACAATGCTCGTCTGAGCCTTAGGTGATAAAACCTAATTAATTATGAAGAGGTGAGGGACCAACCAAGGGGTCGTGAAACCGGCCCTGGATGGTCACGGGATCGATTGACGATCACTCTATGAAAATTCCAAAATTATATGGAGGAGTTTTGGACCTAATACGTGCAATTAGGTCAAATCATGAAAATACGTGGGACCGGCTCCATACGAGCCATGAGCCAACCTTGGTCGGTCAAGGTAACATGCTCACGTCGTCAAAACGTTTGTGTCTCAGTCCTGAGAATTTTGATATTTTCTGGCGTGCGTTTGAGCAACCATTTGAGAAAATTTGACAAAATCAGGGTTTTGCTGAAACTGAGGAAACTTCATGAAATGAAGAAAAATAATTATAAAATGTAGGAATGATGAGGCGTGGGACCGCTTAGGCCAAGGCATGGTCGGCCGGCCAGTGACCACGGTCTCATGGTGCCTTTTCCTAATTTTATATTATTTTTCATGATTTTATGAAAATATCATGAAATTAAGGAGTTTCCTTGAAGTGAAGGAGTTTCCATGGGATCAAGGAAACAAATAATATTAAAATAATAAAATATGGGCGTGTGGGACCGGCTTTGAGCATGGTCGGTCGGCTGGGGCTGGTCCCGTACGTTTCCCTAATTTATGTACTTTTTGTGTACTATTTCATGATTTGAAGGAATTTTCATAATTTGAGAGAAATACCATGAAATCAAGGAATTTCATGGGATCAAGGAAACCTAAAATAATAATAATAAAATAAAGGGACGCGTGGGACCGACTAGGATATGGCCGACCGGCTGGGTCCCGGTCCCACGAGTTTCCCTAATTTTATATTATATTTTTCATGGTTTTATGAAAATACCATGAGATTAAGGAGTTTTCATGAGATTAGGGAAATATGAATAAAATAATAAGGAACCATGAGGTATGGGGACGACCGGGATCAAGGCATGGCCGATTGGCCAATAAACACGGCCCCACGACATTTTTCCCAATTTTATATTATTTCCTTGGTGCGAAGGAAACACCATGAAACTGAGGAGTTTCCTGATATTTGTTCAAATGAAAGGATTTTCATAAAATCAAGGAAAATAACAAAAATATGATAAAATATGAAACTGGCGTGGGACTGGCCACGACACGGCCGGCCGGCTAGTGGGCCCAGTCCCCCAGCGCCTTAGTCAATATTTTACTATTTATTATTTTCTTTCTTATTTTGCATAGGTTCATCGTATTTTGAAATACTCGTTCGTGCGTTCAGGTGATTGTTAGTGCATCATCGCCGAATACACTTGCACCTTTTGAGTCGGGGCTTACTCGAAGGTAACTCAGACGCCCGTATGTTGAATATTTATTACTAACCCATGGAATTCTGCTGGGAAGAACCATAGATTGAAGTAACGAAATATTTGAATATTTTCAGAAATTCAGTGGATGAATCCATGAATTTAGGAATAATTAATTGATGGATCTATACTAGTACGATCGTCTAGGAGCATTAATTATTCCAACATGAGCTAGTTGAAGTGTCATATCCTTTATATAGTCAGGGAAAACTGTTGTTTGTATCATGAAGACGTTATTGCTCTATACTAGCAGGCAAGCTGTCTAGGAGCCGTCCAATCTCGTGATTTTATATAGAAGTAATTACTGAAGTGTTCAGTATACATGAGATATGTCGTTGCCTAGCCGAGAGACTACATATCTGCATGTACTCTGAGAGACAATATTCTCAGTCAGAGATTCGATGAGAGACCTGTGTCTCGATACTCGCGTCTGATTGCTGGATCATAAGTTCGTATAATTATGGGTTTACGATTTTAGCCTTTGTCGAAAATCCACCATCTACATTAAGTCCCCTGCTTAGTGAGGGACAGTCATGTTCCTCAGTCAGCATTGAATGGTGATTTTCCAGGTACATACAAAAATAAGTAATTGAACTTAGTCATAAGATAATACGTTACCGATTTCGACCGAATGAGCAAACCATGGTTTGAGCGAAAACCTCAGTGGCATAATAGAGCGTCATCCGGTGAGCACAAGTTGGTGTAGAACCGCTGATTCGATGGTGGAACGTTGGTCGGTTTAGGATTCACGGATCTAGGCCCAAGAAAGGAATCCGTTTTAGCGCGGACGTTCATTCGCCCGTTCGTTAGTTTAAGAAACAAAGAAAATAGACCTTAGTCTAATGATAAAATTTTTGTCTATGAGCTTTCACGAAAAACAAAATTTTATATTTTTAAATATGTGAGATTTCACAAAGTGGAATAAACTCTCATTTCAAAGGTGGATGCTCGTACGAGATAATTTTTTTGAACAAACGTGCGTCTGTTAGTAATAAAATTTTATTTATGAGCTTTCATGAAAATTTTATCTTGGAGCTTTCAGAAATCTTTGAAAATATACTCTCACTTCAAAGACAGATGCTCGCGTGAGGGAGCAAATATATATATATATATTCAAACTTACGTGAGTTTCACGTTAAATATATATATTTTGTAAAACCAATGTTTTGATTTTGAACAACTGTTGAAAGTATACAATTATACATGGTGAAATAATGTCTGTATGTAAGTTTTAACAATTGTAGAATGGACGTCTGTCCAATTTTTGAAAAACCAGTGGATGTTAAAATTCACGTGAGTTGTTCACGGTTTTATGAACATCAAGTCATGATTTTGAATAATGAATTTTGCTCGTCTTTGCAGGTTTGAAGGAACGAGCAAGTTTTCGAAATTCTGACGTTATAATCACTACAGCTAGTGAAATCGTAAATAGGTAAGAGTTGGATTGTTACCATTTTGTTACGCGTTTGTTATTGGTATGTCCATGACTCCATGTCTTTCGCCTCAGATAGTGGTAACTTCTGGTTACAACCACTCTTCTGGCCCTTCCGGGGAACGCTCCGGAAATATCAAGTCAAAGATGAAGACTTCTGCAGATGTTCATGCCGAGGTGAATCAACCTTTCAGAGATGCTGGAAAGCTGATGCATTGTATATCTTTCGATCATCTTGGAGTCGTCCGTGGTAGAATCAACGCTTTCTTAGCCTTAGCGGATGCAGAAGAGAAGCAGGGACGAGATGAGTTATTACTGAAAAGGAAAGCTGAAGATGAAAGGCTTGCAGCTAATCAGCAAAACGCCGCCGGCTTCAGCAAATGAGACTAGCGGCTAAAGATGAAGTCTGATCTCGCGCGGAAGGCATGGCTTCTGATTCAGATGTAGATCAATGAAGAATTTCGTAATAATTCGTCATCAAAGAATTCAGAAGTCAGGTCTTCATTGAAAATGTTGTAGAATCTTCGTCCGATGGTGGATTTTCGTGATCCACCCATGTTTCTTCATCCTCAGAAAATTTCCAAGCTTTAGAAAAGAATATTTTCGGCTTTTGAGCACATTTAAGGGCCGAAATTGACGAAACAATAAACTTCCAGGAGACTTTCAGATTTCTTTCAGCTGGCATGTAGTCCAATGTTTTGGCCACATCTCCTTGCTCGTTTCTTCAATTGCTGTGAATTTTGGATATGTTGTAGAGGACATCCATACGAAGAGAATGGTATATGGCCCATCCCTAGATTCTTCACCAATTGCTACCAGCTCGTCGGTTTATACATGACAGTGTAAAATCATCTCAGACGAGCTTGCTGTAAAACACCCATGTTGTGTCTTTAGACCATTCACTTGTGTCTTGAATGGTTGATGAAGGATTTTGATGTCATTGATTAAATTGAGATCAGGACTCGTTGATTGATGCATGATCATGGTGCTTACAGTGCCATCTTGTTTCTGTCAGTCGTAGAAACATCACTTCCGAAACCCTGGTCGCTGGACCTCTACTGAGGTTGCTCTCAAAAGGGGGTGATGTAATGACCTTGATTGCATGTCTCGGTGGCAACATTCTTTTTATGATGAAGGATCAACACATGAGAGTCTGGTGTCACGAGTCTTGGACTGTGAAACTTGATGAAGGACTTAGCGGAATGATCTGGTAGACACTGATCGACTATGGAAGTTACGAATCCCGTCTAAGAATTGCTGCTTGCATGTTGTATGCTCTGGAAACTGTTGGAACCTCATACGACGTCGGAATTCGATGCTTGACCCCAAATTTTGAAGCTAAGATACTGAGTTATCACATGAGAAAAGAATCACTCAATTTGGAGTTGTAGAGGTCAGCCAAAGAAGCGTGCACATTTGTAATTTGTAATCCCATACAAATTTTTCAGATTTCGTAGACCTGACGGTAAAGGTCGTATTTTTCAGATCATATGTCCGATTGATGCATTCTTTTGGTATGTTATAGCAGAGACATAGACTAACATCTTTTGTTGAGGAAGCATTGTCCCATTCCTCACCCATTGGTACGTTTTTGTAAACCCATGGCCTGAAATATGTTGTATCTCTTTTGTGGAGGCGATGAGAACATCTTGTAGAAGACTTTAGTTTGTGCCCGTCTGTCGTGTAAGCTTTGGAAATACGTTCATGTTTTCAGGTCTAAACATTTTGACATTAATCCTTAGGGCTTGAAGAAGTGCGATCCATAGAGTAACGCTTCAGAGAAGGGATAGTTGATGAATCCGGATGTTGCGCCTGAGACTGATGAGATCACAATTGAATTTCCTCCTGAAATTCTTGTTGATGTTGATACCATGAATGGGGTTCTTCCACATGTCCTTTTTGATGCCGAAACTATGGTTGGAGTTGCTCCATAGACCGAAAATGATAGTCTTTGCTCTTCCATCCAGTGAGCCTTTACATGCACGAACTAGTTGGTGAGTTGAGCATTCCTAAGATGAATATGTTCTAGGATTTCAACCCAAATTCTCCTGAATATGACTTTACTGTAAAGTGGCTTCGTCAGGGAATCGATGTTGTTGTGGCAGATAACATCGGCAGTCTCCATTCTGGATGTGAGGACAAAAGTTCCTTGGTCGTGCAAGGCTTGTGATGTAGAGAGGTTCCGTAGATGAAGTTTCATGGAATCACATCAGATTGCAAATTCCAATAAGATCAAGTCCTCAGTGTATGTTTAAGGAGTTTGTGCCATCCATGAATGAATGATATTGTATCTGCTTCAGAAGTCTTATCATGGGATAATGAATAATTAGCGATTGTAATTTAGTTACACTTTGATTGCGCTGGTGTTGAATCAGTGTGTCATCTGTAGGATCAGAATCTCGCAGCAATAATGCCTCAGCGAAATTATTAACAACACAACACGATGGTATCGCAGAACAACTTCAGAAACGACATCAACCAAATCATGAGAAAAGTGTGACGGTCCTGCGTACATAAGGAAGTTTGCGAGATTGATATTTATAAGGTTGCGAGAATGTCGCAAGTCATATCCGAAAATAAATGACAGATTAGCTGTCATCCACTATGTAATTCCCTATAAATAGCCGTTCAGTTGTAAAGGAAATGGAGAGATCTTTTTAGAGAGAGGAATAAAAAACAATTAGGAGAGAGAAAATCAAGAGTGGTTGTTATTCTTAATCCCTTCATCTTTTCTTGTAAGATTGTTCAAAGATTCATCGATAAAAGTAAGATTGTTAATCCAAAAATGAGTTGAATGTTAATGAAATCTTGTGAGGGGTGTAGTGTAGGATTTCCTGCAAATACATAATGGCGCTAGAAACAGGGACGAAGATTGAAAATCACCCTAGAAAAGGTTGAAGATTAATATTCTGATTTGTGGGAAATTAGAATAACTGGTGAAGAATTTTACGGAATCTCTTACAATTCATTAGTATTGAAGAAATGGTTAGAAGGAGGAATATATCCGAACAACCAACAACCGCTAGAAGAAGAAGTAAAAGACTTGCTGGAAGGGAGAGAAGTGAAACATGAAAATCTACTAGAATAAGAAATGATGGAGAAAATCAAATTCAACAACCAGTTCAACAAATACCGATAAAAAATAGAACTATGGATTATGATAGAGTGAGCATACATACTTGGCGATCAAATTCAGCAGATGAAGAAGAAGAACGACAAACGAGAAATAATAGACAAACAGAGGGAGGACAAGAAATAGTTGAAGGAATAATTCGTGAAGATGAGGAAATTGGAGCAGTAGAGATGTTGAGACGAAGAATGCATGAAGAAAAAAGAGCTGAGGCAGAAGAACATGCAAATCTAACAAGGAAAAATCACGAGTTGAGGATGGAAAATATGAGACTACAGAATAGAAGATCAAGAAGTACTACAAGATCGTATTCAAGATCGACTAGAAGAGAGATGAGGTGAAACTCGCCCACAGTTAATGCTGGAAATAATATTCGAGAAGAAATACGAAATCCGAATGAAGAACATCGCGAAGGTAGAGAAAGGACTGATGATCGTTACGTTCCACAAAATGAAACTTTTGATGATAGGAAAAATGATAAAAATCAGGAGAATGGACAACGTCAGGGAAGAAATAATCAAGATGGCGAAGGGAATCGAGAGGAAGGAAGGAGAATTTTACATGAGAAAGAAAGTCAAAGAAATCAACAAACGATTGAAGAAGAAATTGAAAGATACTATGCTGAACAAGCACGTTTAACTTGCTAACGTGAAAGATTGAGAGCGGAAATAGAAGAACAAGAGCTTCAGGAGGCAATTTTCCTAAACAATCACGACAATCGAGAAATAAGGCGTACAGAAAACCGGAATAACGGTAATCTCAATGAAGAATATGATAGAGCACAGAGGAGGGCTGAAAGACAGCGAATGGAATTGATAAGAAATGAACAGAATCATGGAGGGGAAAATGAGAGACATCATCATATGCGAATTCAAGATAGAGATGAGGAAGACAATCACAGGAGAAGACGAGATGAAGATGATGAAGAAGAAATGCAAAATTTCGCGAGAGAAGAAAGACATGAACGCAGAAGAAGGGAGGCGAAATTAAAAAGACCAATGAATCAAAATTCAGTCGTAAATGAACAAATCTTAAAATAATTGGACGAAATGAAAGGAATGCTAAATAATAGAGGGGAAATAGGCAGAAGACAATTAGACGAAGCTATAGAAGAAGCTGCGAAAACTCCATTTACAAGAGAAGTACAACTAGGAGGAATACCCCCGAAATGCAATTTGCCTGCGTTAACCAATATCTTTGATGGAACAACTTGTGCAATTCAACACATCAAAGCCTATGTGAGATGCATGTTACAGTGGGAAAATCATGATGTCGTATTGTGCAAGTATTTTGCATTCAGTCTAACAGGAGAGGCGTTAAAATGGTTCGAAGGTCTACCAAAAAATACAATAACATCTTTCAATCATTTGCAGACCACATTCTTAGGGGCATATATAAGTAACAATTCTTCGCGACCTGGTATTGAAGATGTGTTTGGATTAAAACAAAGGATTAGCGAAAGTTTGAAACATCTAACCAAAAGGTGGAGGACTATGTGTAGTGAGATGGATGGCCGTGTGGATGAGAGATATCTTATCTTGTCATTTATCAATGCTATGTTTGCAACCAATCTATTGTATGTCCAAATTTTCAGAGTCAAGAACACAATCACAATGACCGAACTGCGAGAACTTCAGGAAGAGTATATTACTCTAGAGGAAAGGCAAAATGAGATGGAATCATGCCCAGTTGCGAATACCAGTTCACAAGCAGCGAATGCAAGCTTATTACCCAAACTAATAAACACAGTGACGAGCATTTCGCAAAGACAACAAGAAAAGGTGACGGGCAACAATCAACAAAAACTGGTGGCTATAGGAAGCCGAGATCAATAGGATTATGAGAGAAAGAAATTTCTACAATCATGGTGGAAATAACAAGATTCAAAGACTTGATCAGCCGCAAGAAACTTATGGAGGTCAGAGGCAAAACTATCATAGAGGACAGGGAAGCCACAAGATAGTGTGGGAGGAGATCAAGATGCCACCTCTAAATGCAAGCGTGGAGAAAATATGGGAAGCTATAATTTTGATGGAGAATATACCAACACCATGGAACATGGAAACTGAACCACCTCCAAGCAACAGAAGTCATGAGTTCTGTTCTTATCATCATTTCCATGGACATACTACAAATGATTGTAGAAATATAAAGAGAATTATTCTGAGAATGATAAATCAAGGAAAGATAAACCACTTTCTGTTAGGGCATCCACAATCTCAACCATTGCCGCCACCACCACTAGAGCATCACAGAGTAAACACGGTAAAAGAAAAGGAAACATTCTTCGTAGAAGTTGGTGCAAAAGCAAAGAATTTATTCTGTCACTCTACCGTACATTCATACAAGACAATTGAAGATTTTCATGACAATGTTTTGAGTAGAGTGTTCGCAAGAGACAATGATGGAAGAGAAATTATGAATATTGCGAAAATCTCGCCGCTAGAGGAATGGCAGAAACAGACTATTTCTTTTACCGTAGAAGAAGTCCCTGAAGGTGGAGAAGTACATGACAATCCATTAGTGGTAAAATTAGAAATTAATCCAAAACCTAAAGAAGATGAAGATGATGAAGCTGAAGATTCATGGGCAATTAATAGAATTCTGATCGATACTGGAAGCTCTGTGAATATCTTATTCTATCATACTTATAAAACCATGGGAGGGAGAGATGATGATCTTACACCATCAACATATAAGATATATGGTTTTAATGGTACTTCCAACAAGCCTAAAGGGGAAGTTATTATGCGAATCCCATTGAAGGGGATATCTTCTGAAATCCTGTTCTGTGTCGTTGACATAGAATCACCCTACAATGCATTGATTGGACGGCCTTGGATACATGGGATTATAGGTGTAGCTTCAAATTTCCACCAGTGCATTAAGTTCCCTCACCCCATCGGTGTAGGAATCATAAAGGGAGATTGGGTTGAAGGAAAGAAATGTTACGAAACTGAGGTTGAATCCTGCGAAGGAAGAGCAACCAAGAAGGAAAGTTGGCGACACAAAATCAGAGTGACACGAAGAAGTGAGAGGTTGATGGTGGATGCCATCGAACAAAAAGAAGAAGAAATGTTATGAGGCTGATGCTAGTTCATAGTAAGAAATTGTGAACAGTTTACTATCAATGAAGCAATAGCAGATAATAACATAGAGGCAAAGAATGACGAAAGTAATAAAAATAAGAAGTGTATGAATGATTAGTTTGTTGCGACACTCTCGCAACAAATAAAATTCTCAAAAATACATTTTATTGAATGACAAAATTGAGATTGCGAAATGCAAATACAATATGATGATATACGAGAAATTCGCAGAGATAATAAATTCTACAAAAGACAATCAGAGAACAATGACAAAAGAGAAAGGGGCAAACCTTTATGGCGTACACCCTAGTTCGTGAATAAAATTTCGTAAGAGGCAAATGTAAGACCTAAAGTACGTCATATAAGGGGGTACCTGTTGCATGGCTCAGGGAAAGGCTACACCGCCACCGGAACCTGAGTCATGGAGATTTGGGGTCAATAAAGCCCATCCGGGAGAGGCACCTTGGATTATCAGCTTAAGCATATGAATTAGGTTGGGCGACTAAGGTAATAAGGACTCTCCAAGGAGTGAAGAATCTGACCAAGGCGCCGAGGTACACGGTTGAGTCAAGAGTGCCAGGGGCGTCTGGAGCGTACCTTGCCATTCTTGACAAGTCTTGGCTTATACTGCACTCGTCCCGAAGAAAACCCCACTTAGGGTGCAGTCTCGTAACCATAAACCCTATAGGTAAAAGGGATAAGAGGATGCGAAAACAACTGGTTGTTGTTAAGACCGGGTGGGAGGAGCCAACCTTGTATGGTAGAGGTACGCCTCCTTGAAGGGGCAACCAGGGGGGAAATAAGGGCGGCACCCTCCATTAGGGAGCTGATAAGTGTCTTAAGACGCAAATGTCATGAGGCTTTTTACTCGCAAGTGTATTAAGGCTTGTCATATTTGTGCGACAATCCTGAAGAGGCAATAATACTAAAGAGAAAGATAAGACGAGATCAATGGGTTTTCGCATGAAAGTGCGAAGACGTCCTGCGATTTCGTCGCAAGACAACAATGTCATGGGACTTTATTTTCGCAAGAATATTTAGGCCTGTCATATTGTCGCAACAATCCTGAAGAGGCAATAATACAAAAAAAAAATTAAGACAAGATCAATGGGTTTTTGCATGAAAATGCAAGGACGTCCTGCGATTTTGTCGAAATGACAAGAGGTGGCATAATAAGACCTTTAACTAGGAAGGCAAAATAATACCACACAAGAATGAAATTTTGAAAATAATGAAAATTCACTTCGCATATGATTGCGAAATTATACAAAAATAACTGCAAAAAGCTGAGGCACAAAATAAGAGAAATCTGCAAAATCTCTCATTTGAATACAAATAACAGAGGCAAGTATGGGAATGAATGAAATCAAAAAATGTTATTTGTCTCCACATGATAAATTTACGCAGAAAGTTAAAAATTGATGATTATATTGAATAACTATATTGCAAGGAAGAATTGTTTTAATGAATGCAGGTCAAAATAAAAGAAACTTATATATTAAGGAATATGGGGAACCAAGAGAATTCGCAAGTATACGAAAAGAAGGAATAAATGTACAAGTGTTACAGAAGATCAAAGAAAGAAACAAAGACTACTTCTTAGTTGATTCTTCATCATCTTCATCAGATTTGCTCTCTTCTTCATCCTCATCAGAACCTTTACCTCCATCAGAATCTTCATCACCATCAGATTCTTCATCATCAGCTTCACTATCAGAGATGATCAGACTAGGGGTGTTCTTTGGGATCTCCTCTGAGAGACAAGGATAATCAGAGTGAGAAATACTATGGTCATTGCAAACCATTTGAATGGTTTGATTGCGAAAATGCAGAGCGTCATTCTTAAAGTTCGCAACAATGATCTTGAATTGATTATTCAATCTAGAATATTTATCGTTGCGAGAAGAAAGACTCTTTGCGAGTTCCCCTTTCTCAGCTTCAAGTTCTTCAATTCTGTGGCGATATCTACTCTCAGAACCTGCGAACAAAAGATAATCAATTAATAATTTAGTGAGAACTCAAAAGAGACAAAAGACTAGTAAAAAAGAACAGTTGGTGACCTTCTGTAGTTGCAGGAAATCCTACAACACACTCCTTGTATTATCATGACTATGATTTCTAGATCTAAACTTATTTGATATGAAAATAAAGATAAAGATAATGAAATAGAAAATAAGACATAAGATTTACGTGGTTCGATCAATTTTATCTACATCCACGGGGTTAGGTTTCACTATGATCATTGAATTACATATGAATTACATTGAGACTCCATTAATGATTATTTGGAGCTCTCTCTGGTTTTTGGGGAAGAATAAGAAGATAATAATACAAGTTACTTTTCTCTCTCTCATACCTTTCTCTTTATATAGGATGCTACCTAGTGGATGACAGCTCATATTTCCTTTTATTTCATATTTCCTTTTATTTCCTATTTCCTTTTATTTCCTATTCTCCGTGTGACATTATCGCACATCCTTTTATGAATCTCGCACACTTACAAATACTTGTGCGATATTTGGATCCTACATCTTGCCTTTTTTTTCTTGAACATTGCTTGAAGAGCGATCTTCAGGAAAAAATCCGTTGTTGTAGTTGTTGGAGCGAGATACGTGTTGTTGGAGTAGTATTTGATCTTTGTTGATGAAGGAACGAGCGAAAGAATACTGGATTTGAAAGTACGTACTTGCCTCTATTCTTTTGTGAAGTTCCGGAATGTTGCGAAGTAAATAAGAAGTATCATCTTTTGAAGTATGCGAAGTATGAAGTATCCTTGAAGAAGTATAAGAAGCATGAAGTATCCTTGATGAAGTATAAGAAATATTCAATTATCGAAATGTAAGAAGTATCCATCCTTGAATGAGAATAATAAGTATTGCCTCTATTCATGCGAAATTATTACTCCATTTTTGGTGATTCTTGCCGAAAAGATAAAGAACATAAAATATTTTCTTGGTAATCCATAGTTGCCTCTGTTCTTTATCTATGAGGGTAGAATCTTTGAGAAAATGTTGAATGTGCGAATTGTTTCTTCATTCTCATCTTTCCTATGTCTCATGTTTTTTGCTCATGCGATAGTATAATCTCTTCAAGTTGCTTATAATTGTGCGAAATAATTGAGCGAAATGATCATATCGTTCGGAATAATCACATTCTGCGAAATAATCACATTCTGCAAAATTCTGACATATTCTGCGAAATTCTGACACATTCTGAATAATCCTATGAAACTCTGAATAATCCTACGAAATTCTGACACATTCTGCGAAATTCTGACACATTCTGCGAAATTCTGACACATTCTGCGAAATTCTGAATAATCCTGCGAAATTCTGAATAATTCTGCGAAATTCTGTGATATTATTGCGAAGTTCTGCAATATTATTCCGTACAGTTTTGTAAAGTACTTGTGCGAATATAATGATTATGTGATGATTATGTTATGAAATGTGTATGCGATGTTTATGCTATGAAATGCTTATGCAATGCTTTTATGATGCGAGTATGATGTTTGTATGATGAGAATGCTTATCTATTGCAATGTATAGCTAATGTTTGCGTTACTTAGCTCATTTTGCATGCTAAAATTGATGTAATTGCCTCCGTTCTCCATTTCTCTGGCTTTTTCTTTAGTGTATGCATTCCTCTTCGTGTAGTTATTGTTCCTCACAAGTTCTTTCTTGTGTTTCATCTTTCCTTTTTCCTGCACTATTAGTATCTCATAACAGTATGATCATAATATCAAGTCTGCGACATTTTCCCTGCCTCAGTTTCATTTCCATGTACATATTTGCAAGCTTGTTTGCTTACATATAATCATTCTCGCAAGCTTACTTGCTTACTCATTTTCTTATGTGGTCTTATTTTGCCTTCCTAGTTAAAGGTCTTATTTTTCCACCTCTTGTCATTGCGACAAAATCGCAGGACGTCTTTGCACTTTCATGCAAAAACCCATTGATCTTGCCTTAACTTTTTCTTTTGTATTATTGTCTCTTCAGGATTGTTGCGACAATATGACAAGCCTAAATATTCTTGTGAAAATAAAGCCCCATGACATTGCCGTCTTGCGACGAAATCGCAGGACGTCTTCACACTTTCATGTAATGACCCATTGATCTCGTCTTATCTTTTTCTCTAGTATTAATGCCTCTTCAGGATTGTTGCACAAATATGACAAGCCTTAATACCCTTGCGAGTAAAAATCCTCATGACATTTGCGTCTTAAGACACTTATCAGCTCCCTAATGGACGGCGCCCCCCTTATCCCCCCCTGGTTTCCCCTTCAAGGAGGCGTACTTCTACCATACAAGGTTAGCTCCTCCCATCTGGTCTTAATAACAACCAGTTGTTTTCGCAGCCTCTTATCCCTATTACCTATAGGGCTTATGGTTACGAGACCGCACCCTAAGTGGGGTTTTCTTCGGGCCGAGTGCAGTATAAGCTAAGACTTGTCAAGAATGTCAATGACGCTTCAAACGCCCCTGGCACTCTTGACTCAACCGTGTACCTCGGCGCCTTGATCAGATTCTTCACTCCTTGGGAGAGTCCTTATTACCTTAGTCGCCCAACCTAAGTCATATGCTTAGGCTGAGAATCCAAGGTGCCTCTCCCGGATGGGCTTTATTGACCCCAAATCTCCATGACTCAGGTTCCAGGGGCGGTGTAACCTTTTCCCTGAGTCATGCTACAGGTACCCCCCTTCTATGACGTACTTTAGGTCTTACATTTGCCTCTTGCGAAATTTTATTCGCGAACTAGGGTGTACGCCATAAAGATTCGCCCCATTCTAATCTTAGATTTTTATGGATCTTAGATTGTCTCTTGCGAAATTTTCGCGTTTCTTTGTTCTTTTATTCTTTCATTCTCATAATATCATATCATTTGAAGCAAAGTAAATATTCAAGAGAAGATATAATACATTATAATTCTGAAATCTTTGTAATTCTGCGACTGTTCCGCATTTTGTAAATCAAATCAAAAGTCTTTTTATTCTCTGTAAAAGAAATATTCTAGAGAAACATATAAATTAAATTTTCTCAGTTTTCTGTAATTTTGAAATCTCGCAATCTTTGTAATTTGAAGTCTTTGTAATCTTGAAATCTTAGTAATCTTTATAATCTTTGAAATCTTTGTAATCGTGCGATTGAATTGCTTTTTTGTAAATAAAATCAAAAATCTTTTTATTCGTTCTTAGTATAAAGTAAAATGTTCAAGGAAGTGGTACTTATCTTTCATGTGAGTCGCTGTTGTTATCAAAGAAGTGAATAAATTCCTTGAAATGTATGAATTTCGCGCAACAAAAAGAAGTGTGAGAAGTGAGACTTGAACCCTTGATCTGCTTCTTGGATTTTCTTGCACCATACCAACTGTGCTAAGCCTCTTTTGTGAAATAATCAAAGTTCTTGCGGATTAATCAAATTCCAACTGTGTAAGAGGCAATTCTGTATAAATTTCGCGCTGCTTGCATTCATGCCTCCTGACCAACTGTTCTAACCCTCTCTTGCGAAATAATCAAAGACTGTGCGAAGTAATCAAATATCAACTCCGCGAAATGAATATTTGCGAAGCAAAAATTATTTGGTCGCAGGGAGAATCAAACCCATGTCCTCTAGTTTGCATACTCCTTCTCTGACCATCTGCGCTACTTGTTGCTTGCGAAAGAAACACAGATGCTGTACTTTATTCCATTTCTTCGCCTTTAGGATTTCAAAAATGTGCGAAAAATTAAGCTTGATGAGGGATTCGAACTCGAGTCTTACAACTCGCTCTAGCGAAGCTTGACCAACTGTGCTACCTCTTGTTTGCGAACTAATGAAACAATATTGCGAAATTATTCATTTTTTCGCTATATGTAAAAAGAAGAAAACTATGCTCGCAGGGAAGTTCGAACTTGCGACCACGAACGTACATATTGTTCTCTTGACCAACTGTTCAAGAATCTCTTTGTGAAATAAACGCACAATGTTTTTCTCTTATTCTTTTATTCTCCCATGCAAATGAGAAGAAAATGAAAAATATGTGTCTCTGCGAAATTCGAACCCGTGACCTATCGCTTACTCTCTCCAGCTCAAACCATCTGTGCGAATTTCTGTTTGTGATAGAAATTGCAGCATCTGCCTCTTATGTTTTCTTCGTCCTTCCTTAACTTCTTTCACATTTTCCTTCTTCTCCTGAACATGAAAATCTTCCACTGAAACTTCCATTTTCTCCTTAAATTTCACCACAACAACTAATTTTTTTTCTCACTCTTTTCATGTCTTTGAATTGTTGATGATGTTTACTCCCTGAAAGTGTGATTTCTTCCATAAAATTTCCATTTTTGAACCTAAATTTTGTAGATCTTGAAAAATATGAACAGTAGCTAATCTTCATGAAATTTTCTTGAATCAACAAGTTACAGGAAGGATAAATCCTTTACTCGTTCCCTGTTTCTAACGCCAAAATGTAGTTGCAGGAAATCCTACAACACACCCCTTGTATTATCATGACTATGATTTCTAGATCTAAACTTATTTGATATGAAAATAAAGATAAAGATAATGAAAATAGAAAATAAGACACAAGATTTACGTGGTTCGATCAATTTGATCTACATCCACGGGGTTAGGTTTCACTATGATCATTGAATTACATATGAATTACATTGAGACTCCATTAATGAGTATTTGGAGCTCTCTCTCTCTCTGGGTTTTGGGGAAGAATAAGAAGATAATAATACAAGTTACTTTTCTCTCTCCTACCTTTCTCTTTATATAGGATGCTACCTAGTGGATGACAGCTCATATTTCCTTTTATTTACTATTCTCCGTGCGACATTATCGCACAACTTGTGCGATATTCGGATCCTACACCTTCTCTGTCAGAAATCATATCTCTAATCAAGGTTGTATGCTCAGCTTGGAGACTAATATTTACGCCTAAATCTTTTCTGGCATCATCTAAGATTTTCGCAGCCCAAGCGAACTCATCATCATTATTTATGTAGTTGCAGGAAATCCTACAATACACCCCTCGTATGATTTTATCGTTGATCAGCCTATTTTTAGATTGACACTCTTAGTTTTATTGATTAATTTCTGAATATTCTTACAAGAAAAATAAAGAAATCAAGAATGATCTCTGCTCTTAACTTTCTCTCCCCTATTTACTTATCTCCCATTCAAAAAAGATCTCTCTCCTTTACAACTCGAATGACTATTTATAAGGAAATACATAGTGGATGACAGCTAATCTGTCCTTTATTTTCGGATATGGTTTGCGACATTCTCGCAACCTTACAAATGTTAACTTCGCAAGCTCTCTTTTCGCAAGACTATCACATCTTTCTCATGATTTGACGTGTTTTCTGAAATTGTTCTGCGACGCTATTGTGCAATACCATTGATAATTTCGCTGAGACATAATTGTTGCGAGATTCTGATCCTACATCTTGCCTCTTCTCATATCTTCTCTGCAAAGTAGAGAATGATGTGAGAAATGCCGCAACTGCTTATCTTTTCATATTCCACATTTATCACACGTACTCTCTCTTCCCATTTTTTCTTGACACGTCTTCTGTAACCGCTACTTTTCAACCGCTCACGTCTCTTCGTCTTAATGGTGTTTATTTCTTCGAGAAGTAAATTTTCTTTATATACTCTTCTCCCCCCTCTTTCCATTTTTTTTTACTTTCTCTTCTATTTTTATTCTCTCATCTCTGCAACTTGTCATTCTTCTGCAAATTCTGCTGCTGTAATTTTTTCTTCCTTCAATCTTTTACTTTCCATACATTCCATACTCTTATTCAAACATGGCTCCAAGTGGTCATAGATATGAGAAGAATCTACAAGATGTCCAAAAAGATCTTGCTAATAAAGGTCTTACACTCTCCCCATTCCTGTGTGAATGCCAAATCAATTCTTTCTGTCAAGCTTTTCTCAATCAAAATTGTGATGATCAATCAATCATAATTTCGCTAGGTCAATTCTCGCAGGTCTCCCTATTCCTCTTTATAACCCAGACATTCCTTTATTTTATGAAATTCTCGCTCATCCGGGATTTTCGCGAGCCATTTTCCAACTAAGTGGGGACTGCATCCGTCTGATGCTAGAGTTCGCTAATCGTGGTGCTGGTAGAGGATCTCTTTACTCCAGAACTTAGGGATCCAAAATTCGCAACCTAGAATAGTTGCTGAGAAGTATACAGTGGCGAATTTCTTTGAAAACTACGAACTTATCTCCATGAAGAAAGAGAATACTCGCTGGGGTATTCGATTAAGAAGAAAGATAACATTGATGAAGCCAAAATTCTTATGCAAGATATTGACTGGCATTCTGGTAAAAAACAACTCCTCGCCAATCCAAAGATGACAAATGGTGTGTTTCCTTTAATGCTAAAGGGTCCTACATTGCTGGATCAAACGTTCTTCCTGCGAATCTCGCTGCATATCAACCTTGGGTTTTCTCCTGGCCCGAAAGGAGAAAGGAGTATTTCTCCCCTTTAACTCATTTTATATTCTTTATTGATTTTTACTATTCTGTTCGCTAACTCTTGCGATATTCCGCAGATCCAAAAACTAAAGATAGTTATAACAGGACTGGGAAATCTAGTACTCTGTTAGCTCTTCGCTCATACACAGATGAGGTAAGAAATTTTCTCTTATGACTTTAAATAGTACTGTTATTCCATGCTTCCATTTCTTATTTCTGTATCGTGTGAAGATTATTGCTGAAGTAGAAGAATCTGCTGATGCTGCGAAGATTGGTGATAAAGGTAAAGGTGCTCTTCGCAGGAAAAATCAACTGGTCCTCCTCCAAAGAAAAGAAAAGTTCGTTCTTCTTCTCCTTCAAATGTTCTTCCTAACGAAATTCTGAAAGTGACAAGGTGATGAGGATAACGATGATCTGCTGAACTGAAGATTCTCCACCTGAATCTTCTATGGCTAAGCTTTCTGGCCTCTTTTCTGATTCTCTACAAGGAATGGGAGATAGCCAATTCGCAAATACCTGCAAAGCTCTCGCTACCCTTTGTGATGTCCCTTTACTAGATGGTGATAGCTCTCTTCGCGGAGTTTCTAGATCAGTGACCCGACTTCTTGCATTCTCTCAATAGTTGGTATACTTTTATCTTTTACTTCTTCATTGTTATAACTCAAAATCTCTTTCTATATTAATATTTTTTATTTCTTTTCGCAGGCTGGAAAAGCTTCTTTTGCGGTTGCCTCAGATCTAGAGAGAAGACGCGAAAATCTTGAAAAGAATCTTCAATTTCGCAAAAGAATGAAGAATTGGAAGTTGAAGTTAAAGTCTTCGCGAGAATAGACAATTAGAAATTGATTCTTCCTCGTATAAGAACAAAATTTCTAGTCTTCAACAAGCTAATAATCAGCTTTACGGTATATTACTTTTCTTTTCTCTTTATTCATTCATCTGTTGTTTTATCTTATTTAAATGATCCTTTTTGCAGACATTTATGGTCTTTCTGATGAAGCTACCCTTCGCTCATTTCCTAATGCCTTGGATAATGATACCCTTCTTGAACGTCTTAACAATTCCTTAAATAGCTTTTCTAATGATAGAATTTCATCTCTTTCTCTAAATGAACTTAGATCAAATTTCGCCTCTTAGAAATTGATCATAGATCCAGTTTAGGCTTAGCCAACAGATTTAAGCGTCTCCTTATTGATTCCAAAGAGAAAACCAATGAGTTAAGAACCAAATTAGCGGTCTCATAGATGATAAGGATCGTATCTCTGATCAAGGTGCCAAGGCTTTGGCGAAATTCCAAGAGGCTCTCTTGAAGTTCAACTTGAGCGAGATGAAGCTAACCGCAAGAATATTGAACTGCGAAAGGGAAAATCAAATTCGTTCTCGTCTTCTCATAAGTAGTGAGGATGAATTTGTCTGGGCTGCGAAAATTTTAGATGATAGAAAAGATTTAGGCGTAAATGTTAGTCTCCAAGTTGAACATACACCTTGATTAGAGACATGATTTCTGACAGAGAAGGTTGCTAATTGCTCTTCTTTACTAATCTTTTGCTTCTTATGATTTTCATCAAGTTAATAATTGGTTGTTTTTGTTCGCAGATTCTGAAAATAATATCGTGAAAAGATTGAAGAACTTGAAGCTGAAAAGGAGGAACTCGCAAAGAATCTTTCTTCTCGCAACGACAAGTATTCTAGATTGAAGAATCAAATCAAATCACCATTGAATTTTAAGAATGACGCTATGCATTTTCGCAATCAAACCATCCATGGTTTGTGATGATCATAATATCCCACATTCTGATTATCCTTGTCTTTTAGAAGAAATCCCACAGAATACTCCCAGTTTGATTATCTCTGATAGTGAAGCTGACGATGAAGAATCTGATAGTGATGGAAGTTCTGATGGTGATGAGATTCTGACGCAGATGAAGAAGGAAAAGTCTGATGAAGATAATGAAGGATTAACCAAGAAATAGTCTTTATTTCTTCTTTGATTCTTTGTATACTTGTATATTTTTTTTCTTTCTGTATATTTGTGTTTCTTTCATTTTGATGCGTAAATTAAAACAATTCTTCTTTGCAATACAGTTAATCAATATAATCATTAATTCTTGAATTTTTGAGTAAATCTCTATATGGAGACAAATAACATTTTCTAATTTCATACATTCCCATACTTGCCTCTGTTATTTGAATCCAAATGAGAGATTTCATAAATTTTCTTATTGTATAATTTCGCAATTTTGCGAAGTGAATTTTGTTTCTTTTCAAAATCTCATTCCTGTGTGGTCTTATTTTGCCTTCCTAATTAAAGGTCTTATTATGCCACCTCTTGTCATTGCGACAAAATCGCAGGACGTCCTTGCACTTTCATGCAAAACCCATTGATCTTGCCTTAACTTTTTCTTTGTATTATGGCCTCTTCAGGAATGTTGCGACAATATGACAGGCCTAAATATTCTTGCGAAAATAAAGCCCCATGACATTGCCGTCTTGCGACGAAATCGCAGGACGTCTTCGCACTTTCATGCGAAAACCCATTGATCTCGTCTTATCTTTTTCTTTTGTATTATTGCCTCTTCAGGATTGCACAAATATGACAAGCCTTAATATCCTTGCGAATAAAAGCCTCATGACATTTGCGTCTTAAGACACTTATCAGCTCCCTAATGGAGGGTGCCGCCCTTATCTCCCCCTGGTTGCCCCTTCAAGGAGGCGTACTTCTACCATACAAGGTTAGCTCCTCCCATCCAGTCTTAACAACAACCAGTTGTTTTCGCAGCCTCTTATCCCTTTTACCTATAGGGCTTATGGTTACGAGACTGCACCCTAAGTGGGGTTTTCTTCAGGCCGAGTGCAGTATAAGCCAAGACTTGTCAAGAATGGCAAGGACGCTTCAAACGCCCGCACTCTTGACTCAACCGTGTACCTCGGCGCCTTGATCAGATCTGCACTCCTTGGGAGAGTCCTTATTACCTTAGTCGCCCAACCTAAGTCATATGCTTAAGTTGAGAATCCAAGGTGCCTCTCCCGGATGGGCTTATTGACCCCAAATCTCCATGACTCAGGTTCCGGTGGCGGTGTAGCCTTTCCCTGAGTCATGCAACAGGTACCCCCTATATGACGTACTTTAGGTCTTACATTTGCCTCTTGCGAAATTTATTCGCGAACTAGGGTGTACGCCATAAAGGTTCGCCTCTTTCTCTTTTGTCATTCTTTCTGATTATTTTTGTAAAATTCATTATCTCTGCGAGAGTCTCGCAATTCATAATATTGTATCTGAATTTCGCAATCTCAATTTTGTTGTTCAATCAAATGTATTTTTGAGAATTTTACTTATTGCGAGATTATCGCAACAACTTAATCATTCATACATTTCTTGTTTTATTACTTTTGCCCTCCTCTGCTTCTTTATGATTTTCTGCTACTGCTTCCTTGGTATGGTATGTTCATCCTTTTTACCTGAGCTAGCATTAATTTGTAACATCTCTTCTCCTTTTTTTCGATTGTATCCACCATCAACTTCTCACTTCTTTGTACATCCTTGATTTTGTGTCGCCAGTTTTCCTTCTTGTTTGCTCTTCCTTCGCAAGATTCTATCTCAGTTTCGTAACATTTCTTTCCTTCAACCCAATCTCCCTTTATGATTCCTACACCATTGGGGTGAGGGAATTTGATGCATTGATGGAAAGTTGAAGCTACACCTAGAATCCCATGTAGCCAAGGTCGACCAATTAATGCATTGTAGGGTGATTCTACATCAACGACACAGAATGAGATTTCAGAAGATATTCCCTTCAATGGAATTTGCATAGTAACCTCCCCTTTAGGCTTGTTAGCAGTACCATTAAAACCATATATCTTATATGTTGATGGTATAAGATCATCATCTCTTCCACCCATGGTTTTATAAGTATGATAAAATAAGATGTTCACAGAGCTTCCAGTATCGACTAGGATTCTATTGATTGCCCATGAATCTTCAGCTTCATCATCCTCATCTTCTTTGGTTTTGGATTAATTTCTAATTTTATTACCAATGGATTGTCCATCTCTTCTCCTTCGGGAATTTCTTCTGCGGTAAAAAAAAATGATCTGTTTCTGCCATTCCTCTAGTGCGAAATTTTCGCAATATTCATAATTTCTCTTCCATTATTATCTCTTGCGAACACTCTACTTAAAACATTATCATGAAAATCTTCAATTGTCTTATATGAATGTACGATAGAGTGACAGAATAGATTTTTTGCTTTTGCACCAACTTCTATGAAGAATGTTTCTTTCTTTTTCATCGTATTCACTTTGTGATGTTCTGGTGGTGGTGGTAATGGTTGAGTTGTGGATGCCCTACCAGAAAGTCGTTTATTTCCTTGATCTATCATTCTCAAAATAATTCTCTTTACATTTCTGCAATCGTTTGTGGTATGTCCATGAAAATGATGATAAGAACAAAATTCATGACTTCTGTGATTTGGGGTGGTTCCGTTCCCATGTTCCATGGTGTTGGTATATTCTCCATCAAGATTATAGCTTCCCATATCTTCTCCACACTTGCATTTAGAGGTGGCATCTTGATTTCTTCCCATACTACCTTTGACCTCCTTGTCCTCTATTAAAGTTTGGTCTTTGACCTCCATAAGTTTCTTGCGGTTGATCGAGTCTTTGAATCTTGTTATTTCCTCCACGACTGTAGAAATTTCTTTCTCTTTCATACTCTTCTTGATCTCGCTCCCATAGCTACCAACTTCTGCTGATTGTTACTGTCACCTTTTCTTGTTGTACTTGCGAAGTATTCGCCACTGTTTATTAGCTTGGGTAATAAGCTTGCATTCGCTGTTTGTGAGCTGGTGTTCGCAACTGGATATGATTCCATTTCATTTTGTCTTTCCTCAAAGCAATGTATTCTTCTTGAAGTTCTCGCAATTCAGTCATTGTAATCGTATTCTTGACTCTGAAAATTTGGACATACAACAGGTTTGTTGCAAACATAGCATTGATAAATGATAATATGAGATATCTCTCATCTACACGGCCAGCCATTTCGCTACACATAGTTCTCCATCTTTTAGTCAAGTGTTTCAAACTTTCGCCAATCCTTTGTTTTAATCCAAACACATCTTCTATACCAGGTCGTGAGGAATTATTACTTATATATGCTCCCAAGAATGTGGTCTGCAAATGATTGAAGGAGGTTATTGTATTCTTTGGTAAACCTTCAAACCATTTTAACGCTCTCCTGTTAAGCTGGATGCGAAATATTTGCACAATACCGCATCATGATTTTCCCATTGTAACATGCACCTCACATAAGCTTTAATGTGTTGAATTGCACAAGTTGTTCCATCGAAAATGCTGGTTAATGCGGGCAAATTGCATTTCGGTGGTATTCCTCCTAATTGTACTTCCCTTGTAAATGGAGTTTTCGCAGCTTCTTCTATTGCTTCATCCAATTGTCTTCTACCTACTTCTCCTCTGTTATTTAGCATTCCTCTCATTTCTTCTAATTCTTTCAAGATTTGTTTATTTACTCCTGAATCTTGACCCATTGGTCTCTTTAATTTTGCTTCTCTTCTTCTGCGTTCACGTCTATCTTCTCTTGCGAAATTTTGTATCTCTTCTTCATTATCCTCATCTCGTCTTCTTCTGCGATTCTCTTCCTCATCCCTATCTTGAATTCGCAAATGATGATGTCGTTCATTTTCCCCTCCATAATTTTGTTCATTTCTTATCAACTCAATTCGCTGTCTTTCAGCCATTCTCTTCACTCTATCATACTCCTCATTGAGATTATCATTATTCCGGTTTTGTATACGCCTTCTTTCTCGTTGTCATGATTGTTCTGGCGAATTGTCTCCTGAAGCTCTTGTTCTTCCATTTCCGCTCTCAATTTCACGTTCGCAGATTAAACGTGCTTGTTCAGCATTATGTCTTTCAATTTCTTCTTCAATTGTCTGTTGATTTCTTTGATTTTCTCTCACATGTAAAATTCTTCTTCCTCCTCTTGATTTCCTTCGCCATCTTGGTTATTTGTCTCTGAATTTTCCCGTTCTCTTGATTTCCTCCAATTTGCCATCATCAAAAGTTTCATTTTGTGGAATGTAACGATCATCATTCTTTCTCTATTTTCGCGATATTCTTCATTAGGATTTGACATTTCTTCTTGAATATTGTTTCCAACATTGATTGTGGTGAATTTTGCCTCATTTCTCTTCTAGTCGATCTGGAATATGATTTTGTAATACTTCTCGATCTTCTATTCTGCAATCTGATATTCTCCATCCTTAATTCGTGATTTTGTCTTGTTAAATTGCACGTTCTTCGCCTCAGCTCTTCTTTCTTCATGTATTCTTCGTCTCAATGTTTCTAACGCTCCAATTTCTCATCTCCATGAATTATTCCTTCATCTGCTTCTTGATTTCTCTCTTCCTGTCTGTAATTTCTATTTTGTTGCTCTTCTTCTATTTCTTCTGCTGAATTTGATCTCCAAGTGTGTAAGCTCACTCTGTCATAATCTGTATTCCTCTCTTGAACTAGTGTTTGTTGAATTGGTGATTGAATTATATTTTCTCTATTATTTTTCCTTCTAGTAGATTCTCCCACTTCACTTCTTTCTCTTCCAGCAATTCTTTTGCTTCTTCTAATAGTAGTTAGTTGTTCGGATGTATTTCTTCTTCTAGCCATTTCTTCAATGCTAACAGTGTTTCAAGAAATTATGAAAAATTCTTAATCACTACTTTAAATTTTCACAAATCTCAATGTTAATCTTCGATTTTTTCTAGAATAGTCTCCAATCTTCAATCTTCCCTGTTTCTAGCGCCATTATGTAGTTGCAGGAAATCCTACAATACACCCCTCGTATGATTTTATCGTTGATCAGCCTATTTTTAAATTGACACTCTTAGTTTTATTGATTAATTTCTGAATATTCTTACAAGAAAAATAAAGAAATCAAGAATGATCTCTGCTCTTAACTTTCTCTCCCCTATTTACTTATCACTCACTCAAAAAAAAATCTCTTCTTCCTTTACAATTCGAATGACTATTTATAAGGGAAATACATAATGGATGACAGCTAATCTATCCTTTATTTTCGGATATGGTTTGCGACATTCTCGCAGCCTTACAAATGTTGACTTCACAAGCTTTCTTATTTTCGCAAGACTATCACATCTTTCCCATGATATTTGCTGACGTTGTTTTCTGAAACTGTTCTGCGACACTATTGTGCAATTCCATTGATAATTTCGCTGAGACACAATTGTTGCGAGAATATGATCCTACAATTTATGAGAAAAGGAGAACGAACTTGGTTTTCTCTCTCTCGCTAAGCACAACATTTTGATGATTGGCTTCATCTCGTTCAAGTTGAACCTCAAGAAGGGTCTCTTGGAATTTCGCCAAAGCCTTAACACCTTGATCAGAGATACGATCTTTATCATCTATAAGTTTGCTAATCCTGGTTCTTAATTTATTGATCTTCTCTTTAGAATTGAGATAAAAATGTTTAAATTTGTTGGCTAAACCTAAACTAGATCTATGATCAATCTCTAAGAGGCGAAATTTGGATTTAAGTTCATTCAAAGACAGAGATGAAATTTTATCATTAGAGAAACTATTCAAAGATTTATTAAGATGTTCAAGAAAAGTGTCATTATCTAGGGCATCGAGAAATGAACGAAGAAGAGTGGCTTCATCAGAAAGACCATAAATGTCTGCAAAAAGGATTAATCAAACAAGATAAGGCAATATGATGAATGAATGAAAGGAAAGGAGAAAAATTGCATACCATAGAGATGATCATTAGCTTTTTGAAGAGTAGAAATTTTGTTCCTTTGCGAAGAAGTGTCAGTTTCCAGTTCTTCATTCTTCGTACGAAATTGAAGATTCTTTTTTTTCAAGAATCTCGTGTCTCCTCTCCAAATCTGAGGCAACAGCGAAAGAAGCTTTTCCAGCCTGCGAGAAAATGTAAAAAGTATTAAAATAGAAAGAGATTTTGAGTTACAATAATGAAGAAGTAAAAAAACGAAAGCATACCAGACTGTTAAGAGAATGCAGGAAGTTGGGAGTCACCAATCTAGAAACTCCGCGAAGAGAGCTATCACCATCCAATAAAGAAACATCGCAAATAGTGGCGAGAGATTTGCAGGTATTAGCGAGTTGACTATCTCCCATTCCTTGCCAAGAATCATAAAAGATGCCAGAGAGCTTAGCCATAGAAGATTCAGATGGAGAATTTTCATTTGCAGCAGGGTCATCATTATCCTCATCATCCTCATCACTCTCGGAATTTTCATGAGGAGAGGAAGAACGTACTTTTCTGTTCTTTAAAGGAGGAGCAGTTGGTTTTTCCTTGCGAAGAGCACCTTTGCCTTTATCACCAGTCTTCGCAACATTGGCAGGCTCTTCTATTTCAGCGATAACCTTCACACACAGATAGAAATAAGAAATAGAGGCAACAATATATTTTTTAAAATCATAAGAGAATATTTCTTACCTCATCTGTGTATGAGAGAAGAGCTAACAAGGTATTAGCCTTCCCAGTCCTACGGTAGATATCTTTCAGTTTCTGGATCTGTAGAATGTCGCAAGAATCAGCGAACAAAAGAATAAAGATAAATAAATAAATGTAAAGTGGGCGAAACTGGAAAAAACATACCTCTTTCTTCTTCTCGGGCCAAGAGAATCCCTAAGGTTGATAAGTAGCGAGATTCTCAGGAAGAACATTTGACCCAGCAATGTAAGGTCCTTTCAGCATTAAGGGAAAAACACACCATTTATCATCTTTGGATTGGCGAGGGGTTGTGTTCTTACCAGAGTGCCAATCAGTGTCTTGCGTGAGTATTTTATCTTCCTCAATATTATCTATACCCCAGCGAGTATTCTCTTTCTTCATGGATATTAATTCATAATTTTCGAAGAAATTCGCTACTGTATACTTCTCAGCGACTATCTCTAGATCTACGAATTAAGGATCCCTAAGATCTTTGGAATAAAGAGATCCTTTACCAGCACCACAGTTAGCGAACTCCAGCATCAGACGGATGCAATCCCCACTCAATTGGAAGATAGCTCGCGAAAATCCCGAGTGAGCGAGAATTTCATAGAACAGAGGAATATCTGGGTCATAAAGAGGAATGGGGAGACCTGCGAGAATTTGACCCAGCGAAACTATGATTGATTGATCATCACAATGTTGATCAAAGAAAAGTTTGATAGAAATAATTGATTTGGCACTTTCACCAGGAATGGTAGAAAGTGTGAAACCTTTCTCGGCAAGATCTTTTTGAAGTTCCTTTAAGGTTTTCTCATGTTTTTGACCACTTGGAGGCCTATCTGAATATAAAGTATGGGAATGGATGAAGAATTAAGAAGATTGAAGAAGGAAGATAAAAGAAAAATTACAGCAGAGGAATTTACGGAGAAAATGATGAAGTTGCAGAGAAGATGAAAAAGAGAGTAAAAAAGAAGAAAAGGGAGAGTAAGAAGAGTATATATAGAGGATATTTTCGAGAAGATAAACACAGTTAATGCGAAAAGACGTGAGTGGTTGAAAAGCAGCGGTTACAGAAGACGTGTCAAGAAACAGATGGGAGAAAGGATACATGTGATAAATGCAGAATATGAAGTGATTGATAGCTGCGGCATTTCTCACATCGTTCTCTACTTCGCAGAGAAGATATGAGAATAGGCAAGATGTAGGATCAGAATCTCGCAACAATAATGCCTCAGCGAAATTATTAACAAGACAACACGACAGTGTCGCAGAATAACTTCAGAAACGACATAATAAACGACATCAGCCAAATCATGAGAAAAGTGTGTCGGTCCTGCGAAAATGAGGAAGTTTGCGAGATTGATATTTATAAGGTTTCGAGAATGTCGCAAGTCATATCCGAAAATAAAGGACAGATTAGTTGTCATCCACTATGTAATTCCCTATAAATAGTCGTTCAGTTGGAAAGGAAAGGGAGAGATCTTTTTAGAGAGAGGAATAAAAAACAATTAGGAGAGAGAGAATCTAGAGTGGTTGTTATTCTTAATCCCTTCATCTTTTCTTGTAATATTGTTCAAAGATTCATCAATAAAAGTAAGATCGTTAATCCAAAAATGAGTTGAATTTTAATGAAATCTTGTGAGGGGTGTAGTGTAGGATTTCCTGCAACTACATCATCGTCGAGATATTTGCGCTGAAGTTAGATGCGCCGTTATAGGAGGTGCACTCTTTGATTGAGAGTAAAATTTGAAGGCTTTTTAGATGCTTGAGCGTTGAAGCGTCCCTTTAAGCGTACGATGTCGTAGGCTTGATCGTCTCGGCCTCGGGTATCCTCTGTTGATTCAGCATATTCCTTTTGTTGCGGTAGTGGGATTCAACACTTGTGCGGACATCAGAGCTTTCTGATTTTGTGGTACACAAGGACACTTGTACAAGGCTATGGAGAAATGCCCAAATTGCTCTTTTCCGTACTTGAACACCATCTCAGTATGTATGCCTCAGTGAGATGCTTGATTCGAAGAAATGTCAGATTCAACCACTGGGTAAAATATTGCTGAAGTGAGATTACCCACTTATAGCGTCTTACAATAGCAGAGATGCTAGCAGAATTGAGTCCCCATGCTAGAATAGCATGCGAGGAAATAAATGACATAGACATGGAGGAATGAGACTTGCCTGAGTGCAGGACATTTGGATGAATGTCTATGCATCTTTTGCAGGTTCTTGTTTCAACCTCGTCAAAGTTCGAAATACCTCCAAGTGCTCTGATGATGGAACGTCCGCCAAATATTCTGGATCAGAACTTTCTTCTTAGGAGATATGTGAAACCAAAGGTGCTTTGTAAGTACCCATCTTTTCAACGTGGATCCACGCTCGTCTGAAAGACATATATCCTGAATTTTCCTGATTATGTAAAACTTGGCTTCCGTCAAGGTCGAACTTATGTTCACTTTGAGAGTGATGTATCCATAAGTACTTCTGAGCGTTCCTTCAAGGTCTCTGATTGAGATGGGAGCATGAGTATCTCCTTGTCGAGTGATGCCTGTGGATCCGATGGTTTTCAGTGAAATGTTGTTGATGGCGGTGCCAGCATCGATCAACGTTCTTCCAAATTCGTTTCTTCTGAGATTGACCGTGGTAAGTAGTCCCCAGTCGTACATCTCTTGGTCTGTGGCTGGAGGCTCAAGAAGTATTTCCGGAATGTACTTCTTGACACAATGTAGTTCAGTGATGTGAACATGTCTCTCCTTTGTGCCTTCGATAGATAGAGCATTCCACGTTCGACCAAGGATTGAACTGCCTCTTTGATAGTTTGTTCAGAGATTGTAAAGATTCTGATTGGGAGAGGATTCTTGTGTGATCCTTCAGTCCCCATTTGAAGCAACCTTCTCTTTGAAAATGTGCTTCAAAATATTGCAGTTGCTTGTTGGATGATTGATGAATCTATGAAGGTGACAGTACCTGGGATTCTCCATTTGTATATGGGGAAAAACGATTTGCTGGTTTTCACGGGATTGAGGAGACGACCGTACGGAGGAGACTCCTTGAACTGAGCGAAATGTTCAACCTCATACAGATGCATTGCAAGAAGGGAGTGCTTTGAATTCGAGAGATCACTCTGTAGTACTCCGACCTAAACCAAGACAATGGCTGTTCCAGAGTAAATTAGGTCACAAGAGAGGATGGGTTGATCTGCAGGAGGGAAGATGAGAAATGTGAGGAATCAATGGTAATCAAAGATTGTGGGTGTATTGTGAATTCTGAATAAGATAAGTTATGAATGATTGAATCTTTGTTGAGAGTAATTACTCAGATGTTGAGTTAATCTCGTGTTGTCTGTGAGACGTGAGATCGTTGTAAAGGTATTAGTGTTCGAGTCGAGAATTATGATCCTTGGACTCAGAAACCCTAATTTGATCAATTGATGACCAATTGATGGTTTATTTGAGAATTAACCATGGAATGAAGGAGAACCGGCTACATGAGACCGTGGGTCGATTATGTAGCGTCCATATGCTCGCGTGAGAAAAATATCAATATCTCTTGAAGAGTTGGTGATTTGTTGATGAAAGAATGATTAAATGCTGGTTTAATCATTTATTCGAAAAATGCTCGTCCGAGCCTTGGTGATAAAACCTAATTAATCATGGAGAGGTGAGAGACCGACCAAGGGGTCATGAAATCGGCCCTGGATGGTCGTGGGATCGAATGATGATCACTTCATGAAATTCCAAAATTATTTGGAAGAGTTTTGGACCTAATATGTGCAATTGCGCAAATTAGGTCAAATCGTGAAAATACGTGGGACCTGCTTCTTGCAAGCCAAAGAGCCAACCTTGGTCGGTCAAGGTAACATGCTCACATCTCCAGGGTGTCGGTGTCTCAGTCCTGAGAATTTTGATATTTTCTGGCGTGCGTTTGAGCAACCATTTGAGAAAATATGACAAAATCAGGGTTTTGCTGAAACTGAGGAAACTTCATGAGATGAAGGAAAATAATTATAAAATGAAGGAATAATGAGGCGTGGGACCGCTGAAGCCAAGGCATGGCCGGCCGGCTAGTGACCACGGTCCCATGGTGCCTTTTCCTAATTTTATAATATTTTTCATGATTTTATGAAAATATCATGAAATCAAGGAATTTTGTTGAAATTGAGGAGTTTCCTTAAAGTAAAGGAGTTTCCATGGGATCAAGGAAGCAAATAATATTAAAATAATAAAAATAAGGGTGTGTGGGACTGGCTAGGGCCCGGTCCCACGAGTTTCCCTAATTTTTATGTATTTTTTGTGTATTTTTCCATGATTTGAAGGAATTTTCCTAATTTGAGAGAAATACCATGAAATCAAGGAGTTTCATGGGATGAAGGAAACTTTAAAATAATAATAATAAAATAAAGGGGCGTGTGGGACCGGCTAGGGCATGGTCGGCCAGCTGGGCCCGGTCCCACGAGTTTCCCTAATTTTATATTATATTTTCATGGTTTTGTGAAAATAACTTGAGATTAAGGAGTTTTCATGATATTAGGGAAATAATAATAAAATAATGAGGAACCATGAGGTGTGGGGCGGGCCGGGATCAAGGCATGGCCGGTTAGCCAATAATCACGGCCCCACAATGATTTTCCCAATTTTACATTATTTCCTTGGTGCGAAGGAAACACCATGAAACTGAGGAGTTTCCTCAAAACGAAGGATATTAGTTCAAATGAAAGGATTTTCATAAGATCAAGGAAAATAACAAAAAATATGATAAAATATAAAACTGGCGTGGGATTGGCCACGGCACGGCCGGCCGGTCGATGAGCCCAATCCCTTGGCGCCTTGGTCAATATTTTAATTATTTATTATTTTCTTTCCTTTTTTGCATAGATTCATCGTTTCGTCGTATTTTGAAATACTCGTTCGTGCGGTGATTGTTAGTGTATCATCGTTGAGTACACTTGCACCTTTTGAGCCGGGGCTTACTCAGAGGTAGCTCAGATGCCCGTGCATTGAATATTTATTACTAACCCATGAAATTCTGCTGGGAAGAACCATAGATTGAAGTAACGAAATACTGCGAAAATATTTGAATATTTTCGGAAATTCAGTGGATGAATCCAAGAATTTAGGAATAATTAACATATGGCTCTATACTAGCAGAACAAGCTGTCTAGGAGCATTAATTATTCTGACATGAGCTTGCTGGAGCTTCATATCCATTATATAGTCAGGGAAACTCGTTGTTTGTATCCTGAAGACGTTATCGTTCTATACTAGCAGAGCAAGCTGTCTAGGAGCCATCAATCTCGTGATTCTATATAGGAATAATTACTGAAGTGTTCAGTATTCATGAGATATGCCGTTGTCCAGCCGAGAGATTACATATTTACATGTACTCTGAGAGAAAGTATTCTCAGTCAGAGGATTCGATGAGAGACCCGTGTCTCAATACTCACATCTGATTGTTGGATCAGGAGTTCGTATAATTATGGGTTTACGATTTTAGCCTTTGTCGAAAATCCACCATCTACATTAAGTCCCCTGCTTAGTGAGGAAAGCCGTGCTCCTCAGTCAGCATTCAATGTTGATTTTTCGGTCATAAACAATATAAGTAATTGAACTTAGTCGTAAGTTAAAACGTTACCGGATTTTGATAGTGCGAGCATACCATGACTTGAATGAAGATCTCAGTGGCATGATAGAGCATCGTTTGATGAGCATAAAGTGGCGGCACCGCTGATTTGGTGATGGAACCTTGGTCGTTTAGGATTCGCGGGCCGGGCCCAAGAAAGGAATCCGTTTTAGCACGAACGCTCGTTCGTTCGTTCGTTAGTTTAAGAAACAACAAAATAGATCCGAGTCTAATGATAAAAATTTTGTCTATGAGCTTTCACGAAAAACAAAATTTTATTTTTTAAATATGTGAGATTTCACAAATTGGAATAAACTCTCGTTTCAAAGGTGGATGCTCGTACGAGAGAAAAGTTTTTTTTTTTGTTTTTTTTTTGTTTTTTTTTAAATAGACGTGCGTCTGTTAGTAATAAAATTTTGTTTATGAGATTTCATGAAATTTTTTTATCTCGAGCTTTCAGAAATCTTTGAGAATATACTCTCGCTTCAGAGACAGATGCTCGTGCGAGGGAGCAAAAATATATAGATATATTTTCCAAATTTACGTGAGTTTCACGTTAAATATTTATATAGTTTGTAAAATCATGTTTTGATTTTGAACAACTGTTGAATGTAGACCATTATACATGGTAAAATAATGTCTATATGTGAGTTTTCACAATCGTAGAATGGACGTCCGTCCAGATTTTGAGAAACCAGTGAATGTTCACATTGTAAAATTTATGTGGGTTGTTCACGGTTTTATGAAAATCATGTCAGAATTTTGCTCGTCTTAGCAGGTTTGAAGGAACGAGAAAGATTTGAAGTATTAACACATGTACTGTTAGTGGAATCGTAAACAGGTAAGAGTTGAAAGTTACCATTTTTGCAGACGCTGATGTGAGCATCTTTATTCCATGATTCGTTGTTTTGTTGAATCCTGCGCTTTGAATGATGCGCTCAATGTTATGCATCTGTCACAACCACTTTGCAAGAATGACTGACTCCCATGATGACACTTTCAAAGACAATGTTTCCAGGGATGACATCTCTGCGGGTGCAACTTCAAGAAATGGTACTTCTGAGACCTCTGAGTGATGGTGAGAGATCCTTCATACTGAGTTATACTCCTGGTTATTTCATAAACTATACCACAAGATGATCGTGCAGTGAGGTTTCAGATCAATGTAGACTCCTAGGAAATGGAAGAAATCCTTCGGGGCGGATCACCCAGAAGTAAGGACTATAGGATGTTAGCAAATGACGTGCAGTCCCCAGCCGTTTCTTTGGTGAGTTGTTAGCTGATGGGTTTCTAAAAGACCTACAAACTAATACCTGCAAGTATACAGGGTCAATTGTAGCTAGAATGGGAAGAAAGGGAAAGTCCACAGGGACAAGGGGGAGCAAATGTTGTTTTCTAGCTTCTCTAGCTGCTTCCTAAGCTAACATGGAGCTGAATGGACTGATGTATGAGAGCTGAATGGGGGCAGTAAACAGTGAGTGAAACAAGTAAAGATTGTGGTGTTAAGACACCACTGTGAGCATGAGGGGAAAACAAACAGTGAGCAATGAAGGTAAAATAAATGAAAGAAAACAGAAAACAAGCAAAACAGTTGAAGATGGAAGTGTATGAAGATGGATGAGAATTCTCCTTCACCTAGCTAGTTCACCTTGGTTACATCCCTGTCATGTGGATAGTTAACTACCTAAAGTCCTTGGATAACCCCTAGCATTGCCTATCTGATTAAAGCATAGGCAATCACAGGTCATTTAGGGTCTAGGTCTCTAACTAATATGGCTTTGTGAATCCCTTAGATTATCACTAACTCCTAGCATTAATGGTCTGTTTAAAGCACCACTAATCACAAGCCAGTGAGCCTTTGGAATGTTACTAACCTAAATGTTTTGAGCTCAACAGGGTCTAACCCAAATGGCTAACCAACAAAGTTCAGTTGTCTTCTCACCCTAGTGGTGAATTAGAACATAACAAACATGGTGATTTACATGAACATTAACATACACAAGAACATGAACATAACATCAGAACAGAGTTTAACAGTGAAGAAAAAGTACTGACAGTATAATTGAAATCGAAATTGAAATTGAAATTAAACATGAAATTGAAATTAAAATTAACCCAATTAGGGGATATCTCGGCTAACCCAAGAACAGTTTAAACATTCTACATCAGTTTCTATTTATAGCTTACATCAAATCCCTAATTTCTAAACCCTAAAATTTGGGGATTTTCAATTTCTCTCACCCATTTGCGAATTCAGCTCGACCCATGCTTTATCTTCTCTTCCTCCTGCTCCTGCTATGTTTCTAGCTTGATTTGTGTCATTAACTGCACACTCTAGGGTTTAGAGAGCAAGAGTGTGAGATTGATGGAACAACTCGGCTAGGAGGATAGGGGGCTAGGTGGTAATGATGGTTTGGGGTATGGTGAGATAGGATGGTTGTGGCAGGGGAAGTGGTTGCGCCAGAGGAGACAGTGGAGGTGGTGGCGATGGCAGGGTATGGGGGTGGAGCAGTTGCAGAGAAATGAGGAGATGGGGGAGAAGTCGATGGAAATGGGATTAGGGTTCGTTTGGTTGAGGGTATAGGTTTCTGATGCTAGGGTGTGAGGCGGAGACATCAAGAGTTGATGTACGACGACGAGAATCCGTTGGCTGATCCCATATAGATTGACTCGAACGGATAAGATGAAGAGGTATGTAGCGACCGTTGGATGATTCGATACAACGAAACCGACGGCTACAAATGGAGCTAGGTACTATGGTGTTTGACAGGAGCTTTGGATTTTGATGCACAATGATGAGGTGGCCGTTGGATGATGAGATGGATCCAATCTGACGGCTCTCATGGAAATGGGTATGGATAATGGAAATGGATTTGGGTAAGGGTTTTGGGTCTTGGGTATGCCAAGCCCATATCTTCTTTAAGAACAATTCTTCCTCTTCAAGCCCACTTCTAGTTGATCCGGCTCTTGCAAACATCATTCTTCGCTTCCTCCTAGCGGGAGTCTTTGCCGTTCCTTTGCTCTTTTCGCTCCGTGAGATAACTAGGCTTTATTTAGTACCTAAAGATGCAAAATTAATTAAGAAAAGTATTTATTCTTGAAAACAACGAAAACACAGAATATGGGATAAAATGGAGCGTTAGTGCACAAAGGATGAGTTAAATGCCAAGAAAAATATATAGAAATATGCACTTTTTAGCACTCATCAAATACCCCCAAACCTGAATTTTACTTGTCCTCAAGTAAAACAAAACTAAGGAAATCCTACCTATACCACTGTCGCTGGTCTCTCGAATGCATTTAGCGTATGCACTAAGCCTTTTAAACCACTAAGTGTCCCTAGTGGATGGCAGGCCTTGAAAGGGTGTATAAATTAAGCGCAATAAAAACGGGGGCCTACAGTAATACCGCAAGTGCACGGTCGTCGGTTGTAGCTCGTGCAAGTACGGGTCGATCCACAGAGATCGGGTGTGTTTGGAGGTGTTTTAGCTAATTGGGTTCCTAAATTGCTATTGGGCTATGAAGCCTTTTGGCTTAAATTGGGCTTTGAGTGCTAATGGGTTTGTTCACAATAAATGAACTGAGCTTGGGCTCAGTTGGTCTTTGAAGTGTAATTGGGCTTTGGCCTTTGATTGAGCTTTGGGCTCAATTTCACCCTAACAGTGAAATGGTCTTTCACAGTAATTGGGCTTTGGGCTTCTGGAATGAAATGTATTGGGCTTGGCTATTGAACTAGGCCTTTGGGTTAAACAACTGGGCTTTGGTTAAGCCTGAATTGGATTGGGCTCAGCTTGATGGGCCTTTGCTTGGCTGCAGGAAGCAGCAGCAACAACAGCAGCAGCAGCACAAGTGCTGCACAGCAGCAGCAGCAGCTTGACAGAGGAAGAGAGCAATGCAGCAGTAGTGCTGCAGCAGACAACAGCAACAGCAGCAGCAGAAGGGCAGCTGCAGCAACTGCAAGGGAAGGAAAGGCAATGCAGAACAAGTGCTGCACAGCAGCTGCAGGGCAGTGGAATAAGAGAAGCAAAGCAACAGAAAATTCAGTGGCAGTGAGCCAAAGGCAATGAAGTTAAGAGGCAAAGAAACAAAGAAAATTCAAGAACAATTTAATCAAAACATGGAAAAGAAATTGTGGATGGGAAGTGCAAGGAGATGGATGAGAATTCCCTTTACCTAGCCAGTTCACCTAGGTTAAGTTTTTGTCAAATGTCTAGTTAACCAACCTTACAGCCTTAGCTAACCCCTAGTATTGGCTGTCTGTTTAAGGCACAACCAATCACAGACTAACTAGGCAGTGGCTTACTAACTAATGTGCTGATTAATTCCTTAGAGCCACCACTGACCCCTAGCATTAGTGGTCTTCTTACAGCACCACTAATCACAAATCAGTTGGGCTTTTAGGAGTCTAACTAGCCTAAGCTATTTTAAGCTCAGCAAAAACCATCCTAATAGCTAACCATCATGGTTCAGTTGTTTTCTCACCCTAGTGGGGAATTAGAACATGTTGCAGTTAAGAGTCCTCATGGTTGTCAAGCATTAAGACTCAGAATAAGAACATGTGAGTTCAACAGGGGACTTACAGGATCATGTGTAGAAACAAAACACACAAACTAGTTAACACAAACATAACATGGATAATACAATCACACACAGAACACAAACAGGAGACAACATAACATAACAATTAACATTAACAGGACATGAACTGAAATTGAGCTTGTAAATTAAAAATTAACAGAACTTGAAAGTTCTGGATGCAGGCTAATCCAGGCATGTCTTTAACACAACCCAACAATACATATTTATACCCACAGACCCAAATTCCCAAAACTACAAAATTAGGGTTCTTCCCCAAAAATCAGTTGAATTAGGGTTACCTAATTTTTTTGAAATTGATCCTTGAAATCGTCGACCCATGCCTTGTAATTGCTCCCTGACCTCTTCTCATGCGCCAATTGCAACTCTAGGTTACCTAATTCATCAGTTTTTCACGCCTAGGGTTTCAGACAAAGAAGCGTGAAAAAGTGAGAAAATAGGGAACTAGAGGGCTAGGGGGGAGATGGGTTTTGGTTGTTGGTTGATAGGGTGATGATGGTGGCGGAACTAGGGTGGCTGTGGCAGTGGAGGCGAAGGTGGTGGCGACAGTTGCAGGGAGGGGTGGTTTTGCAGCAGGGTAAGGTGGAGAGAAAGAGGTCGACTAGGTTCTGGCTAGGGGTTGTTTGGTTTGTGGGATATACACTTAGGTGTTTGAGTGTTGAGCGGGATCATCGAAGTTTGATGTATCGCGCTATGGTCTGTGGGATGTGACGATGGTAGGTGGATCCAACGGTGAGATGGGAGGCTGTGGGTAGCGACCGTCGGATGGAGGAATGCAACGAAAAGGACGGCCCAAGATGGAGATGGGCGTTGCGATGTAAAGCGGGAGCTTCGGAGTTTGATGTGCGATGATGGAGCGACCGTAGGATGCTGAAATGCTTCGATCTGACGGCTGAAATCCGAGACGGGCTTGGATAGTGGAAATGGGTTTGAGAAAGGGCTTTGGGCCTTGGGTATGCCAATCCCATATCTTCTTTAAGGACAATTCTTCTTCTTCAAGCCCATTCCTAGCCTCTTGGTCTTATGCACAACGTTCTTCGCGGCTTCCTTGCGTAACTCCTCCCGGCTTTTCACTACTTTTCTGCTCTATTCCGCTCCGCAATTCATCCATACTTTATTTATTACCTAAAAATATAAAATTAAGTAAGAAAAATATTTATTCTTGAAAACAATGAAAATACAGAATATGGGATAAAATGTAGAATTACTGCACAAAAGATGAGTTAAATGCCAACAAAAATATATAGAAATATGCACTTTTTAGCACTCATCAGTGGACGAGTGAAGTCTCGTGAAGGTTTGCTTAGAACGTACCTACAAAGTTCTAGGTCAAAATATAAGCTCAGATTCCATCAAATGTGACATGTGCAAGTCAGTTTAATCTCACAGCAAAATGGAGATGTCAATCTAGCTATCAAAGGCACAATCCTAGCACTGATAACAAATAAAGACATGTGATAAGAGTGTAAAGTGTATCTACACATGTGTAAAGAAAGATCGGATGTTATGACTACTAATCACCAAGAGATAGTTTCTCAGGCTAAGAACCAAGGTCGAAATCTAGCTAGCTGTCCGGACTTTACGAGAATTGTGAATGAGTAGGAGGTATTTCACAATTACTCGCGTTGTACATCAATGGCATACACCCTCCTTGCTTATTACAATGAAACAACAAAATGACTCTTTACATGACTCTTATTTACATTGACTACTCTCTTTTATTTTTGGAACAAGAGAGGATGGAATTGAAAAATACTTGATTTTTTTTTTCTGATATTTTTCTGAATATATACATCTTTTTTTTTTTTTTTTGTTTTTTTTTTTTTTTTTTTTTTTTTTTTGAAAATAAAATTTACAACATAATAACTCTTTGATATGTAAAAAAAAAGAAACAAAAAATTACATGACACTTTGCAAGAGGTAGCCCTTTTTGATGCACCCAGTTAAATTGATGGTTGTTTTTCTTAATGTAACCTCCACCTTCTATCCCAACCAACCAAAGAACAAGCTAGTCAAGTTTCGTTCAGTATTCTAAAGTGATTGGCAACTGACTTCCGATAGAACACCTCAAGGATGAGGCTATACATGTATTGGTAGATCGTGCGCGTGCAAGTTTCTTATCACTATGTGAATTGTGCTAGAATCAGGGTGCCTAAATATCTAGACTAAGAATCCTTATGTTTACATACATGCACAAGAGTCAACATTTCAAGGTAAATGAGCTCCATTTTTATGATTTTTTTTATTTTTTTTTTTTTTTTTTTTTCAAAAAGAAGGAGTTCTGTTTTTAATTATGGCATATTATCAAAGTATCTACTTTACCCCCAAACCTAAACTAAACATTGTCCTCAATGTTTCAAAATGATAAATTATAACAACATATGAAGAGGATCATGCTGAGTAGAGAAAAAGGAAAGAGAATACCCGATTTCGGCGAAAGCAAGATTAGAACTCCGTTATTCAAGGCAAAATCCAACATATGTCAGCCGAGATCATATTGGATTAGCAAAAATATACAAAAGGAAAAAAGGTTTTTTTTTATATCTACTGGATTATGTACAAAAAATTCACCATACACAATCTAAAGAGTTGAGGATCAACCCAAAAGACGAAGTGTAGAGGTTTCAACAGCTTCACACAATATAAAAGAAAGCACAAGTGAAACTGTGAAACAAAATGAGCTACCCCCAAACCTGGATTTTTCAACGGACAAAATTTTGGAAACAAAATCTCGCAGTTTTGGGGGTTCATCATGCACAAGGTCTAGCTCGAAATGAACTGTGCTAGGGACGGGCAAACATGCTAATTCCAACTGTGGCTCCTCAAAGATATTATACTTAGATGCAAAATAGTCCAAAAGGACTTGGGAAGCACACAGTTCCAAACCTAGGTTGGGATTTCAGAAAAGTTGGTTTGACAATATCGGTACAAACCAAATCTAGGTTGGGTGGAAGGCCATCAGATTGTGACTTATGTAGGACGATAGGCACATCATTATTAATCAATCAATCTCCTAAGTCTTCTACACGTGTCACAACATGCTCACAATCATCAAACAAATTGGCAAGATCACAATCAGAATCAACATCATCAACAGATTTATTCTCATGCATCGGCAAATCAGGAGAAATATCACAATGTGACCTAGGTAGAGAATCAGACACATCAAATATATTTTCATGCATATTAACATTAGTGTCTACAGAAGATTCAACTATTCCTATGTCATGCTCATCTTCACAGAATAATTGTACGAATCCCATGTCAATATCAAAATCATATGAATTACAATGAGTATTAGAAAGAACAACATTCATGAAGGTCGAGGGCGAGAAGCCATATGTTTTTGAACCAACAGGTTCCACAATATTTTCATGTTCTTCTAACATATCATCATAATCATCATCATGGTAGCATGCATATTGGTCCTCATTAACAGTGGTGGTGTCATTAGTCGATTCATGTTCCTCTAAATTAGGTTCATATTCAACATCATTTACAAGAATGGGACTAGACACTTCATTAGGGACAACATACATTTCCTCATGAATTTCCTCCTTTTGTAGGTGAAGCAAAATCTGATCTAAACATGCCTGAATTCGTGATGTAGATCTATCAAAGTTTTGCTCACTGAGTCTGAAAGCTTCTGTGGTGGAGTCTAAATTCATGGGAGTACAAAATTCTTCATGTTCAAATTGTGGTGAATGGTACATGTGTGCATGGTCATTAGGGTTTACAAAATATTGATCGCAACCCTCAAAGGATTGATTATGGTCCCAATGACTACCATTCTCACAATTTATGGGCATTTCATACCTTGGATTTTCTCTAGATTGCCTAAAATTATGCAAAATATGACAATTCTCAACAGGGTGGTCTAAACTACCACATGCAGGACATGCATAGATTTCAGGTTGCCTAAGAAAATTAGATGTGACAGATTCCTCATGTGATTTCATTTATAAAGCTGCGATTCGAGCTTCTAATTGATCGATCAGTGATGATTGTGTGAGTGAGGCACTAGCAAAATGTTCATTTTCACGTTGTGATGAATGATGCATGTTTGAATAGTTATTAGGGTTCATGGATTGAGGCTCGGGACTTTGAAAATGTCCATAATAATTCCTATAACTATTGACATCATGGTCTATGAGAGGTTCATAACGTGGAGTATGTCCGTACGCAAGTTGTCTAAGGGATTTGTTGTATTCCCCAACTGTAGACCAAGATCTAGACATGATTTGACTGAAAAGCTAAGTAACTATGTTACAAAGCCCAAAATTTGGTTTTTAATGGGTTTGGATTTTTGGGAAAAATTTGGTTTTTTTAATTGGGAGCAAAAATTTTGGTTTTAGTATTGGGAGCAAGCCCACATTGGTGGGAGAAATTGCTTTTCCAAGGGAAGGTGAACAAGCCCACAATGTGTATGCAAACTGAAGCCCAATGTAGCTTTTGAGATAGCCCAATTGTTGCTTGTTTGGTCTGCGGCCCAGTTGGGCTTTTAAAAGTTCAGTTTTTCTAATTTAAAACTACAGGCCAAAATCAATCTAACACCACAAGCCCACAAGCAATTAAACAAACAAGCCCACAAGAAATTAATTACAAACCCAACAGAAAAATGGAAAAAATTATTACAAGCCCACAAATTAAAAATGGAAGCCCACAGGTTGGGTTCTCTTAATGGGTTTAGGCTTACTTGCTTAAGCACAGCCCAACTGCTCAGTTTGGTTGCAAAAGCCCAGTTGGGCTTTGGATCATCCTAAGATTTTGTCTTTGTTGAGGCCCAGTTGGGCTTGGCTCAACTTGTTAAGCTTGGCAGCAACTTCAGCAGGCCCAGTTGGGCTTGTGATTTTCTCCTCAGCAGCACAGTCCTGTTGGGCTTGGTCTTCAACAGGCTCACCAGCTCAGGGCTTTGCAGCAGGAGCAGATCAACAACAACGGGTGCAGAAGGCAGCAGCATGCAGCAACAGGGAGAGTAACAGCCTCAGTTCCACCAGTTCACCAGCAACATCAGAGGCAGTGCAAATGGGCTAAGCAGTTCACAGCAGTGCACTAATGCAACATGCAAGAAGATGCTCTGATGTTGTGCAAGAACAGCAAGCCAACAACTAGATGAAGATGTAAACAGCAAGAATGCCCTGTAAACAGCAAATGATGCAAGTGCAGCTGCAAGTTAAGAGCAGCAGCAAGCAAATGAGCAAGGAAAGAAAAACAACATATGCGCCGCAACCGAGTCCCCGGCAGCGGCGCCAAAAACTTGATGGGTTTCTAAAAGACCTACAAACTAATACCTGCAAGTATACAGGGTCAATTGTAGCTAGAATGGGAAGAAAGGGAAAGTCCACAGGGACAAGGGGGAGCAAATGTTGTTTTCTAGCTTCTCTAGCTGCTTCCTAAGCTAACATGGAGCTGAATGGACTGATGTATGAGAGCTGAATGGGGGCAGTAAACAGTGAGTGAAACAAGTAAAGATTGTGGTGTTAAGACACCACTGTGAGCATGAGGGGAAAACAAACAGTGAGCAATGAAGGTAAAATAAATGAAAGAAAACAGAAAACAAGCAAAACAGTTGAAGATGGAAGTGTATGAAGATGGATGAGAATTCTCCTTCACCTAGCTAGTTCACCTTGGTTACATCCCTGTCATGTGGATAGTTAACTACCTAAAGTCCTTGGATAACCCCTAGCATTGCCTATCTGATTAAAGCATAGGCAATCACAGGTCATTTAGGGTCTAGGTCTCTAACTAATATGGCTTTGTGAATCCCTTAGATTATCACTAACTCCTAGCATTAATGGTCTGTTTAAAGCACCACTAATCACAAGCCAGTGAGCCTTTGGAATGTTACTAACCTAAATGTTTTGAGCTCAACAGGGTCTAACCCAAATGGCTAACCAACAAAGTTCAGTTGTCTTCTCACCCTAGTGGTGAATTAGAACATAACAAACATGGTGATTTACATGAACATTAACATACACAAGAACATGAACATAACATCAGAACAGAGTTTAACAGTGAAGAAAAAGTACTGACAGTATAATTGAAATCGAAATTGAAATTGAAATTAAACATGAAATTGAAATTAAAATTAACCCAATTAGGGGATATCTCGGCTAACCCAAGAACAGTTTAAACATTCTACATCAGTTTCTATTTATAGCTTACATCAAATCCCTAATTTCTAAACCCTAAAATTTGGGGATTTTCAATTTCTCTCACCCATTTGCGAATTCAGCTCGACCCATGCTTTATCTTCTCTTCCTCCTGCTCCTGCTATGTTTCTAGCTTGATTTGTGTCATTAACTGCACACTCTAGGGTTTAGAGAGCAAGAGTGTGAGATTGATGGAACAACTCGGCTAGGAGGATAGGGGGCTAGGTGGTAATGATGGTTTGGGGTATGGTGAGATAGGATGGTTGTGGCAGGGGAAGTGGTTGCGCCAGAGGAGACAGTGGAGGTGGTGGCGATGGCAGGGTATGGGGGTGGAGCAGTTGCAGAGAAATGAGGAGATGGGGGAGAAGTCGATGGAAATGGGATTAGGGTTCGTTTGGTTGAGGGTATAGGTTTCTGATGCTAGGGTGTGAGGCGGAGACATCAAGAGTTGATGTACGGCGACGAGAATCCGTTGGATGATACCATATAGATTGACTCGAACGGCTAAGATGAAGAGGTATGTAGCGACCGTTGGATGATTCGATACAACGAAACCGACGGCTACAAATGGAGCTAGGTACTATGGTGTTTGACAGGAGCTTTGGATTTTGATGCACAATGATGAGGTGGCCGTTGGATGATGAGGTGGATCCAATCTGACGGCTCTCATGGAAATGGGTATGGATAATGGAAATGGATTTGGGTAAGGGTTTTGGGTCTTGGGTATGCCAAGCCCATATCTTCTTTAAGAACAATTCTTCGTCTTCAATCCCACTTCTAGTTGATCCGGCTCTTGCAAACATCATTCTTCGCTTCCTCCTAGCGGGAGTCTTTGCCGTTCCTTTGCTCTTTTCGCTCCGTGAGATAACCAGGCTTTATTTAGTACCTAAAGATGCAAAATTAATTAAGAAAAGTATTTATTCTTGAAAACAACGAAAACACAGAATATGGGATAAAATGGAGCGTTAGTGCACAAAGGATGAGTTAAATGCCAAGAAAAATATATAGAAATATGCACTTTTTAGCACTCATCATTAGCGCTCCTTGTGTCATGACTTTTTCCTGCCCGTGCAATTAGGATCACGAGACCAAGGTTTTTTTATTTCTTTTCAGACCTTTTCTCCATCGATTGACGGTCTTCAACTTGTTCCCAGGCGAACAATTCAGGAATCCAGTATGATGAAGAAGTCGATGTAAATATCTCTTTCGTGCACGTGATCGCGGCTTCTCCTTGAATGAAATAATAATATTTTTTGTTGATGAATCCAGGAAGAAACCATTGTATATAAGAAGCATGTTGATGAAGCGCACTCTTCTTTGGGACATGGGAATATGGAGAATTCTCGAAATCCCGAACCGAATGGAGATATTGGTGTTGTCAACGGAGATTCTGGCATTGTCGAGGCTTCAAATGATTTAGAGACTCCCTTATTACGTATATCTCCTGTAATTTCTTCAAAGAAGTATGATATCGCTGATTCATGAATGAATGAATGAAAATCCATGTGAATTTATGGATAACTTTGCCGAAATACGTCAATAGAAAATTTCAGACTTCAGATTTTACTAGAAACGCTGTAGAACCCTCGTCCGAAGTCATATTTTCTTGGTTTGCATATGTATCTTCAAGCCCATGAAATTTACAAGCTTTAGCATAGAATCTCTTTGAATTTTGAGCATGTTTAGGGCCTAAATAAGGCGAAATAGTGAACTTCCAGGAGACCTTCGGAACTTTTTCAGATTGCATGTTGTCCGATGTTTTGGCCACATATGTTAGCTCGTTCATCCGATTGATATGAAATTTTTGATATGTTATAGTCAACATCCATACAAAGAGAATGGTATATGACCCAACCTTAAATTCCTTATCAATTGCTCCCAGTTCTCCGTTGAATACAGGGAAGTGAAAAATATCTTCAGCTGAGCTTGTTTGAAAACGTGTTTCACTTACATTCTGAATTTTATGGTTGTGTTGGGTTTCCACGCTTGAATCATTCTAATACCATGTAATCTTCACATTAGGTGCCAAATACTGAAGTTGGGAATAATGGATCCAACAATGATGACTTGAGCAACCATGGAGCCGTTGATAATGAGACCTCCATCCCTGTACCTCAAGGTCATTGAAATCTTGTTGTTGATGCCGTGGAGGTGACTGAAACTCCAATTTTACGTGAGATGGTGGAACCCGAATCGAGAATGGAAGAAGCTGCTTCAACCGAAGTTGTTCCTATGATTGCTGATGCTGCTCCAGCGACTGAGAACCGGATAATAGTGCATGAGTATCCCAACGCAGGGACTGCTTTTACTCCTCCATTTGGTGAGATACTCCCATATCGCAGGTTTTTTGGTGGATTTAGCGGTCCTATTAAATATGCTGCTATGTATAAGAAACCGTGGAAGACGTATGGGCACATCGTCGTTACCAAGGATCCGGAGCATAGTTATTTCTTGACGAGGCAAGTAGAAGCCATCTTGCGTGTTATAAATGATATCCGCATCACAGCTGGAAATACTGTCACCCGGGATGTACTCTTTGATTGGGTGTACAACTTGAAGAAAGCTGAAGAACTTGGCTTCAATCTGAAATGGCTTCGTCAAAAGATTGATGCTATCAGGAAAGCGGTGGAAGGTGACACTCCTTTCACCACCAGTGATGCCGTTTCGAATAAGATGGATGAAGTTGCTGAGCTGACCAAGAAGCTGGAGGCGTAGAAAGCTGCTTTGCAAGTCTTGGAGGATGCAGAAAAACAGAAATCTTATTTTGCTGACTTTCTTTAGTTTTCTTTCCATCATATCTTGAACCTTGGACTTCTGAGAGATGCGAGGTTTTATTCTGGTCTTGATTTCTTGGTTGATTTTGGATTGTGAAATCGATCGTCTTGACCAGTGGACCGTCAATCCCCAGTATTTTGTAGAATCTCTCTCTTTCGTTTTCCCTTCTTCTGGCAGGACCTAAATAGAGGATCCGGGTAGAAAAATTGATGTAAAGACCCAGGTAGTCGAAATTGGAGGTACCTTGATGAAGGACTTAGCAAAACGACCTGACCACACCGATCGACTGTGGAAGTCATGAATCCCGTCTAAGAATTGTTGCTTGCATGTTGTATGCTAAGGAAGCTGTAGGAACCTCATACGACGTCGGAATATGATGCTTGACCCCAACTTTTGAAGCTAAGAGACTGAGTTGTGACATGAGAAAACAATCACTCAATTCGGAGTTGTAGAAGTCAGCCAACGAAGCGTGCACATTTGTGATTTGTAATCCCGTACAGATTTTTCATATTTCATAAACCTGACTGTAAAGGACATATCTTTCAGATCGTATGTCTGATCAATGCGCCCTTTTGGTATGTCGTAGAAGAGACATAGACGAACATCTTTAGTTGAGAAAGCACTGTCCCATTCCTCACTCATTGGTACGTTTTTGCAAACCTATGGCCTGAAGTGTGTTGTATCTCATTTGTAGAGGTGATGAGAATATCTTGTAGAAGACTTTGGATTATGCCCACCAGTCGTGCCAGCTTTGGTAATACTTTCATGTGAGCATGTTATCAGGTCTACACATCTTGATGTGAATCATTGGTTCTTAGAAGAGTCCGCTTCATGTGTAACACTTCAGAGAATGATTAGTTGATGAACCCCTGAGGATGTTGCTCCTGAAACCGTTGTTGGTGCTGAGACCATGATTACGCTCCAGAGACCCTTGTCGATGCTGAGATTATGGATGGTGTTCCTCTAGAGATTATTTTTGATGTTGATACCATGGTTGAAGTTGCTCCAAAGATTGAAAAGGCTAGAACCATGTTTATAGATATAATCTTTGCTACTTCATCCAGTGAGACTTTTACATTCACGAACTAGTTGATGAGTTGAGCGTCCGTAAGATGAAGGTGTACTGAGAGTTCAACCTGAATGCTCCTGAAAGCATAACTTTATCACGAACTGGCTTTGTCAGTGAGTCGAAATTGTTGCCGTAGATGGCATCAAGAGTTTTCATACTGGATGTGACTGGTGAAGAGAGAAAGTTCCTCAATCATGCAGGGACTTGTGATGTAGCGAAAACCCGTTGTTGAAGTTTCACGAAATCACCTCAGGTTTCCCAGTGTATATTGAAGGAGTTAGAACCATCCATGATGTTGCATATGCTTCAGAAGTCTTATCATGGGATAATGAAGACTTATCGTTTAGTTACACTTTGATCGTGAATCAATGTGTCATCGTCGAGATATTTGTGCTGAAGCTGTACTCTTTGATTGGGAGTACAATTTGATGGCTTTTTTTAGATGCTTGAGCGTTGAAGCGTATATTCCTTAAGCATCGAATGTCTTAGGGGTTTGATCGTCTCGGCCCTGGAGTATCTTCTATTGATTCAACATCCCTTTCATTGTTGTAGTGGGATTCGACACTTGTGCAGACATCAGAGCATTCTGATTTTGTGGAACACATGGACTTGCAGGAGAAACGCCCAAAGTATTCTTTGCCATGTTTGGACGTCAGTAATGAATATTTCAGTTCTTGATTCGGAGAATCGTCAGATTCAACCACATAGTAAAATACTAATGCGGTGAAGCTACCATTCATAACGTCTTGTAGAGTTGCTAGGATAATTTAGTCCCCATTCTAGGATATCATGTGGGGAAATAAATGACATAGACATGGAATGAGACTTGCCTGAGCGCGGAACCTTTTGATGAATTTCTATGCATATTTTGCAGGTTCTTGATTCAACCTTGTCGAAATTACTCAAAGTACTCTGATGATGGAATGTCCGTCAAATCTTCTGGATTAGAACTTTCTTCGTTGGGGAGATGTGTAACCAAAGGCGCTTTGTAAGTACTCATCTTTTCAGCATGGATCCACACTCGTCTGAAGGACATGTCATATCCTGGATCTTTTTGATTGATTATGTGAAACTTGGTTTCTGTCCAGGTCGAACTTATGTTCACTTTGATAATGATGTAGCCATAAGTATTTCGGAGCGCTCCTTCAAGGTCTCTGATTGAGATGGAGCATGAGTATCTTTTTGTCGAGTGATGCATGTGGATCCGATGGTTTTCAGTGGAATGTTGTTGATGAAGGTGTCAGCATCGATCAACGTTCTTCCAAATTCGTTTCTTTTGAGATTGACTGTGGTAAGCAGTCCCAGTCGTACATATATTGGTCTGTGGCTGGAGGCTCAAGAAGTATTTTCGGAATGAACTTCTTGACATGATGTGGTTCATGTTCGACCAAGGATTGAACTGCCTCTTTGATAGGTTGTTCATAGAGTGTAAAGGTTCTGACTGGGAGAGGATTCTTGTGTACTCCTTCAGTCCCCAGTAGAAGCTATTGTGGATCAACCTTCTCTTTGAAAATGTGCTTCAAAACTCCGCAGTCGCTTGTGGGATGATTGACGAACTTGTGGAAGCAGCAGTAACGAGGACTTTCCATGTCTTCTTCAGTTGGTTCTTTCTTGACATATGGCAACTTGATCGCACCATCTTGGACCCAGGCATCCAGGATTTCGATCAACTCTTCAATGGAAAAAGGAAATTCAGAGGCTTGTGCATCTTGCTTAGCCTTCCTTTGTGCTTTTGAAGGAACTGAGGTATGATTGCGCGGAGGTTTGGCTTTCCGTTTTCTTCCTTCTGCAACAGTGTTTGTGGAAGGCTGGAGGTTTTACTGCTTCTTGATCAGACATCTGCTACCTCGAGTATCTCGCGGTTCTTCAGCCTTTGTAGCTTTTGTTCTTTCCAGTAAAGCGGGCGCATTAGTTGCCGATCTCTTCGCCGCTTCATGAAGCTCTGAGAAGGTCTGGAAACGAAGATTTTCCAATAAATCTCTGTAGACCGGGATCATGCCGTTGATACAAAAGTCTACCAGTTGCTGCTCCGTGACGTTTGGATCATGACAGTCTAGGGCCTGGACTCTGAATCTTTTCACGTAGTCATTGGGATGTTCATTGTTCCTATGAAACATTCTTCCAAGATCGGAGAGAGTAATTTGCTCTGACACAAAGAAGTACTTTCTGTAGAAGGCATTAATCATTTCTCCCCAATTGTTGATAGTTCCTGGTGCAATGTTGTTGTAATCACCTCACAATTAGATAATATGATTGGAATCAAGCACTCATCGCGGCTGCAAACGTACCTTTTTTTATGGCTCAAAGGGATCAAGCACTGGCCGTAGTGTTAGATCACTGCTCGGTCGAACTCGCAAGCGTTGTTATCTCAAGCTTGTTTGTCAAGTTTAGTTGCTCAAAACTATATACTTGATTTCTAGTCTACTTATAGCTATGTATCGAATTAGGATAGAATGTATAGTTGAGCTTTAGACTTCACGACATTCACCAATTGAAGACGAAGATCTACTAAGGAGCTTGGATGAACTTCATCAACAAAAGGTATGTGGAGACTAAAACTTATCTATCACTCAGAAGTCTATTCTATTTTATCTTCTAATGAGACTAAGTCGTATAGATATATATACTTTTACATTATACACATTTGATATTTCGAGCCGAGTTTATGTCGCTTATCTATTTCTCGAAATATGTGTTGGAAGCTTTTTGCTTTAGCTATGTTCATCATATTCTTGATGAGTTTAGTTGGAAAGAATCTATTTGTTGGAAATTAAATATAATGTCAAAAGATGATCATGTAAAAATTACCTTGAACATCATATATGATTTGTGTGAGACAGTCATTTGATGTTAGCTTGGAAAGTTTTGTATTGATCATTCGATCACTTGAAAATTACTTGAAGCTAATGGTTTGTGTGAGACAACCATTGTCGTCTTCCAAGTATGTTTCAAAGATTGAAATGAGAGTTTAGAACAATTACCCATGTCTGGATACAACATGGTATGCATACCTAGTATGCGAACTATATTGTGATGATTCGGGTCCGGAACTCTTGTTTGCGTACCTAGTATGCGAACGGTTTTACCTGAGTTGGGTCCGAAACGGTTTTTCACGAACCGGGTTTACGAACGAATTGTCTAGGACAAGGTCTGGAGTTGTTGTTCGCGTACCTGGTTGACGAACACAATGGTGAAGTTCTAGAATCGGTTATGTATGATTCTCATACTCATGAACTAAAACATTTATGATTTAAGGAATCCAATCTTTTCCAACCGTGTGTTGATCGGGCAAAACGATTTGCTGTTTTTTACGGAATTGAGGAGACGACCGTGCGGAGGAGACTCCTTGAACCGAGCAAAATGTTCAACCTCACACAGATACACTGCAAGAAGGGAGTGCTTTGAATTCGAGAGATCAATCTGTAGTACCCCGGCCTAAACCAAGACAATGGTCGTTCCAGAGTAAATTCGGTCACAAGAGAGGATGGGTCGATCTGTATGAGGGAAGCTGAGAAATGTGTGGAATCGATGGTAATCAAAGATTGTAGGTGTGTTGTGTATTCTGAATAAAATAAGTTCTGAATGATTGAATCTATGTTGAGAGTAATTGATCAGGTGATGAGTTGTTAATCTCTTGTTGTCTGTTTGACGTGAGACTCCCATTGTTTTCAATCATGATTCAAAGACTTATTTATATTGCTGGAATTGTAGACACCATGATCCCATGAAGTGTGACAGTTGATGGAATCAAAGAGTGGGGAAATGGAAATCGTGTTTGAAACCAGTTTCTCATCGTGCGGAGACTTGGTCGATTTTCCATCCACTACTTTGTTAACTCCTTCAAATGATTGCACGACTTGCTCACATTCCATCGTGTGTATGAACACACGTGCCGTAGACCGCCAGACCGAAACCCTAGTTAATATCCCCCCATGTGACACGATTGGCGTCTCGTGGTGTAATTAGTCAGTTGTTGACTTCATGGGACGATGAGTCCATGTATTTGCTGAGTTGAGCATGATTTTGCAAAATGTTCTGAGAATCATGAATTGAACGTGTCTGTTGAGACAGAGGTATAATTCTCACGTTGATAGTTGAGGCGAGCAAGTATTTCTCATTCGATAAATTGTTGAATATTGAGGGTTGAACCAATATTCCTTGGTTTGAGCAAATATTGCTCATCTGAGCAAGTGTTGCTCGTCTGATGAATTATTGGTAGCGTGACCAAAATAAAACATTAATTAGAATACTGATAGTTGAACCGAGTATAATAAAATGATGATCATGAGATCGTCGCAAAATTATTAGCGTCCGAATCTGGAATTATGATCCTTAGACTCAGAAACCCTAATTTGATCAATTAATGACCAATTTGATGGTTTATTGAAAATTCAACCATGGAATGAAGGAGGGACCGACTACATGGGATCAGGGATCGACCATGTAGCGCCCGTATGCTCGAGTGATCAAATACCAAGATCTCTTGAAGAGTTGGTGAAAGAATGATCAAATGCTGGTTCAATCATTCCTCATACAATGCTCGTCTGAGCCTTAGGTGATAAAACCTAATTAATTATGAAGATGTGAGGGACCGACCAAGGGGTCATGAAACCGATCCTGGATGGTCACGGGATCAATTGACGATCACTCTATGAAAATTCCAAAATTATATGGAGGAGTTTTGGACCTAATAAGTGCAATTAGGTCAAATCATGAAAATACGTGGGACCGGATCCTTGCGAGCCAAAGAGACAACCTTGGTCGGTCAAGGTAACATGATCATGTCGTCAAAACGTTTGTGTCTTAGTCCTGAGAATTTTGATATTTTCTGGCGTGCGTTTGAGCAACCATTTGAGAAAATATGACAAAATCAGGGTTTTGCTGAAACTGAGGAAACTTCATGAAATGAAGGAAAATAATTATAAAATGAAGGAATGATAAGGCATGGGACCGCTGAGGCCAAGGCATGGTCGGCCGGCCAGTGACCACGGTCCCATGGTGCCTTTTCCTAATTTTATATTATTTTTCATGATTTTATGAAAATATCATGAAATTAAGGAGTTTCCTTGAAGTGAAGGAGTTTCCATGGGATCAAGGAAACAAATAATATTAAAATAATAGAATAAGGGCGTGTGGGACCGGCTTTGAGCATGGTCGGCCGGCTGGGGACAGGTCCCGTACATTTCCCTAATTTTATGTAATTTTTGTGTATTATTTCCATGATTTGAAAGAATTTTCATAATTTGAGAGAAATATCATGAAATCAAGGAATTTCATGGGATCAAGGAAACTTAAAATAATAATAATAAAATAAAGGGACGTGTGGGACCGGCTAGGGCATGGCCGGCCGACTGGGTCCCGGTCCCACGAGTTTCCATAATTTTATATTATATTTTCATGGTTTTATGAAAATACCATGAGATTAAGGAGTTTTCATGAGATTAGGGAAATATTAATAAAATAATAAGGAACCATGAGGTGTGGGGCCGGACGGGATCAAGGCATGGCCGGTTGGCCAATAAACACGGCCCCACGACATTTTCCCAATTTTATATTATTTCCTTGGTGCGAAGGAAACACCATGAAACTGAGGAGTTTCCTCAAAACGAAGGATATTTGTTCAAATGAAAGGATTTTCATAAAATCAAGGAAAATAACAAAAATATGATAAAATATAAAACTGGTGTGGGACTGGCCACGGCACGGCCGGACGGCTAGTGGGCCCAGTCCCCCAACGCCTTAGTCAATATTTTACTATTTATTATTTTCTTTCATATTTTGCATAGGTTCATCGTTTCGTCGTATTTTGAAATACTCGTTCGTGCGTTCAGGTGATTGTTAGTGCATCATCGTCGAATACACTTGCACCTTTTGAGTCGGGGCTTACTCGAAGGTAACTCAGACGCCCGTACGTTGAATATTTATTACTAACCCATGGAATTCTGCTAGGAAGAACCATAGATTGAAGTAACGAAATATTACGAAAATATTTGAATATTTTCAGAAATTCAGTGGATGAATCCAAGAATTTAGGAATAATTAATTGATGGCTCTATACTAGTACGATCGTCTAGGAGCATTAATTATTCCAACATGAGCTAGTTGAAGTGTCATATCCTTTATATAGTCAGGGAAAACTGTTGTTTGTATCATGAAGACGTTATTGCTCTATACTAGCAGGCAAGCTGTCTAGGAGCCGTCCAATCTCGTGATTTTATATAGAAGTAATTACTGAAGTGTTCAGTATACATGAGGTATGTCGTTGCCTAGACGAGAGACTACATATCTGCATGTACTCTGAGAGACAATATTCTCAGTCAGAGATTCGATGAGAGACCTGTGTCTCGATACTCGCGTCTGATTGCTGGATCATAAGTTCGTATAATTATGGGTTTACGATTTTAGCCTTTGTCGAAAATCCACCATCTACATTAAGTCCCCTGCTTAGTGAGGGACAGTCATGTTCCTCAGTCAGCATTGAATGGTGATTTTCCAGGTACATACAAAAATAAGTAATTGAACTTAGTCATAAGATAATACGTTACCGATTTCGACCGAATGAGCAAACCATGGTTTGAGCGAAAACCTCAGTGGCATAATAGAGCGTCATCCGGTGAGCACAAGTTGGTGTAGAACCGCTGATTCGATGGTGGAACGTTGGTCGGTTTAGGATTCACGGATCTAGGCCCAAGAAAGGAATCCGTTTTAGCGCGGACGTTCATTCGCCCGTTCGTTAGTTTAAGAAACAAAGAAAATAGACCTTAGTCTAATGATAAAATTTTTGTCTATGAGCTTTCACGAAAAACAAAATTTTATATTTTTAAATATGTGAGATTTCACAAAGTGGAATAAACTCTCATTTCAAAGGTGGATGCTCGTACGAGATAATTTTTTTGAACAAACGTGCGTCTGTTAGTAATAAAATTTTATTTATGAGCTTTCATGAAAATTTTATCTTGGAGCTTTCAGAAATCTTTGAAAATATACTCTCACTTCAAAGACAGATGCTCGCGTGAGGGAGCAAATATATATATATTCAAACTTACGTGAGTTTCACGTTAAATATATATATTTTGTAAAACCAATGTTTTGATTTTGAACAACGAAGCGTGCACATTTGTAATTTGTAATCCCATACAAATTTTTCAGATTTCGTAGACCTGGCGGTAAAGGTCGTATCGCCATTCATGGCTTGGACGGCTTGGGCCCGGTCCCACGATTTCCCCTAATTTTTATGTATTTTCTGTGTATTTTTCCATGATTTGAAGGAATTTTCCTAATTTGAGAGAAATACCATGAAATCAAGGAGTTTCATGGGATGAAGGAAACTTTAAAATAATAATAATAAAATAAAGGGGCGTGTGGGACCGGCTAGGGCATGGTCGGCCAGCTGGGGCCCGGTCCCACGAGTTTCCCTAATTTTATATTATATTTTCATGGTTTTGTGAAAATACCTTGAGATTAAGGAGTTTTCATGAGATTAGGGAAATAATAATAAAATAATGAGGAACCATGAGGTGTGGGGCCGGCCGGGATCAAGGCATGGCCGGTTGTCAATAATCATGGCCCCACAATGTTTTTCCCAATTTTATATTATTTCCTTGGTGCGAAGGAAACACCATGAGGAGTTTCCTTAAAACGAAGGATATTTTTTCAAATGAAAGAATTTTCATAAGATCAAGGATAATGACAAAAAATATGATAAAATATAAAACTGGCGTGGGATTGGCCACGACATGGCCGGCCGGTCGATGAGCCCAATCCCTTGGCGCCTTGGTCAATATTTTAATTATTGGTGTTGTCAACGGAGATTCTGGCATTGTCGAGGCTTCAAATGATTTAGAGACTCCCTTAGTAAGTATATCTCCTGTAATTTATTCAAAGAAGTATGATATCGCTGATTCGTGAATGAATTAATGAAAATCCATGTGAATTTATGGATAACTTTTCCGAAATACGTCAATAGAAAATTTCAGACTTCAGATTTTACTAGAAACACTGTAGAACCCTCGTCCGAAGTCATATTTTCTTGGTTTGCATATGTATCTTCAAGCCCATCAAATTTACAAGCTTTAGCATAGAAGCTCTTTGAATTTTGAGCATGTTTAGGGCCTGAATAAGGCGAAATAGTGAACTTCCAGGAGACCTTCGGAACTTTTTCAGATTGCATGTTGTCCGATTTTTTGGCCACATCTGTTAGCTCGTTCATACGATTGCTATGAAATTTTGATATGTTGTATTCAACATCCATACAAAGAGAATGGTATATGACCCAACCTTAAATATCTTATCAATTGCTCCCAGTTATCCGTTGAATACAGGGAAGTGAAAAATCTCTTCAACTGAGCTTGTTTGAAAACGTGTTTCATGACTTCTACACTATTTGCGCATGTATTGGGTGCATAATAAGGAACTTAGATGATGTTAGTTCACTTAAATTCTGAATTTTATGGTTGTGTTGGGTTTCCACGCTTGAATCATTCTAATCCCATGTAATCTTCACATTAGGTGCCAAATGCTGAAGTTGGGAATAATGGATCCAACAATGATGACTTGAGCAACCATGGATCCGTTGATAATGAGACCTCCATACCTGTACCTCAATGTCATGGAAAGCTTGTTGTTGATGCCGTGGAGGTGACTGAAACTCCAATTTTGCATGAGATGGTGGAGCCCGAATCGAGAATGGAAGAAGCTGCTTCAACCGAAATTGTTCCTATGATTGCTGACGCTGCTCCAGCGACTGAGAACCGGATAATAGTGCATGAGTATCCCAACGCAGAGACTGCTTTTACCCCTCCATTTGGTGAGATACTCCCATATCGCAGGTTTGTTGGTGGATTTAGCGTTCCCATTAGATATGTTGATATGTACAAGAAACCGTGGAAGACGTATGGGCACATCGTCGTTACCAAGGATCCAGAGCATAGTTATTTCTTGACGAGGCAAGTAGAAGCCATCTTGCGTGTTATAAATGATATCTGCATCACAGCTGGAAATACTGTTACCCGGGATGTACTCTTTGATTGGGAGTACAACTTGAAGAAAGCTGAAGAACTTGGCTTCAATCTGAAATGGCTTCGTCAAAAGATTGATGCTATCAGGAAAGCGGTGGAAGGTGACACTCCTTTCACCACCAGTGATGCCGTGTTGAATAAGATGGATGAAGTTGCTGAGCTGACCAAGAAGCTGGAGGCGGAGAAAGCTGCTTTGCAAGTCTTGGAGGATGCAGAAAAACAAAAATCTTATTTTGCTGACTTTATTTAGTTTTCTTTCCATCATATCTTGAACCTTGGACTTCTGAGAGATGTGAGGTTTTATTCTGGTCTTGATTTCTTGGTTGGTTTTGGATTGTGAAATCGATCGTCTTGACCAGTGGACCGTCAATCCCCAGTATTTTGTAGAATCTCTCTCTTTCGTTTTCCCTTCTTCTGGCAGGACCTAAATAGAGGATCCGGGTAGAAAAATTGATGTAAAGACCCAGGTAGTCGAAATTGGAGGTACCTTGATGAAGGACTTAGCAAAACGACCTGACGGACACCGATCGACTGTGGAAGTCATGAATCCCGTCTAAGAATTGTTGCTTGCATGTTGTATGCTAAGGAAGCTGTAGGAACCTCATACGACGTCGGAATATGATGCTTGACCCCAACTTTTGAAGCTAAGAGACTGAGTTGTCACATGAGAAAAGAATCACTCAATTCGTATGTCCGATCAATGCTCCCTTTTGGTATGTTGTAGAAGAGACATAGACGAACATCTTTTGTTGAGGAAGCATTGTCCCATTCCTCACCCATTAGTACGTTTTTGCAAACCCATGGCCTGAAGTGTGTTGTATTTCATTTGTAGAGGTGATGAGAACATCTTGTAGAAGACTTTGGATTATGCCCACCAGTCGTGCCAGCTTTGGGAAGACTTTCATGTGAGCATGTTATCAGGTCTACACATCTTGATATGAATCATTGGTTCTTAGAGGAGTCCGCTTCATGTGTAACACTTTAGAGAATGATTAGTTGATGAAGCCCTGAGGATGTTGCTCCTGAGACCGTTGTTGGTGCTGAGACCATGATTACGCTCCAGAGATCCTTGTCGATGCTGAGATCATGGATGGTGTTCCTCTAAAGATTATTTTTGATGTTGATACCATGGTTGAAGTTGCTCCAAAGACTGAAAAGTCTAGAACCATGTTTATAGATATAATCTTTGCTACTTCATCCAGTGAGCCTTTTACATTCACGAACTAGTTGATGAGTTGAGCGTCCGTAAGATGAAGGTGTACTGAGAGTTCAACCTGAATGCTCCTGAAAGCATAACTTTACCACGAACTGGCTTTGTCAGTGAGTCGAAATTGTTGCGGTAGATGGCATCAAGAGTTTTCATACTGGATGTGATTGGTGAAGAGAGAAAGTTCCTCAATCACGCAGGGGATTGTGATGTAGCGAAAACCCGTTTATGAAGTTTCACGGAATCACCTCAGGTTGCCCAGTGTATATTGCAGGAGTTAGTGCCATACATGATGTTGCATATGCTTCAGAAGTCTTATCATGGGATAATGAAGACTTGTCGTTTAGTTACACTTTGATCGTGAATCAATGTGTCATCGTCGAGATATTTGTGCTGAAGCTGTACTCTTTGATTGGGAGTACAATGTGATGGATTTTTTTAGATGCTTGAGCGTTGAAGCGTATATTCCTTAAGCATCGAATGCCTTAGGGGTTTGATCGTCTCGGCCCTGGAGTATCTTCTGTTGATTCAGCATCCATTTCGTTGCTGTAGTGGGATTCGACACTTGTGCAGACATCAGAGCATTCTGATTTTGTGGAACACATGGACTTGCAGGAGAAACGCCCAAAGTGTTCTTTGCCATGTTTGGACGTCAGTAATGAATATTTCAGTGCTTGATTCGGAGAAACGTCAGATTCAACTACTTGGTAAAATACTAATGCGGTGAAGCTACCATTCATAACGTATTGTAGAGTTGCTAGCATAATTAAGTCCCCATGCTAGGATAGCATGTGGGGAAATAAATGACATAGACATGGAATGAGACTTTCCTGAGCGCGGAACCTTTTGATGAATGTCTATGCATATTTTGCAGGTTCTTGCTTCAACCTTGTCGAAATTACTCAAAGTACTCTGATGATAGAATGTCCGTCAAATCTTCTGGATTAGAACTTTTTTCATTGGAGAGATGTGTAACCAAAGGCTCTTTGTAAGTACTCATCTTTTCAGCATGCATCCACACTCATCTGAAGGACATGTCATATCCTGGATCTTCTTTATTGATTATGTGAAACTTGGTTTCTGTCCAGGTTGAACTTATGTTCACTTTGAGAATGATGTAGCCATAATTATTTCCGAGCACTCCTTCAAGGTCTCTGATTGAGATGGAGCATGAGTATCTTCTTGTCGAGTGATGCATGTGGATCCTGTAGTTGCAGGAAATCCTACAACACATCCCTCATAAGAATTCATTAATAATCAACAAATTTTAAGGTAACCATCACAATTTTATCAATTAATTCTCTTAAAACTCTTACAAGAAAAGATAAAGGAATCAAGAATAATCACTGCTCTAGATTTTCTCTCTCCTATTTACTTGCTTCTCACCCAAAAAAGATCTCTATCTTCCTTACAGTTGATCGGCTCTTTATATAGAGTTTTTCATAGTGGATGACAGCTAATCCATCCTTTATTTTCGGATTTGTCTTGCGGCACTTTCGCGAGCTTACAAATATTAATCTCGCATATTTCCTAATTTTCGCAATTCCATCATATTTTTCTCATGATTTAGTTGATGTCGTTTATTAGGTCGTTTCTGAAATTGCTTTGCGACATTGTTGTGTTATGTTGTTAATAATTTCGCTGAAGTGTTGCAGCTGCGAGATTCTGATCCTACATCTTGCCTCTTCTCATGTCGTCTCTGCGAAGAAGAGAATGATATGAGAAATTCCGCAGTTATCCATCTCTTTGTATCCTGCATTTATTACACGTATCTTTTCTTCCATTTGTTTCTTGACACGTCTTCTGTAACCACTGCTTCTCAACCGTTCACGTCTTTTCACCTTAATTGTGTTTATCTTCTCGAAAAAATTTCCTCTATATGCACTCTTTCTTACTCTCCTTTTCTCTCTTTTTATTCTCTCTTTATCTTCTCTGCAACTTCATCATTTTCTCCGTAAATTCCTCCATTGCAACTTTTTCTTCTTTCTTCTTCTTTCAATCTTTTTAATTTCTTCTTCATCTCCATATTGTTCCCTCTGTAGATCTTCACTGTTCGTAACTTTCTTCCTTTTTAATTTTTACGAATTAATCTTCCTGCTGGTGTTTTCCATGGATTCATCGAGGTTAGTTTTCTTGTTTCTTTCTTATGGGTTTTCCTGAAATTGATCTTGCTTACTGCCTTATTTGATGTTGTTTATGTGATTCCCATACTGTTGTTATTTCAGCAAAAACGCCTCTAACACCAAATTTACGGTTCAGAACCCTAATATTCCCAAATCGCAGCATAAGGTTGTTGTAAACAAAAGAAAGTCTGCGGATCATAAGGTAGTAAGAAACATTATTTTCTAATAACAATATTGTTGCCTTGTTTCTTATCTGGATTGTGATTCGCAGGGTGATAAGGATGCCAACAAACCTCTCAAGAAATCTCGCCACCTCAAAACCGTTGAAACCTCTGTTCCTTATTTCTTATCCCTTCAAAATCTCTGCGACATCTTCGCAAGTTAACCATTATCTCCAATTCGCGAAAAGGTTGCCTAGATTTCATCCCTTCAACTGACCTTTCAATGATTGAAACCCCCCTTATTAATCCTTCTGTGATGAAACTTCTCTCCTCCTATTGATAATGTTTCCCAACCTTCTATCATTGCCAGTTCTCTACCTGAGCCTCTTCCTTTTTCGAAAGAAACTGTGGAAGGAATAGATATTGCTTTCAAAGTTTTGTCTGAGGTCTGGATGATGTTAAGAAGTCTCCCATTGATCCTGTCAAGTCTGGTGTTTGCGAAATTCTGAGTAAGTATTTTGGCTCTGACAGAGCTGCTTCGCAAACAGCTTTGGAAAAAGAGGTTGAAACCTTGAATAAGAATCTCCAAATGATGACTTTAGAGTGTAATGCTCTTCGTCTCGAAAATCAAAAGCTCCAGAATGTTTCGCTGGATCGCGACAATCTTCGCAAGAAGAATGATGAACTGAGAGGTATGATTTCCTTATCTGTGTCTTCAATTTGCCTTTCTAATGATTTTATCCTTTCCATATTTAATTGTCCTTGAAATCCCTTTTTCGCATGTTAAGCCTTAAACCAGAAACGAATAATGGAGAGATATCAATTTGAATCTGCTGTTGAAGAAGCCCGTGTTGATAAAGAGATTTTGACGGATCAATATAACCAATTAGATAACCTCTATTCATACTCTGTTGATCATATAAATAATCTTACCAATGAAAATACCCAATTAGTTCAGAGGCAAAATTTATTAAGTAATGAAATATCTCGCCTCTCTTATTCTTTAACTAAAGCTAATCTAGGGATGGAAACTTTATCAGATGAGAATAAAACTCTATCTCAAGAGAAGCGAACTTGTTTAAACAAGATGGCGATATCTTCGCAACAACTTAGCATCCTTCAGAAAGTATGTGATGACCAAGAACAATCTCTTCGCTCTTTGAGAAATGAACTTAAAGAAGTAACAGAGTCATCTATCGCTGAAAGAGATACACTCATTCAAGGTAGAATAGCTTTAAGTGTAAAGGCGAACCAACTAAAGAACAATATTCCAAATTAGAAGAATCTTATTCTTCACTTGCGAAGAAAAATGCCTTTCTTATTTCTAAAGAGAAAATCTTCAGTCTCGACTTAAAGGTTTAGTTGGAGATAAATTTGATGATGCGATGGACCGTTGGGAGAATAGTTGTCTGACCTTGATTCAACACCTTATTTCGCAAAAGGAAGGTAGTCATAATAGTTTGACTGCCTTAACTATCTTTTCTTTGTCATATTTTTGAGTTCTTCATCTTACTGAAATTTTGTATTCTACTTTTCGCAGAGTCTGAGAAAAATCTTCATTCCTCCATTTCTGTTTTGGAGGCTAAATATGCCAAAATTCGCAAAGAAAATGCACTACTCGTCTCTGTCCTTACTGGTTCTCGCGACCGAGCAGAAAGAAGACTTGATTATCTTGCTTACTTTAAGGATATTCAAGATAGGAATCATCAGAGAGCACTTCTTCGTCAAGTTCATCTCCGGGCTGAAGTTCTTGTGAATGATATTTTATTGTCCAAATCTCTTCCTCCTACATCAATCGAACCTTTGGAAGTAGATGATGATGAAATTCCTCGTCCTGCTGACAGTGATTATGATTATGAAAGTGGTGAGAGAGAAGTCTTTTGGAAGATGAAGAAGAGATCCCTTCTAAGGAAGCAACTGTTGGTGCTAATCAAGATGGAAGCGAAAAAGAAATCCCTTCTAAAGAAGTAATTGCTGGAGATAATCAAGATGGCGGCGAAAAAGAAGTCCCTCTCAAAAAAATTATTGTTGGTGAAGATCAGAATCGAAATGAAGAAAAGGCTGGCGATAATGAGAACATTGGCGAAGAGCGTCCATTGTCTCCTTCTATTGGAATTAATATTGAAGCATGAGCTTCTTATCTAGTTCTATCTTCTTGAACTGTTTCATCTTTATTATTTTTCTTGCGAATAATATTCTTTAACCAACTTTGGAATTAATTTTCTCTTTTAGTATTTGGTTGGCGAGAAAGATAATGCCTCTTGTTTACTGATTCCCATACTTGCCTCTCATTATCTTTCTTGCGAGAAATGATCTGTTATGCATATTTATAAATATTTTGTTTTGTCATGTGGTCTTATTTTGCCTTCCTAATTAAAGGTCTTATTATGCCACCTCTTGTCATTGCGAAAAAATCGCAGGATGTCCTTGCATTTTCATGCAAAAACCCATTGATCTTGCCTTAACTTTTTCTTTTGTATTATTGCCTCTTCAGGATTGTTGCGACAATATGACAGGCCTAAATATTCTTGCGAAAATAAAGCCCCATGACATTGCCGTCGTGCGACGAAATCGCAGGACGTCTTCGCACTTTCATGCGAAAACCTATTGATCTCGTCTTATCTTTCTCTTTAGTATTATTGCATCTTCAGGATTGTCGCACAAATATGACAAGCCTTAATACCCTTGCGAGTAAAAAAGCCTCATGACATTTTCGTCTTAAGACACTTATCAGCTCCCTAATGGAGGGTGCCTCCCTTATCTCCCCCCTGGTTGCCCCTTCAAGAAGGCGTACTTCTACCATACAAGGTTAGCTCCTCACATACAGTCTTAACAACAACCAGTTGTTTTCGCAGCCTCTTATCCCTTTTTCCTATAGGGCTTATGGTTACGAGACTGCACCCTAAGTGGGGTTTTCTTCGGGCCGAGTGCAGTATAAGCCAAGACTTGTCAAGAATGGCAAGGTACGCTCCAGACGCCCTTGACACTCTTGACTCAACCGTGTACCTCGGCTCCTTGATCATATTCTGCACTCCTTGAGAGAGTCCTTATTACCTTAGTCGCCCAACCTAAGTCATATGCTTAAGCTGAGAATCCAAGGTGCCTCTCCCGGATGGGCTTTATTGACCCCAAATCTCCATGACTCAGGTTCCGGTGGCGGTGTAGCCTTTCCCCGAGCCATGAAACAGGTACCCCCTTATATGACGTACTTTAGGTCTTACATTTTCCTCTTGCGAAATTTTATTCACGAACTAGGGTGTACGCCATAAAGGTTCGCCCCTTTCTCTTTTGTCATTGTTCTATGATTATCTCTGCGAAAGTTTCGCACATCATGATCTTGTTTTGATATGAATAATCTCGCAATTATTCTTTCATTGAATTTTTATTCGCAATCGTTTTGTTGCGTCATATATAACTTCTCAAAGCGTCTTATGGATAATATCTCTTTAAGTACAATCTGTTCCATGGTCTGTCAAGTCTATGACCAACATCTCTACCTTCTGGATCCATTAATTTATAAGCTCCTGTCCCAACTATCTCCTTAATGATGTAAGGTCCATCCCACTTTTTCGCTAACTTTCCACCATTTTCTCGCTGATATATTGGTGTCTCTCGCAGAACTAAATCTCATGGTTGAAATTCGCGTACTTTGACATGTTTATTATATTCTCGGGCTAATCTTCGCTGATAATTCTCCATATTATTTAAAGATTTTTCTTTTTTTTTCTTCTAACTCATCAAGTTTGCTTAAGATCAAACCCGCACTAAGATTTTTCTCCCAAGCTTCTCTCTTTGTTGTCGGAATAACAACTTCTGTTGGTAACACCGCTTCAACTACGTATGTTAAACAAAAAGGTGACATTCCAGTAGCTTCTCTCCTAGTTGTGTTATAAGCCCATACTGCATTATGTACTTGTTCGCACCATGCTCTATGATGTCCTTCTAATTTCTTCTTTAATATATCTGCAATTGTTTTGTTTGTTGCTTCTGCCTGCCCATTAGCTTGTGGATACAGAGGAGTATACTTTCCACATTTTATCTTAAATATATTAAGTAACATTTCTATGTTCTGTCCTTCAAACTGTTTCCCATTATCAGATACCAACTGCGCGGGAATTCCGAATCTGCAAATGATATTTTCGAATATGAATGTAAAGATATCTTTGTCGCGAATATGATGTACTGCCTTTACTTCTGTCCATTTTGTGAAATAATCTATTGCGACTATTAAGTATCTTCTTTGTCCAGATCCTGGTAAAAATGGCCCCACAATATCTAAGCCCCACTTTCCAAAAGGCCATACACTGGTTGAAGATGACAATGGTGCTCCAGGTGCATGTATTTCTTTCCGTGCCGCTGACAATCTTCGCAACGTCTTGATATTTTTTTTGCATCTTCGTGCATGTATGGCCAGTAATAGCCTTGCATTTTTGCTCTATGTGCCAAAGTCCTTGCCCCGCCATGATTGCCAGCATCCCCACTATGCAACATTTTTAGCACCTTTTCTCCTTCTTCTCGTGTCAAACATCTGAGTGATGGTCCATTAAAGGATTTTCGGTATAGCAGCCCATCTCTTAATTCATAATGTGTTGCGCGGATTTTTAACTTGTGTGCTTCCAATCTGTTTCTTGGTGTTTCTCCTTTCGCCAAATATGCATGAAGTTCTGTTCTACAATCTGCGATATTGTTCGTTTGTTCTTCTTCTCCACCTTCTATCATCATTACGTTCACTTCTTCTTCTTCTTCTTTATTGATTGATGGTGATAGAAGTGTCTGTATTTTTATGCATCTCGCAGTTGAATCTGTTATCATGCTTGAGATGAAAAAAAAAACGTCTGCGAGTCTGTTATCCTTCCTTGAAATGTTCCTCCATTTTATCTTTGGGATTTTCGCTGACAATTCTTCAACGAGCTTCTTGTATTTCTTCAAGGATGATTCATTTGTAGTGTACTCTCCCTTTATTTGGCGAATAACTAGCTGCGAATCACTAGTGATCCTGGCATTTTCTAGTTTTATTTCTATTGCGAACTTTAAGGCATGTACCACAACTTCATATTCCATTTCGTTATTAGTGGATGCGAATTCCAATCTGAATGAAAAAACCATCTTCGTTCCTTTTGGCGAAATTAAAAAAATTCCAACCCCATTGCCTTCCCCATTTGATGATCCATCTACCAATATCTCCCATCTATTTGATTCTGTTAATAAGTCTTTTGGATCTCCATATTCTTCTTCTATATCCATCATCTCCTCCACCGCTTCATCATCTTCTAAAGGAAATTCTGCTAAGAAATCTACGACAACTTGTGATTTTGGTGAAGATAATATTTCATAATTGATTTCGTAATGTCCTACTTGTGCATTCCATCTCTCCACCCTACCTGATCTTTTTGAATTCTTCATCACTGATTCAATTGGTACTTTTGTTAGCACCCTTATTTTGTGTTCTTGAAAATATATGCGAAGTTTAAATGTGGCGTATACTAATGCTAAAATTAGCTTTTCAATCTTTGAATAATTCCTCTCTGCATCATTAAATGTTTTGCTGATGTAATAAATGGGCTTTTCCACTCCTGCGTCCGTTCGCAATAATACAGCGCTTAAAGCATGTGATGTTGTCGCAAGATAGATCAATAGTTCTTCTCCTGGTTCTGCCTTTTGTAAAATAGATGTATTCATAAGGTATTCTTTGATCCCTTGAAAAGCTTTTTCATATTCATCAGTCCATTTGAATTTCGCACCCTTCTTGAGTATATTGAAAAATGTTTACATTTGTCTGATGATCGCTAAATGAATCTTCCTAGCGAAACTAAAAGTTCGTTCAATTTTTGTACATCCTTTACCGTTGTTGGTGTTGGCATATCACGAACTGCTTGTACCTTTTCTGGATCAACTTGTATTCCTTCTTTTGATACAATGTAGCCTAAAAAATTTCCCGATGCAACCCCAAAAATGCATTTTTCAGGGTTCAGTTTAATGTTATAATGCCGCATCTGTTCAAAAATCTCCCTCAAATCTTGTACATGATCTTTGGCCTCTTTACTCTTCACTAACATGTCATCCACGTACACCTCTAATGTTTTGTGTATCCATTTCGCGAACACCTTCTCTACCATTCTTTGATACGTTGGTCCTGCATTTCGCAAACCAAACGACATTTTTGTATAACAGTATAAACCTCTTGGGGCGAAAAAAGCAGTATGTTCTTGATCTTCTTCAGCGAGAGGGATTTGGTTATAACCTTTGTACCCATCTAAAGAAGACACTCTATCATTTCCCGCTGCTGATTCAACCATTTGAGGAATATCCGGCAATGGAAAACTATCTTTATGGAAAGCCTTGTTTAAATCAGTGAAATCTATGCAAATTCTTATCCCTTTATTTTTATTTGGAACAACAACCATGTTTGCTATCCACTCTGGGTATTTAGCTTCTCTTATAATTCCCGCCTCAAGCATTTTCTGTAATTCTTCTTCTATTTGAGGATGGTAGGTTGTTGCGATTTTTCTTATTCTCTGTTTAAATGGTCTCACATTCTTGTTAATCTCCAACTTATGACATGCAATTAACGGATCTATTCCAGGTATCTCATCCATGCTCCCCGCAAAAATATCTTTATATTCCCGCAAAAGATTGACAGTTCTTTCTTCCTCTTCTGCATCCATCTTGGTTCCAATCCTCAATATTAGGGGTTCTTCTATAATCCCAACATTTACTTATTTTGTTGGTTCTGCCACAGTGTAACTGGCCTTGGATTCTCCCATTGGTGTTGGCTCTTTTATCATCTTCTCAGGTCCATCTCCTTCCTCCGAAATTTCGCTGGGTATTCCTTTACCTTCTTTTGCTCTTATCATGTACACTCTAAATTCTTTTTCTTTCTTTGCCTCCTTTGCTATTTTTCTGCGAAATTGTCGCTTTTTTGCTCGTCCTTCATAATGCTTTACTTCAATTTGATTACATAATTTTGCATTGTCAATATCTCCTCTAATCTCACCTACTCCATTTGGCATGGGGAACCTGATGCATTGATACAACGTTGATGCTACAGCTTTGATTGCGTGTATCCATGGCCTCCCCAACAACATATTATATGGTGATTCTATATCCACTACGCATAATGTCACTTGTGTTTCAATCTCTCCTAGTGGAATTCGCACCACTATTTCTCCTTTAGGTTTTGTTGTGGATTTTCCAAAGCCATGAACAAGATATGTTGAACAAGACATTTCTTCATCTTTGAATCTCATTTCTTTAAACACATGATAGAATATTATATCCACTGAACTTCCTGTATCGACTAAAGTTCTGTTCAATATCCATTCTTCCGTGGATTTTGTTGTTGTCCCCTTCTTTTTTCGTGTAATAGGTACTGTAATAACCAATGGAGATGTGTGGCTCAAATTTTCTTTTGGTATTTCTGTTGTCATGAATGTGATATTTTTCTTTTCCCAATCTTTCAAGGGTGATGTCTTTTCTACCGCCATAACCTTCCTTCCTTCAAAATCTCGTTTATGTATCCTTCCTTTGATGTTTTCATGGAATCCATTAACCATTGTTTTTGTTATCATATTACACTCCAATCTTTTGTCATCTTCATTAACTCTAATCATTTTTCTTTTAACTGGTTCACTGATTTGTTTAATCATTTTCTTGATTTGAGCAATCTCAACAACAATCTTCAACTTTCAACCTTCAGTTCCCTGTTTCTAGCGCCATTATGTAGTTGTAGGAAATCCTAAAACACACCCCTCATAAGAATTCATTAATAATCAACACATTTTAAGGCTAACCATCACAATTTTATTGATTAATTCTCTTAAAACTCTTACAATAAAAGATAAAGGAATCAAGAATAATCACTGCTCTAGATTTTCTCTCTCCTATTTACTTGCTTTTCACCCAAAAAAGATCTCTCTCTTCCTTACAGCTGATCAGCTCTTTATATAGAGTTTTTCATAGTGGATGACAGCTAATCCATCCTTTATTTTCGGATTTGTCTTGCGGCAGTTTCGCGAGCTTACAAATATTAATCTCGCACATTTCCTAATTTTCGCAAGTCCATCATATTTTTCTCATGATTTAGTTGATGTCGTTTATTATGTCGTTTCTGAAATTGCTTTGCGACGTTGTTGTGTTATGTTGTTAATAATTTCGCTGAAGTGTTGCATCTTCGAGATTCTGATCCTACAGATCCGATGGTTTTCAGTGGAATGTTGTTGATGGAGGTGTCAGCATCGATCAACGTTCTTCCAATTTCGTTTCTTTTGAGATTGACTGTGGTAAGCAATCCCCAGTCGTACATATCTTGGTCTATGACTGGAGGCTCAAGAAGTATTTTCAAAATGGACTTCTTGACACAATGTGGTTCAGTACTGTGAACATGTTTCTCCTTTGTGCCTTCGACAGATAACACAATTCATGTTCGACCAAGGATTGAACTGCCTCTTTGATAGGTTGTTCATAGAGTGTAAAGGTTCTGACTGGGAGAGGATTCTTGTGTACTCCTTTAGTCCCTAGTTGAAGCTATTGTAGATCAACCTTCTCTTTGAAAATGTGCTTCAAAACTCCGCATTCGCTTGTGGGATGATTGACGAACTTGTGGAAGCAGCAGTAACGAGAACTTTCCATGTCTTCTTCAGTTGGTTCTTTCTTAACGTATGGCAACTTGATTGCACCATCTTGGACCCAGGCATCCAGGATTTCGATCACCTCTTCAATGGAAAAAGGAAAGTCAGGTGCTTCTTGATCAGGAACTCTTGTGCGTTGGTCAGAGGCTTGTGCATCTTGCTTATCCTTTCTTTGTGCTTTTGAAGGAGCTGAGGTATGCTTGCGCGAAGGTTTGGCTTTCCGTTTTCTTCCTTCTGTAACAGTATTTGTGGAAGGCTGGAGGTTTTACTGCTTCTTGATCAGACATATGCTACCTCAAGTGTCTCGCGGTTCTTCATCCTTTATAGCTTTTGTTCTTTCCAGTAAAGCGGGCGCAGTAGTTGCCGATCTCTTTGCCGCTTCATGAAGCTATGAGAAGGTCTGGAAACGAATATTTTCCAATAAAGCTCTGTAGACTGGGATCATGCCGTTGATACACAAGTCTACCAGTTGGTGCTCCGTGACGTTTGGATCATGACAGTCCAGGGCCTGGACTCTGAATCTTTTCACGTAGTCATTGGGATGTTCATTGTTCCTCTGAAACATTCTTCCAAGATCGGAGAGAGTAATTTGCTCTGACACAAAGAAGTACTTTCTGTAGAAGGCATTAATCATTTCTCCCTAATTGTTGATAGTTCCTGGTGCGATGTTGTTGTATCAGGTGTATGCCCTTTTGGAAGAGGAATCCTTTGCGTAGAAGCATGGTATGGAGGTTGGTGACGATGGACATGTGGGGTTTTGTCTTTTCCACGGTTCTCCATAAGGAGTTCCAAATCCTCCCGAGTGATGAAGTTTGATGACTCCTTTGCTGATGGATCATCTGCAGCTTCGCAGACTTCGCTGTCATCCACTGTATGAATTAGAACTACTTCAGGATCAACATCTGAGGATGTTTCTTTTCCTTTTCCTTGAGTCTTCTCTGACATCTTGTCAGTAAGAATTTTCAGTTGATTAAATAGCTCCTTCTGTGCTGTAGCCATATCGGTTTGATTCTTTACAAGAGTCTCTTGCATTTTGATGAGATCAGCAATGATAGGTGGTGGATTTCCTATGACTTCCTCAGGTGTCGGCCGAACAAAGGACGACCCTCCACGTTGACGTGAGGAGGAGTAACATCACCACCGTCAGTGTTAGAGGCCGAAATTGTTTCCGGGATATCCTCGCTGTCGTTGTTGTTGTTGTTGCTAGTACTAGCGCCGTTTGCGTTGGAACCTGTGACTAACCCATATCTAAGACCGGTCATCTTGTGAAATTGTGAGATTGTAACCAAGAGAATGATCTCCCACTGTGGTCGCCAATCTGTAGATGGGGAAAAACGATTTGCTGGTTTTCACGGGATTGAGGAGACGACCGTACGGAGGAGACTCCTTGAACCGAGCGAAATGTTCAACCTCACACAGATGCACTACAAGAAGGGATTACTTTAAATTCGAGAGATCAATCTGTAGTACTCCGGCCTATACCAAGACAATGGCCGTTCCAGAGTAAATTTGGTCACAAGAGAGGATGGGTTGATCTGTAGGAGGGAAGCTGAGAAATGTGTGGAATCAATGGTAATCAAAGATTGTGGGTGTATTGTGAATTCTGAATAAGATAAGATCTGAATGATTGAATCTCTGTTGAGAGTAATTACTCAGATGTTGAGTTAATCTCGTGTTGTCTGTGAGGTCATTGTAAAGTTATTAGTGTTCGAGTCGAGAATTATGATCCTTGGACTCAGAAACCCTAATTTGATCAATTGATGACCAATTGATGGTTTATTTGAGAATTAACCATGGAATGCAGGAGGACCAGATACATGAGATCGTGGGTCGATTATGTAGCGTCCATATGCTCGCGTGAGCAAAATACCAAGATCTCTTGAAGAGTTGGTGATTTGTTGATGAAAGAATGATTAAATGCTGGTTTAATCATTTATTCGAAAAATGCTCGTCCGAGCCTTAGGTGATAAAACCTAATTAATTATGGAGAGGTGAGAGACCGACCAAGAGGTCATGAAACCGTCCCTGTATGGTCGTGGGATCGAATGATGATCACTTCATGAAATTCCAAAATTATTTGGAAGAGTTTTGGACCTAATATGTGCAATTGCGCAAATTAGGTCAAATCGTGAAAATACGTGGGACCGGCTTCTTGCAAACCAAAGAGCTAACCTTGGTCGGTCAAGGTAACATGCTCACATTGCCAGGGTTTCCGTCTCTCAGTCCTGAGAATTTTGATATTTTTTGGCGTGCGTTTGAGCAACCATTTGAGAAAATATGACAAAATCAGGGTTTTGTTGAAATTGAGGAAACTTCATGAGATGAAGGAAAATAATTATAAAATGAAGGAATAATGAGGCGTGGGACCGCTGAAGCCAAGGCATGGCCGGCCGGCTAGTGACCACGGTCCCATGGTGCCTTTTCCTAATTTTAAAATATTTTTTATGATTTTATGAATTTTGTTGAAATTGAGGAGTTTCCTTAAAATGAAGGAGTTTCCATGGGATCAAGGAAGCAAATAATATTAAAATAATAAAAATAAGGGCGTGTGGGACCGGTTAGGGCATGGCTTGGCCGGCTTGGGCCCGGTCCCACGAGTTTCCCTAATTTTTATGTATTTTCTGTGTATTTTTCCATGATTTGAAGGAATTTTCCTAATTTGAGTGAAATACCATGAAATCAAGGAGTTTCATGGGATGAAGGAAACATTAAAATAATAATAATAAAATAAAGGGGCGTGTGGGACCATCTAGGGCATGGCTGGCCAACTGGGGCCCGGTCCCACGAATTTCCCTAATTTTATATTATATTTTCATGGTTTTGTGAAAATACTATGAGATTAAGGAGTTTTCATGAGATTAGGAAAATAATAATAAAATAATGAGGAACCATGAGGTGTGGGGCCGGCCGGCATCAAGGCATGGCCGGTTGGCCAATAATCACGGCCCCACAATGTTTTTCCCAATTTTATATTATTTCCTTGGTGCGAAGGAAACACCATGAAACTGAGAAGTTTCCTCAAAATGAAGGATATTTGTTCAAATGAAAGGATTTTCATAAGATCAAGGAAAATAACAAAAAATATGATAAAATATAAAACTGGCGTGGGATTGGCTATGGCACGGCTGGCCGGTCGATGAGCCCAATCCCTTGGCGCCTTGGTCAATATTTTAATTATTTATTATTTTCTTTCCTTTTTTTGCATAGATTTATCGTTTCGTCGTATTTTGAAATACTCGTTCGTGCGGTAATTGTTAGTGTATCATCGTTGAGTACACTTGCACCTTTTGAGCCGGGGCTTACTCAGAGGTAGCTCAGATGCCCGTGCGTTGAATATTTATTATTAACCCATGGAATTTTGCTGGGAAGAACCATAGATTTAAGTAACGAAATACTGCGAAAATATTTGAATATTTTCGGAAATTCAGTGGATGAATCCAAGAATTTAGGAATAATTAACTTATGGCTCTATGCTAGCAGAGCAAGCTGTCTAGGAGCATTAATTATTCTGACATGAGCTTGCTGGAGCTTCATATCCTTTATATAGTCAGGGAAACTCGTTGTTTGTATCCTGAAGACGTTATCGCTCTATACTAGCAGAGCAAGCTGTCTAGGAGCCGTCAATATCGTGATTCTATATAGGAATAATTACCGAAGTGTTCAGTATTCATGAGATATGTCGTTGTCCAGCCGAGAGACTACATATCTGCATGTACTCTGAGAGAAAGTATTCTCAGTCATAGGATTCGATGAGAGACACGTGTGTAGATGAGAAAAAACGATTTGCTGGTTTTTAAGGAATTGAGGAGACGACCGTACGGAGGAGACTCCTCGAACCGAGCAAAATGTTAAACCTCACACAGATGCACTGCTGCAAAGGGGGTGCTTTAGCTTCGAGATATCAAATCTGTAGTACTCCGGCCTAAATCAAGACAATGACCGTTCCAGAGTAAATTCGGTCACAAGAGAGGATGGGTTGATCTGTAGGAGGGAAGCTGGGAAATGTATGGAATCAATGGTAATCAAAGATTGTGGGTGTGTGAATTCTGAATATGATAAGCTCTAAATGATTGAAATTGCTCAATTGAGAGTAGTTGCTCAATTGATGAGTTGATGATATCGTGTTGTCGATGAGACGTGAGATTGATGATATTGTTGATGCTGATGATTCAATCATGATTCAGAGACTTATTTATATTGCTGGAATTTTAGACACCATGACCCCATGAAGTGTGACAGTTGATGGAATCAAGGAGTAGGGAGGTGGAGATCGTGTTTGAAACCAGTTGCTCAACGTGTGGAGACTTGGTCGATTTTCCACTCACTACCTCGTGAATTCCTTCAACTGATTGCACGACTTGCTCACATTCTATCGTGTGTTTGAACACACGTGCCATAGACCGCCACACCAAAACCCTAAGTGATATCCCCCCAAAGTGACACGATTGACGTCTCGTGGTTTGTTAGTCAATTGATGACTTCGTGGTTTGATGTGACGATGAGTCCATGTTGTTGTTGAGTTGAACATGATGTTCTGAAACTCATGAATTGAACATGTCATGAGAAAGAGGTATAGTTCTTACGATGAAGTGAGCAAGTATTGCTCATTCGATGGACCGTTGAATATTGATTGTTGAACCAATATTCCTTGGTTTGAGCAAATATTTATCATCTGAGCAAGTGTTGCTCATGTGATGAATTGTTGAATATTTGATCGCCTGAGCATGTGTTGCTCATCTGATGGATTATTGGCAGCGTACCAAAAATATTAATTAGAATATTGGTCGTTGAACCGAGCATAATTAATAAAATTAATGACCATGAGGTCTTCGTAAAGTTATTAAGGTTGGAATCTGGAATGATGATCCTTGGATTCAGAAACCCTATTTTGATCAATTGATGATCACTTCATGGTTCGTCAGAAGTTTAACCATGGGACGAAGGAGGGAACGACTACATGGGACCGTGGATCAACCATGTAGTGTCCATACGCTCACGTGATCAAATACAAACAACTCCTGAAGAGTTGACGATTTGTTGGTGAAAGAATGATTAAATGCTGGTTTAATCATTTATTTGTCTGAGCCTTAGGTGAGAAAACCTAATTAATTATGACGTGAGGGACCGACCATGGGGTCATGAAACCGACCCTGGGTAGTCACGTGACCGCCTGATGATCACTTCATGAAAATCCAAAGTGTTTGGAAGAGTCTTGGACCTAATACGTGCAATTGTGCAAATTAGGTCAAAACTGTGAAACTTGATGGGACCGGCTTCTGTAAGACAAAGAGCCAATCTTGGTCGGTCAAGATAGCGTGCTCGTGTCCCCAACACGTCCGCATCTCAGTCCTGAGAATTTTGATATTTTCTGGCGTGCAATTGAGCATCCATTCGAGAAAATATGCCAAAATTAGGGTTTCGACGAAACTGAGGAAAACACCATGAGATGATGGAAAATAATTATAAAATAAGGAATAAGGAGGTGTGAGACCGCCGAGGCCAAGGCATGGTCGGCCAGTCGTGGCAACGGTCCCGTGGTGCCTTTTCCTTAATTTTATAATATTTTGATGATTTTATGAAAAATTCATGAATTTTGAGAAATTTGATGAATTTAGGGAGTTTCCATGAATTGAAGGAGTTTTCATGAGTTCAGGGAAGCAAAAAATATTAAAATAATAAAAACAAGGGCGTGTGGGACAGTGGAGGCACGACCGGCTGGCTAGGTCCCGGTCCCATGAGTTTCCCTAAATTTTATGTATTTTTAATGTATTTTTCCATGATTTGAAGGAATTTTTCCTAATTTGAGAGAAATACCATGAAATCAAGGAATTTGATGAATTCAAGGAAAAATAAAATAAAATAATAAAACAAGGGGCGTGTGGGACCGGCTAGGGCATGGCCGGCCTGCTAGTGGCCCGGTCCCACAAGTTTTCATAATTTTATTTATTATTTGATGATTTGTGCAAAATACCATGAAATCAAGGAGTTTTTTCATGAAATTAGAGAAATAATAATAATAATAATAATAATAAAATAATAAGGAACCGTGAGGTGTGGGGCCGGTTGGCCAATGATCACGCCCCACACTTCTTTCCTTAATTTTATATTATTTTTTACGAATTTATGAAAATACCATGAAACCGAGGAGTTTCCTCGAGACGAAGGAGATTTGATAAAATGAGAGAATTTTCATCAAATCATGGAAAATAATAAAAATGCATTAATAATATAAAACTGGCGTGGTATTGACCACGATACGGTCGGTCGGTCGGTCGTGTGTCCGTTCACCCAGCACCCTGGTCAATAGTTTTAATTATTTATTATTTTCTTCCATATTTTGCATTGGTTCATCGTTTCGTTGTATTTTGAAATACTCGTTCGTGCGGTGACTGTTAGTGTATCGTCGTTGAATACACTTTCACCATTTGAATCGGGACTTACTTAGAGGTAGCTCAGACGCACGGTTGTTGATTATTTATTACTAATTGTGGAATTCAGTGGAGAATAATTCACAAAACTGAGTAATAAGATGTTTATTATTAAATCATAGGATTAGTTGAAGATTCGACTACGAATTCAGAATAATAAAGTGAGCATTACCATTCCATGGGATCGTAGATTCGACAATAGAATCAGAGTACTTAAGTTTTATCTATTACCATTTATGAGACCAGTTATGGATTTGATCATGAAATCGGAGTAATGAGATAATATAGTTATTGCTATTCTATGAGATCAAGCCGTGGATTCGATCATAGAATCAGAATAATTTGTTTATTGCCATTCCATGAGACCAGTCGTGGATTCGACCATGGAATAGGAGCAATTGTTATTGCCATTCCATGGGACCAATCGTGGATTCGACCATGGAATAGGAGCAATAATAGATTATTCTGGGAATTCAGTAGTGAATGTCACGGCAGAATTAATCTTAATTAGGAATAATTAACTTTGTGGATCTATACTAGCAGAGCAAGCTGTCTAGGAGCATTAATTATCCCGATATGAGCTTGTCGGTAAGTCATATCCTTTATATAGTCAGGGTAAACTCGTTGTTTTTTCCTGAAGACGTTATCGCTCTATACTAGCAGAGCAAGCTGTCTAGGAGCCGTACATCTCGTGATACTATATAGAAATAACCACTGAAAGTGTTCAGTATTCATGAGATATGTCGTTGTCCAGTCGTGAGACTACATATCTACATGTACTCTGAGAGAAAGTACTCTCCGTTGAGAATTCGATGAGAGACCCGTGTCTCAATTCTCACGTCTGATTGCTGGATCAGAGCTTCGTATAATTATGATTTTACGATTTTAGCCCTTGTCGAAAATCCACCATCTACATTAAGTCCCTGCTTACTGAGGAAAGCTGTGTTCCTCAATCAGCATTAAATGGTGATTTTCCGGTCATAAATAATATAAGTAATTGAAATTAGTCGTAAGTTAAGACGTTACCGGATTTTGATAGTGCGAGCATACCATGAATTGAATGAAGATCTCAGTGGCATGATAGAGCATCGTTTGATGAGCATATAGTGGTAGCACCGCTAATTTGGTGATGGAACCTTGGTCGTTTAGGATTAGCGGGCTGGGCCCAAGAGATGAATCCGTTTTAGCACGGACGCTCGTTCGTTCGTTAGTTTAAGAAACAACAAAATAGACTTGAGTCTAATGATAAAAATTTTGTCTATCAGCTTTCACGAAAAACAATTTTTTTTTTTAATATGTGAGATTTCACAAAGTGGAATAAACTCTCGTTTCAAAGGTGGATGCTCGTACGAGAGAAAAGTTTTTTTTTTTTAAATAGACGTGCTTCTGTTAGTAATAAAATTTTGTTTATGAGCTTTCATGAAATTTTTTTATCTCGATCTTTCAGAAATCTTTGAAAATATACTCTCGCTTCAAAGACAGATACTCGTGCGAGGGAGCAAAATATATAGACATCTTTTTTCAAATTTTCGTGAGTTTCACGTTAAATATTTATATATTTTGTAAAATCATGTTTTGATTTTGAACAACTGTTGAAAGTAGACAATTATATATGATGATCTGTATGTGAGTTTTCACAATTGTAAAATGGACATCTGTCCAATTTTTGAAAAACCAGTGAATGTTAAAATTCACGTGGGTGGTTCACGGTTTGATGAAAATCAAGACATGATTTTGAATAATGAATTTTGCTCGACTTTGCAGGTTTGAAGGAACGAGCAAATTTTCGAAATTTTGACGTTATAATCACTACAGTTAGTGAAATTGTAAATAGGTAAGAGTTGGATTGTTACCGTTCCAGCGCGTGCTTGTTGTTGGTATATCCATGACTCCATGTATTTCGCCTCAGACAGTGGTGATTCTGGTTACAACCACCCTTCTGGATCTTCCGGCGAACACTCCAGAAATATCAAGTCAAACATGAAGACGTTTGCAGATGTTCATCCTGGGATGAATCAACCTTTCGGAGACGCTGGAAAGCTGGTACTTTGTATATCTCTAGATCATCTGTGAGTCGTCCCTTATCAGCATAAGCACCGCCGACTTCAGCAAATGAGACTATCAGATGAAGATGAAGTTCGGCTTTGTGTTGATGGTGTAGCTCCAGATGTAGATGAACGAAGAATTTCGCCATAATTCGTCATCAGAAAATTCAGAAATTAGGTCTTCATTGAAATTGTTGTAGAATCTTCGTTCGATGTTGGATTTTCGCGGTCTACCCATGTATCCTCATGCCCAGGAAATTTCCAAACTTTAGTAAAGAATCTTTTTGGGTTCCGAGCATGTTTAGGATTCGAAATCGACGAAACGGTAAACTTCCAGGAGACCTTCAGAAAATTTTCAGCTGGCATGTGGTCCAATGTTTTGGCCATAACTCTTCACTCGTTTATTAAATTGCTGTGAATTTTGGATATGTTGAAGAGGACATCCATACGAAGAGAATGGTGTACGACCTATCCACAAATTCTTCACCAATTTCTCCCAGATCGTCGGTTTGTACAGGGCAGTGTAAAATCATCTCAGATGAACTTGTTGTAAAACATTCATGTTGTGTCTTTAGAGCATTCGCTTGTGTCTTGAACGGTTGGTGGAGGCCTTTAATGTCATTGATTCCTTTGAGATCAGGATCCTTTGATTGATACATGATCATGGTGATTGCAGCGCCATCTTGCTTCTGTCAGTCGTAGAACATCACTTCTGAAACCCTGGTCACGAGACCGTAGCTGAGGTTGCTCTCGAGACGGGACGATGTAATGACCATGGTTTCATGTCCCGGTAGTAGCATTGCTTTTATGATAAATGATTAGCACATGAGAGTCTGGTTTCACGAGTCTTGGACTGTAAAACTTGATGAAGGACTTAGCGAAAAGACCTGGTGGACACCGATCGACGGTGGAAGTTATAAATCCCGTCTAAGAATTGCTGCTTGCATGTTGTACGCTCTGGAAGCTGTATGAACCTCATACGACGCCGGAATTTGATGCTTGACCCTAACTTTTGAAGCTAAGAGACTGATTTGTATAATGAGACAAGAATCACTCAATTTGGAGTTGTAGAGGTCATCCAACGAAGCGTGCACATTTGTAATTTGTAATTCCGTACAAATTTTTCAGATTTCGTAGACCTGACGGTAAAGGCCATATCTTTCAGCTCGTACGTCCGATTGATGCGCCCTTTTGGTATGTTGTAGAAGAGACATTGAAAAACATCTTGAGGAAGTATTGTCCCATTCCTCAGCCATTGGTACGTTTTTTCAAACCCATGGCCTGAAGTGTGTTGTATCTCATTTGTGGAGGTGATGAGAACATCTTGTAGAAAACTCTGGATTATGCCCACCAGTCGTGCCAGCTTTGGGAAGACTTTCATGTGAGCATGTTATTAGGTCTACACATATTGATATGAATCATTGGTTCTTTAGAGAAGTCCGCTTCATATGTAACACTTCATAGAATGATTAGTTGATGAAGCCTTGAGGATGTTGCTCCTGAGACCGTTGTTGGTGCTGAAACCATGAATGATTACACTCCAGAGATCTTTTTCGATGCTGAGATCATGGATTGTATTCCTCTAGAGATTATTGTTGATGCTAATACCATGGTTGAAGTTGCTCCAAAGACCGAAAAGGCTAGAATCATGATTATAGAAATATTCTTTGCTCCTTCATCCAGTGAGCCTTTTACATTCACGAAGTAGTTGACGAGTTGAGCGTCCGTAAGATGAAGGGGTACTGAGAGTTCAACCTGAATGCTCCTGAAAGCATAACTTTACCATGAACTGGCTTTGTCAGTGAGTCGACATTGTTACGGTAGATAACATCAGCAGTTTTCATACTGGAAGTGATTGGTGAAGAGAGAAAGTTCCTCAATCATGCAGGGGATTGTGATGTAGAGAAATCCCGTTGATGAAGTTTCACGGAATCACCTCAGGTTTCCCAGTGTATATTGAAGGAGTTAGTGCCATCCATGAATGAATGATGTTGCATATGCTTCAGAAGTCTTATCATGGGATAATGAAGACTTATCGATTTGTAGTTTAGTTACAATTTGATCGTGTTGGTGTTGAATCAATGTGTCACCGTCGAGATATTTATGCTGAAGTTGTACTCTTTGATTGAGAGTACAATTTGATGGCCTTTTAGATGCTTGAGCGTTGAAGTGTATATTCCTCAAGCATTGAATGTCATAGGGGTTTGATCATCTCGTCCCTGGAGTATCTTCTGTTGATTCAACATCCCTTTCGTTGCATTAGTGGGATTAGACACTTGTTCAGACATCAGAGCTTTCTGATTTTGTGGAACACATGGTCTTGCAGGAGAAACACCCAAAGTGTTCTTTGCCATGCTTGGACGTCAGTAATTCATGTTTCAATGCTTGATTCGGAGAAATGTCATATTCAACCACTTGATAAAATACTATTGCGGTGAAGCTACCATTCATAACGTCTTGTAGAGTTACTAGCATAATTAAGTCCCCATAATAGGATAACATGTGGGAAAATAAATGACATCGACATAGAATGAGATTTGCCTGAGTGCGGAACCTCTTGATGAATGTCTATGCATCTTTTGCAGGTTCTTGCTTCAATCCCGCCAAAGTTCGAAATTCCTCCAAGTGCTCCGATGATGGAATGTCCGCCAAACCTTTTGGATCAGAACTTTCTTCGTTGGAGAGATGCGTAACCAAAGGCGCTTTGTAAGTACCCATCTTTTCAGCGTGGATCCACGCTCGTCTGAAGGATATGTCATATCCTGGATCTCCTAATTATGTGAAACTTGGTTTCCGTCCAGGTTGAACTTATGTTCACTTTGAGAGTGATGTAGCCATAAGTATTTCCGAGCGTTCCTTCAAGGTCTCTGATTGAGGTGGGAGCATGAGTAACTCCTTGTCGAGTGATGCCTTCGGCTCTGAGGTTTTCAGTGGAATGATGTTGATGGCGGTGCCGGCATCGATCAACATTCTTCCAAATTCGTTTCTTCGACTGTGGTAAGCAGTCCCCAGTCGTACATATCTTGGTCTGTGGCTGGAGGCTCAAGAAGTATTTTCAAAATGGACTTCTTGACACGATGTGGTTAAGTACTGTGAACATGTCTCTCCTTTGTGCCTTCGACAGATAACGCAATTCATGTTCAGAGAGTGTAAGGTTTTGACTGGAGAAGATTCTTGTGTACTCCTTCAGTCCCCAGTTGAAGATATTGTAGATCAACCTTCTCTTTGAAAATGTGCTTCAAAACTACGCAGTCGCTTGTGGGATGATTGACGAACCTGTGGAAGCGGAAGTAACAAGGACCTTCCATGTCTTCTTCAGTTGGTTCTTTCGTAACATATGGCAGCTTGATTGCACCATCTTGGACCCAGACACTCAGGAGTTCAATCACCTCTTTAATGGAAAAAGGAAAGTCAGGTGCTTCTTTATCAGGAACTCTTGTGCGTTGCTTAGAGGCTTGTGCATCTTGTTTATCCTTCTTTTGTGCTTTTGAAGGAGCTGAAGTATGCTTGCGCGGCGGTTTGGCTTTCCGTTTGCTCCCTTATGCAACAGTGTTTTTGGAAGGCTGGAGGTTTTACTTCTTCTTGATCAGACGTCTGATAACTCGAGTGTCTCGCGGTTCTTCAGCCTTTGTAGCTTTTGTTCTTTCCAGTAAAGCGGGTGCAGTGGTTGCCGACCTCTTCGCAGTTTTGTGAAGCTCTGAGAAAGTCTGGAATCGAAGATTCTCCAGCAAGGCCCTGTAGACCGGGAGCATTCCATTGATGCACAAGTACACCAATTGTTGCTCCGTAACGTTTGGGTCGTGGCAATCCAGGGCTTGGACTCTGAACCTTTTCACATAATCATTGGGATTTTCACTGACCCTATGAAATCTTCTTCCAAGGTCGGAGAGGGTGACTTGTTCTGACACGAAGAAGTATTTCCTGTAGAATGCGTTAAACATTTCTCCCCAATTGTTGATGGTCCCTGGTGTGATGTTGTTATACCATGTGTATTCCCTGCCTTTTAGAGATTTTGAGAATTCTTTGAGACGAACGATATGATTATGTTCATGTTCTCCCAGGGCTTCGAGAAAACGAGAGACATGTTCCCGAGCATTGCCAGTTCCATCATACAAGGTGAAAGTTGGAGAAACGTAACCTTTGGGGAGTGAAATCCTCTGCGTAGCGGCAGGATAAGGAGGTTGATGACGATCGTCATGCGATGTCTTGTCTTTTCCACGGTTCTCCAAGAGGTGCTCCAGATCCTCGCGAGTAATGAAGTTCGATGATCCCTTCGCTGATGAGTTGTCTGCAGCAGTTTTTCGGACTTCGTCGTCTTCTACTGTATGGATTGGAATTACTTCAGGATCATCGTCTGAGGATTTCTCCTTCTCCTTTCCCTTCTCTTGAGTTTTCTCTGACATCTTGTCAGTAAGAGTTTTAAGATAATTACACAGCTCCTTTTGTGCAGCAGCCATGTCAGTCTGATTCTTTGCAAGAGTCTCATGCGCTTTGATAAGATCAGCAATGGTAGGTGGTGGATCTCCTCTGACTTCTTCAGGGTGTCGTCCGTACAGTGGATGACCTTCGGCGTGGGGAAGAGTAATGTCACCACCATCAGTGTTGGAGGTCGGAATTGTCTCCGGGATATTCCGATTGTTGTTGTGGCTAGTGCTAGCACGGTTTGTGTTAGGATTCGTAACTGAACCTGACCTGAGATCAACCATCTTGTGAAATTGTCAGATTGCAACCGAGAGAATGATCTCCCACTGTGGTCGCCAATCTGTAGATGGGGATAAATGATTTGCTGGTTTTTAAGGAATTGAGGAGACGACGTACGGAGGAGACTCCTCGAACCGAGCAAAATGTTAAACCTCACACAGATGCACCGCTGCAAAGGGGGTGTTTTAGATTCGAGAGATCAATCTGTAGTACTCCGGCCTAAATCAAGAAAATGACCATTCCAAAGTAAATTCGGTCACAAGAGAGGATGGGTTGATCTGTAGGAGGGAAGCTGGGAAATGTATGGAATCAATGGTAATCAAAGATTGTGAGTGTGTGAATTCTTAATATGATAAGCTCTGAATGATTGAAATTTCCCAATTGAGAGTAGTTACTCAATTGGTGAGTTGATGATCTCGTGTTGTCGATGAGACGTGAGATTGATGATAATGTTGATGCTGATGATTCAATCATGATTCAGAGACTTATCTACATTGCTGGAATTTTAGACACCATGACCCCATGAAGTGTGACAGTTGATGGAATCAAGGAGTGGGGAAGTGGAGATCGTGTTTGAAACCAGTTGCTCAAAGTGTGGAGACTTGGTCGATTTTCCACCCACTACCTCGTGAATTCCTTCAACTGATTGCACGACTTGCTCACATTCCATCGTGTGTTTGAACACACGTGCCGTAGACCCCTAGACCAAAACCCTAAGTGATATCCCCCCAAAGTGACACGATTGACATCTCGTGGTTTTTTAGTCAATTGATGACTTCGTGGTTTGATGGGACGATGAGTCCATGTAGTTGTTGAGTTGAACATGATGTTCTGAAACTCATAAATTGAACATGTCATGAGACAGAGGTATAGTTCTTACAATGAAGTGAGCAAGTATTGCCCATTCGATGGACCGTTGAATATTGATTGTTGAACCAATATTCCTTGGTTTGAGCAAATATTTATCATCTGAGCAAGTGTTGCTCATGTGATGAACTGTTGAATATTTGATCGTCTGAGCTTGTGTTGCTCATCTGATGGATTATTGGCAGCGTACCAAAAATTTTAATTAGAATACTGGTCGTTGAACCGAGCATAATTAATAAAATTAACGACCATGAGTTCGTCGTAAAATTATTAAGGTTGGAATCTGGAATGATGATCCTTGGATTCAGAAACCCTAATTTGATCAATTGATGATCAATTCATGGTTCGTCAGAAGTATAACCATGGGACGAAGGAGGGAACGACTAAATGGGACCGTGGATCAACCATGTATTGTCCATATTCTAACGTGAGCAAATACAAACAACTCCTGAAAAGTTGACGATTTGTTGGTGAAAGAATGATTAAAAGCTGGTTTAATCATTTATTCGTCTGAGCCTTAGGTGAGAAAACCTAATTAATTATGACGTGAGGGACCGACCATGGGGTCATGAAACCGGCCCTGGGTAGTCACGTGACCGTCTGATGATCACTTCATGAAAATCCAAAGTGTTTGGAAGAGTCTTGGACCTAATACGTGCAATTGTGCAAATTAGGTCAAAACTGTGAAACTTGATGGGACCGGCTTCTGTAAGCCAAAGAGCCAATCTTGGTCGGTCAAGATAGCGTGCTCGTGTCCCTAAGGCGTCCGCGTCTCAGTCCTAAGAATTTTGATATTTTCTGGCGTGCAATTGAGCATCCATTCGAGAAAATATGCCTAAATTAGGGGTTCGATGAAACTGAGGAAAACACCATGAGATGATGGAAAATAATTATAAAATAAGGAATAATGAGGCGTGGGACCGCCGAGGCCAAGGCATGGTCGGCCGGTCGTGGTCACGGTCCCGTGGTGCCTTTTCCTTAATTTTATAATATTTTGATGATTTTATGAAAAATTCATGAATTTTGAGGAATTTGATGAATTGAAGGAGTTTTCATGAGTTCAGGGAAGCAAAAAATATTAAAATAATAAAAATAAGGGTGTGTGGGACAGTGGAGGCGCGGCCGGCCGTCTAGGACCCGGTCCCACGAGTTTCCCTAATTTTTATGTATTTTTAGTGTATTTTTCCATGATTTGAAGGAATTTTTCCTAATTTGAAAGAAATACCATGAAATCAAGGAATTTGATGAATTCAACGAAAAATAAAATAAAATATTAAAACAAGGGGCTTGTGGGACCTGCTAGGGCATGGCCGGCCGGCTAGTGGCCCGGTCCCACAAGTTTTCATAATTTTTATTTATTATTTGATGATTTGTGCAAAATACCATGAAATCAAGGATTTTTTCATGAAATTAGAGAAATAATAATAATAATAAAATAATGAGGAACCGTGAGGTGTGCAGCCGGCTGGGACCAAGGCATGGCCGGTTGGCTAACGGTCACGCCCCACACTTCTTTCCTTAATTTTATATTATTTTTTACGAATTTATGAAAATACCATGAAACCGAGGAGTTTCCTCGAGACGAAAGAGATTTGATAAATGAGAGAATTTTCATCAAATCATGGAAAATAATAAAAATGAATTAAAAATATAAAAATGGCGTGGGATTGACCACGACACGATCGGTCGGTCGTGTGTCCGTGCTCCAAGCACCCTGGTCAATATTTTTAATTATTTATTATTTTCTTCCCTAATTTGCATAGGTTCATCGTTTCGTTGTATTTTGAAATACTCGTTCGTGCGGTAACTGTTAGTGTATCGTCGTTGAATACACTTTCACCATTTGAATCGGGACTTACTTAGAGGTAGCTCAGACGCCCGGTTGTTGATTATTTGTTACTAATTGTGGAATTCAGTGGAGAATAATTCACAAAACTGAGTAATAAGATGTTTATTATTAATTCATAGGACCAGTTGAGGATTCGACTACGAATTCAGAATAATAAAGTGAGCATTACCATTCCATGGGATCGTAGATTCGACCATAGAATCGGAGTAATTAAGTTTTATCTATTATCATTTATGAGACCAGTTGTGGATTCGATCATGAAATCGGAGTAATGAGATAATATAGTTATTTCTATTCTATGAGATCAAGCCGTGGATTCGATCATAGAATCAGAACAATTTGTTTATTGCCATTCCATGGGACCAGTCGTGGATTCGACCATGGAATAGGAGCAATTGTTATTGCCATTCCATGGGACCAGTCGTGGATTCGACCATGGAATAAGAGCAATAATAGATTATTCTGGGAATTCAGTAGTGAACGTCACGACAGAATTAATATTAATTAGGAATAATTAAATTTGTGGCTCTATACTAGCAGAGCAAGATGTCTAGGAGCATTAATTATCCCGATATGAGCTTGTCGGTAAGTCATATCCTTTATATAGTCATGGTAAACTCGTTGTTTGTTCCTGAAGACTTTATCGCTCTATACTAGCAGAGTAAGCTGTCTAGGAGCCGTCCATCTCGTGATACTATATAGAAATAATCACTGAGAGTGTTCAGTATTCATGAGATATGCTGTTGTCCAGTCGTGAGACTACATATCTACATGTACTCTGAGAGAAAGTACTCTCCGTTTAGAATTCGATGAGAGACCCGTGTCTCAATACTCACGTCTGATTGCTGGATCAGAGCTTCGTATAATTATGAGTTTACGATTTTAACCCTTGTCGAAAATCCACCATCTACACCGTGTCTCAATACTCACATCTGATTGCTGGATCAGGATTTCATATAATTATGGGTTTACGATTTTAGCCTTTGTCAAAAATCCACCATCTACACCATTTTGCTTCAGTTAGCTCTCTTTGATGAACAACAATTTGATTGTATCATCTTGAACCTAGACTTCCGGTAACTCGATCACTTCTTCATTGTAAAGAGGGAGGTCTGAGTCTGTCTGGTCGTTTCCCTTTGTTGATGCTAGTTCGAGGTTTGTGCATCTTGCTTATCCTTCCTTTGTGCTTTTGAAGGAGCTGAGGTATGCTTGCGCGACGGTTCGACTTTTCGTTTGCTCCCTTCTGCAACAGCGTTTGTGGAAGACTAAAGGTTGTATTGTTTGTTGATCAGACGTCTGCTACCTCGAGTGTCTCGCGGTTCTTCAGCCTTTGTAGCCTTTATTCTTTCCAGTAAAGCGGGTGCAGTAGTTGCCGATCTCTTCACCGCTTCATGAAGTTCTGAAAAGGTATGGAAACGAAGATTTTCCAATAAAGCTCTGTAGACTCGGATCATGCCGTTGATACATAAGTCTACTAGTTGTTGCTCCGTGACATTTGGGTCATGGAAATCTAGGGCTTGGACTCTGAATCTTTTCACGTAGTCATTGGGATGTTCATTGTTCCTCTTAAACATTCTTCCAAGATCAGAGAGAGTAATTTTCTCCGACACAAAAAATTACTTTCTGTAGAAGGTGTTAATCATTTCTCCCCAATTGTCGATAGTTCCTGGTGCGATGTTGTTGTACCAGGTGTATGCCCTGCCTTTCAAGGATTTTGAAAATTCTTTTAGGCGAACAACATGGTTATGTTCATGTTCACCCAATGCTTCCAGGAACCGAGAAACATGTTCCCAAGCATTGCCTGTTCCGTCATACAAAGTGAAGGTTGGAGAGGTATAACCTTTTGGAAGAGGAATCCTTTGCGTAGCATCAGGGTACAGAGGTTGGTGACGATGGACATGTGATGTCTTGTCTTTTCCACGGTTCTCCAAGAGGAGTTCAAAATCTTCCCGAGTAATGAAATTTGATGATTCCTTTGCAGATGGATCGTCTGCGGCTTTGAGGACTTCGTCATCATCCACCGTATGAATTGGAACCACCTCAGGATCAACATCTGAGGATTTCTCCTTTTCCTTTCCTTTTCCTTGAGTTTTCTTTGACATCTTGTCAGTGAGAGTCTTCAGATAATCAAACATCTCCTTCTGTGTTGTAGCCATATCAGTTTGATTTTTTGCAAGAGTTTCTTGCACTTTGATGAGATCAGCCATGGTAGGTGGTGGGTTTCCTATAACTTCCTCATGGTGTCGGCCGAACATATGATGACTTTCTGTGTTAGCGTGAGGAGGAGTAACATCACCACCGTCAGTGTTAGGCGCCGGAATGGTTTCCGGGATATCCTCATTGTTGTTGTTGCTAGTGCTAGCGTCGTTTGTATTGGATTCTGTAACTAACCCATACCTAAGACCAGCCATCTTGTGAAATCATGAGATTGCAACCGAGAGAATAATCTCCCATTGTGGTCGCCAATCTGTAGATGGGGGAAAACGGTTTCCTGGTTTTTACGGAATTGAGGAGACGACCGTGCGGAGAAGACTCCTTGAACCGAGTGAAATGTTCAACCTCATACAGATGCACTGAAAGAAGGGAGTGCTTTGAATTCGAGAGATCAATCTGTAGTACCCCGGACTAAACCAAGACATTGGTCGTTCCAGAGTAAACCCGGTCACAAGAGATGATGAGTCGATCTGTAGGAGGGAAGCTGAGAAATGTGTGAAATCAATGGTAATCAAATATTGTAGGTGTGTTGTGTATTCTGAATAAGATAAGTTCTGAATGATTGAATCTCTGTTGAGAGTAATTACTCAGGTTATGAGTTGTTAATCTCTTGTTGTTTGTTTGACGTGATATTCCCATTGTTTTCAATCATGATTCAGAGACTTATTTATATTGCTGGAATTGTAGACACCATGATCCCATGAAGTGTGACAGTTGATGGAATCAAAGAGTAGGGAAATGGAAATTGTATTTGAAACCAGTTGCTCATCGTGCGGAGACTTGGTCGATTTTCCATCCACTACTTTGTTAACTTCTTCAATTGATTGCACGACTTGCTCACATTTCATCGTGTGTATGAAAACACGTGTCGTAGACCGCCAGACCAAAACCCTAGTTAATATCCCCCCATGTGACACGATTGACGTCTGGTGGTGTAATTAGTCAGTTGTTGACTTCATGACTTCATGGGACGATGAGTCCATGTATTTGCTGAGTTGAACATGATTTTGCAAAATGTTCTGAGACTCATGAATTGAACGTGTCTGTTGAGACATAGGTATAATTCTCACGTTGATAGTTGAGGCGAGCAAGTATCTCTCATTCGATAAATTGTTGAATATTGAGGGTTGAACCAATATTCCTTGGTTTGAGCAAATATTGCTCATCTGAGCAAGTGTTGCTCGTCTGATGAATTATTGGTAGCGTGACCAAAATACAACATTAATTAGAATACTGATAGTTGAACCGAGTATAATAAAATGATGATCATGAGATCGTCGCAAAATTATTAGCGTCTGAATCTGAATATATGATCCTAGGACTCAGAAACCCTAATTTGATCAATTGATGACCAATTTGATGGTTTATTGAAAATTCAACCATGGAATGAAGGAGGGGCCGGCTACATGGGATCAGAGATCGACCATGTAGCGCCCGTATGCTCGAGTGAGAAAATACCAAGACCTCTTGAAGAGTTGGTGAAAGAATGATCAAATGCTGGTTAAATCATTCCTCATACAATGCTCGTCTGAGCCTTAGGTGATAAAACCTAATTAATTATGAAGAGGTGAGGGACCGACCAAGGGGTCATGAAACCGGCCCTGGATGGTCACGGGATCGATTGATGATCACTCTATGAAAATTCCAAAATTATATGGAGGAGTTTTGGACCTAATACGTGCAATTAGGTCAAATCATGAAAATACGTGGGACCGGCTCCTTGCGATCCAAAGAGCCAACCTTGGTTGGTCAAGGTAACATGCTCACGTCGTCAAAACGTCTGTGTCTCAGTCCTGAGAATTTTGATATTTTCTGGCGTGCGTTTGAGCAACCATTTGAGAAAATATGATAAAATCAGGGTTTTGCTGAAATTGAGGAAACTTCATGAAATGAAGGAATGATAAGGCGTGGGACCGCTGAGGCCAAGGCATGGTCGGCCGGCCAGTGACCACGGTCCCATGGTGCCTTTTCCTAATTTTATATTATTTTTCATGATTTTATGAAAATATCATGAAGTGAAGGAGTTTCCTTGAAGTGAAGGAGTTTCCATGGGATCAAGGAAACAAATAATATTAATATAATAAAATAAGGGAGTGTGGGACCGTCTTTGAGCTTGGTCGGCTGGCTGGGGCCCGGTCCCGTACGGTTTCCCTAATTTTATGTAATTTTTGTGTATTATTTCCATGATTTGAAGGAATTTTCATAAATTGAGAGAAATACCATGAAATCAAGGAATTTCATGGGATCAAGGAAACTTAAAATAATAATAATAATAACATAAAGGGACGTGTGGGACCGGCTAGGTCATGGCCGGCCGGCTGGGGCCAGGTCCCACGAGTTTCCCTAATTTTATATTATATTTTTCATGGTTTTATGAAAATACCATGAGATTAAGGAGTTTTTATGAGATTAGGGAAATATTAATAAAATAATAAGGAACCATGAGGTGTGGGGACGGTCGGGATCAAGGCATGGCCGGTTGGCCAATAAACACGGCCCCACGGCATTTTCTCCAATTTTATATTATTTCCTTGGTGCGAAGGAAACACCATGAAACTGAGGAGTTTCCTCAAAACGAAGGATATTTGTTCAAATGAAAGGATTTTCATAAGGTCAAGGAAAATAACAAAAATATGATAAAATATAAAACTGGCGTGGGACTGGCCACGGCACGGCCGTCTGGCTAGTAGGCCCAGTCCCCCAGCGCCTTGGTCAATATTTTATTATTTATTATTTTCTTTCCTATTTTGCATAGGTTCATCGTTTCGTCGTATTTTGAAATACTCGTTCGTGCGTTCAAGTGATTGTTAGTGCATCATCGTCGAATACACTTGCACCTTTTGAGTCGGGGCTTACTCGAAGTTACTCAGACGCTCGTACGTTGAATATTTATTACTAACCCGTGGAATTCTGCTGGGAAGAACCATAGATTGAAGTAACGAAATATTACGAAAATATTTGAATATTTTCAGAAATTCAGTGGATGAATCCAAGAATTTAGGAATAATTAATTGATGGCTCTATACTAGTACGATCATCTAGGAGCATTAATTATTCTGACATGAGCTAGTTGAAGCGTCATATCCTTTATATAGTCAGGAAAAACTGTTGTTTGTATCTTGAAGACGTTATTGCTCTATACTAGCAGGCAAGTTGTCTAGGAGCCGTCCAATCTCGTGATTCTATATAGAAGTAATTACTGAAGTGTTTAGTATTCATGAGATATGACGTTGCCTAGCCGAGAGACTACATATATGCATGTACTCTGAGAGACAGTATTCTCAGTCAGAGATTCGATGAGAGACCCGTGTCTCGATACTCGCGTATGATTGCTGGATCAGAAGTTCGTATAATTATGGGTTTACGATTTTAGCCTTTGTCGAAAATCCACCATCTACACCGTGGCTTAATGTTGATGAATTGATTCTTGTATAAGTACTTTGTACGATTACAAATTAAACCGATTTCGATTCGATTTGTTCATATATATTTCGATGAGATAGTGAACAATTGAACAACTCTTTTTGAAACATAATTATATTAATTTGATTATCTTTCATGATTAATTGATCTTCATATTTGATCTAGAAGTGTTATATGAATATAGTTAAGAAAAAAGTGTTCATATGGCTAACTTTAGTTAACTGTTATTGAGCCAACTCAATATACACGTTTAGTTACGGTAACCCATATCTAAATGAAAGTATATTTCATTTGTGTGTAACAAGCTAAGACCATGTAACAATGGAGATTGATTGCTTTAGTTTTAAGCAGACTTAGCTTGAATCTTAAATCAGGTTTTCATCTAACGGTGAATATTGAATGCTTTGTTACTAAGCTATCTTAGATTTGATTGAAAGCAAACCATGATCTGAAAGACTATATAAGGGAGAACTCTGGCAACTGGAAAACCTAATCCTCGCACTTCTGTGTGTTCCTAGTTGCGTACTAGAGTCGTTTCTCCTTTAACCTAGGTTTTTCCAAAACCATTGTAGGTTAACGACCTGAAGACTTCATTGGAATTCGTGAAGCCAGATCCAACTATTTTCTTTGTAGTTGCGTATTGATCTTACTTGTTTTATCGTATTGAGTTTTATCTTCTCTAAGATTTACTCGAGATTTATCTCCGATAGGTAAGATATAAAAAGTAATCACAATAGTTCTTCGTCTCAGACTTTTCATGTTAATCAATTGGGTTATTGTGAGGTGACTAATATTTCTAGGCTGCTCTTCCGGAGTATAAGACCGGATTATTAATTGGTTCTTGTTCATTCAGATTTCCGAACGAATTATTGGGTGTGGTTGTTTTTAGAGCATTGCTTGGTCGAACTCGCATGCATTGCTATCTCAAGCATGTTTGTCAATGTTAGTGATCGAAACTATAAGTCTTGATTTCTAGCCTACATAGCTAAAGGTCTCGGACTAGGATAGAAAGTGTAGTTGAGCTCAAGAACTCCATGGCAATCATCATACAAGACGAAGTACTACTCAAGGAACTGGTGGATCTTCATCGACTAAAAGGTATATGGAGACTTGAACTTATCTGTCACTCAAAAGTCTATCTATTATATCTCCTACTCTTAAGATAAAAGTCGTTTTGATATATAGACTTTCATTATGCACATTTGCTATTTTGAGCCGAGTTTATCTCGCCTATCTATTTCTCGAAATATGTGTTGGTAAGCTTTCGCTTTAGCCGAATTCATCTTTACCTAGTGACGAAAGTCATGTTATGTATCAATTACTTTGAAAATTTCTATGACGAAAAATGGTCTGTGAATAACGGCTATATCCGTCCTATGAGAATGTTTCAATGATTGAAATGATAGTTTAGATTACATAACCATTGATAGGATATAAGCATAGTTGTGGAAACACATATATGTATAAGTCCTTATTCCTTGAACGGAAGTTTGCGAACTTTGTTGATCAAGAGAAATGGAAGTGGCGTGAGCCAAGTCCGCGAACTAGCGGAAGTTCTCGACCCGAGAATTTCTGCTGGAGTTTGTGAACACCTTCCATGAGCTTAAGTCCGCGAACCCAGTCCGCGAACTTGAGTAGGTTATATCTAAAACCGGTTGTTCTTGAACTCATGTTTATTCAAACTAAGGAATGTTTTTGCAAACCGTGGCTATAAAGTTCATGAACCTTTTCGAGTGAATCAAACCGTTTTTGCTTCGGTTGTGTCTTGTGTAGTTACATAATATCTAAGCAATTGAACAACTCTCTAACTAGTTCATTTGAGTCATTTGAACTAGTTATGGTGAAGAAGAATATGGTTGATATGAAAGTAATCATATGGCTAACCATTTGGTTGACTTGTTGAACCAACAAATGTTAATGTTTGGGTATGGTTCATAAACCCAAAATTGGACATTTCATTTGTGTGTAACACGCTAAGTTTTCGATCTAACGGTTGAGAAATATTAGCTTGAATCTAATCAGGTTTTCATCTAATGGTGAATATTGAATGCTTTATTACTAAGATAACATTGATTGCAAACCATGATTTGAAAGTGTATATAAGGGAGAACTCTAGCAACTGGGAAACCTAGACCCCACACATTCTGTGTGATACTAGTTGTGCTAAGTTAGAGTCGATTCTCCTTTAACCTTTGGTTTCTTCTTCTAAACCAGGTTAACGACTTAAAGACTTCATTGGGATTATGAAGCCATACCGATACTACTTTTCTTGTAGTTGTGTGATTTGATATTGATGTTTCTATCATTACGAGTACGATTGTAATAATTGGCTCGACATTTTATATCTCCGATAGGCAAGATAGAAAAGAAGTCACAAACATCTTTGTCTCATCGTTTGTGATTCCACAATATATTTTTTCATTGCGTCGATTAAGATTATTGTGAGGTGATTGATAATACTAAGATGATCTTCGGAAATATAAGTACGGTATTATTGATTGGTTCCTCTTCACCTTGATTTATCAAAAGACGGAACAAAACTCATAGGTATATTCGTGGGAGACGTATTTATCTATTACCGTAGACTTTTTTGTGTGATACATATTTGTTTATTAAAGTCTTCGACTTTGGGTCGTAGCAACTCTTAGTTGTGGGTGAGATCAACTAAGGGAATCAAGTGCGCAGTATCTTGCTGGGATCAGAGGCGTAGGAGCATAAATATACCTTGGATCAGTGTGAGATTGATTGGGGGTTCAACTACAGTCCAGACCGAAGTTAATTTGGTGTAGGCTAGTGTCTGTAGCTGCTTAATACAGTGCGTGTTCAATCTGGACTAGGTCCCGTGGTTTTTCTGCATTTGCGGTTTCCTCGTTAACAAAATTTTTGGTGTCTGTGTTATTTCAGTTTCCGCATTATATTGTTTTATCAAAGGTTAAAGGAGAATCTAAGATAGCTTAGTAACAAAGCATTCAATATTTCACCGTTAGATAAAAACCTGATTAGATTCAAGCTAATATTTCTCAACCGTTAGATCGAAAACTTAGCTTGTCACACACAAATGAAATGTCCAATTTTGGGTTTATGAACCGTACCAAAACATTAACATTTGTTGGTTCAACAAGTCAACCAAAAGGTTAGCCATATGATTACTCTCATATCAACCTTATTCTTCTTCATCATAACTAGTTCAAATGACTCAAATGAACTAGTTAGAGAGTTGTTCAATTGCAAGGAAATCTTATGTAACTACACAAGACACAATTGAAGCAAAATCGGTTTGATTCACTCGAATCGGTTCATGAAATTTATAGCCACGGTTTGTAAAATCATTCCTTGGTTTATTTAAACATTAGTTCAAGAACAGCCGACTTTAGATATAACCTTCTCAAGTTCGCGTACTGGGTTCATGGACTTAAGCTCATTGAAGGAGTACACGAACTCCAACAGAAAATCTCAGGCCGAGAAGTTCCGCAAGTTTGCGGACTTAGTTCGCGGACTTGGCTCACGCCACTTCCATTTCTCTTGATCAACAAAGTTCGCAAACTTTGGTTCAAGGAATAAGGACTTATACATATATGTGTTTCCACAACAATGCTTATATACTACCAATGGTTATGTAATCTAAACTCTCATGTCAATCATTGAAACATTCTTAGAGGACGGATATAGCGGTTATTCACAGACCATTTTTCGTCAGAGCAATTTTCAAAGTGATTGAAACATAACATGACTTTCGTCACTAGGTAAAGATGAATTCGGCTTAAGCGAAAGCTTACCAACACATATTTCGATAAATAGATGGGCGAGATAAACTCGGCTCGAAATAGCAAATGTGCATAATGAAAGTATATATATCAAAACGACTTTTGTCTCAAGAGTAGGAGATAGAATAGATAGACTTTTGAGTGACAGATAAGTTCAAGTCTCCACATACCTTTTAGTCGATGAAGATCCACCAGTTCCTTGAGTAGTCCTTCGTCTTGTATGATGATTGTCATGGAGTTCTTGAGCTCAACTACACTTTTTATCCTAATCCGAGACCTTTAGTCATGTAGGCTAGAAATCAAGACTTATAGTTTTGATCATTAACATTGACAAACATGCTTGAGATAGCAACGCATGCGAGTTCGACCAAGCAATGCTCTAACAATCTCCCCCTTTGTCAATTTTAGTGGCAAAACTATTAATACATATGAAATACAAAAAATAAATAAATTAACTTTTGTAGCTCCTATTCCACATGCCTAATCTTCAACATTACTCGAAATCTTCGTCACTTCCAAGTACTCCAATGATCCCAAAGGTTGTAAGTTTAGCATCATCGTTGTTGAAAATCCGTAACTATAACAATAAGAAAACAATAGTTCTCAATCATTATTATATAGTGTCATAGTATCATTACACAGCGTCAAAGTTCAATTGTATCACAACTTCAACAACAATACTATGGTGATATGTATCACTCCCCCTTAGTCAATAATCCATCTCACATGGAAACTGATCGTTGTCGTATGCGTCAAAAATAAATTACTTTCTCACTACTCAAAATATATAATATAGCAAGGGAAAGAAAGGATCGTTCCCACAGAGAGGACTAGGTTGTCAATATATTTTCGGTTTCCTATAAATAACAAGGGGGAATTTTTTCGATTTTTAAAAAACTAGAAATAACAAGGGGGGATATTTTCGGTTCCCACAGAGAGGACTAGCCCATGAAGGTGTTGGTATGTATGAAAATCACCATAAGATCTTGGATATTGATTAGTCAATAAATTGGTTCCGATTGTATCCCATAGATGGTGGGCAATCGTCATAGTGCTGAGGAGGCTGAAAACCGTATCCATTGCTCCAGTATGATCCTTCCATGTGACAGTAAGTACATGAAACAAGAGTTCTCAAAACTACGTCAAAACCAGAAAATAATAAAACCGAAAAACAAAACTAAAATAAGAAACCAAAAACAAGTGACAACCACTGCCGGGGAGGCAGCGGCGCCAAAATTTTGATCGCTGTCGTATGCGTCAAAAATAAATTACTTTCTCACTACTCAAAATATATAATATAGCAAGGGCAAGAAATGATCGTTCCCACAGAGAGGACTAGGTTGTCAATATATTTTCGGTTTCCTATAAATAACAAGGGGGATTTTTTTGATTTTTAAAAAACTAGACAAATATAAAAGCAAAGAAACAAATAAAACAAATCAAATTAAAAATATAAAGATATTGATCAAGGATTCGTTTTCATTCACAAACATGCTTTTCAACACAATAACTAGAATTGATATTTTAATCTCAACTTTTATCAAAGGCCCTAGGATACCTTGATCGCAAGTATATCCCGCAAATCTCCTCTTGTCATCAACAAATACATTAAAAGATGTGAATATGAATTCTATCTAAGAGAACAACCTAACGTGTAAAAACACTAATCAAGTTTAATTCCCTAGATGCATTAAGTTTTATGAAATCAGGCCAATCAAAGCAATCGAACGTGTAAAAGCACTAATCCGATTTAACAAAGGTTACGATCTACTTGTGACTACTAGGATGCATCACTACAAGCAATATCCACAATTATGCTACTTGAAATCAGAAATTTATCACTTTTGCGTATAATAAACTCTAATCTAGCAATAGAGATGAAATCAAACTCAATCGATTCTAGACTCGATCAAACAATCATTTCAAATCATAAGACAATATCAATAGAAATCATAAGCGATAAAGCATGGAGACAAAACTAATTCATTGTACAAAATCATGCTCGGAATTCCAACTTATCCCATAACCAATAATAAGATTAACTACTCATGTTAATGGAGTTCATAACAAGAAGGAAAAGAAAACCTATCATGTTTCTAAACCCTACAACAAAAGTAGAAGTAAAGATAAGATAGAATAATTGTGGGTTTCTCCCCTTTTTTTTTGCCTCTAACTTGCCAAACTCGTGTAGGTATAATCTGCACCAACACCTTCATGGGATAACATGTGAACACTAGAGCCCAGCCCAAGTCCACCCGAGTCAGCTACTAGATCAGCTGAGTCAACTCGAATCACTGAGTTAACTCGCCAGGGTGAAATTCAGGCAGAGTCTCCCTGTATATGGCTGTTCCCGGCCAAATAGTTCCAGGCCATTCTATTGATTCTTCCCTGCACAATCGTTCATTCATATACAACTCCTAACATTCATATTTTCAGCACTTCCATTCCCTGCCTGTGCACCACCATTTCCAGCTTATCTTGACTGCAATCAACTCAGCACAAATCATTTAAGCACCAGCAACAAGACCAACAGCTTCTCACTGCATGTTCACTATTGCCACAGGACCACCATCTGTTGCTTCCTATCTCAGCACCACCAGTACATCAAAATCTGCCACAGACAAGCATCAACAACCCATAAGCGCGTAAGTTACAAACCACCAAGTCTTCTTACTCTTTGCTTCTTAATCCAGTGAATCATTCGTTGCTGTTTTCACTTCTAACTGTAACAACTGCCTCAACCTACTCTTACTCATCTGAGACTCATGTTTCACTCCATTGATGTTTCAATTAACAACACCAGACCCATACCTTCAGCTGCAACCTCATAAGCCTAATACTCCAGCTCATGTGCACACCCTGCTTCCATTCTTGGTCCCATTTGACTGCATTACTAACACGTTATGAAACTGTAGCAATTCATTACCACCAACTGCAACTGCATTTCAGTTCAGTCTCTGCAGATTCAACTGCCGACCATATCTCCCATTTCTGTAAGCCACATCAACACCTTCCTTGACTGACAGCAACATCATTAACTTCAACTTCTTTGCCTGCAACTCCTTCTATAGCTTCTTGCCAGATCCCATTCAAGTACAACTGCAACACAACACATATCACAGCCATTGCAGTTGAGCTCCACCACTGCCTGCACAACCATTCTACCAACACCAACATAACTGAGTCTTTGCATCTCCTGCCTTTCAGCTCACTGTATCTCCATTTCAAATCCAGCACCCAGGAACTGCAATATCCTTCAAGCTGCGACAATCCTAAACATTCATCTAAGAAATTCAATCATTCTGCTACTGCAACAACACTTCTCGGCTACAACATCCTTTCATCTGCAATTCAGATTCTTCTTCAAATTGATAATAGCTACAGATCTCACACCCATTCTTAATCAATCAGCAATATCTCATCCCTGTTTTGCAGCTCAAACAAGCATCAACCCATGAGAATCCTCCATTATCTGTCAAACCCATCTCCTAATTTCAGTCAAGACATCAACAACATTTTCTTCTATCTTGCAGTTTCTCAAATCAATACTCTGAACCTTCAATCCATTTCCGGCCACAACACCCTTGTTTCATCTTCTTCTTCTGGTGGCAGTAACACCAATTTCTTATTCTAATTTTCAGATCGAGCTCAAACCCAATCTAGTTCTTCTTGGTTTCACAGAAACAACCTCTTATTCTTTCTCGATCTGTGGCTAAGCAGCAGCAGTAAGATCTTCTTCTCCATCTTTGAATCCCATCATCTCTGTCTTGTTCGAATAACAGCAGCAAACCCCATCAAAGTCTCATCATTTCAAAACCCATATTAGATCCGTTTTTCCTTCATTCGATTGCAGCAGCAAAAACACGTTTCAACTTGAAGAACAACACGATCACTTCTCTGTCAGCTCTCAACTCCTGGCTGGATCTCAATTTTAGATTCAATTTCATCTTCTCGGATTCAATAGCAGCAGTAGCTTTTCTCTCTTAATTTCAGGTTAAAACGAAAAGATAATGATAGCATTTCTTCCCTGAATTTGAGGTCATGTAGGAAAACTGATTTTCTACTTCAGGCACCCACTAACACGATAAGGGCCGCCAGTTCTTGTATGGCTTGTCGGTTCCGAATAACCGATAGCTTAATTCTTTGTTCAACACAACTGTTAGTTTTGAGGAACAAATAGCTCATTCTTCACCTCCTTCTCGCACACCTTAGCCCGCTCCAAGTATATCTCCCATGTGAATTGACCTTTGTGCTCCTTTTCGTTCTAAATGGCTAATTTCTTCTTCTTTTGCTCATAATGACTCCAAAGTACCTAAATAACTCAAAAGCACACATAAGATACATAATTTACATGAAAACTCGCAAAGAAAGCATAAACAATAGATATAAAACAAGGTGTTTATCACACCTATCAAATTCCCCCACACTTAGACTTTGCTAGTCCTCGAGCAAATCAAACAAAACAATTCGATAATATACATACAACTCTGTGTCGTTGAGGTTACGGTCACACCTAGCACGTATAACAAGCCTTTAAACCCCTAGGTGTCCCTAGTGGACGAGTTATAGTCTCGTGAGGGTTTACTAAAGATATACCCACAAAACCTACTTTTCCAACTTACTAGTTCTCCGAAATGATAGCATCCACGTGCTAAGAAGACATAGAGATTCTACACACTAGTAATAAGAAGTTAGACACATATATGAACACCATCTCATCCTTAAAAGTTGAGAGAGAAATAATCATCCCTTATCGAAAGAAATTCGGGTTCAGAGTGATCGAAAGTCTCGACTTTGCCTCACAAGAAAGGGTTTTATGAAGTTGCTCTCAATAATAAATAGCTTTTTATGGGTCACACATGTGTCCAGGTAGGAATGAAGAGAGAATCCTGAGACACCTTGAATGGCAGGAAGGCAAAAACCCTCTGAATTGTTTTGAAAACCCACATCTTTTATCATTTTCGAAAACCCTTTTTTTTTCTGACGATCTCTAAGAAAGGAAATCAACCACTTAACAAAGGTGGGAATATGCTTACTTACCTCGTTATCCGTTCGACGTGCAGTTAGTACCACTCTCACAACATCCATAGAAACGTCTTCGGTCTTCGGTCCTTGTCTTCATCTTCGGTCTTCGGTCTTCAACTGTCGATGATAACTCTTGAACTTCGTAGAATCTAGACAATGTGATTCTTTCCTCTAATTCCTTGTTGCTTGAAACTTCATTATGGATATTCCTTCTTTCCATTGGCTTTATTGAATGAATACAAAACCAAAAACGAACTAAACAAACCAAAATATGATACAATGAATTTTTTTCCTTTTTTTGTTTTTCTTTTTTTTTTCTCTTTTTCTCTTTTTTTTTTGTAACATGCAAGATAAATAAAGTAAATACAAAATGAAAATAACAAAATATTAAAACTAAAGATGAACCTAATGAACTTTTCTCTTGTTTTTTTTTCTTTTCTTTTTTCAATTTTTTTTTCAAGACAAGAGAAATAAACACAAACTGAAAATAACAATAAAAAAATGCAAGTACAAAGGTCATGGTGTAAGTACTTTACCGCTTGATTCTTCACAACTTGTATGTCTCGATATCATAAACTTCTTGAATTCTCATCTTGATAATCTTCACTCTTGTACAATAGTCTTCAACTTGTAAAAATTATGCTCCTTGTCTTGTTGCTATACTTAAATCTGAATCTGCTCATTTCTGTACTGTTGCTTGTAAACCTTGAACGTCTTCAACTTTCCTTCGAATTTGTGATGCTCATCTTGTTGATGATGATGGTGTTTCTATGGACCTGTTGGTGTAGAGAGAGATAAAGTGGATGGTGCTAACTGCGAACAAGAATACAAGTGGTATGTAAGTTAGCAATTCGATGACACCCTCATGATTGATAAAATAGCACTCAAGATATCAAAATAGTTCTTCTATTGGTGGGAGGTTGGGAAGCTCACCATTCTGCCTGGAAGTAACGTACGGTGACACACACTCTAAAAGCACATATTTAGACAGGTACAAAAAATTAAAGGTCGGTGCCTCTCATGATGTAACATGGGTAGTCTCCACTATAGGGGACCACAACTCTAATACTGAATTCAGTCTGTACCTCATTTGCCACTGGGATGGTTAAATCCAACTTTAACTCTCATACAAGTAAGAAACCCGATCACGTTCTCTGTCATCTCTAAGTTCAGTCACTCTTATGAGAATCTCGATGTAATCTTAGCGACATGTATACTATGTGACTCTAAACTAACTACAAGTTGGTGTTTTTTATTCACTATTTTACACAAAAGTTGAAAAATTTACAATGCAAATGCTTAACCACTCCCCCACACTTAAACTTTACATTGTCAATGTAAATTGAATCGTCCAAAGAAAGTCAAGGTGGGAAATATTAAAATGATATGCGACAAGAAAAATAAAATAAATACAAGACAAGAAAAAATCAAAATATAAGGGATACAAAACCAATGGGTGGCCTCCCATGCAGCGCTTGGTTTAAAGTCGTCAGCCCGACTTGCAAGACGAATTCCCCATACACCAACAATCTGAAAAGTTGGGGATCCACCGATAGAACCTGTTTTTCAAATAGTAACTTCACACAAACATTAGTACAATAAATCAAAAGTGAATCTATAGCCCAATAGAAGTTTCCCCCACACTTAGTCTTTTCTACACTTGGAAGTGTATAAAGAACATAAAAATCAGGAACTTCTATGGTTTCTTCTTCGCAAACATTCATAGTATGAGAATCAAATGTTTCTAATGGCGGATATCGAGAAACAAAGTCATTCAACAATATTCTCGAAGAACATACATTCAAACCAATAAGAGGTAAAGGAGAAGAAACAATATGCAAAGGGTTAGAAAAACCTTGCACAATATCTTGTATTACATAATCCTCTCCATCCTTGAAAAACTCAAGTGAATTACTCACCTCACTTATATCATGGTCCTCTATCAAACCTTGCAACCATTCTTCGTCCGTTTCTTCCTCAACCAAAGTCTCGACATAAAAATCATCATTACAATTCTTTGCAAGCTCAATTGGGTCTTCCACAATATTGGTCAAATCGGTCACATTCTCAACATACTCGTCATCATTAGACTCAAACCTTGTTGCACAGTTCTGTAAAACACTAGTTTCATCATACTCATGTACCTTTTGAATAGGTGTTTGATCATTATAAAGATCAAGAGTTGAGTCAACTACACTAATGTCATCAAATATCTCCAAAGGTTGGTCCTTTTCAACACAATCATCTTCATTTTCAGACTCACCATAATAAGAATCGTCAGTTTCCCAACCTTTATCACGACGCCGTTTAAGCTCCATGTGAATGGTCCTACTAATTTCATCAACAAGCTCTTCCGAGGCTCCATCATCTTCCAACTTGTATAATTTCTGTGCAAGTTTTCTAACGTTCACACGCTTACCACCATTAGCTATAATAGGTTCTCTTTCCCATGACTGTTTCCTTTGAATGGGTGAATGATCATAACTACGATCTAGAGTCAGGTACGAAAAAGTGTTGCAGAAATTGGTTTGTGCAATGTTCAGTCCCTTTATAGCATTCATACATCTCGGATAAAGCAAATTCGAAGTAGAATTTTCCCACCTAGGTGCTTGACTTACACACCCACTACAAGGTTGTTGTTGGTATGTATAAAAATCACCATAAGCTCTTGGATATTGATCATAGCCAATAAATTGGTTCCGATTGTATCCCATAGATGGTGGGAAATCGTCATAGTGTTGAGAAGGTTGAAAACCGTATCCATTGCTCCAGTATGCTCCTTCCATGTGACAATAAGTACCTGAAACAAGAGTTCTCAAAACTACGTCAAAACCAGAAAATAATAAAAACTAAAAACAAAACTAAAAATAAGAAACCAAAAACAAGTGACAACCGCTGCCGGCAACGACGCCAAAATTTTGATCGCTGTCGTATGCGTCAAAAATAAATTACTTTCTCACTACTCAAAATATATAATATAGCAAGGGCAAAAAAGGATCGTTCCCACATAGAGGACTACGTTGTCAATATATATTTTCGATTTCCTATAAATAACAAGGGAGGATTTTTTTTGATTTTTAAAAAACTAGACAAATATAAAAGCAAAGAAACAAATCAAATTAAAAATATAAAGATATTGGTCAAGGATTCGTTTTCATTCACAAACATGCTTTTCAACACAATAACTAGAATTGATATTTTAATCTCAACTTTTATCAAAGGCCCTAGGATACCTTGATCGCAAGTATATACCGCAAATCTCCTCTTGCCATCAACAAACACATTAAAAGATGCGAATATGAATTCTATCTAAGAGAACAACCTAACGTGTAAAAGCACTAATCAAGTTTAATTCCCTAGATGCATTAAGTTCTATGAAATCAGGCCAATCAAAGCAATCGAACGCATAAAAGCACTAATCCGATTTAACAAAGGTTACGATTTTTTATGGGTGAAAACTATTCCTGTCGAATTTGGTAATTTGGGGTGTGTGGATGAGGAATGAATCTAAACCCTAAACAAATGCACTGCACGGGAGTGCTTTATGATTCGAGAAATCAATCTGTACAATTATGGCCTAAACCAAGAAATGGCGTTCCAGAATTGCTTCGGTCACAAAGTGAAGGAGATGGGGTTGATCTTAGGGAGGGAAGCGAAGAAGGTGTTGGCTATGTATGACTTGTATCAGAAAGCTGAACTGGCTTACAGAATGAAAGCTATCAGTTCTAGTATTGGAATACGATTGTATCAACACTTGGTTCCTGTTGTCTTGTTTTTGGAAATAGGGAGGAGAACCTATTTATACAAGTCATTGAGCCTTACCAACGTCTCTCATGGGAAGTGGAGGAAGTGGAGTGATGGAGTAGTGGAGTTGTGTGTGTTAGTGTCACACGACTAGTCTTGCCCACTTCTCCCATCATCACAAACCGTCCATGTCTTCCTGACACGTTCTTGTGATGGCGCGTTGTGCACTGCACGCTGTAAACCGCCAGACCAATACCCAAGTAAGTATCCCCCAGTTTGTGACATGATTAATGTCTCGAGTGTGTGGATCGTGAGACCCATAGAAAGTAGCATGTAATGCTAGATTAAATAACTAAATTATTTAGGGAGTCGATATTTATGAAATATCGTGTGTTCTATGCAGGTAATGCATCGAATATATTCAGCATTTATGAAGCATCGTTGTTGAGCGTCTTAAAGCATCATGTCCGGCCTACTTCATGTGATGGTTTGGAGGTTGCGCAAGCAAGTCCTCCCTCGGCTGACCACATGGTGTGGTAGAGTGGCGGACGCTAATCACCACGACACCTCATTGACCAGTTAACTCCTGACCATGGTTGTATAACCAAGCAGGTGAAGTTGAACAGACAGGATGATCTTTGAGACACTCATCTGTGATCGTTAGTGGAATTAGGGTTTGTGAAGAGGTGCGCAAGCATCACTCTTCAGCTTGGTCGAAACCAAGCTTGGGATACAATTTTGTCCAGGCCGATCATGCATGCGTGTAGAGGAGAGGCTATACCTAAAGAGGAGCGGCTATGATCGATTTGCGACAGAAATTTTGTGCCGCAAAGGCCGCGCGACAATCCTACTTCGGGCGCGCGTTTCGGGACGACCAAGCTTGGTCGGTGTTGGACGATCAGTCCGGCGTGTAGACGGTGGGCTGGTGTACACGCCTATACCTTATTGTCCCATAGAAACGTGATCCAAGCCACTCAATTTGTCCGGTGAAGTTGAGTGGTCGAGATCGGTTTGCGATTGGGAAGTGTGACCATGCCTAGTTTGGGCGTGCGAATCAAAACGACTGGGCATGGTATGCCTTGGCCGATCGGGTGTGGAGATAGGTGGGCCCACAGTGATCGTGTTGATACTCACTGTACCTGCTTAGTCTATTCCTGGACCCTTCATTCGTGCAGGAGAAAATGGACGCTTGTGATGTTCAAACCCTAATTAGGGTTTCACCGGCCGTGCGTCATGCCTTGTTTGAGCGTACAAATTGGGACGACCAACCATAGTTAGTCCTGGACGATTGGTCATGTGTTTAGGCGGTCCCACGGTGTTTGTGTTGACATGCTCTGGGCCCTTTGAATCTACATCTACACCCTCCATCTATGCCTGCGAAGATGGATGGTTGAGATTGTTTTACGACACATGTAATGTGTCGCAAACCCTAATTTAGGGTTTCACTTCCACGCTGCTTTGGCTGGACGTATTAGCAATCCATGCTACCCTTTTGGGGAGGCCGACCATGCGGGGTCCGCATTGAGCCGGTGGTGAATACTCCAATACCTGCTCGAGGGTTATGGATTCGATCTGAGCCATCCAATCATGTTGGTGAAGTTGGATGGTCGTGATCGTTTCTGAGACTGATATGGACAGTCCAGATGCTCGATCGGGCTAGTATAACAGTCCGATAGTTATAGCCTGTACGGGTATTTCGTACATGCTTCATTATTAATGCTTGGAGATTCGTGTTGCTCTGCCGAGAGTAACACTCAGTCGTCATGCCGCACCAATGATAAGAGTGAAGCAGTACAGGAAATACAAGGCTGGTCATGCATTAATTAATCATGCTATAAATTTACAGGGTATATGGGATTATTGCTAGATGCTCCAACCTGGATGAATTTTGTGTATTTAATTCACAGAATACTGGGATTGTTGCCACATGCTCCATTCTAGGTGAATTAGTAAAGTGAAGAAGTATTCATCACTTATCAGTGGCTTTATCCTTTGCAGGATGTCATCGCATAAATTTGGTTTTACAATTTTAGCCCTGAACTAAAATCCACCATCAACATCAAGTCCCCTGCCTAGTGCATAATGGTTGCATTATTGTGGGGTAGGCATGAGATGGTGTCAGTTAAAGATAAAACTTATGAGACAAAGTTAGATGTTACCATGAGAGACGGGTCGTCATGTCCTTGGAGCATATCACGTTCAAGAGGTGTCCAGGCGAGCGTTCCCCTAGCATGATGTCGGTCTTGCCTGCTTCGATCGACCTTGTTATGCCTGCTTCAGTCGAGGGCCTGCTCCGTGCTTGCTCCGTTCGAATGTCGGTCTTGCCGGATCGACCTTGCTATGTCTGCTTCGCTCGATCGTGGGGTTGTGCCTAATCGACGGACTGATGTGCCTGCTTCGTTCATGGGGCTACTGTGTGCGCCTATTATACCGGCCTTATGTCCTGATTAACCAGCCTTTGTGACTTGATCAATACCAGCCTTGTGAATTGATCAATACCAGCCTTGTGACTTGAGCAATACCATCCTTGCTTGCTTTGTTGGTTTATGTGCTTGATCAATGTGGGACCCGCAGCGTGCCTGCTTTGCTTGGGGACGGTTGTGCCTATTTTGACCAATCTGGGGCTGGTTGTGCTTGATCAATGTGGGACCCACCGCGTGCCTTCTTCGATCAGACACCAAAAATGTTTCCTCACCCAACAACAGACTTGTCTCTTGACCAACACCGGCCTTGCCTTGCCGAACACCGGCCTTGCTGCTGTGACCAACACCGGTCTTGCTGACTAACACCGGTCTTGCTAACCAACATCGGTCTTCCCTTTGCTCGAACGTGGGACCCAGGCGTGCTTGCTTTTCCCAAACGTGAACCTTGTATGTTCGAACGTGGTGTGAGTTCCGCTGAGAGCGTTGAAGCAGCTTCTGGTGGAGGGAGCATTGAAGAAGTTCTTGACTGACGGCGAAGGAATTTCATGCTGAGCCTCAGTCTCCAAGAGTGGTCTACATGGCTCTATCTTGTATGCCCGATGGGTCTTTTGTACGTAATGGTCGTTGATATGGTGAAGCCCTGGATGGTATCAATCGACGAGCAATAACAGTTCTTGGCAGCAGCTGTGATCAGAAGAGACTGGCAGGGAGAGGCGTGATAGATACGGGCACGAACTGGGCAGTCTTCATATAGTGGTAGAGCTCGTCTCGTTGTTAGAGGCATAAACTGGAAACGATGGCTTACTTGACGTTTCTTCATGAAATATAGAAGAGGGAGACAGTCCCCTTCCCACGAGTATCCAGAGCTTTCGACTTGATAGGTGTTGTCACGCTAGGTTCGTGAGGATGTCTTTGAGATGGGCAGTGCTTAAGCAGTCCCAGCCATACTCCTTTGGTAATGCAACTATTTCTTATACGGGAGAGTGTCTCTCATTGATGTAGTTACCATCGATCCAGATATGGAATATCTTGGACGTTGTTTCGCCATTACGGCAGTCGTGCATATGGTACCGGAGTTGGAGTTGGCGATTTTGGACGCGCAGGATGTTGTATCTCGGTGGCTTTCCTCTTGCTGCTTCAGCGAAACTGGTTCTTTCTAGCAGGGCAAATGCTGTTGTAGATGAGCGTTCAACAGCTTCACGAAGTCCAGAGGATGACCAAAAGCGCATATTCTCCAACATAGCACGATAGACATGCACCATCGTCTGATAGAGTGATTCGCCCGGATCTTGATAAACATGACGCGCGGACATCGTTATCTTCTTGAGGCTGCTCCGTTGAGGTGTCGGCTTCAGTGGATCTGAAGATGTCCCATGCTCGCTCTTGTCTGGGATGACATAATAGGAGAACCCTTTGTGATGATTCAGAGATGACAATATTCGTTGAATCCTCCGAAACGCTTCCTGTTGTAGTGCGGTCCAGACGAAACTTGCTTCTTTCTTTAGCAAGGGGTGAACGAAGCAAAAGTTCACCTTGCCCATGAAGTTTTGGAGCTCCTTCACTGTTCACGGCAGCGGCATTGTGAGGATAGCTTGAGTCTTGGATTTGACTACTATATCATCCACATAGTCTTCGACTTGCTTATGCATGATGTCGTGGAAGATTGTCGTCATAGCGCGTTGATAAGTTGCCCCGACATTCTTTAAACCAAAAGTCATAACGGTATAGTAAAAATAACCAAGAGGAGTTTGAAAGGCTGTCTTACTTGCGTCATGCTCATGCATCCTTATCTGATTATAGCCGTTGTAACCATCCATGAAGGAGAACATGTCGTGTCCGCTGGTGGCGTCTACTAACATGTCGATGTTAGGCAGGGAAAAGTCTTCCTTGGGGCAGGATTCGTTCAAGTCTCTGGAATCCATGCAACACCTGATTTCGCGCCTGAATTGCCTTGGAGATTGTTTGACCGATTTGGATCGGAGATTGTATGAATGCTTAGACGAGGTTGAGCTGATGGAGATAGGCCTAGGAGATTCCTCATCGTCGAGCTCATCAGTTGTGGAGTTGGTACCATCTTGCAGCTGTCGTGGAGCGTCTAGCACTTCTTCTTGGGGCTCGCCGTTGTTGTAGCATTCCGTTAGGAGGAGAGAAGAATTGAGACGCCTTGTCAGCAAGGATACATCATGGGGCATAGCCTTCGATGATGCAAGTCGGTCCTCCTCCTAGATTGACGCCCACGTGGGGAGTGGGATGCAATGGACTTTGTCTGATCCTTTCCGCGGAGCTTCCCTCGGTTTGAACAGTTCCACTCCGCATATTCGTGGGTAAGGAGACAATGATGCAGGAATACGAACGACTTCTTTATTCAGCATGGTCTTCAGGCATTAGTGATACGTTTAAGGGACGATCCCGTATGTACTGGTCTGGTTTCCTTCAAAGTCTGTCATTGTGGTGGGATGCCATACGACGTTGCCTGAGCGAACCTTGGTCATCCTGAGGGTCTTGAGAGTAATCACATTCGAAGATGCTCTCGTGTCGATGAGGTCCCTCTTGAACTCTGAATCCTTGATGCGTGTAGTGACGTGTAGGGCCCGGTTGTGACCTTCTTCTGGTTGATTGCAGCAAAACGTCTCTGCCCGTTGATTCTTCGAGAGGTGTAAAAGTTCGCATAAATTTTCCACTAGAGAAACCGCTTCCTGATCCACCGGTCTCCGGCTCATAGTGAGACTATTGAATTGAGGAGGATCGTTGTGAGGATCAGTCCCCAGTGTAGGAATCTCCATGACAGGACCGTTCATATCTGATGTCGCTTCTTTGATCAGGTCCATGTAGGTCCGCGCTGCTGAAGTACCTTCTCCGGGTGCGTTGAATGCGTTCCTTGTTGGCTCCAGGGGATGTCGCGGCTCTTGTGGAAATCGATCAGTTAATGTCTTAAGAAAAGTGAGTACCTCTTTATGAGTTGCAGCCATATCCGTTCGAGTCTTACTAAGGACTTCCTGCCTATCCATGCGATGGTATTGGGAGATGGTCCTCCTCTTTCTCCTTCATCTCCTCGTTCTGATGAAGGGGTGGAATTTGTTGCTCTGGTGACCGCCGGAGGCGCTACACTTTGAGGAGATGCCGGGATTTGCGGCTTCTCTGGATCTGGTGATGGGAGGTGTTACACTTACTGGAACATCTCCTGCTCCGCTGGTGCTGGTAGTAGAGGAAGCAATTACACGAGATACATTGATGGTATTGACTGGCTGCACGGTGACACCTAAGATATCAACACCGAGAGTGTTGTCAACGCTAGTCCTGTCAGGATTGGTCGCTGATCTAGACCTAAGATCCACCATTTTCGAAATCAGTAAAATTGAATTGGTATTGAAGAAATTGACTTCACAACCGAGAGATTAATCTCCCACTATGGTCGCCAATTTTTTATGGGTGAAAGTTATTCCTGTCGAATTTGGTAATTTGGGGTGTGTGGATGAGGAATGAATCTAAACCCTAAACAAATGCAATGCACGGGAGTACTTTGTGATTCGAGAAATCAATCTGTACAATTCTGGATTAAACCAAGAAATGACCGTTCCAGACTTGCTTCGGTCACAAAGTGAAGGATATGGGGTTGATCTTAGGGAGGGAAGCGAAGAAGGTGTTGAGATTGTGAAGGTGTTGGCTATGTATGACTTGTATCAGAAATCTGAACTGGCTTACAGAATGAAAGCTATCAGTTCTGGTTTTGGAATACGATTGTATCAACACTTGGTTTATGTTGTCTTGTTTTTGGAAATAGGGAGGAGAACATATTTATACAAGTCATTGAGCCTTACCCACGTCTCTCATGGGAAGTGGAGAAAGTGGAGTGATGGAGTAGTGGACTTGTGTGTGTTAGTGTCACACGACTAGTCTTGCCCACTTCTCCCATCATCACAAACCGTCCATGTCTTCCTGACACGTTCCTGTGATGGCGCGTTGTGCACTGCGCGCTGTAAACCGCCAGACCAATACCCAAGTAAGTATCCCCCAGTTTGTGACATGATTAATGTCTCGAGTGTGTGGATCGTGAGACCCACAGAAAGTAGCATGTAATGCTAGATTAAATAAGTAAATTATTTAGGGAGTCGATATTTATGAAATATCGTGTGTTCTATGCAGGTAATGCATCGAATATATTCAGCATGTATGAAGCATCGATGTTGAGCGTCTTAAAGCATCATGTCCAGCCTACTTCATGTGATGGTTTGGAGGTTGCGCAAGCAAGTCCTCCCTTGGCCGACCACATGGTGTGGTAGAGTGGCGGATGTTAATCACCATGACACCTCATTGACCAGTTAACTCCTGACCATGGTTGTATAACCAAGCAGGTGAAGTTGAACGGACGTGATGATCTTTGAGACACTCATCTGCGACCGTTGGTGGAATTAGGGTTTGTGAAGAGGTACGCAAGAATCACTCTTCAGCTTGGTCGAAACCAAGCTTGGGACACAATTTTGGCCAGGCCGATCATGCATGCGTGTAGACGGCATGTCGGTGTAGGCGCCTATACCTTGCTGCCCCATGAATGCGTGATATAGACCGCTCAATCTGTCCAGTAAATAGGAGCGGCTACGATCGATTTGCGACAGAAATTTTGTGTCGCAAAGGACGCGCGACAAGCCTACTTCGGGCGCGCGTTTCGAGACGACCAAGCTTGGTCGATGTTGGACGATCAGTCCGGCGTGTAGACGGCGGGCTGGTGTACACGCCTATACCTTATTGTCCCATAAAAACGTGATCCAAGCCACTCAATTTGTCCGGTGAAGTTGAGTGGTCGAGATCAGTTTGCGATTGGGAAGTGTGACCATGCCTAGTTTGGGCGTGCGAATCGAAACGACTGGGCATGGTATGCCTTGGCCGATCGGGTGTGGAGATAGGTGTGCCCACAGTGATCGTGTTGATACTCACTGGACCTGCTTAGTCTATTCCTGGACCCTTCATTCGTGCATGAGAAAATGGACGCTCGTGATGTTCAAACCCTAATTAGGGTTTCACCGGCCGTGCGTCATGCCTTATTTGGGCGTACAAATTGGGACGACCAACCATAGTTAAACCTGGCCAATTGGTCATATGTGTAGGCGGGCCCACGGTGTTTGTGTTGACATGCTCTGTGCCCTTTGAATCTATATCTACACCCTCCATCTATGCCTGCGAAGATGGATGGTTGAGACTGTTTTACGACACATGTAATTTGCCGCAAACCCTAACTTAGGGTTTCACGTCCGCGCTGCTTTGGCTGGACGTATTGGCAAGCCATGCTACCCTTTTGGGGAGGCTGACTATGCGGGGTCCGCATTGAGCCGGTGGTGAATACTCCAATACCTGCTTGAGGGTTATGGATTTGATCTGAGCCATCCAATCATGCTGGTGAAGTTGGATGGTCGTGATCGTTTATGAGACTGATATGGACAATCCAGATGCTCAATCAGGCTAGTATAACACTCCGAGAGTTATAGCCTGTACGGGTATTTCGTACATGCTTCATTATTAATGCTTGTAGATTCGTGTTGCTCTGATGAGAGTAACACTCGGTCGTCATGCCGCACCAATGATAAGAGTGGAGCAGTACAGGAAATACAAGGCTGGTCATGCATTAATTAATCATGCTATAAATTCACAGGGTATATGGGATTGTTGTTACATGCTCCAACCTGGATGAATTTTGTGTATTTAATTCACATAATACTGGGATTGTTGCCACATGCTCCATTCTAGGTGAATTAGTAAAGTGAAGAAGTATTCATCACTTATCAGTGGCTTTATCCTTTGCAGGATGTCAGCGCATAAATTTGGTTTTACAATTTTAGCCCTGAATTAAAATCCACCATCAACAACGATCTACTTGTGACTATTAGGATGCATCACTACAAGCAATATCCACAATTATGCTACTTGTAATCAGAAATTTATCACTTTTGCGTATAATAAAGTCTAATCTAGCAATAGAGATGAAATCAACCTCAATCGATTTCTAGACTCGATCAAACAATCATTTCAAATCATAAGATAATATTAATAGTAAATCATAAGCGATAAAGCATGGAGACAAAACTAATTCATTGTACAAAAATCATGCTCGGAATTCCAACTTATCCCATAACCTATAATAAGATTAATTACTCATGTTAATGGAATTCATAACAAGAAGGAAAAGGAAACCTATCATGTTTCCAAACCCTATAACAAAAGTAAAAGTAAAGATAAGATAAGATAGAATAGCTGTGGGTTTCTCCCTTTTTTTTCTTTGCCTCTAACTTGCCAAACTCGTGTAGGTATAATCTGCTCCAAACACCTTGATGGGCTAACATGTGAACACTAGAGCCCAGCCCAAGTCCACCCGAGTCAGCTACGGGATCAGCTGAGTCGATCACTGAGTTAACTCGCCAGGGTGAAATTCAGGCAGAGTCCCCCCTGTATATGGTTGTTCCCGGCCAAATAGTTCCAGGCCATTCTATTGATTCTTCCCTGCACAATCATTCATTCATATACAACTCTTAACATTCATATATTCAGCACTTCCATTCCCTGCTTGTGCACCACCATTTCCAGCTTATCTTGACTGCAATCAACTCGGCACAAACCATATAAGCACCAGCAACAACAAGACCAACAGCTTCTCACTGCCTGTTTACTATTGCCACAGGACCACCATCTGTTGCTTCCTATCTCAGCACCACCAGTACATCAAAATCTGCCACAGACAAGCATCAACAACCCATAAGCGCGTAAGTTACAAACCACCAAGTCTTCTTACTCTTTGCTTCTTAATCCAGTGAATCATTCATTGCTCTTTTCACTTCTAACTGTAACAGCTGCCTCAACCTGCTCTTACTCATCCGAGGCTCATGTTTCACTCCATTGATGTTTCAATTAACAACACCAGACCCATACCTTCAGCTGCAACCTCATAAGCCTAATACTCCAGCTCATGTGCACACCCTGCTTCCATTCTTGGTCCCATTTGACTGCATTACTAACACGTTATGAAACTGTAGCAATTCATTACCACCAACTGCAACTGCATTTCAGTTCAGTCTCTGCAGATTCAACTGCCGACCATATCTCCCATTTCTGTAAGCCACATCAACACCTTCCTTGACTGACAGCAACATCATTAACTTCAACTTCTTTGCCTGCAACTCCTTCTATAGCTTCTTGCCAGATCCCATTCAAGTACAACTGCAACACAACACATATCACAACCATTGCAGTTGAGCTCCACCACTGCCTGCACAACCATTCTACCAACACCAGCATAACTGAGTCTTTGCATCTCCTGCCTTTCAGCTCACTGTATCTCCATTTCAAATCCAGCACCCAGGAACTGCAATATCCTTCAAGCTGCGACAATCCTAAACATTCATCTAAGAAATTCAATCATTCTGCTACTGCAACAACACTTCTCAGCTACAACATCCATTCATCTGCAATTCAGATTCTTCTTCAAATTGATAATAGCTACAGATCTCACACCCATTCTTAATCAATCAGCAATATCTCATCCCTGTTTTGCAGCTCAAACAAGCATCAACCCATGAGAATCCTCCATTATCTGTCAAACCCATCTCCTAATTTCAGTCAAGACAGCAACAACATTTTCTTCTATCTTGCAGTTTCTCGAATCAATACTCTGAACCTTCAATCCATTTCCGGCCACAACACCCTTGTTTCATCTTCCTCTTCTGGTGGCAGTAACACCAATTTCTTCTTCTAATTTTCAGATCGAGCTCAAACCCAATCTAGTTCTTCTTGGTTTCACAGAAACAACCTCTTATTCTTTCTCGATCTGTGGCTAAGCAGCAGCAGTAAGATCTTCTTCTCCATCTTTGAATCCCATCATCTCTGCCTTGTTCGAATAACAGCAGCAAACCCCATCAAAGTCTCATAATTTCAAAACCCATATCAGATCCCTTTTTCCTTCATTCGATTGCAGCAGCAACAACACGTTTCAACTTCAAGAACAACACGATCACTTCTCTGTCAGATCTCAACTCCTGGTTGGATCTCAATTTTAGATTCAATTTCATCTTCTCGGATTCAATAGCAGCAGCAGCAGCAGCTTTTCTCTCTTAATTTCAGGTTAAAACGAAAAGATAATGATAGCATTTCTTCCCAGAATTTGAGGTCATGTAGGAAAACTGATTTTCTACTTCAGGCACCCAATAACACGATAAGGGCCGCCAGTTCGTGTATGGCTTGTCGGTTCCGAATAACCGATAGCTTAATTCCTTGTTCAACACAACTGTCAGTTTTGAGGAACTGATAGCTCATTCTTCACCTCCTTCTCGCACACCTTAGCCCGCTCCAAGTGTAGCTCCCATGTGAATTGACCTTTGTGCTCCTTTTCGCTCTAAATGGCTAATTTCTTCTTATTTTGCTCTTAATGACTCCAAAGTACCTAAATAACTCAAAAACACACATAAGATACGTAATTTACATGAAAAATCGCAAAGAAAGCATAAACAATAAATATAAAACTAGGTGTTTATCACACCTATCAGAAACCACTCCCCCTTACATAATGATCTGAAAACCATATGTATTTGTAGTGTGAACTACATATTAATTCTCCCATTTTTGTCAATAAAATTGGCAAAAGTACAAGAACGGGATCCTAATGAAATTTCCAAAAGAGACATTTCTTGACCAAAAGAAAGCAAAAATATCAACTTGTTCTTTAGATGCAATCATAAAGCCGAAGCTAAATGCATTCATCAAGGAGTTTATAAAGATACAAGATAACCCCTATAATATTCCACGATCGCACTCCCCACAAGGATTTGGAAATTAAGCACAAGTTCAAAAAGAACTCTCCCCCATAATATGTCATTCCCAAGGGAACAACAAGAGCGACCTTAATTTTGAAAGAAAAGAATGATTTCTTTGGACATAACAAATCACATACAAGTATGAATTTGAATCCAAAATTTAAAATTAACCACAAGAAGTTCATGATTAATTTAACCAAAAATGCTCAACACAAGTAAACTTATGGAGCCTTAAGAGCGCTCAATTAGATTAATCACAAGTAGACCCATAATTAATCTAATCGAAATACACAACCAAATTAACCACAAAAGTAATCAATTTAATTGGTCATACTCACATAAGAGAGTCTATGGAGCAATGACTAAGTTAAACAAGCAACCCTGTCATGAACGCTCAAACATAAGAAGACTTATGGAGTCATAACTAAATAACCAAACAAGATGAATAATTTAGTTCAAAAATACTCGACATAAAGTACCTCACGGAACAACAACATAGCTAATCAAAAATAATCAACTTGGTTGTTTAATGCTCAACATAAGACACTTTGCGGAGCCTCACAGTAATACATAAAATATGGATCAGGGAAGATCAATTGTTGCGGAATACACAAGGATTCATTCTATTTTACACCACTATTTGCATAACGACATTTAATAGACATAAGCCTTGCAAACAAAAGATTTTAACCTATATTCCATCAATAATTGACAATATAGGCTTAACTTTTGTATTTGTCAAAAGTCCATTCATTCTTTCATTAATACATGCATATCAATTCATGAACGACTTTACTTTTGACAAGATATGGTACAATCAAGTTCACGGATGCAAACACACATATCCCATAACAATATTGCAATATATAAAACCATAAAGATTAATACTACAAAAATCATCTTCCAAACAATTTAGAATTTAAACCAATAAATCTAAAAACATGAAGATGGAAACGTTGGACATAGCTATGTGTAAACACAATAATGTCTATTCCAACCTCTAGTCATTCTTCTAAAAACAAGAAAAATAGAAGATTTAATAGATATTAAGACTTTTGAAGAATTCTTTATCGTCCCCGAACTCCTTTTCGTCAACATCCATTGGGACATAAGGTTCATTAAGGTAGGAGTTTATATCAATAAACCTTCTTGGTTGATGATGTCGAACCAGGGCCTTCTGAATCTCATGAGTCTTATACACAAAAGCCTTTATTTGTTGAATCTCCTTTCGCATCTCTTTCAACACTTCAAGAACATCAGAAAACTTCTGAAAGTTTGAAGGAACGGCTCTTGGCTTCCTCACATTCCTTCTTTTTCTTTTCAATGTTGGAGCTAACGATTTTTCTTTTTCCTTCATGATTGATGCCTTAGCAATCATATTAACATCTTTTCCATCAGAAGACAACATGCTTGGAGTATCCATAACGTATGGGTTTGTGAGAGGAAATCACAAATTGAACTCAACAAGTAGTCTTGAGATAAAAAGAAGTCACAGTGAAGGAAAACAGGAATGTAGGGTTTCAAAACCTTTAAACATGTCGTACACGTCCAACTCACAACTCTATAAAGAGTGGAATTGTCGATAATAACCCTCCTTTGATAGACAGGGAGAATAAAAACTAAGAAAAGAAGAAAAAAAAAAACTTTTCCTAAAGCCTGAGAGGTACAAAATCATTGTATCTTTTGATCAGACACATGAGACAAGATTTCCAAATCAACACAATCAAGTTGCGTTGCGGTGAACAACAATTTGTCCACCATTTTCCTCTTGAGAGGAATCCTCAGACTTCTTTCTAACAAAACGACTTGACCATACTTTCTTCTCTAATGGTCTTGGTTTATCCTTGGAAACTAACTTCTTAGACGAAGATAAGATCCTACATACCTCAGCGGTCTTATGAGCAAATTTAAGCTTCCTTGCTAAATAATTTGCTCTTCGTTGAAGTTTGTTGACGTGCCTCAATTGGTGTTTGTACTTGTAACGCCTTGAAAGTTCATGACCCTTTAAAGAACAATATGAACACGTCAAACTAGGATATAAATCAGGCTTCTGAGATGTGCATGCAGCTAGACACATGGTGGAACCTGAAACATTACAAACAGAGTTTCCAAGAAATGGGTCAATTTTTTCTTCCAGATTAGTTGGATTATCTTCTGAAAGAATATTGAGATTGATGTATGTATTGCTCCAGTTATCAAAATCAATATTTTCACCAAGAAGTGCAACACTTCATTTCTCGTCTTCATTAGAATCATAGTTGTCAGACATTTCATCAAGAGTTGCAGCAAGACCTTTGTTCCCAGTGTATTTTCTACGATTTGGACACTCGTTTGCAAAATGACCAAATCCTTTACACTTAAAGTACTGAGGCATATCCTCATCATCAGTATCATTTGTTTTCTTATTTTTAGGAGGAATACGATTATGAGGTTTAACTGATGGTTTAGGTTTATCTCTGGAGAACCGTTTACTTCTCTTCAACAGAAGATCTCTAAACTGTCTTGTGATCATCGAGACTGACTTGTCAAGATCTTCATCTGATGAATCTGTCTCAGAATGATCATCTTCAGAGATATACACTTTTTTACTCTTATCAAGTAATTTAGTGTCCTTTTGTGCTTTGAACGCAACATCCTTAGTTTTGGATGAATGTTCGTGATAAGAGATCTTAAGCTTTCCGACTAGCATATTTCTGGAAAGATTATCAAGGTTATTTCCCTCAACGATGGCATGTTTCTTAGAATCGTATCTAGATGGCAACAATCTGAGAATTTTCATCACAATGTCCTTTTCAGGAATAGTCTTACCCAATGCAAAAGATGCATTAACAATTTCAGACACTTTGTGATTAAACTCATCAAATGTTTCTTCATCTGCCATATGAAGGTTTTCCCAATCAGAATTAAGGTTTTGAGGCCTAGCTTCTTTTTCACTGGAGTTGCCTTCGAATACGGTTTCCAAAATATCCCAAGATTCCTGCGACTTAGTGCAATTAGTCACATGGTGCTGAAGATTTGGGGTAATGGCATGTATGATCGCATTTAAACCGTCAGATTTTTGCTTTGCAGCAAGTATCTCAGCAGGGCTGTATTCACCAATAGGTTTGGGAACGTTTACATCTCCAACTGCCACAACGGGAGGATCATAGCCATTAACAACATATACCCATGATTGAAAATCACGCGCTTGAAGAAAAACTCGCAGAGCAATTTTCCACCATAAGTAATTTGAGCCATCGAAGACTGGTGGTTTAATTGAGATAACACCTCTGTCCATAGTCAGATCGCTACAAACACAGACTTGTAAGGTCTTGAACGTGTTTGCCTGCTCTGATACCAATTGAAAAAGCGTGGGTCTAACAACCACACCCAATATTTCGCTTAGCAATCTGTATGGAAAAAGTCCAATATACTTTCTAGAGAATCAACTAGACAGTCAGACTCAATCTAGATAAAAGTATATCAAAGAGTTTATATCTCAATCTCTCGATTTGATATATACTCAAGCAAATATAAATCTGCGAGTCTTTATCAAAGAGATATAACTTGGATGGTACCAAAGACCAATATCCAAGTGTCAATCAATTTAAATCAACAACCAAAAGGTCGGATATTCTAATTGATTGAACAACGCACAACCTGTATTATTTCAATTATATAAACAAATATAATGCGGAATAGAAATAACACAGACACCAGAATTTTGTTAACGAGGAAACCGCAAATGCAGCAAAACCCCAGGACCTAGTCCAGATTGAACACACATTGTATTAAGCCGCTACAGATACTATCCTAATCCAAATTAACTTCGGTCTGGATTGTAGTTGAACCCCAATCAATCTCACACTGATCCAAGGTACAGTTATGGTCCTACGCCTCTGATCCCAGCAGGATACTGCGCACTTGATTCCCTTAGCTGATCTCACCCACAACTAAGAGTTTCTATGATCCAAAGTCGAAGACTTTAATAAACAAATCTGTATCACACAGAAAAGTCTACGGTAATAGATAAATCCGTCTCCCATGAATATACCTACGAGTTTTGTTCCGTCTTTTGATAAATCAAGGTGAACATGAACCAATCAATAATACCAGACTTATATTCTAGAAGAACAGCTTAGTATTATCAATCACCTCACAATAATCTTAATCGACGCAGCAAAAAAAGCTATTGTGGAATCACAAACGATGAGACGAAGATGTTTGTGATTACTTTTCTATCTTTCCTATCGGAGATATAAAATCTCAAGCCAAATATTTTCAATTGTACTCGTACGATAGAAGATGCAAGATCATATCACACAACTACAAGAAAAGTAGTATCGGTCTGGCTTCACAATCCCAATGAAGTCTTTAAGTCGTTAACCTGGTTTAGAAGAAGAAACCAAAGGTTAAAGGAGAATCAACTCTAGCTTAGCACACCTAGTATCACACAGAATGTGTGGGGATTAGGTTTCACAGTTGCTAGAGTTCTCCCTTATATACACTTTCAAATCAGGGTTTGCAATCAATGTTAGCTTAGTAACAAAGCATTCAACATTCACCGTTAGATGAAAACCTGATTAGATTCAAGATAATATTTCTCAACCGTTAGATCGAAAACTTAGCTTGTCACACACAAATTAAATGTCCAATTTTGGGTTTATGAACCGTACCCAAACATTAACATTTGTTGGTTCAACAAGTCAACCAAAAGGTTAGCCATATGATTACTCTCATATCAACCTTATTCTTCTTCATCATAACTAGTTCAAATGACTCAAATGAACTAGTTTGAGAGTTGTTCAATTGCAAGGAAATCTTATGTAACTACACAAGACATAATTGAAGCAAAATCGGTTTGATTCATTCGAATCAGTTCATGAACTTTATAGCCACGGTTTGCAAAAGCATTCCTTAGTTTATTTAAACATTATTTCAAGAACAACCGACTTTAGATATAACCTGTTCAAGTTCGCGGACTGGGTTCGCGGACTTAAGCTCATGGAAGGAGTACACGAACTCCAGCATAAAATCTCGGGCCGGGAAGTTCCGCAAGTTCGCGGACTTGGCTCACGCCACTTCCATTTCTCTTGATCAACAAAGTTCGCAAACTTTGGTTCAAGTAATAAGGACTTATACATATACGTGTTTCCACAACAATGCTTGTATCCTACCAATGGTTATGTAATCTAAACTCTCATTTCAATCATTGAAACATTCTCATAGGACGGATATAGCCGTTATTCACAGACCATTTTTCGTCAGAGCAATTTTCAAAGTGATTGAAACATAACATGACTTTCGTCACTAGGTAAAGATGAATTCGGCTAAAGCGAAAGCTTACCAACACATATTTCGAGAAATAGATAGGTTACATTTTGCTAGTCCTCGAGCAAAACAAAGAAAATAATTATCCGCTAAACAGCTGGATAAAGAACTGTATGCTAAACAGCGATACGAATCCACTAAACAGTGGATAGAGATGTCTGCTAAATAGCTAGACATATCCACTAAACAGCAAGACCGAGGTATATCTGCTAAACAGCGAGACGGATCTGCTAAATAGATAGATCGAGAGATGTCTGCTAAACAACTAGACAGAAAGACCCGCTAAACAGTTGGTCATCATATTTTTTTTTCCCTTTTTTTTTTGAGACAAGAAAATACAATAGACCCGCTCAACAACTGGTCATAATATGCAAGGAAATACCAAAAAGTTAACCGCTCCCCCACAGTTAAATCTAACATTGTCCTCAATGTTTCTAATAAAAGCACAATACCAAAAGTAAAGTAACATGAGGCATCAATAAAGAGATTGGAAAGACACCTGGATGAAGCGTCCTTCCGTGGGGAACAAGAAATAAAATTCCACAAATGTACAACAAGAGTATGGGTTGCCTCCCATTAAGCGCTAAATTTAGTGTCTTCAGCCAGACGTTGGTAGAATTAGTCACCACATAAAATCATATAGCAATAGTCGGAACCTATGTGGGTCATCAAAACCGAATAGAGCTACCAAAAATAAAAGGAATGCCAAGAAAATAAACAAATAAAGCACACCCTTATCTAGTTTCCTGGTTAATACAACTACATCTAGTTGTGGTTCGGGTTCAAGCTCTATGAAATGGTCAAGATAAAATATTTTCATTGGCTTATTTTCCTCATAGTCAGGATCCGGAGGATCAGGTTGTAGAGTCTGCAAAAACTCAAATAAAAACTTAGAAGCACATAATAATAACCTGAACAATTGTGAATCCTCAAAGTCAACTAGATTTGACTTACAAAGTTGACCATAATGGTGGTCATTCTTAAGAAGATGTGTCGACAATTTTAATTTTCTAAAATAATTAGGTTTAGTTCTAAAAACTATATAATGACACATTTCGAAATGAGATACTCCCACAGTTGGCAAATAAAATCTTGGTGGGACAACAAAATCAATTATGGTATCTTGGACCGGATTAACCACATCAACCAGAAGATGGGTTTCTATCAACTGAGTTTGTTTTTGGACATAACTAGGTTCAGGAAAACGTGCATGAAGATAGTCCCTTAAGATGGTAGAGGCACAAACGTCAAGTCCCAAATTAGGGACCTTTGTAAGAGTCAAAGGTAAACCACGGGGAGATTGATATTTACCCCCAAACCTAGAGTTGTCAATATCCTTGGATAAACTAGTCACAATTTCCTTAATTTCTAAATTATCAGATTTAGGAAAATGGTCTTTTATTTCTTCTAGGTCGTAATCATGTGGTTCTACAGTGCTATAATCCTCAGCAGAGACTATTGTTTCTGAATTGTTAGACTCTAAAACCCTAGTCTCGGGATAAACTCTTTCCTCTAAGCCATCTTCGACTTCATAATCACAATAATATACTATACCATCTAAAACTATGGTGTCTCTAGTCATATCCTCATCCTTTTGAATAGGTGAATAATTATTAACATTATTAGGATTTGAACTAGAAACAACATTATAATCATAAGGATCAATTGGTGCAACAATTTCCTCGTCATTATGACTACATACTTCAAATTCTTCATCGACACTGTCCTCATTATATAACAATACGAGGATGGTTGAACCTTATCAAAACATGTAGTGTATTCAGATCTAACCTCTTCCTCTAAAATAGGTGAATAATTATATGTATTATCAGGGATAAGATTGGAAACACTATTTTGGAATTCAAGTTCATTATGAGGAATATCCTTGGGTGCATATCGTTCCACATACTTATTAACAGTCTCGCACATTCTATCCAGGATTATTTGAGATTGACGCGCAGATTCACGTGTAGTTTCATTGAACTTCTTAAGTGATTCCTCTAAAGAAAGACTTGAATATTCATCACTAGGTGATATACCAGTCGCTTGTTGAAACTGTTTGAGTGCATCTTCTGAGGAATTAGTTTTATATTCATCAGGAACTGGTGGCAATTGTTTGATTAAATCCTCTAAAGATGGAGAACTCTCATTTTTTTCATTATAATATTGCTCATTCGCCCGTTCTTATGATTGGTGGACATGCGAATAGTATTTGGGATCACCATGGTATGAACCATAACCTTCAGAAGGTCGGTAGTGGTCCTTGGTACTATCCACACTACGGGCATAGTACGAATATTGTCCAATTTGAAATTCAGGTCAATATTCATTGTATTGATCTTCATAATACCAGTTCGACATAATTTGTTTTTTTCTTTTTTAATTATAATACTGCAAGTGCACGACTATCGATGAGATAGTATGCAGAATACGGGTTCGTTCCACAGGGACCAAATAATTGTTATCTCTAAATTACTAATTAAAATAAGAATAATAAAGGAAGTAATATTAATAAAACTAAGAAAATAAATAAACTAGTAAAGAAAAGAATACTAGGGTTTTGGATTCCACCAAACTAATCATGTAAAGTTCTCATTTCATCTCTAAAAAATATTCATATTATCACTCAAGACAGTATCGAAACCAATCTCATGTCTCGGAAAATGTTGCAACTAAAATAAATATACAACTTTTGTTGTAAACCCAAAATGGTATAATTTCCTTCGCTTATAAAATATCAATAGCCGAGGACTATTCAAAACGGTTTAAAGAACGAAGCTTTTTAGAAGAGAAATTAATTAAACAATTTAAACCAAAAGAATATTTTATTAGATAATAATTGGTTTCCTGAGGTTCTTACATATCATAATTGGTTTCCTCCTCCACCCTAGCGGAGAAATTACTCCATTATTACAAAAGAAAATTAAAAGAATGAAATATAAACTCTATTCTTTTGCTCAGACCCCGGACCCCCTATTCCATCTGCTTCAACCAGTATTTATAGTTTTCAAATGAAACCAATTTCCTTTATCATATCCACTACCACATCATCATCCAATAAAAGTATGCCACATGTCAAATAATATAAAATCCTCCAATCAGAATGCTCCATGTGTCAAATACTGCAATCAATATCTTAATTATTATTTTCAACCATAAAGAATAATATTCTTTCCTAAATCTTCAAATATTCCATTACTCCTCATCATAAGGAAACATTTTCTTCATTAAACAAAATATCTTCAGATATCCTCTATCATAATTAATATCTTTCACATGTTTTCCACACTTCTACACACTCAGTGGAATTCTTACCACACTCCCATATCCACACAATTGGACTTAATAAAATGATTCTCCATGTAGTTCCTTTCGGTCTTAGCCCATTTAATCATAAATCACTTCATTTCCTCCATTTTTCCCGCAGATTTCCGTATTTTAGTCCATCGAGCTTTATTTCCTTCAAAATACTTAAAACAAGTTTATTAGCGATAAAATGAGTCCTAGCTAATGTAATTATGGGTTAAAAAGCGTCGCACTTACGTGCTTATCAATAGGCGAGATAAACTCGGCTCGAAATAGAAAATGTGCATAATGAAAGTCTATATATCAAAACGAAATTTTGTCTCAAGAGTAGGAGATAGAATAGATAGACTTTTGAGTGACAGATAAGTTCACGTCTCCACATACCTTTTAGCCGATGAAGATCCACCAGTTCCTTGAGTAGTCCTTCGTCTTGTATGATGATTTCCATGGAGTTCTTGAGCTCAACTACACTTTCTTTCCTAGTTCGAGACCTTTATATATGTAGGCTAGAAATCAAGACTTATAGTTTTGATCACTAATATTGACAAACATGCTTGAGATAGCAACACATGCGAGTTCGACCGAGCAATGTTCTAAAATTCTACAAAGAAGTGTATTGATGTCGATCTACTCAACTAATCAATCCAATCTATCACAAAGATAAACCGATTATAGTTGGATCCCTTTCCAGCCGAAACAAGTATTGTGCACACCAAAGATTATGAACCCAAAAAGTCTTCTTGTCTTCAAATCTTCTTTAATCTTCAATCAGCACCTGCACCTAATCAAATTGAATCTCTTGTGATCAATCACACACAGAAAAGAGTCTGTTAGCGTTGTATTATCACAAGACGTCTTTAGATCTACAAATAGTCTAAAGATCCCCGTCGAAACTTCGATCTAGTTTGAATGAATCTTATATCAGAAGAGAAGATTCTCAAGCATAAACAAACTAGGTGCAATCAAAGTTCAACAACCGTTAGTCAATCAAATTAATCGAAAACTAATAATAAACTGCAATTATCTAGTTTCCCACCAACGATACTAATAGAGCTTCTCAATCCCAAAGAAGTCTTTAAACTGAGCGGTGGTAAGAGATTTCGCCTAATTAGGTTACTTTCCTCTCCGAATAGGCGGCTCCACCAGTAACAACAACTAGGTAATTATGCTGGCTCTCAGGATTAGTTTGCTAGAAATGCAAACTTCAATATTTATAGACAAGGAAGTTTGGACACCAAGGAATTTCAAAACCCGAATATTCTCAAAGATATGTAATAAACTCAAAATCGGTTTTCATAACCCTGGAAATGCACTGTCCAAATATTGACCGAAATCCCAAGAGAAAAATCTATAATCAGTAAATGCACATTACTAATTATTATTTTCTAAAGATATGCATTTAATCGCTGGAAATTAAATAGCATATAAAAACTAAGAAACCTTAATTAAAAGATTCTCAATTTATTTCGATCCTGGGATTCTCCTTTAGCTATTAAGGAATATCTTTGAACAATTAATGATAAGAGTTACTGCACATATTCAAAGTATGTCAACATCTTTACTTTGCAAGTCCTTTTTCATACTTACAATCTTGGAAATGATTTTCCACACTTCCAAACGAATTTAGAATTGGTTCATATGAATTCCAAGAACTATGTGATTATCCTATCAAATCACCAATCATGGATTTCACAGTTCTACCAAAACAAGTTTAGTTCTACCTCCATGTCATGCTAGTTACCACAATTCAGTTGACTAGGTACTAGGATCGGTTCCCCACAACTTATGGTAACTACCTGTATTCAGTTGCACATGTCCATGGGATCGGTTCCCCCAAAACTACAAACTTGTTGCACATGTTCATAGGACCGGTTCCCCCATCTACTAAAAACGTGTTGCACCTCTTACAAGGATCGATTCCCTCTTGTAAATTTGTTGCACCTCTTACTAGGATCGGTTCCCCAATGACTAGATAAATTTTTTTATTTACAAGGCATCGATCATACCATCTTGAGTGATTACTTGAGATCGGTTTCACTAATAAAAGTCATACCAATACATAAGTCAGGCCTTGTGAATAGTTTTACCAAGGTACATAAACAAGTTTATGAGCGATTATACTAAACACACATATTGGTAATTCAAAATAGATTTGCAATGAATAACAATACCAATAAGCCTAGAGATTTCCCTTTCGATTCACAAAATGAGTTTATGAACTTACTTCCTTTAAACGAATGTAAAACATTGTTTCCTAGGATTAAATCTTCACTCATACCCATACATAATCACAATAGCATTCATATGATCATGTCGATGTCTTATATACAAAGTTTAATGGTTAAGCAATAAACCTCGTATTGTATTCCTTAATACTATGTCTAACTAGAGTATCATACACAGCTTCGCAGTTATGTTTTCAATATGCACAACTTGAAAGATACGTTAGGGAATGAAACAGTTCAAGTCAAATATTACTAACCTTAATAGGAAGGATGATGTTATCGTTGTAGCTCCATACTTCTTCACATTCTTCAAGTCTTCATGTTATACTTGTAAGTTTCATATCCTAACACTTTCAAGCTAACCTATACGAAGTTGACTCTAGTATATAATCAAGCGACTCTTTAAATGAGTTTTGATTCACTAAAATATGACAACCAAACTTGACATACCAACGCTTGGTGGGTTCAACCGAGCTATGCTCTAACACGCTACTTGTCCCGCTTTCTCCCTTATTTGGTCGACCTCTTTTCTTTGGAACCTGCGCCTTTTCATATTTAGCGTCTTCATACTCATGTTGAGAAAGGTCTCTTTTGTGACTCAACAACGGCTTACCCGTCGGCGGTAGCACCGTTGGTTCTCCAACCGGTACCATATGGGAGTTAGCGACTAGTTTTAAGTCGTATATTAAAAAATTTCATGCCAAGCCATCCTTTTTTGCGAATTTCTTGATGATTTCTCTTCCAATATCCGTGTCCACAAAGGATTCGAGTGGTTCTTCGGTTGGGGGTGGCTTAAAAGTTAGGTGCTTCCAAAACGGATTAATGATTTCAAATGGAATTCCTTGTTGATACCTCGCAACCATGTGACGACACGGAAATCCCAAGGCCGTCATCGTCATACATGAACATCCAATTCTCCTTCTCCCCATCTCGTTATCCACATAATATTTGTAATCCTTTATCATAAAAACGATTGCCCAATAAGACACCTTATAGCTTAAACGTCTATCAACCAATGGTAATCCTTGTATCTTGTGATTATTTTCATCCTACTCTCTTCCATTTGCGCGGTTATCTTGACGATATCAACCTTGGTGTATTCATGGATGGCTTGTTGTACCGTAACCACACTGTTTTGGCTCCCTCAGAGCAAGCTCTTCAAACGTCCATGAGATCCTTCCGCGATACTTGTCGCCTCATTCTTGTAATGCATGTGTAGGTAGGTATAAGCATAGATAAATTTTTTCTTGTACGGATCCAACAATTCCTTCAAGCAATTAATAAACCACACATTTCTCATAATCCTTCTTTCATAGCCCAATAAAACTCTCTGAATAAGATTCGAACTCGGCCACATACATTGAGTGTACCATTAAATACCAATGATGTTGAAAAGCCTTCCATAGTAACCCATTCGCTTCATACTCTGTTTTGTTTTTTTCTTCCCCTCCCCTCGTTGTTCCGGAGTTAGTTTTTGAAGATGCTCATCTTTGGCCTTTTCACGAGCGGTACCTTTTTGTGGCTTTGGCTTTTGTATATGACCCCTACAATTACTTCTAATATTGCATTGTATGTTCCATGTGCAAAGAAAATGCTTAGCGTCCGGAAAAACCACTCATATGGCATTCATTAGTGCTTGGTCCTTATCTGTCACTATGATCCTCGGAGTTTGATCGCCACGGTATATCTCCTTCAAGGTCTCTAGCATCCAATTAAAACTCATCATTCTACCGATACATAAACCCTCATGCTACCGTGAAAGTTTGCTTGTCGGAAGTATGGAAAGCAATGTTTAACAACGACATGTTGTACTTGTTGGTCTTGTACGTACAATCTATTAACAAAACTTGATAGAAGCATTGGGCCAACTTAATCATCTCAGGATGCGCCAAGAAAATACGAGTCACTTTGCCTTCCAATACCTGCTTTCTCATTGTGTATCCGTGTTGATCGGCTAACCACTGAGATTGTTACATAACCGCTCTACCATCTCATTCCCTCTTCCTAAAGGATGCTCTTGCCGCGTAAATTTGCCTCAAAGTGGACAAGTTATTCTTATCATCCTCCTTAATCTTCCTAAGGATGTCAGTTGGTCTAGACACTTTCATCGACCTTACCGTTTCCAATTGATGTGGTTTCGACCAACAAACGACTGCGTGCCCAATAAGAGATTCTGGATCACCATGATTATGACAACCATTCATCACTTTATGGAGCTTGTATACCTTACCACTGGGTCTATTGGGTCTATTAACTATAATATTAAACGGGTAACCAAACTTATTTGATTTAGTAATGTATTCCCTTATCGTCTTCTTCACGTGCGGTTTGTTATTTGCCCAGTGACTTTCTTGCATTTCACCTCTCTCACAAATAAGTTCCAAACGATCACAACTTGAACGACGACCTAAAACTATTGCGCATTTGATCTTTATGCCCTTTGAAAAAGTGTGGGTCTAACAACCTCACCCAATATTTCGATTAGCAATCTGTATGGACTAACTCCAATATACTTTATAGAGAATCAACTAGACAGTCAGACTCAATCTAGATAAAAGTATATCAAAGAGCTAATATCTCAATCTCTCGATTTGATTTGTACTCAAACAAATGGAAATCTGCGAGTCTTTATCAAATACTAGAGAGATAAACTTGGATGGTACCAAAGACCAATATCCAAGTGTCAATCAATTTAAATCAACAACCAAAGGTTGGATATTCTAATTGATTGATCTTAATACACAACATGTGATATTTCAATTATATAGCAAAATATAATGCGGAATAGAAATAACACGGACACCAGAAATTTTGTTAACGAGGAAACCGCAAATGCAGAAAAACCCCGAGACCTAGTCCAGATTGAACACCACACTGTATTAAGCCGCTACAGACACTAGCCTACTACAAACTAACTTCGGTTTGGACGGTAGTTGAACCCTAATCAATATCACACTGATTCAAGGTACAGTTGCACTCCTTGCGTCTCTGATTCCAGCAGGATACCACGCACTTGATTCTCTTAGCTGATCTCACCCACAACCAAGAGTTGTTATGACCCAAAGTCGAAGACTTTAATAAACAAATCTGTATCACACAGAAAAGTCTACGATGATAGATAAATCTGTCTCCCACAGATAAACCTAAGAGTTTTGTTCCGTCTTTTGATAAAATCATGGTGAACTGGAACTAATTGATAAACCGGACTTATATTCCCGGAGAACGGCCTAGAATTATCAATCACCTCACAATAATATAAATCTTATGGTAGCGAAACTAGATATTGTGGAATTACAAACGATGAGACGAAGATGTTTGTGATTACTTTTTATCTTGCCCTATCGGAGATATAATCTCAAGTCAATTATTCAATTGAACTCGTACGATAGAAAATGGCAAGATCAGATCGCTCAACTACAAGAGAAGTAGTTTCGTCTGGCTTCACAATCCCAATGAAGTCTTTCAGTCGTTAACTTACAGGGTCTCGAGAAGAAACCTAAGGTTAAAGGAGAATCGACTCTAGCAAAACCAACTAGTATCACACAGGAGGTGTGGAGATTAGTTTTTCCAGTTGCCAGATGTCTCCTTTTTATAGTTTTCAAATCAGGGTTTGCAATCCAAGTTACTTTAGTAACAAAGCATTCAATATTCAATATCTTTCAACCGTTAGATCGAAACTTAGCTTGTCACACACAAATGAAATGTATTTCATTTAGGTTTGAGTAACCGTACCTAAACGTGTACACTTAGTTGGTTCACAAATAGTTAACCAATGGTTAGCCATATGAGCACTTCCATATTAACCATATTCATCTTCTTCACATAACTAATTCGAATGACTCATAAGAACTAGTTGAAGAGTTGTTCAATTGCTTAGGTCTTTAGGAATAAACACAATTGAAAAAAATCGGTTTGATTCACTTGAATCAATTCATGAATAATATAGCCACGGTTTGCAAAGATTGCTTTCCTTATTGATTTATTATTTAAGTTCATGAACTTCCGATTTGAGAAATATAACCAGCTTGGGTATGCGTATGGGTACGTGTACCATAGCTACCGGATTTGAGTTTAGAAACTCAGCAGACATTTTTGGTCGAAAACTTCCGTGGGTATGCGTACGGGTATGCGTACCTAAGGTGACTGGTTTAACAGTTTGCAAACTTACAAACTCAGCAGAAATTTTTGGTTTGAAAACTTCCGCTGGTACGCGTACCCAACCTGTCTCCTTCACCAATACCGTATGCACACACTTGGTTTCCGGCACATTGATTTATACACTAATGTGCGAACACACTATATATGCTTATATCCATAGTTGGTTAAGTAATCTCAACTCTACATTTCAATCATTGAAACATTCTTGTATAGTGTTATAATAGTCGTTGTTCACAACTATCGTCATCAAAGCTATTTTCAAGATTGAAACGTCATCATGACTTTCGTCACGGGTTAACATGAAAAGTAGTTAAAGCGAAAGCTTACCAACACATATTTCGAGAAAAAGATAGGCGAGTAAACTCGGCCAGAAATAGCAAATGTGTATGTATGAAAACTATCATACTTATACGACTTTGTCTCAAGAGTAGGAGATAAAGTAAACTTTTGAGTGATAGATAAGTTCAAATATCCACATACCTTTTAGTCAGATGAAGTTTGAAAAAGCGGGGGTCTAACAACCACACCCAATATTTCGCTTAGCAATCTGTATGGACAAACTCTAATATACTTTCTAGAGAATCAACTAGACAGTCATACTCAATCTAGATAAAAATATATTAAAGATTTTATATCTCAATCTCTCGATTTGATCTTTACTCAAGCAAATAGAAATCTGCGAGTCTTTATCAAAGAGAGATAACTTGGATGGTACCAAAGACCAATATCCAAGTGTCAATCAATTCAAATCAACGCCAAAATGTCGGATATTCTAATTAATTAAACTAACGCACAACCTGTATTATTTCAATTATAAAGATAAAACAATATAATGCGGAAACTGAAATAATACAGACACCAGAAATTTTGTTAATGAGGAAACCGCAAATGCAGAAAAACCCCGGGACCTAGTCCAGATTGAATACACACTGTATTAAGCCGCAACAGACACTAGCCTACTCTAAATTATATTCGGTATGGACTGTATTTGAACCCCAACCAATCTCACACCGATCCAAGGTACATTTATGCTCCTACGCCTCTGATCCCAGCAGGATACTGCGCACTTGATTCCCTTAGCTGATCTCACTCACAACTAAGAGTTGCTACGACCCAAAGTCGAAGACTTTAATAAACAAATCTGTATCACACAGAAAAGTCTACGGTAATAGGTAAATCCGTCTCCCATGAATATACCTATGAGTTTTGTTCCGTCTTTTGAGAAATCAAGGTGAACATGAACCAATCAATAAGACCAGACTTATATTCCTGTAGAACATCTTAGTATTATCAATCACCTCACAATAATCTTAATCGACGCAGCGAAAAAAGATATTGTGGAATCACAAACGATGAGACGAAGATGTTTGTGACTTCTTTTCTATCTTGCCTATGGGAGATATAAAATCTCGAGCCAATTATTACAATTGTACTCGTAACGATAGAAACAGCAAGATCAGATCACACAACTACAAGAAAAGTAGTATCGTTATGGCTTCACAATCCCAATGAAGTCTTTAAGTCGTTAACTTGGTTTAGAAGAAAAAACCAAAGGTTAAAGGAGAATCGACTATAGCTTAGCACAACTAGTATCACACAGAATGTGTGGGGATTAGGTTTCCCAGTTGCTAGAGTTCTCCCTTATATACACTTTCAAATCAGGGTTTGCAATCAATGTTAGCGTAGTAACAAAGCATTCAATATTCACCGTTAGATGAAAACCTGATTAGATTCAAGCTAGTATTTCTCAACCGTTAGATCGAAAACTTAGCTTGTCACACACAAATAAAATTTCCAATTTTGGGTTTATGAACCGTACCCAAACGTTAACATTTGTTGGTTCAACAAGTTAACCAAATGGTTAGCCATATGATCACTTTCATATACCCCGTATTCTTCTTCACCATAACTAGTTCAAATGACTCAAATGAACTAGTTAGAGAGTCGTTCAATTGCTTAGATCTTATGTAACTACAGAAGACACAATCGAAGCAAAAACGATTTGATTCACTCAAATCGGTTCATGAACTTTATAACCACGGTTTGCAAAAGCATTCCTTAGTTTAAATAAACATGAGTTCAAGAACAAACGATTTTAGATATAACCTTCTCAAGTTCGCGGACTGGGTTCGCGGACTTAAGCTCATGCAAGGAGTTCACAAACTCCAACAGAAATTCCCGGGTCGAGAACTTCCGCCAGTTCGCAGACTTAGTTCGCGTACTTGGCTTACGCCACTTCCATTTCTATTGATCAACAAAGTTCGCAAACTTTGGTTCAAGGAATAAGGACTTATAAATATATGTGTTTCCACAACTTTGCTTATATCCTATCAACGGTTATGTAATCTAAAATCTCATTTCAATCATTGAAACATTCTCAGAGGACGGATATATCCGTTATTCACAGACCATTTTTCGTCAGAGCAATTTTCAAAGTGATTGAAACATAACATGACTTTCGTCACTAGGTAAAGATGAATTCCTAAATCGAAAGCTTACCAACACATATTTCGAGAAATAGATAGGCGAGATGAACTCGGCTCGAAATAGCAAATGTGCATAATGAAAGTCTATATATCAAAACGACTTTTGTCTCAAGAGTAGGAGATAGAATAGATAGACTTTTGAATGACAGATACGTTCAAGTCTCCACATACCTTTTAGTCGATGAAGATCCACCAGTTCCTTGAGTAGTCCTTCGTCTTGTATGATGATTGCCATGGAGTTCTTGAGCTCAACTACACTTTTTATCCTAGTCCGAGACCTTTAGCTATGTAGGTAGAAATCAAGACTTATAGTTTTGATCACTAACATTGACAAACATGCTTGAGATAACAACGGATGCGAGTTCGACCGACCAATGCTCTAACAATCTCCCCCTTTGTCAATATAGTGGTAAAACTATTAATACATATGGAATACAAAAAAATAAATAAATTAACTTTTATAGCTCCTATTCCACATGCCTAATCTTCAACATTACTTGAAATCTTCGTCACTTCCAAGTACTCCAATGATCCTAAAGGTTGTAAGTTTAGAATCATCGTTGTTGAAAATCCGTAGCTATAACAACAAGAAAACAATAGTTCTCAATCATTGTTATACAATGTCATAATATCATTACACAGCGTCAAAGTTCAATTGTATCACAACTTCAAAACCAATACTATGGTGATATGTATCACTCCCTCTTAGTAAATACTCCATCTCACATGGAAACCACTCCCCCTTACATAATGATCCGAAAACCATATGTATTTGTAGTGTGAACTACATATTAATTCTCCCCCTTTTTGTCAATAAAACTGGCAAAGGTACAAGAACGGGATCCTAATGAAATTTCCGAAAGAGACATTTCTTGACCAAAAGAAAGCAAAAATATCAACTTGTTCTTTAGATGCAATCATAAAGCCGAAGCTAAATGCATTCATGAAGGAGTTTATAAAGATACAAGATAACCCCTATAATATTCCACAGCCGCACTCCCCACAAAGATTTGGCAATTAAGCGCAAGTTCAAAAAGAACTCCCCCCCCCCCCCCCCATAAAATGTCATTCCCGAAAGAACAACAAGAGCGACCTTAATTTCGAAGGAAAGAAGGATTTCTTTGGACATAACAAATCACATACAAGTATGAATTTGAATCCAAAATATTAAATCAACCACAAGAAGTTCATGATTAATTTAACCAAAAATGCTCAGCACAAGTAAACTTATGGAGACTTAAAAGAGCTCAATTAGATTAATCACAAGAAAACCCATAACTAATCTAATAGAAATACACAACTAAATTAACCAAAAAAGTAATCAATTCAATTGGTCATGCTCGACATAAGAAAACTAATGAAGCAACAACTAAATAACCACACAAGATGATTAATTTAGTTGAAAATGCTCGACATAAAGTACCTTACAGAACAACAACATAGCTAATCAAAAATAATCAACTTGATTGTATAACGCTCAACATAAGACACTTTACGGAGCCTCACAGTAATACATAAAATATGGATCAGGAAAGATCAATTACTACAGAATACACAAGGATTCATTCTATTTTCCATCACTATTTGCATAACGACATTTAATAGACATAATCCTTGCAAACAAAAGATTTTAACCTATCTTCCATCAATAATTAACTATATAGGCTTAACTTTTGTATTTGTCAAAAGTCCATTCATTCTTTCATCAATACATGCATATCAATTCATGAACGACTTTACTTTTGACAAGATATGGGACAATCAAGTTCACGGACGCAAACACACATATCCCATAAACAATTGCAATATATAAAACCATAAAGATTAATACTGCAAAAATCATCTTCCAAACAATTTAGAATTTAAACCAATAAATCTAAAAACATGAAGATGAAAACGTTGGACATAGCTATGTGTAATCACAAAAATGGATATTCCAAACTCTAGTTATTCTTCTAATAAAAACAAGAAACTAGAAGATTTACTAGGCAATAAGACATTTGAAGAATTATTTATCGTCCCCGAACTCCTTGTCGTTAACAGCCATTGGAACATAAGGTTCATTAAGGTAGGAGTTTATATCAATAAACCTTCTTGGCTGATGTTGTCGAACCAGGGCCTTCTGAATCTCATGAGTCTTATACACAAAAGCCTTTATTTGTTGAATTTCCTATCGCATCTCTTTCAACACTTCAAGAACATCAGAAAACTTCTGAGAGTTTGAAGGAACGGCTCTTGGCTTCCTCACATTCCTTCTTTTTCTTTTCAATGTTGGAGCTAACGGATATTTTTCTTTTTACTTCATGATTGATGGTTTAACAATCATATTAACATCCTTTCCATCAGAAGACATGGCACTTGAAGCCTTTATAGGTGTATGGGTTTGTGAGAGGAATTCACAATCTCAACAAGTAGTCTTGAGATAAAAAGGAGTTTCAAGGAATGAAAAGGAATGTAGGGTTTCGAAACCTTTAACAGGTTCGTACACGTCCAACTCTCAACCCTATAAAGAGTAGAATTGACGATAACCCTCTCTTTTTGTTTGATAGACACAAAAAAAAAATTAAAAAAAAAAATTCCTAAAGCCTGTGAGGTACAAAATCATTGTCTCTTTTGATCAGGCACATGAGACAAGATTTCCAAATCAACACAATCAAGTTGCGTTGTGGTGAACAACCATTTTTCCACCATTTTCCTATTGAGAGGAATCCTCAGACTTCTGTCTATCAAACCGACTCGACCATACTTTCTTCTCTAATGGTCTTGGTTTATCCTTGGAAACTAACTTCTTAGACGAAGATAAGATCCTACATACCTCAGCGGCCTTGTGCGCAAGTTTAAGCTTCCTTGCTAAATGATTTGATCTTCGTTGAAGTTTGTTGACGTGCCTTAATTGGTGTTTGTACTTGTCACACTTTCAAAGTTCATGACCCTTTAGAGAACAATACGAACACGTCAAACTAGGATATAAATCAAGATTCTGAGATGTGCATGCAGCTAGACACATAGTGGAACCTGAAACATTACAAACAGAGTTTCCAAGAAATATGTAGTTGCAGGAAATCCTACAATACACCCTTCGTATGATTTTATCGTTGATCAGCCTATTTTTAGGTTGACACTCTTAATTTTATTGATTAATTTCTAAATATATTCTTACAAGGAAAATAAAGAATGATCTCTGCTCTCAACTTTCTCTCTCCTATTTACTTATCTCTCACTCAAAAAAGATCTCTCTCTCCTTTACAATTCGAATGACTATTTATAAGGGAAATACATAATGGATGACAGCTAATCTATCCTTTATTTTCGGATATGGTTTGCGACATTCTCGCAACCTTACAAATGTTGACTTCGCAAGCTTCTAATTTTCGCAAGACTATCACATCTTTCTCATGATCCTTGCTGACGTTGTTTTCTGAAATTGTTCTGCGACGCTATTGTGCAATCCATTGATAATTTCGCTGAGACATTGTTGCGAGATTCTGATCCTACATCTTGCCTCTTCTCATATCTTCTCTGCAAAGTAGAGAATGATGTGAGAAATGCGCAACTGCTTATCTTTTCATATTCCACATTTATCACACGTACTCTCTCTTCCATTATTTCTTGACACGTCTTCTGTAACCGCTACTTTTCAACCGCTCACGTCTCTTCGTCTTAATGGTGTTTATTTCTTCGAGAAGTAAATTTTCTTTATATACTCTTCTCCCCCCCCTCTTTCCACTTTTCTTTTTACTTTCTCTTCTATTTTTATTCTCTCATCTCTGCAACTCTGTCATTCTTCTGCAAATTCTGCTGCTGTAATTTTTTCTTCCTTCAATTCTTTTACTTTCCATACATTCCCATACTATATTCAAACATGGCTCCAAGTGGTCATAGATATGAGAAGAATCTACAAGATGTCCAAAAAGATCTTGCTAATAAAGGTCTTACACTCTCCCCCATTCCTGTGTGAATGCCAAATCAATTCTTTCTGTCAAGCTTTTCTCCAATCAAAATTGTGATGATCAATCAATCATAATTTCGCTAGGTCAAATTCTCGCAGGTCTCCCTATTCCTCTTTATAACCCAGACATTCCTTTATTTTATGAAATTCTCGCTCATCCGGGATTTTCGCGAGCCATTTTCCAACTAAGTGGGGATGCATCCGTCTGATGCTAGAGTTCGCTAATCGTGGTGCTGGTAGAGGATCTCTTTACTCCAGAACTTAGGGATCCAAAATTCGCAAACCTAGAATAGTTGCTGAGAAGTATACAGTGGCGAATTTCTTTGAAAATACGAACTTATCTCCATGAAGAAAGAGAATACTCGCTGGGGTATTCGATTAAGAAGAAAGATAACATTGATGAAGCCAAAATTCTTATGCAAGATATTGACTGGCATTCTGGTAAAAACACAACTCCTCGCCAATCCAAAGATGACAAATGGTGTGTTTTCCTTTAATGCTAAAGGGTCCTACATTGCTGGATCAAACGTTCTTCCTGCGAATCTCGCTGCATATCAACCTTGGGTTTTCTCCTGGCCCGAAAGGAGAAAGAGGTATATTTCTCCCCTTTAACTCATTTTATATTCTTTATTGATTTTTACTATTCTGTTCGCTAACTCTTGCGATATTCCGCAGATCCAAAAACTAAAGATAGTTATAACAGGACTGGGAAATCTAGTACTCTGTTAGCTCTTCGCTCATACACAGATGAGGTAAGAAATTTTCTCTTATGACTTTAAATAGTACTGTTCTTCCATGCTTCCATTTCTTATTTCTCTGTTGTGAAGATTATTGCTGAAGTAGAAGAATCTGCTGATGCTGCGAAGATTGGTGATAAAGGTAAAGGTGCTCTTCGCAGAAAAATCAACTGGTCCTCCTCCAAAGAAAAGAAAAGTTTCGTTCTTCTCCTTCAAATGTTCTTCCTAACGAAATTCTGAAAGTGACAAGGATGATGAGGATAATGATGATCTTGCTGCAACTGAAGATTCTCCACCTGAATCTTCTATGGCTAAGCTTTCTGGCCTCTTTTTGATTCTCTACAAGGAATGGGAGATAGCCAATTCGCAAATACCTGCAAATCTCGCTACCCTTTGTGATGTCCCTTTACTAGATGGTGATAGCTCTCTTCGCGGAGTTTCTAGATCAGTGACTCCCGACTTCTTGCATTCTCTCAATAGTTGGTATACTTTTATCTTTTTACTTCTTCATTGTTATAACTCAAAATCTCTTTCTATATTAATATTTTTTATTTCTTTTCGCAGGCTGGAAAAGCTTCTTTTGCGTTGCCTCAGATCTAGAGAGAAGACGCGAAAATCTTGAAAAGAAGAATCTTCAATTTCGCAAAAGAATGAAGAATTGGAAGTGAAGTTAAAGGTCTTCGCGAGAAAATAGACAATTAGAAATTGATTCTTCCTCTTATAACAAAATTTCTAGTCTTCAACAAGCTAATAATCAGCTTTACGGTATATTACTTTTCTCTTTTCTCTTTATTCATTCATCTGTTGTTTTATCTTATTTAAATGATCCTTTTTGCAGACATTTATGGTCTTTCTGATGAAGCTACCCTTCTTCGTCATTTCCTAATGCCTTGGATAATGATACCCTTCTTGAACGTCTTAACAATTCCTTAAATAGCTTTTCAATGATAGAATTTCATCTCTTTCTCTAAATGAACTTAGATCAAATTTCGCCTCTTAGAAATTGATCATAGATCCAGTTTAGGCTTAGCCAACAGATTTAAGCGTCTCCTTATTGATTCCAAAGAGAAAACCAATGAGTTAAGAACCAAATTAGCGGTCTCATAGATGATAAGATCGTATCTCTGATCAAGGTGCCAAGGCTTTGGCGAAATTCCAAGAGGCTCTCCTTGAAGTTCAACTTGAGCGAGATGAAGCTAACCGCAAGAATATTGAACTCTGCGAAAGGGAAAATCAAATTCGTTCTCGTCTTCTCATAAGTAGTGAGGATGAATTTGTCTGGGCTGCGAAAATTTTAGATGATGCTAGAAAAGATTTAGGCGTAAATGTTAGTCTCCAAGTTGAACATACAGCCTTGATTAGAGACATGATTTCTGACAGAGAAGGTTGCTAATTGCTCTTCTTTACTAATCTTTTGCTTCTTATGATTTTCATCAAGTTAATAATTGGTTGTCTTTTGTTCGCAGATTCTGAAAATAAATATCGTGAAAAGATTGAAGAACTTGAAGCTGAAAAGGAGGAACTCGCAAAGAATCTTTCTTCTCGCAACGACAAGTATTCTAGATTGAAGAATCAAATCAAATCACCATTGAAATTTTAAGAATGACGCTATGCATTTTCGCAATCAAACCATCCAGATGGTTTGTGATGATCATAATATCCCACATTCTGATTACCTTGTCTTTTAGAAGAAATCCCACAGAATACTCCCAGTTTGATTATCTCTGATAGTGAACGACGATGAAGAATCTGATAGTGATGGAAGTTCTGATGGTGATGAGATTCTGACGCAGATGAAGAAGGAAAAAGTCTGATGAAGATAATGAAGGATTAACCAAGAAATAGTCTTTACTTCTTTCTTTGATTCTTTGTAACTTGTACATTTATTTCTTCTTTCTGTATATTTGTGTTTCTTTCATTTTGGCCTGCGTAAATTAAAACAATTCTTCTTTGCAATACAGTTAATCAATATAATCATTAATTCTTGAATTTTTGAGTAAATCTCTCATATGGAGACAAATAACATTTTCTAATTTCATACATTCCCATACTTGCCTCTGTTATTTGAATCCAAATGAGAGATTTCATAAACTTTTTCTTATTGTATAATTTCGCAATTTTGCGAAGTGAATTTTGTTTCTTTTCAAAATCTCATTCCTGTGTGGTCTTATTTTGCCTTCCTAATTAAAGGTCTTATTATGCCACCTCTTGTCATTGCGACAAAATCGCAGGACGTCCTTGCACTTTCATGCAAAACCCATTGATCTTGCCTTAACTTTTTCTTTTGTATTATGGCCTCTTCAGGAATGTTGCGACAATATGACAGGCCTAAATATTCTTGCGAAAATAAAGCCCCATGACATTGCCGTCTTGCGACGAAATCGCAGGACGTCTTCGCACTTTCATGCGAAAACCCATTGATCTCGTCTTATCTTTTTCTTTTGTATTATTGCCTCTTCAGGATGTTGCACAAATATGACAAGCCTTAATATCCTTGCGAATAAAAGCCTCATGACATTTGCGTCTTAAGACACTTATCAGCTCCCTAATGGAGGGTGCCGCCCTTATCTCCCCCTGGTTGCCCCTTCAAGGAGGCGTACTTCTACCATACAAGGTTAGCTCCTCCCATCCAGTCTTAACAACAACCAGTTGTTTTCGCAGCCTCTTATCCCTTTTACCTATAGGGTTATGGTTACGAGACTGCACCCTAAGTGGGGTTTTCTTCGGCCGAGTGCAGTATAAGCCAAGACTTGTCAAGAATGGCAAGGACGCTTCAAACGCCCCGGCACTCTTGACTCAACCGTGTACCTCGGCGCCTTGATCAGATCTGCACTCCTTGGGAGAGTCCTTATTACCTTAGTCGCCCAACCTAAGTCATATGCTTAAGTTGAGAATCCAAGGTGCCTCTCCCGGATGGGCTTTATTGACCCCAAATCTCCATGACTCAGGTTCCGGTGGCGGTGTAGCCTTTCCCTGAGTCATGCAACAGGTACCCCCTAATATGACGTACTTTAGGTCTTACATTTGCCTCTTGCGAAATTTATTCGCGAACTAGGGTGTACGCCATAAAGGTTCGCCTCTTTCTCTTTTGTCATTCTTTTATTATTTTCTGTAAAATTCATTATCTCTGCGAGAGTCTCGCAATTCATAAATTGTATCTGAATTTCGCAATCTCAATTTTGTTGTTCAATCAAATGTATTTTTGAGAATTTTACTTATTGCGAGATTATCGCAACAACTTAATCATTCATACATTTCTTGTTTTATTACTTTTGCCCTCCTCTGCTTCTTTATGATTTTCTGCTACTGCTTCCTTGGTAATGGTATGTTCATCCTTTTTACCTGAGCTAGCATTATTTTGTAACATCTCTTCTCCTTTCTTTTCGATTGTATCCACCATCAACTTCTCACTTCTTTGTACTCTTGATTTTGTCGCCAGTTTTCCTTCTTGTTTGCTCTTCCTTCGCAAGATTCTATCTCAGTTTCGTAACATTTTTTCCTTCAACCCAATCTCCCTTTATGATTCCTACACCATTGGGGTGAGGGAATTTGATGCATTGATGGAAAGTTGAAGCTACACCTAGAATCCCATGTAGCCAAGGTCGACCAATTAATGCATTGTAGGGTGATTCTACATCAACACACAGAATGAGATTTCAGAAGATATTCCCTTCAATGGAATTTGCATAGTAACCTCCCCTTTAGGCTTGTTAGCAGTACCATTAAAACCATATATCTTATATGTTGATGGTATAAGATCATCATCTCTTCCACCCATGGTTTTATAAGTATGATAAAATAAGATGTTCACAGAGCTTCCAGTATCGACTAGATTCTATTGATTGCCCATGAATCTTCAGCTTCATCATCCTCATCTTCTTTGGTTTTGGATTAATTTCTAATTTTATTACCAATGGATTGTCATGCACCTTCTCCTTCGGGAATTCTTCTGCGGTAAAGAAATGATCTGTTTCTGCCATTCCTCTAGTGCGAAATTTTCGCAATATTCATAATTTCTTTCCATTATTATCTCTTGCGAACACTCTACTTAAAACATTATCATGAAAATCTTCAATTGTCTTATATGAATGTACGATAGAGTGACAGAATAGATTTTTTGCTTTTGCACCCTTCTATGAAGAATGTTTCTTTCTTTTTCATCGTATTCACTTTGTGATGTTCTGGTGGTGGTGGTAATGGTTGAGATTGTGGATGCCCTACCAGAAAGTCGTTTAGTTTTCCTTGATCTATCATTCTCAAAATAATCCTCTTTATATTTCTGCAATCGTTTGTGGTATGCCCATGAAAATGATGATAAGAACAAAATTCATGACTTCTGTGATTTGGAGGTGGTTCTGTTCCCATGTTCCACGGTGTTGGTATATTTTCCATCAAGATTATAGGTTCCCATATCTTCTCCACACTTGCATTTAGAGGTGGGATACTGATTTCTTCCCATACTACCTTATGACTTCCTTGTCCTATATTAAAGTTTGGTCTTTGACCTCCATAAGTTTCTTGCGGTTGATCGAGTCTTTGAATCTTGTTATTTCCTCCACGACTGTAGAAATTTCTTTCTCTTTAATACTCTTCTTGATCTCGACTTCCCATAGCTACCAACTTCTGTTGATTGTTACCTGTCACCTTTTCTTGTTGTACTTGCGAAGTATTCGCCACTGTATTTATTAGCTTGGGTAATAAGCTTGCATTCGCTGCTTGTGAGCTGGTATTCGCAACTGGATATGATTCCATTTCATTTTGTCTTTACTCCAAAGAAATGTATTCTTCTTGAAGTTCTCGCAATACAGTCATTGTAATTGTATTCTTGACTCTGAAAATTTGGACATACAACAGGTTTGTTGCAAACATAGCATTGATAAATGATAATATGAGATATCTCTCATCTACACGGCCAGCCATTTCGCTACACATGGTTCTCCATCTTTTAGTCAAGTGTTTCAAGATTTCACCAATCCTTTGTTTTGATCCAAACACATCTTCTATACGAGGTCGTGAGGAATTATTACTTATATATGTTCCCAAGAATGTGGTCTGCAAATGATTGAAGGAGGTTATTGTGTTCTTTGGTATACCTTCAAACCATTTTAACGCCTCTCCTGTTAAGTTGGATGCGAAATATTTGCACAATACCGCATCATGATTTTCCCATTGTAACATGCACCTCACATAAGTTTTAATGTGTTGAATTGCACAAGTTGTTCCATCGAAAATGCTGGTTAATGCGGGAAAATTGCATTTCGGTGGTATTCCTCCTAATTGTACTTCTATGGTAAATGGAGTTTTTGCATCTTCTTCTATTGCTTCATCCAATTGTCTTCTACCTACTTCTCCTCTGTTATTTAGCATTCCTCTCATTTCTTCTAATTCTTTCAAGATTTGTTGATTTACTCCTGAATCTTGACCCATTGGTCTCTTTAAGTTTGCTTCTCTTCTTCTGCGCTCACGTTTATCTTCTCTTGCAAAATTTTGTATCTCTTCTTCTTTATCCTCATCTCGTCTTCTTCTGCGATTCTCTTCCTCATCCCTATCTTGAATTCGCAAGCGATGATGTAGTTCATTTTCCCCTCCATAATTTTGTTCATTTCTTATCAAATCAATTCGCTGTCTTTCAGCCATTCTCTTCACTCTATCATAGTCCTCATTGAGATTATCATTATTCCAGTTTTGTATACGCCTTCTTTCTCGGTTGTCATGATTGTTCTGTCGAATTGTCTCCTGAAGCTCTTGTTGTTCCATTTCCGCTCTCAACTTTTCACGTTCACAGATTAAACGTGTTTGTTCAGCATCATGTCTTTCAATTTTCTTCTTCAATTTTCTGTTGATTTCTTTGATTTTCTCTCATGTGTAAAATTCTTCTTCCCTCCTCTTGATTTCCTTCGCCATCTTGGTTACTTTGCCTCTGAATTTGTCTGTTCTCTTGATTTCCTCTAATTTACCTATCATCAAAAGTTTCATTTTTTGGAATGTAACGATCATCAATTATTTCTCTATTTTCGCGATATTCTTCATTAGGATTTGACATTTCTTCCTGAATATTGTTTCCAACATTGATTGTAGGTGAATTTTGCCTCATTTCTCTTCTAGTTGATCTGGAATATGATTTTGTAATACTTCTCGATCTTGTATTCTGCAATCTGATATTCTCCATTCTTAATTCGTGATTTTGTCTTGTTAAATTTGCACGCTCTTCCGCCTCAGGTCTTCTTTCCTCATGTATTCTTCGTCTAAATGTTTCTAATGCTCCAATTTCTTCATCTCCATGAATTATTCGTTCATCTGCTTCTTGATTTCTCTCTTCCTGTCTGTAATTTCTATTTTGTTGCTCTTCTTCTATTTCTTCTGCTGAATTTGATCGCCAAGTGTGTATGCTCACTCTGTCATAATCTGTATTCCTCTCTTGAACTAGTGTTTGTTGAATTGGTGATTGAATTATATTTTCTCTATTATTTCTCCTTCTAGTATATTCTCCCACTTCACTTCCTTCTCTTCCAGCAATTCTTTTGTTTCTTCTAATAGTAGTTGGTTGTTCAGATGTATTTCTTCTTCTAGCCATTTCTTCAATGCTAACAGTATTTCAAGAAATTATGAAAAATTATTAATCAACTACTTTAAATTCTCACAAATCTCAATGTTAATCTTCGATTTTTTCTAGAATAGTCTTCAATCTTCAATCGTCCCTGTTTCTAGCGCCATTATGTAGTTGCAGAAAATCCTACAATACACCCATCGTATGATTTTATCGTTGATCAACCTATTTTTAGGTTGACACTCTTAATTTTATTGATTAATTTCTGAATATTCTTACAAGAAAAATAAAGAAATCAAGAATGATCTCTGCTCTCAACTTTCTCTCTCCTATTTACTTATCTCTCACTCAAAAAAGATCTCTCTCTCCTTTACAATTCGAATGACTATTTATAAGGGAAATACATAATGGATGACAGCTAATCTATCCTTTATTTTCGGATATGGTTTGCGACATTCTCGCACCTTACAGATGTTGACTTCGCAAGCTTTCTTATTTTCGCAAGACTATCACATCTTTCCCATGATATTTGCTGACGTTGTTTTCTGAAACTGTTCTGCGACGCAATTGTGCAATTCCATTGATAATTTCGCTAAGAGACAATTGTTGCAAGAATATGATCCTACAAAATGGGTCAATTTTTTCTTCCAGATTAGTTGGATTATCTTCTGAAAGAATATTGAGATTGATGTATGTATTGCTACAGTTATCAAAATGGATATTTTCACCGTCTTCATTAGAATCATAGTTGTCAGACATTTCATCAAGAGTTCCAGCAAGACCTTTGTTCCCAGTGTATTTTCTACGATTTGGACACTCGTTTGAAAAAAGACCAAATCCTTTACACTTAAAGAACTGAGGCATATCCTCATCATCAGTCTCATTTGTTTCCCTGTTTTTAGGAGGAATATGAGTATGAGGTTTAATTGATGTTTTAGGCTTATCTATGGAGAACCGTTTACTTCTCTTCAACAGAAGATCTCTAAACTGTCTTGTGATCATCGAGACTGACTTGTCAAGATCTTCATCTAATGAGTCTGTCTCAGATTTATCATCTTCATAGATATACACTTTTTTACTCTTATCAAGTAATTTAGTGTCTTTTTGTGCTTTGAACGCAACATCCTTGGTTTTGGATGAATGTTCGTGATCAAAGATCTTAAGCTTCCCAACCAGCGTATTTCTGGAGAGATTATCAAGGTTATTTCCCTCAACGATGGCATGCTTCTTAGAATCGTATCTAGATGGCAGTGATCTGAGAATTTCATCACAATGTTCTTTTCAGGAATAATCTTACCCAATGCAAAAGATGCATTAACAATTTCAGACCCTTTGTGATTAAACTCATCAAATGTTTCTTCATCTGCCATACGAAGGTTTTCCCAATCGGAATTAAGGTTTTGAAGCCTAGCTTCCTTTTCACTGGAGTTACCTTCGAATACGGTTTCCAAGATATCCCAAGCTTCTTGCGACTTAGTGCAATTAGTCACATGGTGCTGAAGATTTGGGGTAATGGCATGTGTGATCGCATTTAAACCGTCGGATTTTTGCTTTGCAGCAAGTATCTCAGCAGGGCTGTATTCACCAATAGGTTTGAGAACGTTTACATCTCCAACTGCCACAACGGGATGATCTTAGCTATTAACAACATATACCCATGATTGAAAATCACGGGCTTGAAGAAAAGCTCGCATAGCAATTTTCCACCATAAGTAATTAGAGCCATCGAAGACTGGAGGTACGTTAATAGAGATAGCTCCTTTGTCCATAGGGTCAGATCGCTAGAAACACATCCTTGTAAGGTCTTAAACGTGTTTTCCTGCTCTGATACCAATTGAAAAAGCGGGGGTCTAACAACCACACCCAATATTTTGCTTAGCAATCTGTATGGACAAACTCTAATATACTTTCTAGAGAATCATCTAGACAGTCAGACTCAATCTAGATAAAAATATATTAAAGAGTATATATCTCAATCTCTCGATTTGATCTTTACTCAAGCAAATAGAAATCTGCAAGTCTTTATCAAAGAGAGATAACTTGGATGGTCCCAAAGACTAATATCCAAGTCTCAATCAATTTAAATCAACAACCAAAAGGTCGGATTTTCTAATTGATTGAACTAACGCACAAGATGTATTGTTTCAATTATAAAGATAAAACAATATAATGCGGAAACTGAAATAACACAGACACCAGAAATTTTGTTAACGAGGAAACTGCAAATGCAGAAAAACCCCGGTACCTAGTCCAGATTGAACACACACTGTATTAAGCCACTACAGACACTATCCTACTCCAAATTAACTTCGGTCTGGACTGTAGTTGAACCCCAACCAATCTCACACTGATCCAAGGTACAGTTATGCTCCTACGCCTCTGATCCCAGCAGGATACTGCGCACTTGATTCCCTTAGCTGATCTCACCCACAACTAAGAGTTGCTACGACCCAAAGTCGAAGACTTTAATAAACAAATCTGTATCACACAGAAAAGTCTACGGTAATAGATAAATCCGTCTCCCACGAATATACCTATGAGTTTTGTTCCATCTTTTGATAAATCAAGGTGAACATGAACCAATCAATAATACCAGACTTATATTCCCGAAGAAAAACTTAGTATTATCAATCACCTCACAATAATCTTAATCGACACAGCGAAAAAATATATTGTGGAATCACAAACGATGAGACGAAGATGTTTGTGACTTCTTTTCTATCTTGCCTATCGGAGATATAAAATCTCAAGCCAATTATTACAATCGTACTCGTAACGATAGAAACAGCAAGATCAGATCACACAACTACAAGAAAAGTAGTATCAGTCTAGCTTCACAATCCCAATGAAGACTTTAAGTCGTTAACCTGGTTTTGAAGAAGAAACCAAAGGTTAAAGGAGAATCGACTCTAGCTTAGCACAACTAGTATCACACAGAATGTTTGGGGATTAGGTTTCCCAGTTGCTAGAGTTCTCCCTTATATAGTTTTCAAATCAAGGTTTGCAATCAATGTTAGCTTGGTAACAAAACATTCAATATTCACAGTTAGATGAAAACCTGATTAGATTCAAGCTAATATTTCTCAACCGTTGGATCGAAAACTTAGCTTGCTACACACAAATGAAATGTCCAATTTTGGGTTTACGAACCGTTCCCAAACATTAACATTTGTTGGTTCAACAATAGTTAACCGAATGGTTAGCCATATGATTACTTTCATCTCAATCATATTCTTATTCACCATAACTAGTTCAAATGACTCAAATGAACTAATTAGAGAGTTTTTAAATTTCTTAGATCTTATGTAACTACACAAGACACAATCGAAGCAAAAACGGTTTGATTCACTCAAATCGGTTCATGAACTTTATAGCCACGGTTTGCAAAAGCATTCCTTAGTTTAAATAAACATGAGTTCAAGAACAACCGGTTTTAGATATAACCTGCTCAAGTTCGCGGACTGGGTTCGCGGACTTAAGCTCATGGAAGGAGTTCACAAACTTCAGCAGAAATTCTCGGGTCGAGAACTTCCGCCAGTTCGCGGACTTGGCTCACGCCACTTCCATTTCTCTTGATCAACAAAGTTCGCAAACTTTGGTTCAAGGAATAAAGACTTATACATATATGTGTTTCCACAATAATGCTTATATCCTACCAACGGTTATGTAATCTAAACTCTCATTTCAATCATTGAAACATTCTCAGATGACGGATATAGTCGTTATTCACAGACCATATTTCGCCAGAACAATTTTCAAAGTGATTGAAACATAACATGACTTTCGTCACTAGGTAAAGATGAATTCGGCTAAAGCGAAAGCTTACCAACACATATTTCGAGAAATAGATAGGTGAGATAAACTCGGCTCGAAATAGCAAATGTGCATAATAAAAGTCTATATATCAAAACGACTTTTGTCTCTGTAGATGGGGAAAAACGATTTGCTGGTTTTTACGGAATTGAGGAGACGACCGTACGGAGGAGACTCCTTGAACCGAGCGAAATGCTTAGCCTCACACAGATGCACTGCAAGAAGGGAGTGCTTTAAGTTCGAGAGATCAATCTGTAGGACTCCGTCCTAAACCAAGAAAATGGTCGTTCCAGAGTCAATTCGGTCACAAGAGATGATGGGTCGATCTGTAGGAGAGAAGCTGAGAAATGTGTGAGATCAATGGTGATCGAAGATTTTAGGTGTGTCGTGTATTCTGCGTGAAGAAATAAGATAAGTCCTGATTGATTGAATTTGATCTGTTGAGAGTAATTGCTCATACGTTGAGATGTTAATCTCTTGTCGTCTGTTTGACGAAAGATTGTCTTGTTTTCAATCATGATTCAGAGACTTATTTATATTGCTAGAATTGTAAACACCTTGATCCCATGAAGTGTGACAGTTGTTGGAGTCAAAGAGTGGGGAAGTGGAAATCGTGTTAAAAACAGTTGCTCATCGTGTGGAAACTTGGTTGATTTTCTACCCACTACTTTGCTAACTCCTTCAACTGATTGCACGACTTGCTCACATTCTCATCGTGTGTATGAACACACGTTCCGTAGACCTCCAGACCAAAACCCTAGTTAATATCCCCCCATGTAACACGATTGATGTTTCGTGATTGTGGAGTCTGCAAGGCAGACGTGTATTTAGTTAGTCAGTTGCTGACTTCATGGGACGATGAGTCCTTGCATTGTTGAGTCGAACAAATGTTCTGGGACTCATGAATTGAACGTGTTTGTTGAGACAGAAGTGTAATTGTCAAATAAATGTTGATAGTTTAGGTGAACAAATATTGTTCACTTAATGAATTGTTGAATATTGATAGTTGAACCAATATTCCTTAGTCTGAGCAAATATTTCTCATTTGAAAGAATGTTGCTCGTTTGATGAATTATTGGTAACAGGACCAAATAAAACAATACTGGAACCGAGTACTAGAATGTTGATCACGAGATTAACGTAAAATTATTAGTGTTTGAATCTTCTCAGAATTATGTTTTGCAGAGCTTCGGATTCGAAACCCTAATTTTGATCAATTGCTGATCAATTGATGATTTATTGAAAATCAACCACAGAGTGAAGGAGGGACCGGCTACATGGGATGATGGATCGACCATGTAGCACCCAAGTGCTCGAGTGAACAAAATACCAAAGTCTCTTGAAGACCAGTTGGTGAAAGATGAATAAATGCTGGTTTAATCATTTATTCAAACAATGTTCGTCTGAACCTTAGGTGATAAAACCTAATAAATTATGAAGAGATGAAGGACCGACCAAGGGGTCATGAAACCGACCCTGGTTGGACACGGGATCGACTGACGATCCTTTTATGAAATTCCAAAATTGTTTGGAAGAGTTTGAACCTACTGTGAACAAATTAGGTCAAATGATGAAAAGTATGGAACTGGCCTCTTGAAAGCCAAAGATCCAACCTTGGTCGGTCAAGGTAACATGCTCACGTCGCCAAAGTGTCCTTCTCTCAGTCCTGAGAATTTTGATATTTTCTGATGTGTGTTTGAGAAACATTTTGAGAAAATATGAAGAAATCAAGGATTTTGCTGAAACTGAGGAAACTTCATAAGATGAAGGAAATAATAATAATAAAATGAAGGAATCATGAAGTGTGGGACCGGCTATGGCCAAGGCATGGCCGTCCGGCCAATGATCCCAGTCCCATGGCACTTTTCCTAATTTTATATTATTTTCATGATTTAGGGAAATATCATGAAATCAAGGAGTTTGTTGAAACCAAGGAGTTTTGTTGAAATCAAGGAGTTTCCTTGAAGTGAAGGAGTTTCCATTGAAACGAGGGAAACAAATAATATTAATAATAATAAAATAAAGATGTGTGGGACCGGCTTGGGCATGGTCGTCCGGCTAGGGCCCGGTCCCACGAGTTTTCCTAATTTTATCTCTTTTCCTTGATGTGAAGGAAATATCATGAAATCAAGGAATTTCATGGGATGAAAGAAATAATAATAAAATAATAAGGAATGCAAGGTAAGGGACCGGACACAACTAGGGCATGACCGGCCGGAAAGTAGGTTTGGTCCCGCGATACCTTTCCTAATTTTATTATTTCTTTGATACGAAGGAAACACCATGAGGCTGAGGAGTTTCCTTAAAACGATGGATATTTGTTCAGATGAAGGGATTTTCATGAGATCAAGGAAAATAATAAAAATATGATAAATATAAAATTGGGCGTGGGACTGTCCACGACCTGACTGGCCGACCGGTGGGCCCAGTCCCCTTGCGCCTTAATTAATATTTTATTATTATTATTATTTCTTCCTATTTTGCATAGGTTCATCGTTCCTTCGTGTTTTAGAATGCTCGTTCGTGCATTTAGGTGCTCGTTAGTGCATTGTTGCTGAGTACACTTGCACCATTTTGGTCGGGGCTTACTCGATAGTGGCTCAGATGCCCGTACGTTGAATATTTATCACTAACCCATGGAATTCTGCTGGGAAGAACCACGAATTGAAGTAACGAAATATTATGAAGAACGTAGAATATTCCTGAATATTCAGTAAATGAATTTAAGGATTAGAGATAATTAATTGATGGCTCTATACTAGCAGGCATGCTGTCTAGGAGCATTAATTATCTGAGGATTGAGCAATATGAGCTTGTTGAAGCGTCATATTTTCTTTTATATAGTCAGGGAAAACATTGTTACATCCTGAAGACGTTATTGATCTATACTAGCATGCAAACTTTCTAGGAGCCGCCCAATCTTTCGATTCTATATAGAAGTAATTACTGAAGTTACTCAGTATTCATAAGATATGCCATTGCCTCAGCTGAGAGACTACACATCTATATATACTCTGAGAGACAGTATTCTCAGTCAGAGATTCTTGCGGCACGAGCTTTCATGCTTCGATGAGAGACATGAGCCTAAATACTCATCTGATTGCTGGATCAGGAGCATGTACAATTATGGTTTTACGATTTTAGCCCTTGTCGAAAATCCACCATCTACAGTCTCAAGAGTAGGATATAGAATAGATAGACTTTTGAGTGACAGGTAAGTTCAAGTCTCCACATACCTTTTAGTCGATGAAGATCCACCAGTTCCTTGAGTAGTCCTTCGTCTTGTATGATGATTTCCATGGAGTTCATGAGCTCAACTAAACTTTCTATCCTAGTCTGAGACCTTTAGCTATGTAGGCTAGAAATCAAGACTTATAGCTTTGATCACTAACATTGAAAAACATGCTTGAGATATCAACGCATGCGAGTTCGATCGAGCAACGCTCTAACACTTGATTTCCTTCATGCTTCCATCCATAGTTTGCACCATTATCTCAAGGGGAACTATTGCCGTTACCGTACGAGTATATATCAATGAAGAATTTCATGATACATATATATACATGTTCAAGACACATATAATGGAACCCTAGGGTTACTCGTTTAAGAAACGGTAATGGGCCAGGCACGCAAACGTTTACGGTTATGAACCAAGTCCTAAACCATCTAAGCAAAGGAGCCTTAATTCAAAAGGCTTTGTCAAAGGATTTTAAAACAAGACATGATTTTCTCCAGAGTTTAGATTGATCAACTAAGCTAGATTATGAAAGGAAGGCCAGAACATAATTTTTCATAGAAGGAATCAGTTCTAAAGAATCAGATGAATATTACAACAACCATTTTTTTTCAAGACAAGTTGTATCTTGAACTCTCTGTGCATTCTCATAGGGTTGATATGAGAATGCACACTTAGAAAGTTGGTTAAGTTGTAATCGCATGTAGCTGTTTGAGGGTGAAAACCGTTTCTGCTGATTTTGGTAAATTTGGGTGTGTGGATGAGAAATGAATCTAAACCCTAAACAATGCACTGCACAGGAGTACTTTTGATTTGAGAGATTAATTTGTACAATCCTGGCCTAAACCAAGAAATGGTCGTTCCGGGCTTGCTTCGGTCACAAAGTGAAGGAGAAGGGTTGGTCTTAGGGAGGGAAGCGAAGAGAGTGTTGAAACCAGAATAGTTGATTCTGAAGGTGTGGTTATTTATGACTTGTATCTGAAAGTAGAACTGGCTAGCAGAATGGAGAGCTACCAGGTGATTTTTAGATACTGTGTTTTTGCCGACCAAAAACTTGTTGTTTGGTGAAAATAGGTGAATCTTATTTATACAAGTCATATTGAAATGTACCCTGGTCTCGTAGGAAGTGGAAACGATTGAGTGGTGGAAGAATAGAGTAACGTGTAACCGTCAGTCATTATGCTTCCATGATGAAGGAAGTGAATTCGTTTACACCGCTACTTTTTACCACCACTAATTGTCCTGCTTCATTACACTTTCTTGTAACGGGCGCATTGCACGCCGCACGTTGTAAACCGCCAGACCAATACCCTGATGAGCATCCCCCAGTTTGTGACATGTTTGATGTATCGAGTGTTTTCGTGGAAAACATGTAGCACTTTGCTACGTGTGGCAAGTCAAAGTCAAGGGACTTACCGCAGGAAAATAGCATGTAATGCTATTAGGCTCGTTTTGGCTGGTCGCCTAAAACTTGCCACAGGTTTGTCAGTTCGGTGGTGAACTTCGATGGCTGAGATCGCATCTCATGAAGGAGGGTAGTCGTTGATTATGGCTACCTTGCTGTTGATGGTGGATTTTAGTTCAGGGCTAAAATTGTAAAACCAAATTTAATGCGCTGACATCCTGCAAAGGGTAAAGCCGTTTGATAATGCGTTGACATCCTGCAAAGAGTAAATCCGTTTGATAAGTGATGAGTACCTCTTCACTTTATTTATTCGAAGCAATTCAATAAATACACAAAATTCACCCAGAATGGTGCGTCCAACAGCAATCCCAAATATTCTATGAATCTTTTAGTATTATTAATTAATGCATGATTTGCCTAGTATTTCCTGTGCTGTTTTCAGCCAAACTCTCATTATTAGCATGACATGACGACTGAGTGTTCACTCCCAGCAGAGTAACATTAATCTCCAAGTGCCAATTTTGAGGTGTGCACGAAATACCTGTACATGATACATCAATCTTTAAAGAGAGTCTCGCATCGACACGCTTTGGTTAGCCGATCGAGCATGCCTAATTTCCTTAAGGGAAATCTGGACTGTCCATATCAGTCTCAGAAATGATCACGGCCACGCAAGTTGGCCGCGGAATTTAACAATCCTAGCCAAACCCTGGAAAAAATAGGCAATTGTTGTGATGACCATCGGCGGGCCCACTTATTCGCTAGCCGGTCGAACAATCACCATACTCCCATCAAACGCCATCAAACGCCAAACCAAAGTTGAGTGGTCAAGCTGTTTTGGGAGAAGCTCGACAAGCATAGACTGTTCAGGGCAGTCTTAAAACCATCACAGCCGTCTAACTTCACCAGCCTGGTTGGACGGATTAGATCATCCCATGAATGATCAGAGAAGCGCTAACGCACACGTTGGCGGGCCCAATTATCCTTCACCCGATCGGTTTTCTCACAACGAGGTCATGGAGCAATGAAACGATTGCTCAAACCATAGCAGGCGTGATGTTTCTAAGGGTTGCGTAATTCTACTAGTGTCTTAAAATCGATCACAACCATCCAACTTAGCCAGCCTATTTGGATGGCTTAGATCACATTTAGGACCATCAGGAAGGTGCACATACGTTCACCGTCAGCCCAACACGGGCCCCACGAGATCGGTCTCTCCAAAGGAGGATCAGGGCGTGCCAAACCGTTTGGCCAAAGTCACGCGTGCGTGACTGATTCAAAATAATTAGGGTTTGCGGCAATGCACATCTGTCGCAGTTCGGTCGTGACCATCCGTCTTCGCCATCCTAAACGGAGGGTGTAGATATAGACTCAAGAGGTCCCAAGGATGTCAACGTGATTACCGTGGGCCCACCTTTGCATGTGACCGGCCGACCTATGCAGACTAGGGCCCGGCGCCTCGAAACGCACGCCCAAAGGTGGCATGATCTTTGTCGGTCAAATTGAGTGGTCTAGATCGAATCTTTATGGGACTGAGAGGTGTAGGCATGCACGCCGGCATATCGTCTCCACGCATGCATGGTCGGTCCCACCAAGATTAGCGCCCATGCTTGGATTCGATCAAGCCAAAGATGGGATGTTGTGCATCTCTAAAAACCCTAAAATCCATCAACGACAGCAAATATGTGTCGTAAATCATCTCTTCCGTCCAACTTTGCCAGCTTGGTCGGACGGCTTGGATTAAAAGTTAGGCGATCAATGAAGCGCCTCAATGATTACCGTCCGCCACTCTGTCACAAGGAGTGATCGACCAGATGATGGCCCGCCTACACGGCCTCCAAACGATCACTCGAAGATGGCTGGACGTGCTGTCATTTTAAGACGCTTAATCCGCGACTTACTCGATCAAGCTTTAAAACAGCGATGCTTTATGCATATCGATTGTTTTGAGTTGCTTGATTTAAAACGATGCATTACATGCATCGATCATGCATGATATTTCACGAATATCAAATCCTTAAATAACTTGGTTATTTAATCTAATAGCACCGTATGTTATTTCTTGCGGCGGGTCCCACGACTCGACCCACTCATTCGAGACATCAAACATGTCACAAACTAGGGGATACTTACTGTGGTATTGGTATGGCGGTTTACAGTGTGCGGCGTGCAACGCGCCCATTACGAGATCGTGTCAGGAAGCATGGACGATTAACGATGATGAGGGAAGTGGGCAAAGGCGTGATCGTGTGACAATCACCTACACGACCCCACTACTCCATCACTCAACTTCCTCCACTTCCTACGAGATGAGGATTGCGCTCAAATGACTTGTATAAATAGGTTCTTCGACCTATCTTCAAACAACACAGAAAAACCAAGTGTTGTCATCAGTATCCAGAAAACACAGAACTTATAGCTTACATTGTGCAAGCCAGTTCATCATTCTGATACAAGTCATAAACAGCCAACACCTTCATAATCTCAACACCTTCTTCGCTTCCCTCCCTAAGATCAACCCCATCTCCTTCACTTTGTGACCTAAACAAGTCTGGAACGGCCATTTCTTGGTTTAGGCCAGAATTGTATAGATTGATCTCTCGAATCAAAAGCACTCCCGTGCAGTGCATTTGTTTAGGGTTTAGATTCGTTTCTCATCCACACACACCCAAATTTACTAAAATCAGTAGAAACAGTTTTCACCCATAAACACTTGCGTTAGAGCCTGATAATGGCGCGGTGGTGTTTTGGTATACACCAGTGGCAATGTGGCATGGCCGGCATGGCTCGTGTATGCTAGTGGCACGATGATGCAAGTGGCCCCTGGCATAGCCATGGCCACTAGATTTAGGCAGCTGGTCGTCTGAGACTTGCCACAAGTCTATCAGTTTGGTGGCGAACTTGGATGGCTGAGATTGCATCTCATGAGGAAGGATGACCGTTGATTATGGCTGCATCTTGTTGTATAGCGAAGTGGTGCCATTGGCATAGTGGCGCCTGGCGGAGCCATGGCATAGCGGCATGCCAGTGGCGCAGCCGTGGCAGCTACTTTGGCGCATCGGTGTTAGACCCAAATGTGGCGTGGCAACATTGGCCATGTTGCCACATCAATCCCAATGCTCTGGGAAACGTTACTTGGCTTGGTTGGCGTAGCAACTTTGTCTAAATTAGGGTTTGGCATGTCGAAACCCTAATTGGTCCGTTGGTAGGCTCGAAAACGTACAATAATAATACTGCAAGTGCACAATGTCTAACTAGGAGAACAATGGCAAGTACAGGTCGTTCCCACGAGGAGTGTGAAATACTTCTACTAACTAATACCAAGAATCAACAAATCAATAAGGTGATGTTTAACGATTTTTCAGGAATTCGGGATAAAATGAAATAATAAATAATTGTTAACAATAAACGGAATGAGAGCGGGTTATTAGGATTTTCGGTTTCCACCAAATAACTATGCAAACTTTACTAATCTTTAAAAATATATTCCATGCTTTTATTTTCAAATACTGTTTCTCCGCTATAGTTTTCTTCGCTTCATGGGTAGTGATTCTAAAGCATTACCTATCAATCCTTGCATACCACGTCTAGGAATTTAACCGAAGCACGAAATATCAATTCAAAAGCATAGGTAATCAAGAAAATCACATAATCAATTAAATACCAAGCTATATGAAGAAAAACTATTAATCAATCAAATCATTATTTAGCATATAAATGTAGAGTTCACACAATAATTGGTTTCTACCTAGACCCTAACAATCAATTTAACAAATCATGAGAAAAGAAAATTCTAATACACCAAACCCTTGTTTCTCTTCTCTGTCACGGCTCTGCGGCCGCCCTCCCCTTTTTCTTCTTATCTCGACTTCCACTTATATAAGTTACCGTGGGAAATATAACCTAGACCCATCTGAAAGTTTCCAGGCCCAGTCCAATAGCTCACAAATCAAACCACACTTCAATTCCCTGTACGATCATAATCATGCTCTCCTGTCCCTTGAGCCTTTTCCTCCACCGGACGTTCAACAATCAACGCCAGCCTCTTATCTGCTCCATCGAACCATCAGTGAATGAGTGATCAATATTCAGACCATTCCAAATTCAGACCTCATTGCCAACTCCGTTCTTCTCTGACCTAAGTGACCTTCCAACTTCAGCTCCATCGATCACAAAAGCAAATCCATCTTCTGTCCGTATAAATCTCGACTCTCTGCGAATCTCAATCCCCGACATCGATTCAGCCAAAAACCCCACATCACAAGCATCTGGTCTCGCTGCCATGGCAGCAACAACAACTCTTTCTTCTTCCATCACAATCGATGCCTTAAATCCCACATCACCAGCTCAGTTACGTCCAAGCTTTTGTTGTCGATCACCGTTCAGTCAACCCAGCACTGCCATCGTCAGCCAACACCGTTCTTCTTAGCTTCTTCCTTCCATCTCGGCCACAATCAAACTCAATCCCATGCAACCAACACCGTCTTCTTTGCAGTTGTTCATTACCCCGCAGAATATCGAGACACTAACCATCTTCATCTGATTACATAACTGCACCAGCTTCCATTCACTCATTCATGTGCATGCCTGACCCGTTGTTGCTGTCAAATCAACACAAAAATGACGAGACCCATAGCCTATTAGCTTTATCACCGCCAGCAACTTCAATTCAAGAGCGTCCTCAAGTCCTGATATTGCTATGTTAACTTGAATTCTCCATCTCGCACGACTGCGTAGTATTGGACGTGTACACATTGTGTGCCACGGCAGTGGCAACACAACCACCAGAACAAGTCTTCAACTCACAGTCCGAGTCTTATGTTGTTGTTAAAACTTCCCTGTATTCTAGTCAGAGTTTGTTTAGATTAGGAATCATATCTTTTAGATATTCTGTATTCATAACTCTCTATATATATCACATGTAAAGAACAAAAAGGTATCTATTCTGAATATATTCTTCACAGAGATCTTTGAAACTTTAAGATGGTATCCTTGTAGATCCTAGGAAACATATCTTCCCTTCCGCTTCATCTCTGCCGCCGTCTCCTTTTATCCTTCATATTTTTTTTCCATCATGTCTGGCTCTAATCCATCTTCTCCCAACTCTCCAGTGCATGACAACATCTCTTCCCAAAACACTGAACCTCTGCTCAATTCTTCAGCTCTTCCTAGAACTCTAGACCCTTATATCATTCATCCCAGTGATAACCCTGCAACTGTGCTATCCTCTCCTCTTTTACAAGGAGACAACTACGTTTCATGGGTTAGGGGAATCACCAAGTCTCTGAATGCCAAGGGCAAGCTTGGTTTCGTTGATGGCTCCCTTCCTCCTCCAACAGATCCGTTGCAGTTTCAATGCTGGAAGAGATGTGATGATCTCGTGGGAAGTTGGCTTCTAAACTCTTGTCAACCAGATATCAGGGCTAGCTGCCTGTATGCTGCCAACTCTCATGCTATCTGGAAAGATCTGCAAATCAGGTTTTGTGTCTCCAATGCCCCTATTCTGTTTCGTTTAAAATCTTCAATTGCTTCAATCAAACAGGAATCAATGAATGTGTCTCTTTACTATACCAAAATAAAAACTCTTTGGGATCAATATGACTCCCTGGTTGCTTCTACGGAAGCATGTATCTGTGGTGCTGGCAAGCACATGCTTGAAAGACTCGAAAGAGAACGTGCCATGGAGTTTCTGCAGGGATTACACGACAGGTTTTCCAACCTTCGTAGTCAGATACTCACTATGGATCCCTTCCCAAGTGCACTTCGTATCTTCAATCTTGTTCAGCAGGAGGAGGAACAGCAGCATATAACCCATAATCCTCTGCCAACTGTTGATGCTGCTGCTCTTGCTTCGACTCGAAATTTCCAGTCCATCTCTCGTCCGCCATCCAATCAGAACAAGCGTCAGCGTCCCTTTTGCGACTATTGTAACAGACTAGGCCATGTTCGAGACAAGTGCTACAGGCTCCATGGTTTTCCCCCTGCCAACAGTTCTCCACAGCAGCCTTTGGCTAATGCAAATCTGCACATGACTGCTGCTGCTGCAGCTCTGTCAACTGACACATCTTCTGCACCACACGCTCTTCCCTCCCTGTCTGCTGATCAGTATGCTCGCCTTTTGGCCTTGATCAACCCTGCACCAGACTATGCACAACCTGATGCTCGTGCCAATTTTGCAGGTAATATTCTATCCACCTCCATTGTTGACCCATGGTTTGTGGACAGTGGTGCAACGCACCACATCTGCAACTCACTGCATTACTTTACATCTTACATACCTGTTCAATCATCCATTCTCATGCAACTCCTGGATGGTTCATTCTCCGTGGTTAAGCATATTGGCGAGGTTGTTTTTTCGCCTACACTAAAACTGTCGAATGTACATCACATTCCTAATTTCAAGTTCAATCTCATCTCTGTGAGTCAATTAACTCGCCAAACTAATTTCATTGCTTATTTCTTCGAACATGTTTGTTTCTTTCAGGACCGTGTAACGAAAGCAGTGATTGGTCGGGCTGATTTTATCTCTGGCTTGTATCATCTCCAGGCCCATCCACACAAGTCATTCAATAGAGTCTTATGTAATAAAACAACTGCCGATGTTTGGCACTGCAGACTAGGTCATCCTAGTTTTGATCGTTTTAAATTTCTTTGTCGTACTTTTGATTACATTAAATCTAGTTCTACTCCCTTTTGTGATGTCTATCCATTGGCTAAACAAAGCCGTTTGTCTTTTAATAAAAATTCAGTGTCTTCAAAACGCTGTTTTGAACTTATTCATTGTGATATCTTGGGTCCATTTATGACACCTTCACTCACTGGTGCAAAGTATTTTTTAACAATAGTCGATGACTATTCCCGTTGTACGTGGGTTCATCTCATGCACATCAAGAGTGAAACTTTTAAATTTCTCAAATATTTTTTTAATTTTGTTATCACCCAATATTCTCACAAAATAGATACAATATCAACTGGTAATTCCATTCCATTTATTTCCATATCGCAAAGAGTACAATCTGATAATGGTTCTGAGTTTTTATCTCAAGACATGCAATCCTGGTTCAAAGCCCATGGCATCCATCACCAACGAAGTTGTGTTTCCACCCCTCAACAAAATGGTGTTGTGGAACGCAAACATCGTCATCTTCTCAGCGTAGCTCGTGCTCTTCGTTTTAAATCTCATTTACCACTTACTTATTGGGGCGAATGTTTACTCACGGCATGTTATCTTATTAATAAAATGCCAACTCCTATTTTGAAACATAAAACTCCACATGAAGTTCTTCTTGGTACTGTCCCTAATTATCGTCATCTCCGTGTTTTTGGTTGTCTCTGTTATGCTAGAAACACAATGATTCATTCTAAATTTGACCCGCAGGCTAAGCCTGGTGTTTTTTTAGGATATCCTCATAACCACAAGGGTTACATAAATTTTGGATATTTCCACAAAAACAACTTTTGTATCTAGAGATGTTGTTTTTCATGAGCATTTGTTTCCCTTCAAAGATGCTAAATTCACTTCTGACACTGTGCTTCCACTCTCTACAGATACTGATTTTTTCTATGAAGACATGTCTGTTTCTCCTTCAAATTCTGTCATTGATATTCATTCACCTAATTTACCTTCTTTGCAAGTTGCTGACTCGACTTCTCCCACGCACATTCTGGATGATCATACTTCTCATACAACTGGACCTCCTCTTGAATCTACTTCTCCGGACATCTCTTCTCCTGAAGTGACTTCTACCATCGATACTAATTTACGCAGGTCAACTAGAACACATACTCGTCCATCTCACCTGAAAGATTATGTTTGTTCTGTTTCTAAAGGTATGTCTAATTCTCTGTATCCTCTCACAAATTACATTTCTTTTGATAAATTTACTCCGCAACATCGTGCCTTTCTATCTTCGGTTATTTCTAATGATGAACCACGCTCTTTTACGGAAGCCATTAAACATCCAGAATGGCGTGATGCCATCGTCAAAGAGCATACTGCTTTACTTAATAATGATACATTTACTATGACCACTCTTCCACCTGGAAAATCTGCTATTGGCTGTAAATGGGTATTCAAGATTAAATATAAGTCGAATGGTGATATTGATCGTCGTAAGGCGCGTCTCGTTTCCAAAGGATACACACAACAAGAAGGTATCGACTATCATGACACTTTTGCTCCTGTTGCTAAATTAGTTATTGTTCGTGTTTTATTATCTGTTGCTGCCATTTTCAATTGGCCTCTCCATCAACTCGATGTCAATAATGCTTTTTTACAAGGGGATCTTCATGAGGAAATATATATGAAACTTCCCCCTGGTTTTCAAACAAAGGGTGATACTCGTGTTTATAAACTAAATAAATCTCTATACGGTCTTAAGCAAGCGTCTCGTCAATGGTTTGCTAAATTTTCTAATGCTTTACTGGAGGAAGGATTTATCCAGTCTCGTGCTGATTATTCACTTTTTCTTTTTCATTCCGACGCCATCTCTATTTATCTTTTGGTTTATGTCGACGATATCATTATTACAGGAAATAATCATTTGGCTATCCAGCAGCTCATACAAAAACTCGAAGCCAAATTTTCAATCAAAAATCTAGGGCGTTTGAAATATTTTCTGGGCATTGAAGTTTCTCGTTCTCCGAATGGAATTTTTCTTGGACAACGTAAATATATTCTAGACATTATTCAGGATTCTGGTCTTTTAGGTGCTAAACCTGCAGCCTCTCCTATGGAGCAACACCTAAAATTATTACCAAACTCGGGTGATCCTCTCTCTGATCCAAGTATTTATCGTCGCTTAATTGGTCGTCTTCTGTATCTTCAGGTAACTCGTCCTGATATTACTTATTCTGTGAATTATTTAAGTCAATTCTTGCAACATCCTTGTTCTGGTCACCTGGATGCTGCTTATCGCGTTGTTCGTTACCTAAAAGGTACGGTTGCTCACGGCATTTTTCTTTCTGCTACTAGCTCACTTTCTCTTGCTGGTTACACTGATTTGGATTGGGCAGGTTGTCCAATCACTCGTCGCTCTACGGCGGGTTATTTCATTATGTTGGGTACTAGTCCTCTTTCTTGGAAATCCAAGAAACAACCCACTATTTCCCTTTCTTCTGCTGAGGCAGAATATAGAGCTCTAGCTAGGGTAACTTCTGAATTACAATGGTTACATTATTTATCCACTGATCTTCGTGTCAATATTCCGAAGCCAATTCCAGTCTATTGTGACAATCAGGCTGCTATTCACATCTCTGAAAATCCGGTATTTCATGAACGGACTAAACATATTGAAATCGATTGTTATTTTGTTCGCGAAAAAGTCATCTCTGGACTTATCAAACCAACTCACATTCCTTCTGTAGCCCAATTAGCCGATCTCTTTACTAAACCGCTTGGTGTGGATCATTTTAGACATCTTGTCAGCAAGTTGGGCGTTCGGCCTCACGATCCTCCCGCTCCAACTTGAGGGGGGGTATTGGACGTGTACACATTGTGTGCCACGACAGTGGCAACACAACCACCAGAACAAGTCTTCAACTCACAGTCCGAGTCTTATGTTGTTGTTAAAACTTCCCTGTATTCTAGTCAGAGTTTGTTTAGATTAGGAAACATATCTTTTAGATATTCTGTATTCATAACTCTCTATATATATCACATGTAAAGAAAAAAAAGATATCTATTCTGAATATATTCTTCACAGAGATCTTTGAAACTTTAAGACGCAGCTCAACCAATGAACCATCTGAAATGAACAAACAACTCTACACAGAACTGGCCAACATGCATCTATTCATCGTCTTTTGCTTCTGTTGTTGTAGGCAAGACATGCATCTATTCATCGTCTTTGCTTCTGCTGTTGTAGGCAACTAGGGAAACCACCAGCTGCATTTTCTATCTTCTCCCTGTTCGAGATCACTTGGATGTTGCGAAGTACTGTTGCTCATTCCAGACCTTTCTTCTTTACAGCGGAGATACAAGAGTGTCGATACGAACTAAACATATCCAAAGGGACTCGAGCACACAGCTGCAGTTACAAAGTTGCTTACTCCATCGACTGCAACAGCTCTGACCTTTCAATCCTCCCTGAACCGATTATAATAGCTCAATCCGTCCAGCACAGACACAACCAAACCCATGTCAACGGATCTTAACTCAATCTGTTGGTGTTGCGATGAAATGCTAGAGAACTACCAATTAAGAAATACCACACATGATTGTGGTTGAAATGAAGCCACGTCTCCCTGCCTCCTTTCTGTAGCTTGTTTCGTTCTCTGGCCGAAATGACATCCATGTTGCTGATATACAAATACCAGGCCATCCCCAAATTAAGTGCCTTCGAATGTGCGAGCAGTAGATTTGGTAATATTCCCACGCAAACACCAATTTAGATTCTAGTTAAGCCATTTATTTTCGGATGATCCACTTCACATGTACTTTCTACAAAGCACTAAAATAATGTTATTAGTCAAAATATCGAGTCATAGCTAATATAAATATGGGTATAAAATGTAGCACTTACGTGCATATCATGCGTGTGGCATGCGGCCGCGCCATGGCGACATTTTTTGTGTAAACGGAGCCATAGCTATGCCAAAGGAACTATGCCAAGGCCGTAGTGTGGAAACGACCACAAGAGTAAGGATTGTCGTGGGTGGCTATGATATGGCGCCATTCCTAGGGCTTCCTGGGCCCCACACGGCTCGTGGAATGTTGTGGGGCCGACGTGGCATAATTTGTGTTGCGAAAATTAGGGTTTTGGTTAATATATGGTCGTGCTTCTGACTAGAAAACCCTAATTTGAGCTTATCATGGCGTTGGCCCCGAACAGGAAGTAGGTTAGCACGTAGGGCGCTATTTATGGCGCGTTGGCGCGTTTGGCAGGTTTGGCATGCCGTTAGCATGTTGACGCGGTAAGTGGCATGTTTGGCATGTGCACTTGGCATGCCTGTTTGGCGTGTGCGATTGGCATGCTTTTGGCATGTTGCGCGGTTTTGGGAAGCCAACATGGTATGGCGACATCTTGACACCTCTTTTAAAGTTGTGGCAGGTTTAGAGCAACATGATTGGTCGAAAAAGGGAAGGCCGACCAAACATGGTGTGGCCACACTTCCAGCGTGAGTGTGGCGGCTTTAGAGCGACCTGATTGGTCGATGGAAAATGGGGTCGGCAGGTATGGGCTCAGCCACAACTGGTGTGAGCGTGGTGGTTTTAAGGCGACCTGATTGGTCGAGGGAAGTAGGGCCGGTTTAGGATGGGGGCGTGGCCAATGGCAAGTGGCGCCGACTGTCCTAAAGAATGGCCACGCCTCCCTTTACTGTTCTGTGGCTCCTTGTTTTCTGATTCTGGGCAAGGTTTTGCACCTACTAATCTATGGCGGATTAATTACCTAGTTTACCTAGGCTTAAATTTCGACAAGCAAGGTGTGATATACTGCGCAAGGCGCAAAATCCTAACTTTTGCAAATTAGTCAGGGTAATCGATTGAACTTTATGTGTTGACACAAAGTTCTTATAAGTTCATTGCCAGAGAGCAACATGCTTTCTGATTGAGTACCTTATGCAAAGAGCTTATCCTTGATATTTGGAAATTAGTGCTACTCTGCTGCGAGTGAACACAAATTTTCATGCCATACCAACATTAAGGGTTCATCCGGGGAACATAACATAGAAAGCATTCAAAGAAACTTATATTAAGTGAATATAGGCAAGGCGCCGAAATTTACAGAACATCTGGGATGGTTGCTACATGCGCCAGTCTGGATAAATTTCATGTAAATATATTGAATGGCTCAATAAATATGTTAGTGGAGAGGTTAACACTCATGGCTCTGTTTCCTTGCAGAGTGACGTCACATCAGATGCAAGGTTTTACAATTTTAACCCTAAGCTAAAAACCACCATCAACATTAAGTTCCCTGCTTAGTACGTAACAATGGCATTGTTGCGGGGTAAGCATGAGATGGTGACAGACAAGAGTAAAATCGAAAGGGAAAGACGTGAAGAGATTTTCAGGGAAGTTCGACTAACCTTTGGTGGAAGGAATGAAGAATCCGTGATCCTTGTATTGGCGGCTCTACGTAATTCCGGTTTGGCCATGGGGTGCTGAAGTTGGCATTGGAATTCTGGCTACTGATCGGCAGAGATAGCGTTGTGACTGGGTCCGCGAGTCGGTGGATGGCGCAAGCTGGCTACGTCACGGAACGTATGGAGATGGCGCTTGGCTTCAGTCCATGGAATGATGGAAACTGGCTGCAGTCCGTGGAATGGCGGGAACAACGCTTGGAACTTCGTCTACCAAACAGTGAAGATGGAGCCGGCTAGGTCGCAGAATGGGCAGAGATAGTGCGGCTTTGATCACGGAGTGCTGGAGTCATGCGCTGCTTGCTAGGCTGTAGAGTGGGAGGAGATGGCGCTGCTTGTCTGGTGGAGCGCGCGGAGATTGCGCTGCTTTAAGCGGTGAAGAAGACGCTCCTTTGGCTAGGTCACAGAATGGCAGGGAGAGCGCCTGGATGGCATTGCGGGTCCGGTTTCCTTATCTGCATGACCCGAAAGAAGAAACCTTCTTCTACTCAAACTTCAAAATACAATGTATATAAATGGCGTTGTCCACCCTTTTATTTTCGCATCATTGGCTTTATCTCTGTAGCGGCATGCCTCTTTCCATCAGAAGTCCAGGTGAGCCAATTATTCTTTCTTTCATATAGATCATCATATAATTGCATCCATCCTCTTCACAGGTATCGTCTCGCGTCATTTCTCATAGTTCTCCATTTTGTGTTATTCATCATGTAGATTGTCGATGCAGACATAATGTAATATTTTTTTTGTAGTGCACAATGGGATCTTCCGGTGATGATCATACCTCTGACTCTTCAGAGAAAACTTTTGAAGTCGAAGAACCCAGGTTTTCTTCACATGAGGATATATTAAACCAAATCAACCCTTTGTTCCATGCAGCCGGCCGGATTATACAAGACATGTCTCTCACCCATCTACGCATCGTGCGGGTGCATGCTCAGGCTTTCATGGATTTGATGGACATGGATGAGAAGTGGAGACATGATGAAGCATCCAAGCAAGTCGGGAAATATCAACATGATGAAGCTTCTCCACATCCCAATATCAGAGCTAAGCGATTCTCTTCTCGGTTGAAACGGCAAAGGACTGAGCCTGAGAAACTTCTGGGCGAGAGCCAGTTTGATTACCCTGTCCATAATGGTATCGTAATCCTTGATTCTGACGTGAATGAACTGGAGCATCCTCAAGAGGTTGTTGGAAAAGTACCGAAGGAAGATGTTGACACGGCTTGCGAGACTGAGGCAGCTTCCGGAGTGGGCGCCGTAACTGCTGCTGGGGAAGTTGGAGCGATCACTGAGGATGTTGTCAAGGTAGATGGGGAGGTGGTGGAAGCATATGTTGGATTCGTTGGAGAAACTCCAGGGACATATGCTGGAACTACTGTTGAAACGGATTCCGGATGGGATGTTGAAGCTGCTGCTGAAACAGCTTCTGGATGGAATGTTGAAGCTGAAACAACTTCTGGATGGGATGTTGAAGCTGCTGCTGAGATAGCTTCTGGATGGAATGTTTGTTGTCGGAGAAGGTGCTGGGGAAAGTGCTTGAAAAAGCTCTGATGGAGGCGTCATTGACCAAGGTGTTTGTCATTGACAACTGGTTTTCCCATTTTATGATTTCCTTCCGTAGAGAAAAACAATCTTTTCGTAGCTTGTAGATGTTTTTGATACTTCGGTTTTTATTTTTGTTCGTGCAACTGAAGCCATGTTTCACCAAGTAATATTCTTTCATTTATGCTGCTTTGATAATTTCACATCTTTGATTGAATAAAATCTCCCGGAAGAGACCTAAAACCCCTTTTGCGAAAAACAAGTTCTTCAACCTTCCAAAGTGATTCAGTGGATGGGAAGCCAAATCACATAAATGCAGCAATAATGCTTTTATTGGATTTTCCCTCGCAAATTACACAGGACGTCTGTGACATGCCGCCTAGGTATGTAGAAGTGTGAGCCATCACAAGCTAGGAAGCACATCGTGAGAAGTAGAGAATCCTCGTCGGGCAAAAGTTGAAGCCAGATATTCTTGAAGGAAAGTTTCTGTGCCGCCACTCGATGATCTTCTTCCTTATAAATTCCCTTCTTTAGTATTTTTTTTTTTGAATAAGATATTTCTTGTAGGGTTTGATTTTTTCTGGTTTTTAATTCACGTGTAATGACTTTGTGGGTTTGCTGGATACTTTTCCTTTGAGATGATTTAGGAAAACTTATTTTGAAATAAAAATGTTTTTAATTAAAATCGAAACCTTAATTATGAATGCAAGCAATGCAATCATTTTGGAGGGATTACAAATATTGCAGGGAAAAAGGAAATTACTGAAGGAAATACTTAAAAGGAAAACGTTGGAGGAAAAGGTAGCACAACGTTTTAGGTATTGAAGGGCTTGAGCCATCGTGAATGAATTTTCACGCCTTTCAGTTTGTAGGCATTGATGAGTTTGCAGTAACCACCCAAGATAACATCTGCAACAAGGTATGTCTCGTCTTCCCTTTCTTTAGGCGAATCAGGTGGAGCGGCTAGCTTCACTGTTACATCTCCAACTTGAAACGTGATCGCCTTGATTACCATATCTCTAATTTGAAACGGGTTTGGGCGTCGTGCAACCACTTGATTTTTGAGATCGTTATCTTTGACTGAGGCAGCTTCTAAATTTTTTACAAAGCATTTGAAAGGCCCAGCATCCCATTCACATCTCTTAATGACGCCCGGGTTGATAAGTGGACCGAGTCCCCATGCCTGACCGAGAGGAGAAGTGACTGGGTGCAGAAAGGGTTGTTCAATAAGACTTACTTGTGTTCGGAATCTTCGGATGAACGTCGACGGGCTTTTTCCAGGTAATTGAGTTACCTTGGTAAGTTGTTGATACGACAACATGTGATCTTCAGGGTTGGATGGCTTGTTGGAAATTCTTTCGGGTATCAACACCGGTAGAGGGGATACTCCTAATTTCGCTTTATTTCCATGTACCCATGAGCGCCCCAGAATCATGTCATAATTTGAGAGTTCTTTGACAATGTGGAATTTGCCATGTGTTAGAGAATCTCCCACCTTAATTTCAAGGTTGATGTAGCCATATGCGTCTATTGCTTCTCCTTCCAAGTTTTTGACCACAATTGGGGAAAGAGTAGCCTCCTGCTTCGAAATTCTCGCAGCTCTCAGAGTCTTGATGGTAACGATGTTGAAGTCAGATGCCTCGTCGAACAATGTGCTATCAAGATCGGCGCCATTAGATAAACTATGGTCAGCAGTCCCCAGTTGCATTTTCCAACACCGCTTCCTGTGAGAGCTTGGGATTTTGGTGTGGTTTTTTCAATAGGAAAAAGTCGCTTGCCCGGCACAACATGATTAAGGGATGCGAATATATCTTGATGCTGCGCCTTGGAGAAATAGAGAATTTCGCATACATGCTGCATCATGGATTGCACAATTTTGTGAACAGAGTCCCCAGATAGCATGCAACTCTTGACTGGAAGAAGATCTCTGTGAACTCCCTCATTGCCCAGTTGAAGTTCCCATGCCTCCATCTTTTCTTTGAAGATACGCTTTAATCTATTGCAGTCACTGGTCGGGTGATGGACGAACCTGTGGTAGCGGCAATACTTAGGGTTTGCCATTTGCTATTTAGTTGATGGGCGCCTGATAGGAGGCAACTTGATGGCGCCATCTTGGATCCATGCTTCCAAGAGTTCAATTACTTCTTCGATTGGGAACGGGAAATCTAAGGCCTTTTCTCCGGCTTCTTGATGCTGCGCAGGAGCCTTAGCTGCGGTCTTTCGCGGTGGAGCCGCCTGATGTATTGGCATTACGCGCTTGGATTTGTGTTATGCCGCTGGAGCCTTCCTTTTTCCTCTTTCACTTACCACGCTCACAGATGGGCCAGTTTTATATTGCTTGTTCATGAGACGTCTATTTCCTCGAGTTTCGCGTGCGTCTTCAACCTTGGCTGGCCTGGTTATTTCCAACAATGTTGGTGTTGTTGTGGCCAACCATTTAGCAGGCTTATGAAGTTCAGAGAATGTATGGAATCGCAGATTCTCCAGTAAGGCACGGTAGATCGGAACCATGCTATTGATGCAAGAATCCACTAATTGTTGCTCGGTCACATTTGGGTCGTGACAATCCAACGCTTAAATTCTGAATCTTTTGACATAATCATTTGGATATTCATTGTTTCGTTAAAACATCCTTCTGAAATCTGAGAAGGTAATTTGCGCAAACACAAAAAAGTACTTTTTGTAGAAAGTCGTGACCATGTCACCTCAGTTGGATACGCTATTTGGTGTAATACTGTTATACCACGTGTATGCTCTTCCGGTAAGTGACTTCGAAAACTCTTTCAAACGGAGAACATGATTGTATTCGTGCTCGCCCAAGGATTCCAAAAATCGAGAAACATGTTCACGCGCATTTTCGGTGCCGTCATACAGGGAGAATCGAGGAGAAGAGTATCCTCTCGGAAGAGGAATTCTTTGTACTTCAGGAGGATACGAGGGTTGATGCTGATGCATGTCCGCAGAATCGCTTTTGTCTCGGTTTTGAAGAAGTCGTTCCAAAACTTCTCGTGTGACAAAATTGGATGTTTGATTCCTCTCCGCTGGAGATCCTGAACGAGTCTCTTCATCTACAAAGGTGCGCCCTGCTGAATTATCGGCGCCAGGAGTATTGAAGGTGTTTCTCGTTGGCTGTGGTTGGCGTGATGCCTGTGGTAGCCGATCCGTCAGTGTCTTGAGGAAAATAAGCACTTCTTTATGAGTCGAAGCCATGTCCGTCTGAGTTCTAGCGAGAACCTCATGTCTTTCCATCAAATCAGCAATGGTAACATGGGATCGGCTTCCTCTGGCTCCCCCAGTTTATCGTCCTGATGGTGGAGTAGCAGCGGCTCTGGTGACGGTTGGAGGTGTCACACTTGAAGAAACATTGGGGGTGGCGGCAGCGGCCCTTGCTCTAGTGACCGTGGGTGTAGCGCCTGAAGGAACGCTTTCCACGCCGCTGGTATTGATAGGTGGCGTATTAATGCCACTGGAAGGAACGTTAATGCCGAGTGAATTTTCAACGCTAGTGTTTTCAGGGTTTGTTGTTGATCCGGACTTGAGTTCTACCATCTTGAGATCGGGATTGAAAAATGAAATTGGAAATTAAAAATTGATATTGTAACCGAGAGATTAATCTCCCACTGTGGTCGCCAATTGTTTGAGGGTGAAAACCGTTTCTGCTGATTTTGGTAAATTTGGGTGTGTGGATGAGAAATGAATCTAAACCCTAAACAATGCACTGCATAGGAGTACTTTTGATTCGAGAGATCAATCTGTACAATCTTGTCCTAAACCAAGAAATTGTCGTTCCAGACTTGCTTCGGTCACAAAGTGAAGGAGAAGGGTTGGTCTTAGGGAGGAAAGCGAAGAGAGTGTTGAGACCAGAATAGTTGATTCTGAAGGTATGGTTGTTTATGACTTGTATCTGAAAGTAGAACTGGCTAGCAGAATGGAAAGCTACCGGGTGATTTATAGATACTGTGTTGTTGCCGACCAAAAACTTGTTGTTTGGTGAAAATAGGTGAAGCCTATTTATACAAGTCATATTGAAACGTACCCCGGTCTCGTAGTAAGTGGAAACGATTGAGTGGTGGAAGAATAGAGTAACGTGTAATTGTCAGTCATTATGCTTCCATGATAAAGGAAATGAATTCATTTACACCGTTACTTTTTACCACCACTAATTGTCCTGCTTCATTACACTTTCTTGTAACGGGCGCATTGCACGTCGCACATTGTAAACCGCCATACCAATACCCTGATGAGCATCCCCCAGTTTGTGACATGTTTGATGTCTCGAGTGTTTTCGTGGAAAACATGTAGCACTTTGCTACGTGTGGCAAGTCAAAGTCAAGGGACTTACCGCAGGAAAATAACATGTAATGTTATTAGGCTCGTTTTGGCTGGTCGCCTAAAACTTGCCACAGGTTTGTCAGTTCGGTGGTGAACTTCGATGGCTGAGATCGCATCTCATGAAGGAGGGTAGCCCTTGATTATGGCTACCTTGCGTTGGCGCCTGACAATGGCGCGGTGGTGTTTTGGTGTACGCCAGTGGCAATGTGGCATGGCCGGCATGGCTCGTGTATTCCAGTGGCACGATGATGCAAGTGGCACCTGGCGTAGCCATGGCCACTAGATTTAGGCAGCTGATCGTTTGAGACTTTCCACAAGTCTGTCAGTTCGGTGGCGAATTTGGATGGCTGAGATTGCATCTCATGAGAAAGGATGGTCGTTGATTATGGCCGCATCTTGTTGTATAGCGGAATGGTGTCATTGGTATAGTGGCGCCTGGCGGAGCCATGACATAGCGGCATGCCAGTGGCGCAGCCGTGGCAGCTGCTTTGGCACATCGGTGTTAGACCCAAATGTGGCGTGGCAACATTGGCCTTATTGCCACATCAATCCCAACGCTCTGGGATTAGCTACTTGGCTTGGTTTGCGTAGCAACTTTGCCTAAATTATGGTCTGGCTTGTCGAAACCCTAATTGGTGTGTGTGGCATGCGACCGCAGCATGGCGACACTTCTTGTGTAAACGGTGCCATAGCTATGCCAAAGGAACTATAGCAAGGCCGAAGTGTGGAAACGGCCACAGGAGTAAGGATTGTCGTGGGTGGCTATGATATGGCGACATTCCTAGGGCTTCCTGGGCCCCACATGGCTCGTGGAATGTTGTGGGGCCGAAGTGACATAATTTGTGTTGCGAAAATTAGGGTTTTGGTTAATGTAGGGTCGTGCTTCTGACTAAAAAAACCCTAATTTGAGATTATCATGGCGTTGGCCCCGAACAGGAGGCAGGTTAGTACGTAGGGCGCTATTTATGGCGCGTTGGCGCGTTTGGCATGCCGTTAGCATGTTGACGCGGTAAGTGGCATGTTTGGCACGTGCACTTGGCATGCCTATTTGGCTGTGCGATTGGCATGCTTTTGGCATGTTTGGCATGCCGTTAGCATGTTGGCGCGGTTTTGGGAAGCCAACATGGTATGGCGACATCTTGACACCTCTTTTAAAGTTGTGGCAGGTTTAGAGCAACCTGATTGGTTGAAAAAGGGAAGGCCGGCCAAATATGGAGTGGCCACACTTCCAGCGTAAGTGCGGCAGCTTTAGATCGACCTGATTGGTCTATGAAAACTGGGGCCGGCAGGTATGGGCCCATCCACAACTGGTGTGACTGTGGCGGTTTTAAAGCGACCTGATTGGTCGAGGGAAGTAGGGCCGGTTTAGGATGGGGGCGTGGCAAATGGAAAGTGGCGCCGGCTGGCCTAAAGAATGGCCAGGCCTCCCTTTGATGTCCTGTGGCTCCTTGTTTTCTGATTATGGGCAAGGTTTTGCACCTACTTTTCTATGGCGGATTAATTACCTAGTTTTCCTAGGCTTAAATTTCGACAAGCAAGGTGTGATATACTGCGCAAGGCGTAAAATCCTAACTTTTGCAAATTAGTCAGGGTAATCGATTGAATTCTATGTGTTGACACAGAGTTCTTATAAGTTCATTTCCAGAGAGCAGCATGCTTTCTGATTGAATAACTTATGCAAAGACCTTATCCTTGATATTTGGAAATTCGTGCTACTCTGCTGCGAGTGAACACAAATTTTCATGCCATACCAACATTAAGGGTTCATCCGGGGAACATAGCATAGAAAGCATTCAAAGAAACTTATATTAAGTGAATATAGGCAAGGCGCCGAAATTTACAGAACATCTGGGATGGTTGTTACATGCCTCAGTCTGGATAAATTTCATGTAAATATATTGAATGGCTCAGTAAATATGCCAGTGGAGAGGTTAACACTCATGGCTCTTTTTCCTTGCAGAGTGACGTCACATCAGATGCAAGGTTTTACAATTTTAACCCTAAGCTAAAAACAACCATCAACAGTAGCTCATCATCGTTTTCCTTCTCTGGGATGCAGGGAGAAATAGTGCAAATATTTTCAAAAGAATTATTACATGGAGGACAAGTCATACCGGAAGATGTTTTCTTCCTTAATTTTTTGATTTTCTGCTTGAGATTGTTTATACTGGTCCTTAGATCAGATGCATGATTAGTGATGTGCATATAATCAGAGCCTGATACTTTAGAAGCAGTGTGATCCTTGCCAATGGATGATATTTCTTCCTTGATTGAACCATCCTTCTTCATTTGGCGTCTTTTTCACTTTACTGGAACGTCAACCAACTTAGTTGTCCATATGACTTTCTTTCCTCTAAAATTGTAGAAGGAGTTAGTATCATACATATAACTAAGAGAGGACTTGTCACAATGCTCTTTTGAATTCGAGACACAGATGTTCCTAGTGGGGAGAGAAACAGGTTTGATTACTTCTTTCGGCATCCATATAAGAATGTTATGAAGTTTTTCATTCCTTATCCGAAAACGACATTTCCGTTCAACATGACCTTTGTTTCCACAATAGTAGAAGTTAACGCTAATGTTTTTAACGGTTCTCCTACGCCCTGTCTTTGAAGTATGACAATCTTTTTTTATAGAAGCATCAGCTGTAATAGATGAATTTTCACATAGTGAGTTATTACTATCACATACAAAATTGATCTTTCCAGTGCTTGGAGCGTCTATTCCTTTATAGCCCAGACCACGTGTATCACGATGTTCTTTACATACTCCTAACATGGAAGATAATTTTGTAGAGCTAGTATTGAATCTTTTCATATTCTCTTCTAGTGATTTTACCTTGTTGACAGTTGTAGATAGGTCATTCTTCAATTGTTTTTATTTGGCAAGAAAAAGGCATTCTCTGTCATTATAGTAGATCTGTTGAGAGTCATACTTTGCCTCCGATTCAGCAAGTCTTTCTCTCAGCACAAATAAACTCTTCTGAAGTTTTTCACATTCAGCAACCTTTGAATGGACTTCTTCAACACGATCTTTAAGGATTGATTGTAAAATCTTATAACCACTATCATATCCCTTAAAGAGTTTTTTTAGTTTCCTGTTTTCACGACAGAGAGGAAAAAAACATTCTGCAAGGTAGGAAGTTGATCCCTTTTTTCTATGATATCGTCAAAGAGTATAATATACTGTGAGACTTCTTCATCAACACTTGGTCCCTCGTCTGAGTCACTTTCATCTGAAAGTTCATCCAATTGTTCATCTAGGCGATTTTCTCAGTTAACATCGGTTTCTGACAGAGGGGGAGATATGATAGATTTCTTGGAGGTCTCAGAACTCTTATCATCATCAAGAGGATCCTGATCTGGTTTTGCGAAGACAGAGATATCACTACTGTCCATAGAGTCAGATCGCTACAAACACAGACTTTTGAGGTCTTAAACGTGTTTGCCTGCTCTGATACCAGTTGAAAAAGCGGGGGTCTAACAACCTCACCCAATACTTCGATTAGCAATCTGTATGGACTAACTCCAATATACTTTCTAGAGAATCAACTACACAGTCAGACTCAATCTAGATAAAAGTATATCAAAGAGTTAATATCTCAATCTCTCGATTTGATCTATACTCAAACAAATGGAAATCTGCGAGTCTTTATCAAATACTAGAGAGATAAACTTGGATGGTACCAAAGACCAATATCCAAGTGCAATCAATTTAAATCAACGACCAAAGGTTGGATATTCTAATTGATTGATCTTAATGCACAACATGTGATATTTCAATTATATAACAAAATATAATGCGGAATAGAAATAACACGGACACCAGAAATTTTGTTAACGAGGAAACCGCAAATGCAGAAAAACCCCGGGACCTAGTCCAGATTGAACACCACACTGTATTAAGCCGCTACAGACACTAGCCTACTACAAACTAACTTCGGTCTAGACTGTAGTTGAACCCTAATCAATATCACACTGATTCAAGGTACAGTTGCGCTCCTTACGTCTCTGATCCCAGCAGGATACTACACACTTGATTCCCTTAGCTGATCTCACCCACAACCAAGAGTTGCTACGACCCAAAGTCGAAGACTTTAATAAACAAATTTGTATCACACAGAAAAGTGTACGATGATAGATAAATCTGTCTCCCACAGATAAACCTAAGAGTTTTGTTCCGTATTTTGATAAAATCAAGGTGAACAGGAACCAATTGATAACCCGGACTTATATTCCCGAAGAACAGCCTAGATTTATCAATCACCTCACAATAATCTAAATCGTATGGTAGCGAAACTAGATATTGCGGAATCACAAACGATGAGACGAAGATGTTTGTGATTTCTTTTTATCTTGCCCTATCAGAGATATAATCTCAAGTCAATTATTCAATGGAACTCGTAATAGAAAATGACAAGATCAGATCGCTCAACTACAAGAGAAGTAGTTTCGTCTGGCTTCACAATCCCAATGAAGTCTTTCAGTCGTTAACCTACAGGGTCTTGAGAAGAAACCTAAGGTTAAAGGAGAATCGACTCTAGCAAAACCAACTAGTATCACACAGGAGGTGTGGGGATTAGTTTTTCCAGTTGCTAGATGTCTCCTTTATATAGTTTTCAAATCAGGGTTTGCAATCCAAGTTACCTTGGTAACAAAGCATTCAATATTCACCGTTAGATGAAAAACCTGATTTAACCAAACTAATATCTTTCAACCATTAGATCGAAACTTAGCTTGTCACACACAAATGAAATGTATTTCATTTAGGTTTGAGTAACCATACCTAAACGTGTACACTTAGCTGGTTCACAAATAGTTAACCAATGGTTAGCCATATGAGCACTTCCATATTAACCATATTCATCTTCTTCACATAACTAGTTCAAATGACTCATAAGAACTAGTTGAAGAGTTGCTCAATTGCTTAGGTTTTTATGAATAGACACAATTGAAACAAAATCGGTTTGATTCACTTGAATCAATTCATGAACAATATAGCCACGGTTTGCAAAGATTGCATTCCTTATTGATTTATTGTTTAAGTTCATGAACTTCCGATTTGAGAAATATAACCAGCTTGGGTACGCGTATGGGTACGTGTACCATAGCTACCGGATTTGAGTTTAGAAACTCAGCAGAAATTTTCGGTCGAAAACTTCCGTGGGTACGCGTACGGGTATGCGTACCTAAGGTGACTGGTTTAACAGTTTGCAAACTTACAAACTCAGCATAAATTTTCGGTTCGAAAACTTCCACTGGCACGCGTACGGGTACGCGTACCCAACCTGTCTCCTTCACCAATACCGTATGCACACACTTTGTTTCCGGCACATGGATTTATACACTAATGTGCGAACACACTATATATGCTTATATCCATAGTTGGTTACATAATCTCAACTCTACATTTCAATCATTGAAACATTCGGATCTATAATGTTATAATAGTCGTTGTTCACAACTATCGTCATCAAAGCTATTTTCAAGATTGAAACGTCATCATGACTTTCATCACGGGTTAAAATGAAAAGTGGTTAAAGCGAAAGCTTACCAACACATATTTCGAGAAAAATATGGGAGAGTAAACTCGGCTCTAAATACCAAATGTGTGTGTATGAAAACTATCATACTTATACGACTTTGTCTCAAGAGTAGGAGATAGAGTCGACTTTTGAGTGATAGATAAGTTCAAGTCTCTACATACCTTTTAGTCGGATGAAGTTCCACTGGTTCCTTGAGTAGTTCTTCATCATCTTAAGATGATCGCCATGGAGTCTGGAGCTCAACTACACTAAACTGTCCTAAACCGAGACTTAGCTATAAGTAGTATAAAAATCAAGACATATAGTTTTGACAACTAAACTTGAGAAACATGCTTGAGATAGAAACGCATGCGAGTTCGACCGAGCAATCCTCTAACACCCTTGTCTATAAATCATTGTTTTGCATCGTTTCTTTCTTTCCATTCCAAATCGGTGAAATAGTGGGCAGAGGTATCAATACCCAGCAGAGATACGGGTTTGGGTTGATTTTCGTCGAACACCACAACAATCTACAACATATATCGACATAATCGGTTTATGTGTCACAGTCGAGACAACCGATTGTTAGGAATCGGATTATATGAGCAATTATAAAGTCCGATTAAAGACTTGATGATTTCAGAGAAAATTTTCCAAATTTCACAATCGGTTCATGTTGCATAACATGTAATCCGATTTTGGTCCTCTTTTTTCCTGAGACATTTCGTCTTCACAATCGGATTACATATATACGTAAATGAACCGATTGCGAACTTCGTGTATTTTACTGGAACATCCAAATGTAGGAATCGGCATATGTACATCACCAACAAAAACCGATTTTGGTCACGTACCCATCGCGCCAAAAACTACAATCGGATTATATGGTGATGAACCAACCGATTATGATACTCAAATTGGGGATTTTACCCAGAATCGGTTTATGTGGTGATATCGAATAAACCGATTCTGGGAACTTTTAGGGCGATCGAGACGTGCAAATACATGTTTGTAGATCGTTACAGCGCATACCTGTTTATTTGAAGCATTATCACCTTCTTCTTCCTGACGATATTGTTCTTGTGCTTGAATAATATCCTCAAGCATTCTTTGGTTGACATTCTCTTCTTCCTTCAATAAATTATCCAATTCAGTAGGATCGAAATCAAGATTATCAGATGCACCCACTTCTTCATCACTACTAGAGTATTCATCATCACTAAGGCTGCACATGAGCCGGTACGGCCCGGTTTTCTGTTGGAACCGGTCCCTGTACCTGGTGTTGACCGGTACCTCATTTTGAGGACCGGTACATGTACCTGTACCTGGACTTGTACCTTGACTTGTAAGACCGGTCCAGTTCCACTCCGGTACCGGGTTTTTACCTGTAAAACAAAATATGCAACATATATTTTCTTTGTCTAATTGTTCTTAACACATTAAATACATCATATGTTCTTAAGATGAACAAAGGTTTAAAACAAGTTACAAGTTACTTAAACTCCTGAAACAAACAGTTCAAAGTTGTGTGTTTAACATTAAAACAAAGTTAAAACAACAGTTCCACACCACTTTCACTTCCTTCCATAAATATGCAAGACTGCGACAACGATAAAACATGAACATCAAGCTCTATGTCGCCCCATTGCTTGAAAAAACGGGCATCTTTTTATATGAGCTATCAAATTAGATGTCCCATTTCGCATGGCATCAGCAGCATATATCTTTGAGCAGTGCCTATATTTTGCTGTTGTAAAATCCAGTTTCTCAAAGTGTTCCCATACTGCATATCTCACTTTTCCTTGAGTTGAATTACGTGTATCCATCTATCAAAATCAACAAAATTGAACACCTTAATATACACAAAACACTCATCAACCATCATCTCACTAAACAAAATTGAACATCTCATATGTTGTGGACGAATACATGTATTCAGTTATTACTCATTGACACAGATACAGTTGTGCAGGTTAACCAAAGATGCAATGAGCAGAACAGTAGAAATTTATAAAGTTGTATCAATAACTGATTGAAACAAATTCTAAAGGAAAAATAAGAATAACTGATTGAAACAAATCGAACAAGAAGAAAAGAAATCATTTAAACTCTAACCATGAAAAATTAAAAACATTAGAAATTGAGTTCATCTTCAAGTTACATATAAACTCCGATTGTGCACAATGACATTCATTTCACAAACAAGAGAAAAGACAAAAATAAATACAGGCAGCAGCAAACCTAAGTAGATTAATAATGAAAGCGTAATATCTGTAATTACTGTCAAATACACTTCAAGTCACTGGACTGTACAAAAGACAACAGACCAAAAGTAAAGACAGTCAAGTAAGAAATCATAAACCACACAGCACATGACCAGCAATACTAAAACCTTTCCCTGTTCACATACACTTTAAGACTTTGCAAGTTAATCATCATTCTTAGAAAAAATATCTACAACAGTATCAGAATCTGACTTATCATCAGCAAGCTCATCATAATCGCTCAAAACAAATAAAAACCTTATTTGTTTCTCCTTTTCACACTTTTGTTACTCCAAAAGTGCTTCCGATGAGACGTACACATACAACTAAATCTTCATGATTGCAACAACAAAAAACCCGTCGTCAGCTTTCTATTCTTTAACTACCCAACTATCCCCTTTTCTCATTTCACCTAATTTCTTTCTAATTAAGAAAAAAGCGTTTTTCCTTAATCTAGTAAAAACTAAGAAAAAAATACAAGCATTCATAGTTATCACACAGTACATAAAAAAGATCTATGTCTTCAAATCATCAAATCTATCATGATCATTCACAACAACAAGGTTAATTTCATCGATCTGATCAAAGAAAAAATTCTTAAACAACATTTCCAACAACCAAACGACAAGAACCAAACCCCAAATCAATAAGGCTATAGATATGTGCATGCTAATTCAAACCCCAAAATCTCAAATCAAATGATTCAAACCCTAAATCAATCTTAAGAGTTACAAAGATTTAAACAGATCAAACAAGAAGAAGTACCTGACTCAGTCAGAGATGGTGAAGAAGAACAAATCGATGATAAAGATGGTGATAGTCTGATAGAGAGACTTAGAGATGGTGGTAGTAGGCTGCTCTTCAGACGAGAAACTCTCAGAGCAAAAAAAGAAGAAGAAAGATGAAGATGATAAGTGAAACTCTCGATAAAATGATAGATAACTCTATACCTATGATGGACGGATATGATTAAAATAACCAAGATCTCAACGGTTGATGTTAACCGGTTATTTTTTGGTCCGGTTCCTGCCGGTACTAACCCCAGAACCAATGTCTGTACCGGTCTACTCCGGTTCTTGAGTTTCACTCTCGGTCCTTGTACCGTTTACTCCGGTTCCGGTTCGGTACCGGTCTGGTGCTTTAGGTTCCAGTCCGGTCCAGGGACTACTGACCGGTTCTTGTGCAGCCTTAATCATCACTATAAAGTTTCATTTTTGCTAAAAAAATCACAAACCCTAGTTTTTTCTTCTTTCCCTCTACTTCTTCTTTCCCTACAAACCTTAAAAGAGGAAATAAGTGTCTACTCTAATCCTAACACTATAATCAAACTCAAACACTAATTAATTTAACTAATACTAACTTAATTAATCATCACTGATGAATAAGGACATATTAGGCATTAACATAAATAAGAGGATAAGGAGAAATTTCTGAGGAACCAAAATTATATGTCTCTCTTCTAAAAACCCATCATTAAGATGGTATATATTTATATCCCAAAATACAAGATCTACGGTTGATATTAGTAGTTTAGAGTAGACTTAAATTTTCACATTTTGAATAAGACTAAATTAACCTTTATCCATAATTTATTATTAGAAAAAAAAAAAGAAAAAAAGCGATCCCACGAATAGTCAATCACTACTCAGTAGTCGTCGGCATTTTCTGCGGGCGGCAATTTTTACTGAGATATTTCAACGGAAAAAAATTTGCCAATTTTTATGGTCAGTTTTTTTATCTCATTACAGCCGTCAGTTACTCCCTTCCTATTAGGGTTATCAGGGATGAGGTAAAGTAATCTTAAAAGAGAAACTTCAAAGGCAGTTGGTGGCGCACCTTCTTCCTCATGATTCTCCTACTTTTTCAAGCTTTTCAAAGTATATATGGCTGATTTTTTGTTCTCATTAAATCATCATCTTCCTTTTTATTTTCCTTTCTTTCTCTATCAGATCACACGAAATAAAATCAGTAAATTTATATGAAGTTGCATTGAGAATCAGTAGATCTGTTTCACTTGTATGACTACACGAGGAACAAGCCTTGAAGAGCATATATACTGCTTGCTTATCGACAATTTGAATGATCCATCTATCATTACTCTCACTACATATATCACGCCATGTTGGAGCAGCTTTGTTTTGTGAAGTGTGTTGCACTTGTTTGTTTGCAAATTGAACACTTGATGAATATGTATACGTGGAAGCCGATTACATATATCTCTCTATTAATTTAAAACATGATTCTATTTAATGGAACGGTGTAAATCATAATTTTTATTGCTCAATGATTATTACGGGTCATAACTGAAATTTTTATAGGTGATAACTAAAATTTTCATCTATTTTTATGGGTGATAATTGTAATTTTCATCAACTTTTACAGGTGATAACTGAAATTTTCATCAATCGCCCAAGTGAAAATTTCCAACAATAGCATAAGATGTTTATCACGGGTGAAAACAATAATTTTCTCGGTCTACCACTATTCATGGATGGAAACTAAAAAAATACATTTTTTGTGAAAACTATAATTTTCACAAAACTAATTACATGAAAAATTGGATTCTTCACAAATTGCACCCGTGAAAAATGGAATTTTCCATGAAAATTGAAATATCCACGAATGGCACTTGTAAAAAATGGAACTTTCACAAACTAAAAATCAGTTAGGGAGTTATTTTTAGGGATTATTAATTTGCAATATTTTTCACCAAATCTCGCATATTTTATGGAGTTATTTTAGGAATTATGATTTGAATTTTTTTCACTATATCTGACGTGTTTTAGGGAGGTAATTTAGCTTTTACTACCTTAGAGCAGTTCCTATGGCAATGGCCAAACACAAAAATTTGTTGAGCCACGTGGATGGTCAAACAGAATTCTCCACTGTGGAAAAATGTAGGGAGTTGGAGTAATAGGCGCGCGATCGAGAGGCTGACGCCGGAGTCAGCAGTCAAAACGCGGGAGTTGGAAAGCCAGACACGGGCGATTGGCTCGGTGACTCGAGCGCTCGGATCAGTGACGCTGGCGTTAGGAACAAAGATATTACACTTGTAATAGGAATTACTCCCCTTGATTTGTATTTCATTGTTGGAATTCCAAGTGGAACCGGAGACCCGCAACCATTCAACGAAGATGAATGGATGTCAAATAAAAAATGGATGATGCTTTGTCCCTCGTTTGTGGAAACAGAAATGCGTGACGATTATTCGGGTTTGAAAGGAGGTGGGATTAAATGTGCGGCCTTGAAGTTTTTCCTATCCCAACCCAAAAACCCAAAACATGTAGATGACTATCCTGAACTCGAAAGGTTGTTTAGCTTATGGGTATTGGGTCAGGCATTCTTTCCAAACTCAACATCTGTTGCTCATGTTGGTTGGTTTGAAGCGTTAGAAGATCTCGAAAAAGCACCATATTATGACTGGGGATCTGCAATTTTAGCAGAATTGTAATGTGGGCTGGATAAAGCGTCCGTGGGCTATAAAAACATCACTGGTTTCTGGAGCATCATAGAGGTAAATGTCAAAGTATATATTTTTAAATATATTATTATTTACTAAATTTAAATAATTTTTATGAATGTAGATTATTTAGTCGAAATACTAAAGTTATGGAGTAATTTGCAGTATTGGTGGTATACCTACTTCCGTGTTGGTAAACCAATCTTAAAAGACGGGAGCCTTACATTTCCAATGTTGGACATGTATATTGTGTCTAACATAGACAGGAACACTGGCAACGACGTCTTTGGTTCCAGTTTTGTTCATAGGTTATATCAGATGACTCGGAGCCACATCAACTTAGTTGTTCGCCCTTACGCTGATTTACCTCAGTATGGTGATGTTGTTGGACAACGTATTCTTGATTATTCTATGCGTAGAGTTGTTTTTTACATTCCGGAATCACTAAGAGGGGTTTGGTATCTGGGAGAAAGAGTGCAGTACCAAATATAAGGTTTATTTGCAATTGCAATTAACCCTCTACAACAGATGCAAACCTCTGCATTAGATTTTGATTGGCTGAGAAGACATACCGATTGGGAAAGGTATGAACTAAATACAAGGATGGGTATTACTGAAGCGGAGTATGTCAATTGGTTCAACTCAATTACGAATCCTGTAATTGGGACGCAGAACATGCACGTCTATGGATTTGATTTCCCAGCGTTATCAAAGATGTTCCATGATCTGAATATCGTTCCTAGCCAACCACCTCCACAAGAGCCAAGATTTATGACGTATCCCACGACGGGCGCAAGTTTTTCATCATCCTCGTCACATATGCCAGAAATTCGTTGGAAGATGCAAAGTATTACTTCACAAGGTGAGCCAACCACGATCCCCATTGTTTCCCAAGGTATGGACCGTGATTATCCTTACTACAATGTCACTGCCACTGATGAAGAGTTGCGGAGACAACTCAACGATTTGCATTTGCGGAATGTGCAAGTAGAGGCGCTACACTTGGAACAACTATGAATATGGCACACAAACACAATGTTTGGATTGAGTCCAATTGTAAATGATGATGGAGAGTGGCTGTCACAGTCTTCCGATTCCACCGGGAGCAACCGATCATTCCACGATAGTGAAGAAATAGTGGTGGGAGATACACAAGTACAACAGAGTTTTTCACCACCTTTACGGCACAATACTGCACCACAAATTGTGCCTGTATCTCAACCTCAAGCATTTCGGGTTGAACCTAGGCGCATTTCATCATCATTATCGCCCTACAATCCAACTGCGCCCTACAACCCAAATGAATGCTAAACACCGGGTCCACCATAACAACAAACCTCTTATATGCTTGGAGGACCGAGTACACAGAGTGCTTTCCAATCGCCTAATTTCCAATCACCTAGTTTTTTCCATCCTGGTCATCCAGGTTTATCCCCAGGTCTAGCTGGAAATTTATATAATTTGTTGGCAACTGGGGATTTCACAGGTCTATCCCCAGGATTTTCTGAATTATTGTCTCCAGAAAACAATAACAATGTAGCTAGAGACAACAACGGAGCTAGAGATGAGGGACGTTAGAGAGATTATTGTAATTTTTAATTCTGCCGCATTTGTAGTTTTAGTTTTAAAAGCACAACAGTCTTAATTAAATAAAATTATATATGTTTAAAATTAAGCGTTTTACATTAGCTTCACTGATGAGAAGAAGTACTAGGTTGAACAACAACTATAAAGAAGGGGTTGAAACTGTTCAACACCTTAAGGATTTCAAAACATTTTTCGAAAGGAAAAGCCACATTTTTCCATCTTCGCCATTCAGCCAAAGATCTTGTTACCATCTCAGCATCAGTTTCATCTCTCAGTCGATATCGATTTGCTTGTTTGGTTAAATCTATAAACTCACTTACTTCTTTCTTAATTGTACCAAAACGGTTTTATATGTCGCATATAGCACGACGACTCGGATTACGAGTGTCACTGCAGAACCATCGTGAATAACCGCCCAGAAATTGACCCATGGATAGTTTGCCGAAGCAAGCTGAGTAAATAAGAAAACATAGTTTCTGCAAATAGATTCATCTTCTTCATTGGTATACGGATTTCGCCGAATTAACATGGGCCGAGACATGTTCAATCAAGAATTGCGAGTAAAGAATGGAAATGAGAGTGAGGAATGTGTAGAATGTGTGAATTTAGAGTTGAAATGAGGAGTACATATAGAGTTCAATAATTAATTATAGCCGTTGGATCACGAGATTTCGCAACCGTTCAGATGTAGTCGTTGGCGATATTAAGTCAGACACTGGCGTCTTCAGAAATGACGCGGGCATCATAAGCTATAACGCACGTTAATATTGATAACGTTGACGATTTTATTTCGAGCGCCAGCGTCAGTGGGGATGACGCCCATCATTCACTAAGACGCGCGGTTTTTCCTTCGACTCGATGTTCAAACCAACAAATTTGTTGGTTTGAACATCCATTTTCCATGTTTGTTCATCCCATAGTGGGATCAAAATGAACAAACTTTGTGTTTGGCCATTCCATAGGAACTGCTCTTAGGGGAACTTAGTGAAGATTTTATTTGTTTTTTCAAGAGTCTGAAGAATTGTTTAATTAACCATGACGTTGGTAGTGATCTAGGTAGCTTTATTTTTCATAGACTGGATGTTGCTATTCAAAAAGGAGTTGGTGCTCAGCTTGTCGCTCGGCTACCAACTAAAAACTATGTAAAGTTATAAATTTTTATTATCATTAATTGTCTTAAATAAATAAAGGGTTATTTTTGTAAACAAATCTTATTATAACTAATTTTGGACTTTTTATATATGGAACCTTATTGATATTGATGGGTTTCCTATATTGAAAAAAATAAAATTGGGCTAGCAAAAAAAGTTCCCGTTTCTAGATATTACTTCTTAATCACAAATACATGTTTTTAGTCATAGGCGTCAAATAATCATTCTAGACCTCAAATTAGCCAGGTTAATTTTCCAACATTTTTTTTCCTTTGATTTTTTCTTTTTAATGAGAGCAGAATTTAGTGAGAAGAGAGACGAATTTATGGCACTGATGATAATGTGGTTTTATCTTCCATGATCTAAGGTTCGGTCCGCGAGTTATAACCCCAAAGGTGTCACTATCCATCCACAAAAAACCCATCAAAACAAAAGTAACACCAAAACCCCATCAAAACAAAAGTAACACAAAAACCCCAAAGAATTTGACAAAAGTAACACCAAAACCCCATCAAAACAAAAGTAACACAAAAACCTCAAAGAATTTGATGAAACCAATTTTGGTTTCATCATAAAATTTGATGAAACCAATTTTGAAATTTGGAGTTTTCGTATCAATTTTTAAAAATTTGGGGTTTTTGTATCAATTTTGTTTAAGATGGAGTTTTAATGAATCCCGACATTTGAACGGGATTTTTGTACCACAAGTTTGGTCACCTTGGGTTTTTATGACTAGTTTTGATTTTTTAATAATAAAATCTAATCGTGGATCGCATTTACGAGTTTTAAATTAATAAAACTCTAAAAATAGGTTTGGGAGGCAGATTTTCAGCCACTCAATGTGTTTTTTTTTCCAAACGGCCAAAAAATCAGCCGCTTAGTCTTCCCTTTCGCCCACTCATTCGTTCCAGTGAGTGCATGAGTGATTATGGATGAATGAGTGTGTACTCTCACTCCGTAATAGCATCTAATTTGACCAAATCCAGTGATACTCATTCATATTGAATGAAAACACTCACTCCATAGCCCTTTTCGAGGACATATATTTCTCGTTGCACATGTATCGGCCACCTGGTTGATGAAAATAAACAATTGCCTACATAAAAACCTAAATGCGCGAGTGTCAAGTTAATTTCCTTGCAAAATATCCCAGTGATTATGGCGAGTGCAATGTGCCCGTAAAGGACAAGAGGCGAACATTAGGATAAAGTCTCGACCAAATTAAAGGCCTCCTTTCATACAATGGCTAACGGATGGAAGATGAACCCAAACTTGTTTCCAGCTCAAATGACAAATATGCAACCCTAACTAGCTAACTCCATCTATGTACGTTAGGTTCACTACGCATGCTGTTGCGTTTGTGGTTGTAACATTCAAGATCAAAATCAACTCATCTGCATCTTCACACCGTTATCCCTTGGAACAGATTGAGCTTACATTTTGTTCCCATTTAAGAACAAACCAAGACTACCAAGTAAGCGAGGATGAAACTTTATCCTTTAGTGCAAACAATTCTTTACGTGCCTGTGTTTCTTTAGTTTTAAGGTATTTTCTTATCAGGTATCTTATTAATCGTCGTTACTCTAACAACCTAAGGTTATTATTTCTACGTACTAAAAAGAAACATGACATGTTTTACCCATGTGTCGAATCAGATATGGTTCGTACTTTGAAAAAGGTCATCCAATTGCGATTCAATTGAAAGTTGACTCACATCATTTTCATCGTTCCCATGCGTTACCGGCTCTACCAATGGCGACCTCTCTAAGTTGTGCAATTAGTCCATTTGATTTTCGCATTACCAACTGATTTTCGCCGCCACCAAATTCTGGGCTCCGAATGTAATTTTGGCACAGGTACTTTATATAATTATACTATGTGATTGATTGATTGATTGGAGGGATCCACATCTTCAATGCGCCATTAAAGTGCTAAGTGTCGACATGTACAAGAATCCAACAAACTGTACATTTCCATTAATTTCTTTTCATGGCTATCGATTGTTACGCATAAACGATCGAGATGATTATGGAACTCATCTTTGTGTGATTACAACAATTATTTACCTTTGACAGTCCATTTATTTGTTTTTTATCCCCTCTTTTTTAGGGTGTTTCATAAAGCCGTAGAAAAAATTTAGCTAATCAGTGCATGAATGTGGATTAATTAGGTCACAAAGTAATTAGTGATATCTAATTTGGTTCCATATGGTGGTGAGTGGGAATCGGTGAGCACCCTTGACCTCTTGAAATCTTAAATGCAACCCCATCGAGGCCCACTGCATATCAAATCATGGGAAGTGGGAACCAGGCTAGGATCTTCTATCCCCTATTATAATTTATTATGTGCAAGGTGCGTGCACGCACTTTGCGCGTCCGGTTCCTCCACCCCAAGCACAGCGGCATATTTTGTGTCATTATTTAGGAACGAACATTACCGTTACTGATGAACTTTAGCAACGGATGTGTGGCTGGAGTTGTCTTGGAACAGATATATATATGTACTAACCCACATGGAACTTTAGGGGCAGGTGTAATGTAAGGAAGAGATGAGGATATCATTAGGGATGAGTGCAAATTTTTGCACCCCGCCCTCCTAATTGGTGGGGTTGATTACGGAAAATTGGATACCCAAAATAGGTCATATGATCAAAATCCAAAAAGTGTGCGAGTAATAGACAAGCAAACTATGGATCTGGATGAAAAAGACTTAGAAAAATTTAGTCAAATATACCCTTTACTTTAAATTCTATTCTTTATCCTATCCTTTTCTCTCTCCAATTTAAAATTAATCGCGATAAAGTGCTTAACTTCCGAAATATATATCGTATTTTAATAAAATTTATATTTTTGGAAATGGCTCGAAAATCTCTACAAAACAAGATCCATTATGCATCCGGGCCAAAAATACATTATGCACCCAGGTGCAACTCGGCCAAAATTTATTTCATATAAGAATATACATTGTACACCCAGGTGCACCATGTTAAAAAACCTATTTCCTATAGAAACATGCATTATGCACCCGGGTGCAATCTGGTCGAAACATTTTTCCTATGAGAATAAAAAAATATACATTATGCACTCGGATGCAAATAACCAAAACCGTTTCCCGTTAGAATTATACATTATGCATTCAGGTGCATCTTGTGTACTTCGCGGGAAAATCTAGGTTTATCCTAGTGATCACTGACAACATTATATAGACACCCAAAATTATTAGTTCATAATCGCGAGCAACAAATCCGCCGCCATTACCATCACATCTACCATCAAAACATCAACCAAACAAAGGTGTTATACAAAAAAAATTCAAAAAAAATATACATTATGCACTCAGGTGCATTTAGATTAAAACCTATTTTTTTATCAGAATATACATTATGCACTCAGGTGCATTTTATATTATCTTTTATCTTCACAGCCACTTCATACACGTTCCTTCGATAACTACAAACCGAAATCCCAAAACCAAAAATTTGTAAAAAATAAAATTTAGGGATTTTTATTGAAAAATAAGTAATCAAATAAGTGTCTTCTTCGATCAAAAATGGGTGATGTTTAACTCCAAACTAAGCTCCTATTTGATCGAATTCATCACCATTATTAACCAAAACATTATGCACCACTAAAATCACTAATTTATTATCTCAAACAACATAAATGTGTGAAGTATGCTCATGAGCAAACCACTGAAGCCACCTCACGACTGAAGCATGTGAACGTGTGAAGCTTTGAAAAATCCGTAACTCCACTAAATCGGTATCTCCACTAACAGCAGACTCACTGTTGAATCCAAAGTGAGTTGGTCGGCTGGTCCAATTTATTGAATCTCCATCAACATTTCCCAAACAAAATCCAAAAATTAAAAAGGTTACACCTTTACTGATCTAATGGTTCGATACATGCGCTATAGACAGCCCCATACAAATCAAATTACACCCATCAAAAATAATAGATCTAATAATTTTAATATGAAAACAACACCCTTAACAGATTAGATAGAGAAATCCTAACAAGGTAAAGTTCAGAGCAAAACAAACCCATTGCAGGAAATTGAAAACCAGGTTTAGAAGACAAACCTGAAATCTGTTGATTGAAGATTCAATTCTAGATTGGGAGAGAGACCTAGAAAACAAAAACCTTATGGATAAAAATTATTATCGAAATCATGTTGAGACCCTAGTTAGCAATTCGGGATTCGGCAAACGTACGGAACGGCAAACGTACGAGTATTATACGGTTTTGTAAAATCTAGATTCGGTCCAAAATTCGGTCAACGGGACGTGATCTGTCATTAATTCGGAACGGCATACGTACGTGTATAATTCGATTTATAAATGTGAGTTCGGCTCTGAAAATTCGGTATCTATATATAACAAATAATTTGTATTTATAAGGTCATAGACCAATTTTTATGCATATGTGTGAGTTATTTAAGGAAAAAATAAACTCAATATGATGATATTAATAATATATACAACATTAGTTATCCAAGAGGACGTCGTATGGTGGTTTAGATGCTTGGTTAGTGAGTTTGAGATCTCTCTCACCTTCACCTTCAAATCTCTTCAGTCGTTTTTGTTTCATAAAAATTACAACACGTCTAATATTCGGTCGTGTATGTTCGGGAGGCAGTAAAGCCCAAAAAGTGGAGTCTTTGAAAAGTAAAAGCTAAAGAATTTATGGCGAATTAAGCAGACGTATCATTCGGGATACGTAAAATTCGTGAACGATTCGCGAATAATCCGGGAATGCCACATAATACGCGACTTGGGTTCGGAGTTGCAAACGTACGCGAATAAAACGGTAAAATTCGTGATACGGAAAAATTCGTGAATGATTCGCGAACTTACTAACTAGGGTTGAGACACGATCTCAATTAGTTTCTGTTTACCCTGAGGTGGTGGAGGAGAAAACTCAACTGTATCAATGAGGTTCGAGGATATTGAGAAAAAATAAGAAGAAAGGATTTTTTAGTCATCTATCCTAAAAAAAAGTAGCAATAATTGGGTGATATATCCATTTTAGGCTATTCAAACGGTATTTTTAAGTTTCAGGATAGTTGAACAATACCTATATTTTACTGGTCTTATTTACCCAGGATTTCAAATGTAGTGCCTATTTAACCAAAAACCTGAAATCGGATAGTGGGTTTACTATTTCAACTATTAATCGTATTTTCCATTTTAAACACGATTCTTGATGTATTTTTATTATTTTCTCTTTCTTTATCTAAAACAAAATATGACTTCTTTTTGTCTTCTTCGGTTGAAGATTTGAACCAAATAGTAAATACTCTGTAATTAATCAATCAACAAAAATCTATAAAAAATTATCACTGTAGATGTTGTCATATGTATCAATGATTATCAATCAGTGTTATTAACACAAAGGGGATTGCACCACTTTTTTATGGAAATATGAAAGAAACTTATAAGATATGTTGTGGATGAAAAACCAAGTTGACTATTATCTACGATTCAACTCATAGTCGATATTAAACTTGCAACCAATAACAAGAGTGATTCAGTGAATGAAGAACCTTTTTTTTTCAAAGTTAACTATATCATATATATACATGTATAATGAATTGAAACATGGCCATTTCATGATAAGAAAAAAGGATGATTGATAGTTGGAAGACGCCAATTTTACTATTTCCTTTCATCTCTTCCAAAAAATTTTGAGAGAGAAGTTTGTACATGTATACGCCCTCGGATAAATATTATACCAAACTACTTGCCTGCAATAATGTCTTCAACATTTTCAAAACAACTCATTCATAAATCGGATCAAACACAGGGTATGTGAATGAAACTAGTGATACCCATGATAAGGACAAAAAAAATTAACATCTAATTTCATTCGCACCAGCTACAACTAAAGAACGCATTAATGAAACCTTCATCCTCTTCTTTATTGAGTCTGGTCTTCAAATTCTAATTATCCCAAAATTGAATCATGCAAAACATGAAACACTTTTTGAAAAAGCGGGGGTCTAACAACACCACCCAATAATTCGATTAGCAATCTTTATGGACAAACTCCGAAATACTTTGCTAGAGAATCAACTAGACAGTCAGACTCAATCTAGATTAAAGTATCTCAAGGAGTCAATATCTCTCACTTGTTTTGATTTACTCAAGCTAAAAAAATAGCGAGTTTTTATTCAAACACAAGGAATAACTTGGACGGTACCAAAGACCAATATCCAAGGATCAATCAATATCAATCAACAACCAAAGGTTCGATTTCCAATTGATGATCTTAACGCGCAACCTGTATTATTTCAATTATATAAAATTAATGCGGAAAAGAAATAACACAGACACCAGAAGTTTTGTTAACGAGGAAACCACAAATGCAGAAAAACCCTGGGACCTAGTCCAGAGTGAATACACACTGTATTAAGCCGCTATAGACACTAGCCTACTCCAAGCTAACTTCGGACTGGATTGTAGTTGAACCCCAATCAGTCTCCCACCGATCCAAGGTACAGTTGTACTCCTACGCCTCTGATCCCAGCAAGATACTGTGCACTTGATTCCGTTAGCTGATCTCACCCACAACCAAGAGTTGCTGCAACCCAAAGTCGAAGACTTGATAATAAACAAATCTGTCTCACACAGAAAATTCTATCAAAGGATAAATTTGTCTCCCACAGAAAAACCCTAGGTTTTGTTCCGTATTAAGATATAAAATCAAGGTGAACAGGAACCAATTGATAATTCGGTCTTATATTCCCGAAGAACAGCCTAGATTAATCAATTACCTCTCAACAATGCTTCTTGACTACACAAGCGGTTTGTCGAGGAATCACAAACAATGAGACGAAGATGTTTGTGACTTCTTTATCTTGCCTATCGGAGAACTCTCACGATCTCAAGCCAATCAATAGATTGTACTCGTACGATAGAAGGTGCAAGATCAGATCACACAACTACAATAAAAGTAGTATCGGTCTGGCATCACAATCCCAATGAAGTCTTTAAGTCGTTAACCTGGTTTTAGAGAAGAAAACCAAAGGTTAAAGGAGAACCGACTCTAGCGAGCGCACTAGTATCACACAGACGTGTGGGGATTAGTTTTTCCCAATGCTAGATGTCTCCTATATATAGTCTTCAAATCAGGGTTTTGCCTTAGTTACAAAGAAATCAATAATTCACCGTTAGATGAAAACCTGATTTAGATTCAAACTAATATTTCTCAACCGTTAGATCGAAAACTTAGCTTGTCACACACACTTGAGATATACGTTTACTGGGTTTGTGAAAACCGTGCCCAAACGTGTACGTGTATGTTGGTTCAACATAGTAACCCAAAAGGTCAACCATATGAGCATTTCATATTAACCTTGTTCTTCTTTACCATAACTAGTTCAATTGACTCAAATGAACTAGTTAGAGAGTTGTTCAATTGCTATGAGATCTTATGTAACTACACAAGACACAATTGAAACAAAGATGATTTGATTCGATTGAATCGGCTCATGAAATTTATAGCCACGGTTTGCATACTGCATTCCTTAGTAATTTAAGTTTCATGTTCAGAGCACATCTTTAGATCATAACCCACTCAAGTACGCAAACAAGTTCGCGGACTTAAGACAACCGGCAGAGTTTTCCAAACTTAGCAGAAAATCTCGGCAAGGAGACTTCCGCAAGTTCGTGGACTAGGTTCGCGGACTGAGTACGCGGACTAAACACGCAAATGAGTTTTTGGAAAATCCAGCAGAAATTATCGGCAATAGAACTTCCGCCAGTTCGCGGACTGAGTTCACAAACTGAGTTCGCGGACTTGGCAAAGCCAATTCCTCCGGTTTCTCTCAATCAACAAAGTTCGCAAACTTCGGATTAAGGAATAGGACTTATGCACATATGTGTTTCCGCACAATGCTTATATCCATCATTGGTTATATAAACCTAAACTCTCATTCCAACCATTGAAACATTCTTAGAGGACGTTATATAGTTGTTACATTATTTCTCGTCAAAGCGATTTTCAAAGTGATTGAAACATTATGACTTTCGTCATTAGGTGAAGATAAACCCGATCAAAGCGAAACGCTTTACCAACACATGATTTCGAGATATAGATAGGCGAGATATACTCGGCTCGAAATATCAAATGTGTATGATCCAGTCTATATAGCATACGACTTTTGTCTCATAAGAAGTAGGAGATAGAAGAGATAGACTTTTGAGTGACAGATAAGTTCAAGTCTCCACATACCTTTTTGTTGATGAAGTTCCACAGTTCCTTGAGTAGATTTTCGTCGTTGTATGATGAATCGCCATGAAGTCCTTGAGCTCAACTACACTTTTCTATCCGAGACTTAGCTATGTAGACTAGAAATCAAGACTCATAGCTTTGATCACTAACATTGACAAACATGCTTGATATAGCAATGCATGCGAGGTCGACCGAGTTATGCACTAACACTTTTAACTTGATTATCACTGTAGATGTTGTCATGTACATCAATGATTATCAATCAGTGCCATCATATCCAATCTGTAATGTTAAAGGGGATTGCACCACTTTTGTAATCAACGACATTGATTTATTTATTTTTGATCAGAAACAACATAGATTGTAATTCATCCAATATAATAATGTTCATATCTTCTTTTCGATTGGCACTGGGAATGGTTCTATGTATACGGAAGAAGATAGAAGAAAGTAATGAAACAAGAAGAAAGAGAAAATAATAAACATAAAAAAAAAGGAAAATACGATTAAAAGTAAAAAAGTAAAACCACTATCTTGTTTTGCTTAATCAATTCCACCAATCAGGGGGGAGTAGTGCATCCCGGTTTTAACGGGGTGCACAAGATTGCACTTGGTATATGAGACACTAATGTCATATAAGTGTTGCTAAATTTCATTGGTCACGATTCATTGTTCACACGGAAATTTTTTAGACGGACAGTTTTTTTTGGAGAACCCGTCGGATGGCCCAATTTGCTGGTCGGGCCAACCGACAACCATGACCGCTCGAAGATCAAAGTTGAACACCTGCTTCACTTTCCATTCTCTTATTTGCTCTAAAGATTAGAATTTTATAAGCGTACAACAAGATCATTGTTAGGGAATTTGGTTTTGCTCTGTTACCTCGTTTTTCTTCGAGTTTCATTTTTCCAATGTTTTCAGCAGGATTGTTGAATGTGGGTACCTTTTTATTTATGCAAAGAATTATTGATCAGTCTTTCATTGGATCTATATTTACCCTAAAATACTCTCTGATTCCTTTAGATCCAAATAATCCATCAAATGGAAAATGGAATTAGACCAATAACTTTCATTTTTGTTTTGCTTTCTTCTTGTTTTTCTTTTTCTATTCCCAAAGAGTATTTATGACACAATCATTTACAACCAGATGCAAGTTGATACAGTTTAGGAAGAATCAACAAATATTATAATTATTTCAAAATGAAGAAATATATGGCTATTCGACTCAGCAGTTTTTTGTAAAGAAGACAGTCATTCACCATGATGGTGTTTTTCATTCTGTTCATTGTAGGGGTTGTGTTGCAGTAGAGAAACCAATGAAAAATACTATCTTCATGGAAACTTTGTGGTTCTATAAAATCTTACAAGGAAATGCAATCCCTTCTAAATAGTCCAAAATAGCATAACAGCCTGCCACATATAAGGAATCACCTTTCCTTCAAGATCTGACATCATCTCCATCAACTAAAGAATTTGGCTCAAGGATAAGATTCAGAAGTTGCAAGACTTCAATCACTTCAGCATCATTCAATAGTCTTGCACAGATGAGATTTCATGTCTGAAAACCATTGCAATTGTAAACCATTGCCTTAATAATAAAATCCTTACTACTAGAAATCTTGAAAAGTCTAGGAAAGAAAGAATTTAAGCATGTCATTGCACCAAAGAATTCAAAGACATCTACTACCACTTGTTAGAGCACTGCTCGGTCGAACTCGCAACCGATGCTATCTCAAGATTGTTTGTCAAGTTTAGTTGTCAAAACTATAAGTTTTGATTTCTAGTCTATTTATATCTATGTATCGAATTAGGATATAATGTGTAGTTGAGCTTTAGACTTCACGACGTTCATCGATTAAAGACGAAGAACTACTAAGGGGATCTTGTGGAACTTCATCAACAAAAGGTATGTGGAGACTTGAACTCATCTATCACTCAGAAGTTTATTTCTATTCTATCTCCTATTGAGACAAAAGTCGTATAACTATATAGACTTTACATTATAAACATTTGATATTTCAAGCTGAGTTTAACTCGCTTATATCTTTCTCGAAATATGTGTTTGTAAGCTTTCGCTTTAACCAAGTTCATCTTTTATTATTGACGAAAGTCAAAAGATGGTCATGTGAAAATCGCCTAGTAATATGTTATATGATTTGTGTGAGACAGTAATTTTATATAGACTCGGAATGTTTCGTGTTGATCATTTGATCACTTGAAAATTGCTTTGAAGATAAAATTTTGTGTGGGACAGCTATTCTCGTTTTCCATGAATGTTTCAATGATTAAAATGGGAGTTCAGGATAATTAACCATTGATCGGATATAGCACAGTATGCGTACTTGTATGCTAATTGTTGCAAGTGTATTCCAAGTCCGGGAATTTAGTATGCATACCCGTAGGCATACTGATTCAACAGTTGATGTTCGGGAACTATAGTATGCATACCCGTATGCGTACTGATTTCAACTGAGTTCGGCCATGAACGACAATATGCGTACCCGTCTGCATACTGACGAACAAGACAAAGTTTGGGAACTTAGGTATGCGTACCCGTTTGCATACCCGAGTGGGTTAAGTTCAAAAATCGGTTAAGTATGTTTACATACTCATGAACAAATATATTTATACAATAAGGAATGCAACTTTGCAAACCGTGGCTATAATGTTCATGAATTGATTCGAGTATATCAAAAACGATTTTGCTTCAATTGTGTCTTGTATACTTCTATGAGAATATAAACAATTGAACTTTATAACTAGTTTCATTTGAGTCATTTGAACTAGTTGTGATAAATATGAACAAGGTTGATATAAAAGTGTTCATATGGTAACTTCGGTTAACTATTATTGAGCCAACTAAGTTTACACGTTTAGGTACGGTTACCCCTGTATAAATAAAGGTACATTTCATTTTTGTGTAACAAGCTAAAACAATCTAACGGTTGAAAGATATTAGCTTGAATCTAATCAAGTTTTCATCTAACGGTGAATATTGAATACTTTGTTACCAAGGTAACATTGATTGCAAATCCTGATTTGAAGACTATATAAGGGAGAGCTCTAGCAACTGGGAAACCTAATCCCCACACCTCCTGTGTGATATTAGTTGCGACTAGAGTCCATTCTCCTTTAACCTATGTTTTTCCTAAAACCATTATAGGTTAACGACTTAAAGGCTTCATTGGGATTTTGAAGCCAGACCCGACTATTTTCTCTGTAGTTGCATGTTCTGATCTTACTTTGTTATCGTATTAAGTACTATCTTCTCTAATATTTGCTCGAGATTTAATCTCCGATAGGTAAGATATAAAAAGTAATCATGAATCTCTTCGTCTCATTTTGTGATTCCACAATATCTTGTTCCGCTACCATACAATTAAGTTATTATGAGGTAATTGATATTACTAGGCCGTTCTTCGGGAATATAAGTCTGGCGTATCAATTGGTTCTTGTTCACCTTGATTTATCAAAAGACGGAATAAAAACTCGTAGGTATTTCTGTGGGAGACATAATTATCTATTCAATATACTTTTCTGTGTGAGACAAATTTGTTTATCAAGTCTTCGACTTTGGGTCGTAGTACTCTTAGTTGTGGGTGAGATCAGCTAAGGGAATCAAGTGCGTAGAGTCCTGCTGGGATTCAGAGACGTAAGGAACGCGACTGTACCTTGATCAGTGTGAGATTGGTTAGGGCTCAACTACATTCCAGTCCGAAGTTAACTTGTAGTAGGCTAGAGTCTGTAGCGGCTTAATACAGTGTGGTGTTCAAATCTGAACTTGGTCCCCGGGTTTTTCTGCATTTGCGGTTTCCTCGTTAACAAATTTTTTGTGTTTGTGTTATTTCTTTCCGCATTATATTTTATATATAATTGAAATATCACAGGCTGTGCATAGTTCAATCAATTAGATAATCCAACATTTGGTTGTTGATATAAATTGATTGACACTTTAACAATGGTCTTTGGTATCCTTCAAGTTGTTTCTCATAATAATCAGGCTCGCGGATTTCTATCTGTTTGATTTGCTGATTACATTGAGAAACAGAGATACAACTCTTGGATATATTTTCCTTGAGTGAGTCTGACTGTCTAGTTGATTCTCTTGGAATTCTATTGGAGTTAGTCTATACAAATTTCCGAAAAGAAATATTGGGTGTGATTGTTAGACCCCCGCTTTTTCACCACTTCTGACATGTAATAAAGTATTGGAGACCATAATATCCTTGAATTTAAAAATCCATGCCCACAAAATCTTATTGACATGCTTATTAGTCAGTATTAGGAAAAATAACATTAATGTGTTCACCAAATTTAGGATTAATTACATTTATCCGTAGAGCAACATGTTTATTGCCATACAACGTGGAGTGATTTGTTCATAATGTTAAGCTTTTTAATACCCACACCACCTTTCTTTAGAATAACAAAGCTCACCCTATCCATCTCAAAACCTCTTCTTAACTGAATTCGAACCCTCCACCCAAATGAAATGCCATCATTTCCATTTATTTTTTAACGGATTTAGGGAGCTTGAATAAAGAAAAATAGTAAATGTTATATAGTACATTGTTGACTAACATTAATCTGCCACCTTTAGAAACATATTTCCTTCGACAACCACTTTCTTTCTTTTGAAATCTCTAAAGAATAACTTCCCAAAAGGATTTGAATTTATTACCTCACCTTTTTTATTTTTTTGAAGCATGGTATTTATCAAACTTAAACTGAGATTACACGGGGGTATGTTATACCCACAGATTCCGCAATCATAATAGTACTTATAGAAAGTAAGTTCTAAGGTCCCAGAAAGTAAGTTCTATAGAAAGTAAGTTCTATAGAAAGTAAGTTCTATAGAAAGTAAGTTCTATAGAAAGTAAGTTCTAAGGTCCCATAATAGTAATTATTGTTATGAGCTTTCCCATAAAATAATCATATGTTGCCCGACTCGCAAGACCATCTACCACTTGATTTCCTTCCATGTATATAACCATATGGTGTATTGTGGGATTTGGGACAATCTTTATTTGATTTTATAATCAAATTAGATAAATACCATGGGGTGTCGGTATCTGAGGTTAGAAATCTTATTATATTCTCCATTTCCGTTTCGAATTGTACATCCCCTCATCATGGCCCAAGTTTCAGCTGCAATAGGGATGATCATGGCCCAAGTTTCAGTTGCAATAGCGGTGGTGATACCCAACGGTTCTGATATTGCTAAGATTATACTGGCCTTCTCATTTCCGCATATAATACATGTCTCCTTCATTTTGTGGTATCCTCTTGCTGCTCCATTTGTGTTGATTTTGATCCAATCTAAGTGAGCTTTGAGTCATCCCACTAAGATGGTTGATGTTTCTACTGTTCTTTGTGCGGGGTTTGCATATGGTTGCATCCCAGGTAATACCGGTGGTAGTTATCATGTGCCCATGTATATTCCTGCTGGAATTTGATAGGTATTTGCATTACACTTGTCAGGTTTAGTTGTCGTTAGCAATAATACTTCATTCTATATAAGGACTAAAATAGGAAGTAGAAGGTTGTGGTGACCGAAGCATGAGGTTTTGTTTTTAGGAGTTGGGATTCAGTCGTCTGAGGGGGTCGTGAGGTGGCTATTGTATTAGTAGTGTTATGGTGGTTTGTTAGGTGATATAGCAGGAGGTTCCAATAATTTATTGTTGTCTGATAGTGAAGTTGGAAGTGAGCGGATGATTCATGATTAGAACTGCATTGTGGGCATAAGTTGGATATAATACCCAAAGAGATACCCAACTAGTTAATAAGAAAATTAACATAAAGACAACCAAATAATTCAGCGAAAAATAAAATAAAATTGAGCCTCTCCCGCAAGAACCACTGCATTTTTCTTAATGTTAACTCTAAGACCAGAGATCAACTCAAAAGTCAGCATTACGTTCTTTAGATTGGAAATTTCACTATTATCATCAATGAAAACAATAAGGTCATCTGAAAATTGCAGATGGTTGATAAAATTACCTATGAGGAGGTGACCTGAAACCATATTTTATATACATATAAGCAGGTTTCTTGATCATGAGATATAAAACTTCAGCTACCATAATGAATAGGAAAAGTGAGATTGGATCACCTTGTTTAAATCCCTTGCCAACTTCTAAATAAACTAGATGCTTGACTTCTAATTGCCATAGAAAATCTAACAGAAGACAGACGCCATTTTACCTAATTCTTCCATATATTTCCAAAACCAAAATTCATCATTGTAACATCCAAGCAATTTCAATTTAGGTTGTCAATTTTTTTTTATCAAATTTGACCACAAGACCGGGAATATGAGATCTTTCCCTTCAACATCTTCAGTTGCAACTAGAATACCATCACTGCTTTTTCTGCCATCAACAAAAGCACCTTGGAGTTCACTTTTCAAAGAAGAAAGGACTAGTTTTAATCTTTCCTCCTATAACTTTAAGAAAATCTTGTAGACACCTCCAACAAAGACTAATTAGTCTAAATTGATTCATACATACAACTCCATCACATTTTGGTGTAATTTAATCTCTAATCCAGATTACCAACTCTCTCAACTTCTTTGTTTACGTATTAGATTTTTTTTAACGATATCTCAGACAACCTAGAAGCGCTCCAGTGTGTATCCGTCGGACTCAGGAGAATTGTTGGAACCAAAATACCAAATTACAGATGTAACTTCTTCATCATCATCAAAAGATCTTTCAAGCACAATTTTATGTTGCAAAAGAAGAGATGGCATTGCAAGATCATCAAAGTTAGGCCTGTAACTTATATTTTCTTCCAAAAGTTTAGTATAAAAATTCTTATCTTCGTCATTTATCTGTTATTTATCGTAAGACAAAGAACCACTGATAATGAGGGAATTCATGTTATTTAGCTCTTTCTCCAATGAAAGCATTTTTGTAAAAAAAATAATTTGAATTACTAGGATGAGACCCAATCCAGAATTCAACAGTCTGGATTTTTATTTATATGGATTGGTGCCCGCCCTAGAAAAATCGGTACCCATCTTGAGTAATCATGAATTTCAGAATAAAGCAAATAGTATTGACAAACAAATAACGCACAAGATCCACATGGAATACAATTATGCTCCAATTCCAGATAAAATTTACACAATGAGTTTCCCTTTTAAAAAAACTTTTCAAGCTTTTTTCTTCATGTAACTACAATATGGTACATTATAAAAATAAATAAACAGTACGCTCACTTTTAGAGCAAGGGTTATGGAATATAGCGATCTTTAAAAACAAAAGAGAGAATATAATATGGTGTATTAGTCATTATGAGATGAAGAAATATACTTGCATGAGAATATTTTTTTGGTAAAATAAATAAAAATGGTATATAATAATAGGTCGGGATAGACTGACAAAAACTTTTAACACAACATGATTACCGTTGGATAATCTGTATCTAATGGTTAAAATATTTGATGACATGGCACATGAGTTAGTTTTGAATTGTGTTTGGTGGCGCATCGCTTTGAGAATACAAACAAAAACTAAATATCAATTAGCTTCTCTAAACGCTTGCCTCTGTTGATTTTCTGTGGAAAGTTGTCTTCTATCATAGTAGCCTTTAACGAAGATTGTGAGGTGAGTGGAGCCAAGGTATCCAATGCGACTAAGCACCATCATAGTTATTCGCCTATCATAGTAGCCTACGATGAAGTTTGAAAAGAAAAAGTCGACTAAGCACCACTGCCATACCTTTCGCCGCTATCACCCATGTCCTTGTAAATAAAACAATGAAAGACTAATTATGCTATCATTCTTCACCATTGATTAAACTCATCAGCTTTTTTTAAGACGTTTTTTCTAACCCTAAATTTGATCGAGGCTCGGAAAACATTTTCACCACCATTTAATGTTCGATCTTGCTACTCAGTTCAGTAAGTTATTTAAGATCCCAAGATTTCTATATGTAGCAAGTTTGATCTAACATATTTATCATTTAACTGAAAATTTTCCGTTATATTATCTTTCCCGTATTCTTGGTTTGATCGTAAGTGATTAACCCAAACGCATCCTAAAACAAAATTGTATTCCATGTCGTCAGAAATATTAGCGGTCAGATAAAGAACATCCTACGGTTATTATGTTTTGTTAAATGATTTTTTCAAACCCTTTTATTAATAGATCACGGTCCTATAATAATAAAAAAAAACTAAAGAAGTATTACCAAGCAACAAATAATTTATTTTATTACCAAGTGGTAAATGATATGTCGTATGGTGTTCTCATTGTGTATCATTCGAACAAACAAATGTTTGGTTGAGTTTCGACGAAAGGACCTTTCTTTTTACCTATAATAACATCTAATTTGGTATATATTGATAAACTCTTTCATTTTGATTGAGGACTCTCAACCCCATATGGAAATAAAGCTTGCCCTTACCAAAAAGAAGTTGTCTTTATAAATTTTGCTTGTGCATCGAAATTTTAAGGCACATCTTGATAAATGGCTCAGTTCAAAAAGTTATTGATGAAATTGCTTGCAAACAAGGTCCATATAGATCAAATTACATTGTTCAAACTAGGTGGGAAAAATGATGCCACTATCCAAGAGATGTTGATGTTGAGCAATGACAACATCCAGAATTTTGCTTTCAATAGATTGCTTATAGATCAGGAAATTAAAGATGTTGCACATCTGTTGAGTTTAATACCCGTTACCAACAGTGATCAAAGACTCTGGCAGTCTGGAAATAAAGGTTTTTCTGTAGCTGCATGTTATAAGGCACTAAAAGATGATAAACGTCTGATATCTACAAATGCATATGAAATCCTAGAATTTCCCAGAAAGTTATTTTCTTTGTATGGACACTTTTCTATGATGTTGCAGCTACCTTGGATTAATTTTTACAAGAACACTATCATGGTGAATGACTGCTTACTATGTAAAAAGACTGCTGAGTCGAATCAACACATCTTTCTACATTATGAAGCTACAAGGTTAGTTTGACACTATTTTCTGAATTTCTATAGTTTGGGGTTGTTTTTCAAGATTATATCAAGAATGCAATTTGGGAAAGGAGAAAAAGGAAGACAAACAACACACATTCTATAAGGAAGAGAATTTGGGATATCTACCCATTTGCGATTTGATGGGCCATATCGATTGAAAGGAATTCAAAACTCTTTAGTGGGAAATACAAGAATGTGGACTTTATCACTCAAAGCGTGAACATTTTCTATGTATAATTGGTGTGTTGGTATATATGTATTTGATGGATTATCATTAGAATACAGTTTTGCATAATTGGGAAGCAATTATGAGATAATTGCAATCTTTTTGTTTATGTAGCTCTACTATAGTTTGAGCTATTTTTTGTTTTTTTTATCAATCTATTACCGTTTTGGTGGTGGTTTAATGTTTTTCTATTGTATTGCCTCTTTTGAGTAAAAAAATAAAAAATAATTTAGGTAATAGATATGATACCTGGCTAAATTGGGGCCTATTAAATTTTCATTCCCACACCACCAAATTATTCTGGGCACCCAAACTTCTAAAAAATACTAATTTACTCCCACATTAGTTCGTAAAACAATCTCATATAAATACTAATCCTTACCATTTTCAGTAAATCCAAAAACATAAAAACCTAAACCTAAAAAAAGTTTCTATTTTCATCATAATCTTTCCAAATTCTCAAAACCCTAATCAATTTTTTTTTTATCTTCTCCTCCAAGATCTTCGATCCAACCAAGAAAAAGTTAAATCTACATCAACCTATTCTATGATTTGCATTTCTTGATTGATTTACATGTTTAAATCTTCAATTTTCGAAAATCAAAATCTCTGATTACATCAAGAATCAGTTTATGTTGACATATCCTATAAACCGATTCTGGATTTTGTTTTCCGCCGTGAAGAGCATGCATAGTAATATGTTTATATGTGATTAACATCAACCGATTTTAGGGTTAGAAACGAAACATGAAAATACATCACCAGAATCGGTTTATAGGTGCTTTAGAATAATCTGCAACTGGAAACATTTTTTCTTTTAATTATGCGATCCCATAATCGGGTTTTATGTGTCTGATAATTTACCGATTATGTTTGACTATTCAGATTCCTTTTCATAATCGGATTTTATACATATACCACACAAACCGATTACTAATGTTTCACACGCCTGTATGTTTTTGTAGTCAGAATCAGATCACATATGTTTGATTATATACCGATTGTTGACTAGTTTTTTTTTTTTTTTTGGTTTTATGTAGATGTGGACTTCTCACACCTAGCATTTTACTCTCGAGAGCTCAAATTGGAGGACATTCTTAGGAAACCAGACGAGTGCCAGAAAGAAGCCTTTATAAGTTTGCTTATGGGCATGAGACCCATCTTGAAAAAGTCCTCGCATTGATTGACAAGCTTGCACTGGAGGAGCTTTATGAGGTCATGAGGTTCACTAGGATGAGGAGAAACATGATTTTAGCTGAGAGGGAGCTCCATGCAGAAATGGAAGATATGTGGGAACAAATGGCTCAAGTACAAGATGCTGCTCCTGATGGTGTTGCTGCTCCTGATGGTGCTGATGCTGGCGATGCTGGTGCTGGTGCTCCTGCTGATGGTGGTGCTGCAAATGCTCCCGGTGGTGATGATGGTGGTGCTCATGCTCTTTAAGTTTTTACGTTTAAGCTTTACATATTAAAAGTTTAGGTTTATAAGACTTGTGGTTGTTTTAAGTCTTAACACTCTTTTAAGGTTTGTATTTTGGATGATCTATGTGTTGAACTAAATGCATAAACCGATTATGTGTTGTTGCTCAATAATTCTAGCCTGACATGCCAACAATCGGGCTACTCGATATGTCAACATAAACCGATTGTGCAAGCTATTTTTCCTGTATTTTTTTCAAGATAGAATCGGGTCACATATGTTTGATTATGTACCGATTAGTGTCGGTGAAAATTCAAAATTTTAACATGTCTTTAATCGGTTTATGTTGGTCACAAGAAAGACCGATTCCTTGTGGCATTAAAACACAATCGGGTTATATATACCTTTTAGAAGATCGATTATGCCAAATTATTTCACGTTTTTCAAAAAAAAAAAAGCCGTTAGGAACTTTCTCTATAAATAGAGACCTCACCCTTGGACCCCATTTGCCCCAAAATTGATCATTTTATTCCCCCTCACTCCATATACTCCACAACTACTCATTTTATACCTCTACATACAAGAAATGACATCATGTGATTCGAACGAAGATTTGGCAATCGCCAAAGCATGGTATGCGGAAACTCGAGTTAGACGTCAGTCCTCCGTAAGGGTAGCTTCTGTAACCTTTTGGGCTAAGGTGTACAACAAATCTAGCCAAGAATTTGGAAATCCTAATGGAAGAAGTGTTCAACAAGTCCATGATAGGCACATAGTCATCGAAAATGCGATACTTGCTTATTTAGCTATCCAACCTCGGATTTTTAACACTCTCCCCTTCAACTTGTCCATTGAACAATTTGTAAGTATTTTTGTGGTTTGTTTTACGTAACCCATGTTGTTTTATCTTCCAATGAAACACCATAACAAATGTAAGTTTGTTTTTGTGTTTTTGTAGCACGAAGTCGTGAAAGCGCGCTACTTGGAGGAAAAGGGGGAAGCATTCGCATTCGATGCAAGCTGTCACTTCTTTGTAGAAAAAATCCCGGAGGATGACATGGACTTCATGGATCGTGTATCGTCTTCGGAGGAAGATTGATGGCTTTAGAAGTTTTTGTATAGGTTTTGTGGGTAGACCTCTATGTAAATCCTCACGAGACTATAACTCGTCCACTAGGGTTGCCTAGGGGTTTAAAGGCTTGATGCATGTGCTAAATACATCGTACAATAATAATGGAACGAATGAAAAAAAAAATCGTATGAAAGGAAACAACCGGTTTATATATGTAATATGCAAAACCCGATTATTAAAATCGGATTATACATATAGCAACGTGAACCGATTATAGACGTCCTCTGTTAATTTGGAAACACCAATACAAAATCGATTTACATTTGCATGAACGTAAACCGATTCTTGGTACTGTTTACGAAAAAAAATCTAAATGTTTGATGTTTTGAAGAACTCTCTAACATTAGTTAATCTCACATCCAAAACATAATTAACCCCTAATATTATTAATTAATGCTAATTAATCAGGGGTAAAATAGGTATTTGGATAATTATTTTGATAAGGGGTGATGTGAAGGTTATTTCTAATGAACTTTTTTGTCATCTAGCTATAGGCCCAAATTAAGTGTTATAGGCCCCAATTTAGCCAGGATATGATAAGGTGGACGCTTAACATTAAGTTTCATATATGCTACGTATACAACTCACATCATTCGGATCTTTTCAGCTCGGTTCGATCGGCTTTAATACTTTACTTGTTGATCGAGCCGAAGTTCCTATGATATTTCGAACCTATTGACCAAGTTGTTGATCTCGACTCGGTTTAGTCCCGACTTACCCATTTTGACGGATTGTTTTGGTATAGGTTCTTGTGCAACTCTAGCAGGGCCGGCCCCATAGGGGAATCAGGGAAAGGCCCAGTTTAGGGCAGCAAGGCCCAGGGGCATCAGATGCCTGGTTTTGTGTTGGGGGTATTTCTTAAGAAAATAATTATATAGGGAATTATTCTTGAAACTGCATTTAAATATAAAGGGCAAATGTTCAATTGATATAAAACGTCTTGGGACCTTCTGATAAATATTTTCCTCCCGTTGACACACAGTTCCTTTTTTTTTTTTTTTCTTTTACCAATTGTATTGAATCTTTCACTAATTGATAAAACTATCTCAATAATTCCTTTTCATTTCCCTTTCTATCTAATTCCAAAGCACATAATACATATAGATAGAAAAGAGTTAGAGCTTTGAAGTTTTGGGAATTTTGATATAATCTTAATTGTAATTTTCTTATTGATAATTTACGATGATTTGCATTTAGGGTCGGTATTCGCATAGTGTCTTTTGCGTCTAAATAAAAAAAATTCACAAACTTTATAAGTATTTTTTTAGATGTTAAGATAACAAATAATTATCTTTTATTATTAGAGTAGTGCAAAGTGCAAACAAAAAAAAATTAGGGGCATAACAAAAAAATTCGCTTCAGGGCAAAATTTTGTCAGGAACGGCCCTGACTCTAGTCTAGCTGCATCACAGCTAATTATTGTGAAATGCAAACAACGATTAAGCAATCTAGTAGTAAATTTGATCAACCGTTTGTTTGACAAATATTTTCGCAAGTATTATCAAAATGGACGGTGGTAATGGTGCTCCACCAAAAAGAAAATTCCCACACAATCTTACCGTTTATCATTAGGATTTAGTCCTATGACATTCACTAAAGTTTGTTACAATCGGAGTGGAGTCATCAAGTAAATCTTTTAACCGTAAATATTCATTTGGTCCGCGTAAACCAATAGCAGAGAAGAAGAGTATATAGTACTAAAACAAAGAGACACTCCCATTTATTATTTTGTCTGGTACACTGTTCCCCTTTTCTTCTTCTTTCTCTCAACAAAATTCAGTTCAACTCCTTTCTCCTTTTCCCCTTTTCTTTGTTGTTAACCCTAAAAACTTCTAATAGGAAAACTCTATATTCAACCAATTCACAAATCTCATTCTGTTCATAAAGATGGTTACTTTGTTTATTTCGTTTGATTCATTGATCAAATTCTGATCAGAAGAAGAATCTTTCTGTCCTGGATAAAGATTGTTATGTTTGCTATCAGTATACTATGTGCTAATGAAATGGTGGTAGAAGGTAGATAGATTTATTGGTAATTTTGATAAATTAAGGTCTTTTTGATTGTGTGTAGGGTATGTGGGGGTTTCTTGTTTGAATTCATGGATGTGCTATGGATGAATTTTTGGATATTTGAGGTAACACTTAAGTAGATTAATCGTTATTCTATAAAGGGAGCTTTCCAAAACTAAGGGTATTTGTTAATGGGGACTAGATATGCTATGAAAGAGAAGGATTGGATGGGTAGTACTGGAAAGAAGAGTTTAGAATGGGATTTGAATGATTGGAAATGGGATGGTGATCTATTTGTTGCAACACCTTTGAATTCGGTTCCGTTTAATAGTAGAGAATTTTTATCTAGTAGAGGTGGCGAGGTTGTTCCTGTGACTACTAATGGAGGTGGTGGTGGTTCAAATAGTTCATCTTCCTGTTCAGATGAGATCAATTTGAGGAGTGGTGATGATAATAAAAGTAAAAAGGAACTGGAAAAGAAGAGGAGAGGAGTAGTTATAAGTGATGAAGATGATGATACTGAGTTGATGAATGATGTTGCTGAGAATCTTACTCTGAACCTTGGTGAACATGTTTATCCAATCACACAAGGTGGTGATGTGGGTGGAAATGGAAAGAAAATGAAGTTAGCAGAGAACTCTGCTGCTACTAATACTGCTATTACTTGTACTACTAGTACTACGACTACTACAAGTCGTGCCGTATGTCAGGTTGAGGGTTGTGGGGCTGATCTGAGCAAAGCAAAACCCTATCATAGAAGGCATAAGGTCTGTGAAATTCATTCCAAGACCAGTCAATCACTCGTAGGCAATTTTATGCAGAGATTTTGTCAGCAGTGTAGCAGGTGATTCATCATTCATTAATTGTAGACTGTGTTTAATATTTTGGAACCAAGATACAATTGATTAGTTTGTTATCCTTTTTAAAATATGTTTTACTAAGTATTCCGGATTAGATATAGCGTTGATAGGTTTACATCAGATATCCCTTAGTGGGATCCTCATGCTATTGATTATAACCAGGGAGAAACATCTTTAGATTGTTTAAGTTTAAGTTCCGGTATTGTATTCACACCCTGTGGTGTGGTAGTGCTAGCCTTTGATCTGCGTAATGTGCAGACATGGGTTACCTTTCCTGGTTTTGCACTACCCTGGTCTCCTACCTGGTGCACCTATTGAGGTGGTGCAAGCCTTGTAAATCATGTTACTGAGCTTGAAATGGAAAGCATTTGCCACAGTTTTGCAACTTATCAATTTGTTCTGATGACATGTTAGTAGTTGCTAGTCCAGTGTAACATTTTCTTTAGTACACTTATCTACAACACATAGACTGAATGATGGGTTTTTCTTGTGAGCAGATTTCATCTTCTCGAAGAATTTGATGAAGGGAAGAGAAGCTGTCGTAGACGTTTAGCAGGTCATAATAAACGAAGGAGAAAACCTCAACGTGAAGCTACTTTTAATGGTAGCTCCATGAATGATGAGGAGGCTCGTAGTTGTCTTTTCGTAACTTTACTAAAAATTCTCAGCAATATTCATTGTGAGTGGATATTCCCTAACTTCTCATTTTATTTCAACAGTTCGTTAATGTACTTTCTCACTGGAGGGAGGAATTTATTCGGTGAAGATTTCAGACTGGTTGCCTTTGATGTTCAGATATGAAATACCCTATAACGATTTAGATAATATTTCTTGATTGGTTTATTTGCTTGGTGACCTGCAGCCGATACCTCTGTTCAACCAAAGGATGAGGTTATGCTTTCTCATGTTTTGAGAAACCTTGGTAGCTTAGCTAACGGATCTGGTGTGGGTAACACATCTGGAATCAAGCAGGGATCTCAGGATTTGATCAATGAGGGGACTTTCACGGGAGCACCTTCAAAAATAGTGGATAGGTTATTCTCACTTGGTTCTGAACCTTCTGGATGTTTGGGCTCATCCTCTAAAATACATGGTGCTCAAGAGGAGCATGTTAGACCTGCAAATCTATCTGTTAGTGTTGCTGCCCCAGGGATTTCACAAGTAACAACTTCAGCAAATAATTTGAAAACAGTAGAAAATGACATTCCATCCGAAGCAGAAGTTCGAAACTTCACTGCGGGGAGAATCAAGTTAAATAATTTTGATTTGAATTGCACCTATGTTGACTCACAAGATTGTGTGGAAGGGTTAAAGAGGTCTGAAACACCTCTAAACTTGCTTAGTAGTTCTCTAGATTGCCCATCATGGGTTAATCAACACTCTCACCACTCAAGCCCCCCTCAAACAAGTGTGAATTCCGATTCAGCATCAGACCAGTCACCTTCCAGTTCTAGTGGAGATGCTCAGGTTTACATTTCGTCTCTTATGTTCTTTTGAACTGCATCTATAACATTGCGATTTTGTCGGATTTCTAACCTCCATATTTTTTAATCCAGACTCGTACAGATCGCATTGTTTTCAAACTTTTTGGCAAAGATCCAAATGATTTTCCTCTTGTATTGAGATCACAGGTATCTTTGAGGAGCCTTTGAATAACTGTGATTTACTCTTTATCTTCTCCATACGGGGTCTAATGCTTCATATACTTCAAACAGGTTCTTGATTGGTTATCTAACAGTCCTACGGAAATTGAGAGCTACATTAGGCCCGGTTGTATCATGCTAACGATCTACCTTCGTTTGGCGGATTCTATGTGGGAGGAGGTATGTTTCTTATGCATCGTTAGAATGAAATCTGATCACTGTCACAGTGCTTTTTAGTCACATCCTAATTCTTAATTGCAAAGTGCAGCTTTGTTGTGATCTAAGCTCCAGTTTGAGCAGGCTTTTGGATGTTTCGAGCGATCCCTTCTGGAGAAAAGGATGGGTGTATGTTAGGATACAGCATCGAACAGCTTTTATATTTCAAGGTCTGTTTGTATAGTTTTTTTTATTTTTACTTTACTGTTAAAAACATATAATAAGCTTATATATAAGAATGTAGTTGTCAACTAACATGAAAGATAAGGCTTTCTTATTCAATTTTTGTCTGATGCAGGTCAGGTTGTTCTTGACATGCTATTACCTTTCAAAGAGCACAGTGGTTGTGTGATCTCTAGTATCAAACCCCTTGCACTTTCTGTATCTGGGAGTGCACGGTTTATAGTTAAAGGCTTCAATCTAGTTCAGCCGACCACAAGGTATCACTTCCCGTTTTTTTTCTTTTTCTTTTTATGTCTTCTTGATTTTTCTGGTTGCCCTCAGCTCCTCCACCTGCCGCAGGATGTTAACTATGGACAAATTTCAAAATGTAAAAAAATTTCTTTTAAAATCTCAAACTAGCGCCTGATAATGAATCCCTCGCTTTTGTTTCACATTGCAGGTTACGCTGTGCGTTGGGAGGGAAGTATCTGGTTCAGGAGGATGTTAATGATTTGGTGGAGGGCACTGGAACATTTAGTGAGGATGAAGAGCTCCAGTCCCTCAGCTTCACTTGTTCTGTCCCTGATGTCATTGGGAGAGGATTCATCGAGGTTTGTCATCTCTCTAAAATTGATTGGACGTCATTCATTTTAACGAGTAAGCAATTTTTACATGCACTTGTAAGGTGAGTGGACATCTAGACATATACCTTGCTGTGAGGTGTTAGGCCGCCTTCCCCTCTCATGCTGCCAGTTGTAACAGTAACACCCTAGTCCTAGACTGTGTCACGATCCTCGCCCACATTACGAGCTGGAAATTCACATTCATTTTTATCAAGATACTCCTCGTGCTTCCAATTCAAATTCAATTTTTGTGTGTTTATCTACGTTAGAAGAATATGAACATTATTTATGATAATATGTGTAGACTAAGCACCGAGGATCCTGTTTCTTTTGTGGCCTTGTTTAGGTTGAAGATGATGGTCTAAATAGTAGCTCCTTCCCATTCATAGTTGCAGAACAAGATGTGTGCTCAGAGATTCGTATGTTGGAGGGTGCCTTGGAGGAGTCGGAATCTGATGATGACAGAAGAAGATCTGGAAGAATGGGATCCAAGGATCAAGCCCTAAGTTTTGTTCATGAAATGGGTTGGCTTCTTCATAGGTGCCGCTTGAGATCTAAAGTAGGTAACATGGATCCTAATACCGATATGTTTAGTTTCACACGGTTCACAGGGCTTATGGAGTTTGCTATGGATCACGATTGGTGTGCCGTGGTGAAGAAACTTCTAGACATTCTATTTGAAGGAAGTGTAGATGCAGGTGACTATGCCTCAATAGAACTCGCACTTTCAGATATGGGTCTTCTTCATAGGGCCGTCCGGAGAAACTGTAGGTTGATGGTGGAGCGCCTATTGAGATATGTACCTGACACAGCTTCAGAAAAAATAAGCCTAGGACAGACTCAACTGGCCAACAGACGCTTCTTGTTTAGACCTGATGCCATTGGTCCTGGGGGTTTGACTCCCCTTCACATTGCAGCCAGTAGAATTGGGTCTGAGAGCATGCTGGATGTGCTAACTGATGATCCTGGATTGGTACTTCCTTAATCTTCTTACATATCCGTAGTAGTTCAATTCTAATCGCAGTACAGATGCTTTGGAATACTCTAGGATGCAACTAAACATGTTTTACCAGTGGCACAATGTCAAAACCTAGATTATTTAATTGACAGAACACATTTTGCACATCTCTGGAGTTGGATATTGTTCTCCCTATATACGTTCATATAACCCTACCAAGTGTCAGTGAGGAAGTCCCCACCATTCCCTTAGTACAATTTATTTACTCATGTTATAAATGGGTTAACAAAATCAGACTTGGTGCACCTATCATACAAGACATTATGTCGATTTCTTTCACAAATTTTATATTTACACCTATCAGATGTCCTAATATACAGTTCCTTTTGCATAGGTGGGAGCTGTAGCTTGGAAAAGTGTCCGTGACAAAACAGGTTTGACACCTGAAGGTTATGCACGAATGAGAGGCCATTACTCCTACATCCATTTGGTTCAGAAGAAAAGTAATAACAAATCGGAAACGGGCCATATAATACTTAACATTCCTCCTCCTAATGCATCCGAGAACAGCAACGGCAATCAAAAGCAGAAAAGTGAGGTTTCCGATTCATCCGAAGTATCTGGGTTCCAGTTCCAGAAGACTGAATTGAGCAGCATCCCGCAGTCATGCAGACTTTGTCTTCAAAAGGTGACCTATAGAAAAAGAAATAGTTTCTTGGGATATAGACCGACAATGTTGTCAATGGTTTCCATTGCTGCAGTTTGTGTTTGTCTTGGCCTCTTATTCAAAAGTTCACCCGAAGTTCTGTATATTCTAGTCCCCTTCAGGTGGGAACATTTGGATTTTGGACCTATGTAAGGAGGAACCAACAATAATAATGCCTACTAATCCGATGAAAAGATGGTTTAGTAATAAGAGTTTATCATGGTATTGTTTCTTGCATTATTAAATTAAGGCTGTATATGAGCGAGGACTGAATATTTTTTAGATTGTTTCCGGATATGCTCTGTATATTTTATTTATGTTCGTAGATCCATTAATCAAAGTGATTATTAGTGAATCTGAAATGTGTTCAGCAAGAATTAACTTGCAAGAAAAAGTGTTTCTGAGATCTCTACTGTAGAACTGGTGTTTTGTATGACTTGTTTAGATGATTTTCCGAGTCCTAATTACTGCAAGGACCTTATTTGTCAATTCTGACCCTTCTTAAGACCTTAGCTTGAGTAAGTTATCTACTGATTATTTGAAAAGACCTTAGTGTGTTTTGCTCATGTGGCATGCCGTGCTTTGCTTTGACCGAAAAGCACAACAAGGGACAGCATGCCTTAAATTCCTGGCACGACACAGAGCACACTAAGTATTCTTCGTGTGCCGTGCTAGCACAACACGGTGCACTTTACACCTCTAATTCCAACCCTTCCATTTTGCCTGTTCTCGTGTTGGAAATAATATCATGGCTATTGATACCCCAAGTTGGTTCTATTAATTCGCCTACCAGCTAAGTATGTTTGATTAGTTTTCTCCAATATTTTGTTTGTTTCATGGCGGTATCCCTTATCTTTAGTTGATTTATTCCTTCAAATGAGTTTAATTTTGATCTCTTACTGCACGAAACGTTAAACCTTTACATGCTTTAGATATTATAACTAATGTTAAACATGAAAAGCTTCAAGAATCCTTTACTATAATTACATGTCTTTTTTTTCAATAAGAAGAGAAGATATATTGAGGTAGAAGAATGTATAAGAATTCTACCAGAGATAGATTAAGAAAAATACAAAAATTACATGAAAATCAAACAAAAACTGCTTCCCAGTTATTGAGTACTGAGCTAGTAAAGTTCAGATGTACTTTTCTACCAGCTGCACTGGCCCAAGCTAAGACTGAGGATTTCACTTCTATACCCAAACCAGATTCTGTTTTGAAGATGTAGTTCTGCTAAAAAATACATGTGTTTCTTTCCGTCCATATTATATAAACAACTGCAGCCGGGATGTGACTCCAAATAAAGTTTTCCGAGTTTGAGAAGTGCACATGGTGCCAACCAAGAGCAAGCATCCTCATAGTCATAGGAATTACCCACGGCCAACAATTGCTAGGTAAAACCAAAGACTAAATCCTATGTGTTATTTTACAATGTAGGAAAATATGGTTTTGAGATTCAGTGTCATTACCACAAAGGACATAAGAGTTGTAAATATTAATACCTTTTATCTGCATGATGTCAATTGTATTAAGCTTCTCATGGATTAAGCACCAGACAAGGAAGTTGATTTTTCGGGGGGCCGACTTCTTCCAAACAAAGGTATGAGGAAAGTTTTCAACACCAAAATCCTCTACTAGCTTGGAGTATGATTTGACATTGAAGATACCTGAACTGTGCAGGGACCAACGTCTTGTATCTGGTAAGCTTTATAGAACGGGAGGATTACTACCAATCACAAGCAAAAATTCAGCCAATGAGTTTGCTTCTAAACCCGTGAGATTCCTTTTAAAAATTGAATTGCCAGTTTCCATTTGAAGAGACCATTTTTGTTATCTTTAAAGCTTTATTAGGTGATAACTTATAGAGTGATGGGAAAGCAGAAGCAAGAGATGTATTACCCCTCCATATATCGTTCCAAAATGAAAATTCCCTTCCAGAGTCAGTCATCAGATTTGAGTTAATACACACCAGATGAGCAGTATCAGCAATAGTTTCCAGCAAGATACACCATGAGATGTTTTGATCTTGTCAGGTACCCAGAAGGAGAAGCCATCACCATGTTTATCCACAATGATTTTGTATCACAGCCTGTTCTTTTTTTGACCAATTCTCCAACACTGTTTAGTAAGCTTGGATAAATTCATCATCTTCAGATTATAAGCACTCAGACCACCTTTCTCTTTGTCAGCACAAACCATACCAATTAATAAGAGGGATATTTTGACTTTGGGTCCCAACTTTGTGACCAGTATTGCATTTGGGTCCTAGAAAGTTTGATATTAGAGTTTAGGTCCGAGGACTTGAATTGACCATTTTGACCGTTGCGATTTTTTTTTAATTAATTTATTTTTACCTAACTCCGTCAGTATCTCAGTGATGACATATGCAACACGTGTTTAATCTAATTACTTCTATTTTGGTCGATTATACTTGAACGGTTGAATTGAATTTGACCGATTAAACTCATCGTCTTCACCATCACTCCACCAACAATAGAATAACTCTGCCGCCACCATCAACAACCCCATGATCACCTTTGAAAAAAATCAAATTAGTAAATAAGTATGTTGAATCAAAAATAAAGAAACTTAAATTATCTTCTTAAACAATCCATGTGGGGGTGTGGAAAGCGTTGAATTTCGGAAAGTGCTGAGTTTGGAAATGAATTCGGGTGGTGGTGGTGGTTTGTCGATGGTGTTATAAAGTCAAATTACGAAGATATATCCTGTTAATGTTTTGAAGGATTATGTTAATAAATTTTGTTAGGAAGGTTCGGTAATGATGGTGGTAGAGCTAAGTTTTTTTTTTTTGTCACCAAGTATCCATAATTTCACGAAAGGTTCGATAAGCTGAAGAATTTAATTCGAGACAAGTGTTACAATAAGAATTGTTAATAAGTTTTGTCGTTTGGTGATAAAATGATTCGGTTTAATGAGATTTGGTGAGTGAAATTGGTGATGCAGCTGAGTCACAGTAGCTTGGCGGCGGCGTTAATGAAAAATGAGAAAACCTAAAACAATTTGGGAACTTTTCTAAATCGATCTCAACCATTAATTAATGGGCGCTTCTACACCAGACACCAGTCTAACAGAAACAACATTGGGTGGGTTAGTAAATAAATTGAAATCTAATATTGAATTGGTCATGTCATCAGTTAACTAGATTTTTTGACGGTCAACTCAAGTCCTGGGACCCAAACTCTAATATCGAATTTTCTAGGACCCATATGCAACACTGGTCACATAGTTGGGACCTAAAGTCAAAATATCTCTTAATAAGATGAGATATTTTTCATCCATCACTATATTATTCCCAAAGGAAGTTTCTCATCTTATTTTCCAGGTTTTTTATGACTGATGCAAGTGCTTTAAGCAAAGAGAAATAATATATTAGAAGTGAACTTAGGATGCATTTCAAGAGTGCAAGTTTACCTCCTTTTGAGAGTGATATTTGTCTCCAAACTGACAATCTTTCATCAAACTTCTCAAAATGGGATTTCATGTTTGCTTAGAAGTCGCTTTAGCTCCAAGTGGCATACCAAGGTAAATGAAAGGAAGGTTGTTAGTGGCACAACCAAATTCAGAAGGCTAGACATATATCTTTGTAACGTCACTAATAACTTTTAGTCTTGTCTTAGAGGTATTAACCTTTAAACCAGCAATGTACTCAAAACAATTGAGAGCAGAGAATAAATTATGTAATTTTTATTTGTTGTGATCAATGAAGAAGATAGTGTCACCACCATAGTGCAAGTGGTTTATAATAATGCTGGATGGAGTCACAAAAAAACTACTGAAAAGACTAGGCTGAGAAGCTCTATCCATATATCTTGAGAATCCCTCCATGACTATATTGAAAAGAAGATGAGAGACCAGACATCCTTGTCTAACACCCCTTGAACTAGTGAAATAACCAAAAGAAGAGCCATTAACAAACAAAAAAAAAGGTCGAGTAACAAAACCTTAGCCAATTGCACAATTTTCTGCCAAGGCCCATTTTATTTAGAACGAACTCCAAGTGCTTCCAATTAATTCTTTTAAAAGCCTTTTCTAGGTCTATTTTGCAGATGATTCCAGTCTTACTAGATCTAAGTCTTGAGTCTACTAGATCATTTGCTATCAAAGTTCCATCTATAACTTGCCTACCTTCAATATAGGCAAAATGCACATGGGATATCACCTTGTCCATTGCTATCAAAAGTGTCATCTAGCACTTTTGCAATGATTTCATATACACTTGTTAAGAGACAAATTGGCCTGCAATCTTTCATGGTTTTAATATAATCTTTCTTGGGTACCAATGCGATGAAAGTGGAGTTGTTCTTGATATTAATTTGACATGTAGAGAAAAACTCATTCACATTACTCATTATGTCAGTTTTAAGAAAGCTCCAGCATTTGCTGAAAAATATGATTAGGAAACCATCTGAACCAGGTGCCTTGTCACTGTCGAGGTCTTGAATAGCATGCATTACTTCTTCTTCAGAAAAATTTGCTTTGAAGATTTCACTTTCTTGAGTACTTATCTTATCAAATTCAATATTTTCAATTTCAGGTCTAATTACCTCTTCTTTTGTGAATAAAGTGTTGTAATAGTCCATAATATGCTCTTGAAGTGTAATTATGTCATCCACCAACTCCTCATTTATGTAAAGTTGTTTGATTCTGTTATGTCTCCTTCTAGCATATGCTTTACTCATGAAAAATGAAGTGTCTCTGTCACCTTCTTGAAGCCACCGTGTCTTGGAATTAATCTTCCATGACATTTTCTCCATTTGTGATGTTTATTCAAACTCAGTTTTTAGTAAAAGCATGTTGTTGATATCCTCTTTAGTTAAGATGTTGTGCTCAACCATGTTGTCTATCGAATGGGTTTCTTACAAGATTTTATTCAGTCTGGTGTTGGTATGTCTGAAAACTTCTTTATTCCATATCCTTAGCTTTTCGTTGAGAGCTTTCAACTTCGGCCATAAAACAATACCAGGGAAACCTGCAAAATCAAAAGAAAGCCACCATTCTTCTAGTAATTGTAAAAAACCATTCTCCAGGAACCACATTACTTCAAACCTAAAAGGACTAGGTCCCCAACTAGGATCAAAAATGTCAAGTAAGATGCAAATGTGATCAGAGGTTGGTATGGAGAAGCTCTTTCTTGTATTCATTCTATAAAAGCTCCTAGACCTGATCCGTATAATAGTTATTTTTTCAAGTTTTCTTGGTCTATTGTGGGGGATGATTTTGTGACAAATGTGTAGAATTTTTTCAAATCTGGTAAGTTGTTGAAGGATATAAATAATACTTTTTTTAATCTGGTAAGTTGTTGAAGGATATAAATAGTACTTTTTTTTACCTTGGTTGCAAAATGTGATAGTTCTTCTACTACTGGAGATTTTAGGTTATTTATTGTTGTAATATAATATACAAATGTATAACACAAATCATAGTTTCTTGAATGAAATATGTTTTGAAGGGGTTAAGTCAGTTACAATCAGTCGTCTTTCATTTCTTGAAGGTCTATAAAAGACAATATTCTTCTAGCTTATGAGATTGTTAGGAATTACCACAAGACTATTGGTACTCTTATATGTTCTTTGAGAGCTTATGACACAATTAGCTGAAATGATATTAGAGTTGTTATGAAGAAGCTTGGCTTTCCTATTCATTTCATTAATTGGATTTATTTATGTATCTCTACTTCAAGACGTTCAACGACTGTGAACTGGTCTCCCTTTGGTTTTTTGGGGCATAAGAGGGGAATAAAGCAAGGATGTCCTATATCCCCATACCTTTTTGTTATGGTTATGGAAGTGTTCAGTGTGTTACTGAAGCATAAGGTCTCCTCTAGATCCTTTGTGTTACGTCCCAAGTATAAGATTCTCAGCTCGCTCATCTGTGTTTTGCAGATGATGCTTTGGTATTTTTGTAAAGAGAAATATGAAGCCAGCCCAGGTTTTGGTTGGAGTGTTGGAGGATTTTAATAAATTCTGTAGGCTTACGGTTAATTATAAGAAGACCTCCCTTTTCTCTTCGTCTTTTGATAAAGTTTAATGTTATTGTGGCTTGTTTATCTTGATCAAAAGGAGTGTTACCTATGAGGTATCTAGGAGTTCCCTCATTTCCACTAGGTTATCTTACATGGATTTTCCCTCCCTAATTGATAAGGTCATTAAAAGAGTGAAGTCTTGGAAGGCAAGACATTTGTCTTTTGCTGGTAGATTGATGTTAATTAAGTTGTGGAAACTACCACTTAACCGCACCACTTGTCGGGGAAATCCAACTCGGATTAACCCACAAGGGACTAAATTTTTGGATCGACGTAGAAGATACATAGACGATGCAAACACACATAAGAAGCAATAAGTAAAGCACACAAGAATTAACGTGATTCGGCAATATGGCTACATCCACCAAACGGATAGGACTTCTTCATTATTATGAAACCACTAATAGAGAATTACACTTAATGATTGACAAAACAATCAGTAACTATGATCCAACATTGTGTTGATCATAAACCCTAAAATAACTCTCATGAACAATAAACCACAAAATAATGTCTAACCAAAGAAGATAATACTTATCTCACATAACGAGATGATCTCCTTCTAAACGATGTCTCTTCCAACACCAACGGTTTCTTTTTTACCATTAACGAACAAGGCGATCTTCTCTTCACTAAACGATGTCTTCGATATCTCTCCAAAAAACCACGACAATGTACTTTTTCAACACCAACGAACTCCCTAAAATTCCACCCCAAGAGGTGGAATGAATTCCTCAAATCTCCAAAGAGAATTCCATGTCTAAGAATCACCATATAAACCTTCTTATATAATATTCATAAACTTGATTCCCAAGTATTAATCTCCTTGGAAAAGGAAACCCAAACAACTAGGAAACCTAATGTTATTTAGGTAACCTGTCTTGAAAAAGATGATTGAAAGGAAAGAGTACAACTCCTGGATTGGAGAATCTGTTAAGGATTTAATTCTTTTTCATAATGACTTTAGGGTCGAATTTGCAAATCTTCAATTTCAAATGAATCAGTTTATTGATGGTTAGACCAAAATCCTTGAAAATCAAAAGATCTTCATCAGGAATCATAAGAAACTCATCGTGGACTGTGTCAAAAAGATAGGCAGCTTGCCCGCACTGTTGATCAAAAAGTTAATATTCTAACCCATGAACATGGAGTTTATACGGTCAAAAGATTCAAGGATATCAGTGATACCTTTTATGATGGAGCTTTTCAAAGGTATGAAGTTATCAAAGAAACTTGATTTTGTCTAGAAAAATTCTTATGAGAATTTATTCTTGTGTTTTAAGAAGGATAACTAGGGTTTGGAATAGCCTATTTTGTGATTACACATTGCTATTGCCAACGATTTTCATCTTGCAATGTTTTTAGATTTATTTATTTAAATTCTAAAGTTTATTTGGATGATGATTTTGCAGTATTAATCTTTATTGGTTTTATATATTGCAAAAATTGTTATGGGATATGTGTGTTTGCGTCCGTAAACTATGATTGTCCCATATATGTCAAAAGTTAAGTCTATTATGTCATTATGCAAATATTGATGGAAGATAAAATGAACTTTTGATTACAAAGATTAAGTCTATGATATCATTATGCAAATATTGATGACATATATAATGAGTCTTTGAATATTCCGCAGTATTGATCTTTCCCAGATGCACTTCTATGTGAAAGTACTGTATGGCTCCGTAAGTTCTCTTATGTTGAGCGTTTCCGATTAAATTAATCATGGGTTCTCTTGTGGTTAATTCAATTGAGTTTTCTGGATACAAATTCATGTTTCATGTAAATTGTTAATGTCCAAAGAGATCATTCTTTTCTTGTGAAAGTAAGGTCGCTCTTGTGGTTCTTTCGGGAATGACATTTTATAGTGGAGAGTTCTTATTTGAACTTATGCTTAATTGCCAAATCTTTATGGGGAGTGCGGTTGTAGAATATTGTAGGAGTTTTCTTGTATCTTTATAAACTCCTTGATGAATACACTAAGTTTCGGCTATGTGAAATCATCGAAACAAAGTTGATATGTTCTCTTTTAGTCATGAAGTATCTTTATGAGAATTTCATTATGATCCCACTAGTTTTCGTATCTTTGCCAATTTATAGTGACAAAAGGGGGGGAATTAATGTGTAGTTCACACTAAAAATACATATGGTATACGTATCATTATGTAAAGTGGAGTGGTTTTCATTGTGAGATGAAGTATTGACAAAGGGGGAGTGATACGTATCACCATAGTATTATTGTCAAAGTTGTGATACAATTGAACTTTTATGTTGTGTAACAATACTATGACATTGTATAACAATAAGAAAACAATCTTGTGGAATTATTGTCATGGCTACAGATTTTCAACAACTATGATGCTGAGTTGAACACGTTCAGAATCACTGGAGTACTTGGAAGTGATGAAGATTTCGAGTAATGTTGAAGAATCAAGGAGGTCAAGCATTTGGATGAGAAGCTACAAAGATTATTTATTTTGTAATCCATATGTATTGATAGTTTTGACACTAAAATTAACAAAGGGGGAGATTGTTAGAGCACTGCTCGGTCGAAATCGCAAGCGTTGCTATCTCAAGTTTGTTTGTCATGTTTAGTAGCCAAAACTATAAGTCTTGATTTCTAGTCTACTTATAGCTATGTCTCGGATTAGGATATAATGTGTAGTTGAGCTTTAGACTTCACGGCGTTCAACGATTGAAGATGAAGAACTACTAAGGGGAGCTTGTGGAACTTCATCAACAAAAGGTATGTGGAGATTTGAACTCATCTATCACTCATAAGTCTATTTCTATTCTATCTCCTTTTGAGACAAAAGTCGTATAACTATATAGACTTTATATTATACACATTTGATATTTGGAGTTGAGTTTAACTCGCTTACATATTTCTCTAAATGTGTGTTGGTAATATTTCGCTTTAACCAAGTTCATCTTTATTCTTGACGAAAGTCAAAAGATGATCATGTAAAAATCGCCTGGTAACATCTTACATGATTTGTGTGAGACAGTCATTTGATGTAGACTCAGAATGTTTCATATTGATTTATTGATCACTTGAAAATTGCTTTGAAGCTAATAGTTTGTGTAAGACAACTATTCCCGTCTTCCAAGAATGTTTCAATGATTAATATGGAGTTTAGAACGATTAAATATTGATTCTATATAACACAATATGCGTACTTGTATGCAACTATTGCAAGTTATTCAAAGTCCGGGAACCATATGCATACCCGTATGCGTACTGGTTTGATAGTTAAAGTCCGGGAACTTGGTATGCATACCCATATGCGTACGGTTTAACAGTTCAAGTCCGGGAATTCAACTGAGTTTGGTCACGTACGACAGTATGCGTGCCCGTTTGCATACTGGCGAATCCAGACCAAGTCCGGAACTCTAAGTATGCGTACCCGTTTGCATACTTTAGCGGGTTAAGTTCTAAAATCGGGTTGTTCATGAACCAATACATTTATATATTAAGGAATGCAATCTTTTGCAAACCGTGGCTACAATGTTCATGAATTGATTCAAGTGAATCAAAATCGATTTTGCTTCAGTTGTTTCTTGTATACTTTTATGAGAATATAAACAATTGACAAACTCCATAACTAGTTTCATTTGAGTCATTTGAACTAGTTATGATTAAGATGAACAAGGTTGACATGAAAGTGTTCATATGGCTAACTTCGGTTAACTATTGTTGAGCCAACCATGTGCACACGTTTGGGTACGGTTACTCATACTTAAATGAAGTCACGTTTCATTTGTGTATAACAAGCTAAGTTCGATTTAACGGTTGAAATATATTAGCTTGACTCTAATCAAATTTTCATCTAACGGTGAATACTTAATGCTTTGTTACCAAGGTAGCATTGATTGCAAACCCTGATTTCAAGACTATATAATGGAGAACTCTAGCAACTCGGAAACCTAATCCCCACACCTCTTGTGTGATACTAGTTGCGACTAGAGTCGATTCTCCTTTAACCTAGGTTTTTCCTAAAACCATTATAGGTTAACGACTTAAAGACTTCATTGGGATTCTGAAGCCAGACCCAACTATTTTCTCTGCAGTTGCGTGTTCTGATCTTACTTTATTCTATCGTGTTGAGTACTATCTTCTCTAATATTTGCTCGAGATTTAATCTCCGATAGGTAAGATAAAAAGTAGTCACAAACATCTTCGTCTCATCGTTTGTGATTCTACAATATCTTGTTTCGCTACTATACGATTAAGATTATTGTGAGGTGATTGATATTACTAGGATGTTCTTCGGGAATATAAGTCCAGTGTATCAATTGGTTCCTGTTCACCTTGATTTATCAAAAGACGGAACAAAAAATTGTAGGTATTTCTGTGGGAGACATATTTATCTATTCAATAGACTTTTCTGTGTGAGACAGATTTGTTTATCAAGTCTTCGACTTTGGATCGTAGAAACTCTTAGTTGTGGGTGAGATCAGCTAAGGGAATCAAGTGTGTAGAGTCCTGCTGGGATTCAAAGGCGTAAGGAACACGAGTGTACCTAAATCAGTGTGAGATGGGTTAGGGCTCAACTACATTCCAGTCCGAAGTTAACTTGTAGTAGGTTAGAGTCTGTAGTGGCTTAATACAGTGTGGTGTTCAAATCTAGACTAGGTCCCGGGGTTTTTCTGCATTTGCGGTTTCCTCGTTAACAAAATTTCTGGTGTCTGTGTTATTTCTTTTCCGCATTATATTTGTTTATATAATTGAAATATCACAGGTTGTGCGTAGTTCAATCAATTGGTGAATCCAACCTTTGGTTATTGATTGAAATTGATTGACACTTGGATATTGGTCTTTGGTACCATCCAAGTTATTTCTCATATTAAACCGGCTCACAGATGTTCGATTGCAGATTGATTTGAGAAATTGAGATATAACTCTTGGATGTATTTTCCCTGACTGAGTCTGACTGTCTAATTGATTCTCTTGGAGTTAGTCCATACAGATTGCCTAAACGAAATATTGGGTGTGGTTGTTAGACCCTCGGTTTTTCATTTTGTCACTAAAATTGACAAAGGGGAGATTGTTAAAGCACTGCTCGGTCAAACTCGCAAGCGTTGTTATCTCAAGCTTGTTTGTCAAGTTTAGTTATCAAAACTATAAGTCTTGATTTTTACTCTACTTATAACTATGTCTCGGATTAGGATAAAATGTGTAGTTGATCTTTAGACTTCACGGAGTTCATCGATTGAAGATGAAGAACTACTAAGGGGAGCTTGCGGAACTTCATCAACAAAAGGTATGTGAAGACTTAAACTCATCTATCACTCAGAAGTCTATTCTATTCTATCTCCTATTGAGACGAAGTCGTATAGCTATATTGACTTTACATTATACACATTTGATATTTCGATCTGAGTATAACTCGCTTATATCTTTCTCGAAATATGTGTTGGAAATCTTTTTGCTTTAAATACGTTCATCATTATTCTTGAAGAAAGTCAAAAGATGATCATGTGAAAATCACCTGGTAACATCTTACATGATTTGTGTGAGACAGTCATTTAATGTAGACTCGGAATGTTTCGTATTGATCATTCAATCACTTGAAAATTGCTTATAAGCTAATAGTTTGTGTGAGACAGATATTGTCGTCTTCTAAGAATGTTTCAATAATTGAAATGAAAGTTAAGAGCTAAAACCCATGTCTGGATACATTGTGGTTTGTGTACTTAGTGTACGAACTGTTTTGACGGAATTCAGGACCGGAAGTTTGCATATCCGTTCGCAAACTTATTCAACTGGTTAAGTCAGGGTACTTAAGTTTGCATACCTGTTTGTAAACTGGTTTAACTGTTGATGTCGGGGAACCAAGTTCGCGTACCCGTTCGCAAACAGTTTCAACTGAGTTCGGTTCAGAGCTAAAGTTTGCGTACCCGTTTGCAAACTTAAGTGGTTCAATTTTTAAAATCGGTTAAGTATGATTTCATACTCATGAAAAAATACATCTATAAATTAAGGAATGCAATCTTTGCAAACCGTGGCTAAAATGTTCATGAACTGATTCTTTTGAATTAATCCGATTTTGCTTCAATTGTGTCTTGTATACTTCTATGTGAATATAAACAATTCAACAACTCTATGAGTAACACAAATAGATTCATTTGATTATCAATTGATCTAGAAGTGTTAAGATGAACATAATTAAGAGAAAAGTGTTCATATGGCTAACTTCGGTTAACTATTATTGAGCCAACTCAATATACACGTTTAGGTACGGTTATCCATATCTAAATGAAGGTATATTTCATTTGTGTGTAACAAGCTAATACCATCTAACAGTGGAAATATATTAGCTTGAATATTGAATCATGTTTCATCTAACAATGAATATTGATTGCTTTGTTCTAAAGTTATCAAACCCTGATTTGAAGACTATATAAGGGAGAACTCTAACAACTGGGAAACCTAATCCCCACACCCCATGTGTGATACTAGTTGCGACTAGAGTCGATTCTCCTATAACCTAGGTTTTTCCTAAAACCATTAAAGGTTAACGACTTAAAGACTTCATTGGGATTCTGAAGCCAGACCCAACAATTTTCTCTGTAGTTGCATGTTCTGATCTTACTTGTTTTATCGTATTGAGTACTATCTTCTCTAAGATTTGCTGGAGATTTATCTCTGATAGGTAAGATATAAAAACTAATCACAAAGATCTTCGTCTCATTCTTTGTGATTCCACAATAACTTGTTCTACTACCATATAGTTAAGTTATTGTGAGGTGATTGATATTTCTTAACTGTTCTTCGGGAATATAAGTCTGGTGTATCGATTGGTTCCTGTTCACCTTGATTTATCAAAAGACGGAACAAACTTCGTAGGTATTTCTGTGAGAGACAAATTTATCTATTAAGATAGAATTTTTTGTGGGAGACAAATTTTTTTATCAAGTCTTCGACTTTGGGTCGTAGAAACTCTTAGTTGTGGGTGAGATCAACTAAGGGAATCAAGTGCGTAGAGTCCTGCTGGGACCCAGAGGCGTAAGGAAAGGGACTGTACCTAAATCAGTGTGAGATGGGTTAGGTCTCAACTACATTCCAGTCCGAAGTTAACTTGTAGTAGGCTAGAGTTTGTAGCGCTTAATACTGTATGGTATTCAAATCTAGACTAGGTCCCGAGGTTTTTCTGCATTTACGGTTTCCTCGTTAACAAAATTTCTGGTGTCTGTGTTGTTTATTTTCCGCATTATATTTGTTTATATAATTGAAATATCACAGGTTGTGCGTAGTTCAATCAATTGGTGAATCCAACCTTTGGTTATTGATTGACACTTGGATATTGGTCTTTGGTACCATCCAAATTATTTCTCATATTAAACCGGCTCACAGCTGTTCGATTGCAGATTGATTTGAGAAATTGAGATATAACTCTTGGATATATTTTCCTTGATTGAGTATGACTGTCAAGTTGATTCTCTTGGAATTATATTGGAGTTAGTCCATACAGATTGCCTAAACGAAATATTGGATGTGGTTGTTAGACCCCCGTTTTTTCAGGTTGGTTGAGTGGGGATCATATTATTCTCCGAACTTACTTTCTAGACAAGAAGTGTGTGGTGGCTGACTTCATTGAAGGTAATGAGTGAAGTTTCCCTATGACTGAAGGCATTTCTGTTACTAATGTGTTTAAAATGATCTATCAAGTTTAGTTTTATCCTCTTGAGATTCCAGTGAAGATTTCAGCATGAAAATATTTATAAAGTTCTTAAGTCCTCATAGAGATGCTCCTGGTTGGTATTATTTGGTTTGATTTAAATATCATATTCTCATGAACTCTTTTAATTCCTGGGTGGCTCTTCAAGGGAGGTTGAAAACTAGAGACAAGTTGGTGAAATAAGGAGTGATTGTTTTCGCGTCTTGTTTGTTTTGTGATGCTCAATTTGAGAATGAGGAGCATATCTTTCATGGCTGGCCTTTTGCTGCTCAAATTTGGTAGGGTATGTTACTCAAATTTGGCGTGAGGAAATTAAATGGTGCCGCGACCATTTTAAGAATAATTGTTTGGTAAGTTTGATCAAAAAATTGGGTTTTGAATAGTTTCATTATACTATATATGGTGTGATAGGAATTAAAAGCCTTTACTTCTTAGTCTAGCTTTTGTGGATCAAGTTAGCTTGAACATTTTTATTAGGTTTGTCTAAAGCTCAGCTCTAAAAAGCTTAAAATAAAGGACAAGCCTGGTTTGAGGAATTTCTTCAATGGCCCGGGTATTAGTTGTGAGTTTATGCACAAACAACCTATTTTTTGGTATTGGTTAGATCCCCATATGTGTTTGTTGGTTTTGGAGCTGTGATTAAAGATGCTCTGGGGATTCCTTGATTGCTGCCCGTGGTGGGTCTCATCTTGTCTCTGTTATTGCCCATGAGATGCAGGGTGTGGAGTTGCGGTTGAAGCTTGTTGTGAAGTTTCAAGTTGCTCGTATCCATTTTTGTCTTGACACTATGATTGTGCGGTTGCTATTGTAGAGCAATGGGCCTAGCCCTCTTGGTGTATGATTCAAATTTGGAGGAGAATAAGAGTTCTTTTGAGTCAGTTTGCTTATATGAAGATTAGCCACTGCTATAGGTAGAGTAACAGAACTGTTGACCATCTGGATGGTATTCATCCTGCAGAGAAGTGATTCAAATTTGGAGGAAAATAAGAGATCTTTAGAGTCAGTTTGCTTATGTGAATACTAGCCACTGCTATAGAGAGAGTAATAGAGCCGTTGAGCATCTGGCTGGCATTCAACCTGCAAAGAAGTTTATCCAGCTGGTTCCTAGTGAGTTTTCTGCCAAGTTTAGAGAAATCTTGGCAGCTGATAAAGTAGGCAGAGTTTTTGCCGGATTAATGTTGGTTTTCCGTTTTTCTCAATTTTTTTCCTTTGGTTCGTAAAAAATCTTTTCTATGTAGTATTTTTTTTCAAATAAAAATTAATAGGGGTAAACAAGTAAATTCATAGGGATATATCACTGATTGAACTTTCCATTTTTATAACTTCACTCCTTTGTTCCGGGGAGAGCCCAAAAATGGCGTCGTTATCTCTTTCTTTCTCTTCCTCTTCTCATTTTTCTTCTCCTCTAAATCCCAAAACTAAAACCCTAAACCCTAAATCCATACACGATAAAACCCTTTCTTTCTCTAAGGTTTTCCATTGCAGACTCTCTTCATCACCATCAGTTCATGCTCAAAGAGGAGGAACAACAAGACCTAAAAAAGAAGAACATCATTCTCCTCCTGCAAAGAAACGCCACTGGAAAGAAGGAGAATTTCCTGAATATTTAGCTCAAAAGAACTCTTCTTCATATTCTTCTAGATCTTCTTCTTCTTCACCGAGACCTTCAAAACGTAGCCAAAATCAAGGGACTGAGAAGAAACGACATTGGAAAGAAGGAGAGTTTCAGGGAATATCTGAAGCTCAGTTTGTGAGGTCTAGTAATAGAACTCCATTAAAGAATTTGAAGAAGAAAATTGATAATAGGAATAATGCTAAAGCCTGGGTTAACACTGTTACTGAATCTTTAGCTGATAGAATGCACAAGAAACAATGGGATGAAGCTTTACAGGTATAATTTCTGGCTTTAAATTGATGATTTTAATGAATATTTGGTAGAAATTGAGGAATAATGAGCTCATGTAAGTAATTATGGTTGAATTTAGCATTGAGAATAAATGAGGTCCTTTGATTCTGTATAGGTGTTTGAGATGCTGAAAGAACAACCATTTTATCATCCTAAAGAAGGGACATACATGAAATTATTAGTTCTCCTTGGTAAATCTGGGCAACCCAGTCGAGCGCAAAAGCTGTTTGATGAAATGCTCGAGGAAGGATTGGATCCTACAGCGGAGTTATACACAGCATTGCTTACAGCTTACAGTAGGAGCAATTTGCTTGAGAAAGCGTTCGCAGTTCTCGAAGAAATGAAGGGGCTTCCTCTTTGTCAGCCAGATGTTTATACTTATAGTACTCTTATAAAGGCTTGTATTGATGCATCTCGATTTGAATTAGTTGATAGATTATACGAGGAAATGGCTGAATGGTTGATTACTCCAAATACAGTTACTCAGAATATTGTTTTGAGTGGGTACGGGAAGGCGGATATGTTTGATGAAATGGAAAAAGTACTTTCAGGGATGTTGGAGAGCACGGAATGTATACCAGATGTATGGACAATGAACACTGTTATCAGCTTATTTGGGAACAAGGGTCAGATTGAGATGATGGAGAGTTGGTATGAAAAGTTCCGTAACTTCGGCATTGAACCTGAAACCCGTACTTTTAATATTCTTATTGGTGCATATGGGAAAAAACAGATGTATGATAAGATGTCCTCGGTAATGGAGTACATGCGCAGGCTATCTTTTCCCTGGACTACCTCAACTTATAATAACGTGATTGAGGCATTCGCAAATGCTGGAGATGCTCAAAATATGGAGTACACTTTTGATCAGATGCGTGCAGAGAGGATGAAAGCTGATACCAAGACCTTCTGCTGTCTTATTAGGGGTTATGCTAATGCTGGTCTTTTTCACAAGGTGGTGAGCAGCATTCAATTGGCTGAGAAGTTGGAAATACCATCAAATACATCGTTTTTTAATGCAGTGATCTCCGCTTGTGCCATGGCAGATGATCTGATGGAGATGGAGAGAGTTTACCAAAGAATGAAGGATAAGCAATGCCCAGCAAATTCTGCAACTTTTGATATCATGGTAGAGGCATACAAGAAAGAAGGTATGACTGACAAGATCTATGATTTGGAGCAGGAAAAATCGAATGTGCTCATTAGTGGTTCAGAAAGCGAGTGAGATCATTAGAAGGTAGTTTTAGTCAAAGGCTTCCTATGGATGGAGAATGATAAGTTATTGGTTTTATTTATTCCCTTAAAAGAAATAATCACCTTTTTGGAGCGCCGCGATACTGGATTTCTTCTTCCGCATTGCATTATGGTCAAGTAATCTGCCACTGCTTTGGTCAAGTAATCTGCCACTGCTTTGGAGGATGAATAACGTTATGTATACCCTTTTTGTCCATCTTCTGGTAATGTCTGTGTAAAGTAGTGTTGACTAACTCTGTATCCACACAACTGTTCCAAAGTACTTAATATAAAGGTCCAAACTGCTTTTGTGCAACTCGTTGTATATTGATTTCCTTTTAAGTATCTTTTAATGTTGGATAGTTCGTGGGATCCTCAGCTGGACTAATCAAGTGGGTACTCCTTTTCATCCACAGGAGCCATTTTGTGTCATCATTGTCATTCTGGGTGTTTATCTCAGGTTTAATCCCTCTTGCTGTATATGATACTGGATTCTGTCCACCAGATTACCAATAGAGAAGTAAAGCGGGAAGACACCTTTCGCTCAATACCTGTTGTTTAAGTAGCTGTCTTCTATTTCAGCTTTTTGTGGTAGACATTGCGCTATGCTTGGTATGTTCCTTTTTTCTTTGCCTTCAGTTTATTTCTTTATCCAAACTTCTAAACACTTCTTTTTCGTAGAGATTCTTTAAAGTAATGTGCTCGTCGCTCAACTAGCAAAATCTCTTTCCAAATTTGGTTCTTGAATTTTGACCTTTATCTGGCAAAAGAGAATATGTGAATGTTATAATTAGTTGGGAAAAAAATTAATGCATCTGTTGGGTAGGCAATGCTGTGCACAATAGAGGTTTTCGTCTTTTGCAAGTATGTTTTCAATAAACTTAACAGGAAACATTTCGTACAGATGTATTTTTCTTCTTTGGAAGTACTGTAGTAATTTTCCTTAGTTCTGCTGGCTACTTTCCTGTGTGCCAGCTGATCCATGCATTTTCTGCGACAAATATCTGAGATTGCTGATTCAGGGTTCAGGAATGACTCTTCCTTTTCCCGCATACACAGAATTTACAATGCTGTGGTAAGCCAAGTCAACAGATCAGCTGTTTTTTGGGTGGTTTTGACCTAGCTGACATGTTTGTGTCTCATTAGTTGTTGGTTTCCCTCTGCCTCATGTGCACCAACTCTATTACATCATAGTTGGTGCCACATACATGTTTAGCTTTACATATACACAAGTTTTCATATGCTTGCATAGATATACATGCATATGTGCGTTTTACTTTATATACTTTTTCAGGCTCCCTTAAAAGCCTGTCAATGATCATTTTCTCTCTGTTATTGGTTGTTTAACAAGTCAATGTAGTACTTACGTATAAACTATGTTATGCGCGTGAACCAACTTTTGATAGGGTTCAACGCGATAGTATAGACTCCAAGCTGAAGAAATAGACGAATTGAGTGTTAACTTGGACTGACATGGCTGGTAAGCAGATTTCCCTGTGAGGATGCTGTAATGCAAACATGCAGGGAGGGATCTCTGTGAACCCCATAGTGAAGAGTGTTACCTTGGACTGACATGGGCTGTTTGCTGCCTCATATGATCTCAATTCTGGCCCGACCAAACCTGATGAACAGCCATCTCTACCTGTTAAGTAGTCGTCGTTGTTGCAAGATACGTGTCTTGAGCTACTCAAAACCTATGCAAATTGTGTTGCACTGTAAGAGTTGGATTTTTATTAGTATGTCCTTTGACTGTAATAAACTCATAATTTTACTATTTTCACCCTCTTATGAATCAGTGATGCTTGTGCTTTGCTATCTTCTTCTGAATCTAACTCGTGTACAAGACTAATCCGGATCAAAAGGACATACTCCCTCCTTAAAAAAAAAGAGATACTATCATTTTTTCAATTTGACCTATTTTTAGGCTAAAATGAAAAAGTGATAGTATCTCTTTTTTAAAACAGAGGTAGTATTTAACATTTTGTTAGGTTCAATAAGAGTCGGAGCCAATCTTTGTCAAAAATAAAGTCAGCCGAGTCAGCCAAGCCAGATACAGTTTTCACTGACTCGATGTCTGTTTGGCCAGATGTCTTACATCAGAGAGTCAGACCTGAATGATATGAGGCATTCTTATTCTAACAAAAAGAGATATTTTTCATTCTAAGTTTCTAACTAGTTAACAAACAGCAAGTAACAAAGCTGTATGGTGTAGTTATTGCTCTTTAGTATAATAATATTAAACAGCAGCATGGAGAATGCAGATTCTCTTTTGTTTTCTTGATTTCTCTTTTTTCTTATTCTTAAAAGCAGCAAACATCCCTCAAGTGCTAATTGATTTTTTAAATAATGTTTTAGAATCTGCACTTAGCAGTTATGCGACTTATGTCCAATTAGAAAACTAAACATCACAATAGGTGCACAAGTCAAATATAAAACTAATTAGTCAACTGCTTTCTTGTTGTCAACCCTAAAAACAGAAAGATCTAACTGTTGCTCACTTTCATGAATTACGATATGGTGCAGTTAATGTCCTTTGATAATTTATTGATCACTCTCTTTCTCACTTCCCCTTCTGATATTTACTCAAATGCATTATAATAATCTTTGATTATTTTCTTCTCTGATCAGTAAATCAATTCTGGCTCATTGGTCATGGCTTATGCAAGCAAACGATTAAAATGACACATTGCATTGCATCATAGAGTAGATAGATAATAATAAGTTTGATATTCATTAGTGTTAATACTAATTCTTGCTAATAGAAGAACTAGTAGTAGTATATATTTATTTATCTTTTGGTTTAGGGAATCTTTAATTATTTTCTTTTCTGACGTGTAAATCAATTTTGGCTCATTGCTTATGCAAGCAAACAATTAGCATATGACGATTGGATTGCATCATAGACAATATAAATATACCAAGTTTAATGTTCATTATAATGCTAATACTGGTTCTATCTAATAGAAGAAATAGCAGTAGTATATGTATATACATAAAGATCTATATCTTTATTTGGTTTAAAGGACCTCTAGGAAGTTCTAATAATGGCTCATCAGCTGGGTGGAACTGATGAAGTAGAATCGCTAAGATATGAATTAGCAGAGATTGGGAGGAGCGTAAGATCATCATTTAGACATTATGCTTCAAGTTTCAGAAGCATTTCTTCAGTTGGGACTGTAAGGGATGTTGGTGAGTGTGTTGAGGATCAAGATGAAAGTATTGCTTTACAGTGGGCCGCAATTGATAGACTACCCACTTTTACGAAGTTAAGAACGTCTCTTTTTTATGATGGTGTGGATGTTAAAGGGAAGAGGGTAGATGTTACCAAGCTTGGACCTGTTGAACGGCATATGTTCATTGGGAAACTTATTAATCACATTGAAAATGATAATCTTCGCTTGTTGCAGAATATAAGAGAGAGAATAGACAAGTAAGCTTATTTAATTTTTTATGGTTATTACAGGCATCACTATAAAGGTTAAATGGTAATGGGAATATATCAATGTGTCGCTTCTATGTTCTCTTAAAGACACTAGTTGGGGTTGTTGTTTGAACAGTATAATCTTCATTGAGTCATTTTTTTTTCCTTCTTATTATTACTATTCTTTGTGAAGTAAAGTTTCTGCTATTCATTTTTAAGTGTAGTTATTGTGACACTAGGTGATTCATGCATGCACGCATGCTCAAGTCCATGAGCTGCACAAGTTTGGAAGTCAATTTTATATGCATACATCATAATAAAACACTCAACTTTTGGATAACTGTGGGAAAGCCTAGCGTGTGTCTTTGTGTGCATAAATGGATATAGTGCATTCCTAACCTATCAGTAATATGTAGGGTTGGCTTGAAATTGCCAACGGTGGAGGTGCGATATACAAATCTGTCTGTTGAAGCAGAGTGTCAGGTCGTTCATGGGAAACCCCTCCACACCTTATGGAGTTCTCTCAAAAATGTAGTTTCTGTAAGTTGCTGATTTCTTTGAGTAAACATAACTAAATTGTTCAATTGCTCTTTTTTGCTGCTTATGCTACTCCTCTTTTATCTTTCTTTTGTAACTGGACGAGTTTAAACTTTACTAAAATTACATGGTCCATATACTGCCGTGTCCTTCCATTTTTTTTTATGTTCTTCAAGTCTTATGCTATTCCAAGAATACAGAGTTTTGTTGGTGGGTTCCCTTATCGAGGATTTTCAAAAGGACTAATATTTGGTGGTGAAAATGAGTGTGCGTCGAACACCATGAATTGTGAAATATGGTGCTCCAAAGGGAACTTAAATGTTTTAGTCTTGCATTAGTGAGATTCTTGTTTATTTGATATACTATATCCTTTTGCTGTATAAATTCGGTAAATTTCGTCCGCTTATTTCTTTTCACTGTTGTATTTTTATTTTCTGTTGCGCAGAGTTTGCCCAAGCTATTTGGTGTAATTAAGTGTCAAGAAGCTAAAATAAGCATAATTAAAGATGTCAGTGGCATTATCAAGCCGGGAAGGTAAGTTATAGACGCTATTACTTTCTTAACGAATCAGAAACTGAAGAATTGTTTTGCTGAACCACCATAGAATTGGGCTTTAAGTGATATCTAATGAAACCTCCTTGTATATCCTTGGTAAGATCTGAAAGGAGTGTTGCATTTCAGAAATCTGATCTAAATTGCTCACTTTTCTTAGTGAATTTTCCAGTCTTTGCAAGTGGGTTCTAAACTGCATGTTTCATAAATCAAGTTGCACTGATCTATTCTTGTCTGAGTTGCAGGATGACTTTGTTGCTTGGTCCCCCAGGATGTGGTAAAACCACCTTTTTATTGGCACTTTCCGCGAAACTCGATCAGTCTCTGAATGTACATTTCTCCTGGTTTGAGTTTTACCTCTTCAATTCTGCTAAAAAAAATCTTATATGGAGACGTAAGTTAGAATTAATTTGTTCTTTCCCTCCTTGTGTTAGGTTACAGGAGAAATATCTTATAACGGTTACAAACTAGAGGATTTTGTTCCTCAGAAAACATCAGGCTACATAAGCCAACATGATTTGCACATTCCCGAGATGACTGTGAGAGAAACGCTTGATTTTTCAGCTTGTTGTCAGGGTGTTGGAAGTCGAGCAGGTTTGTATTTACATGGACATCTGACAACTCTAATATTTTTATGATCTTGTTATTGATGTAAGGTCGTTGGCTTCAGCCTACAAGTAACCTTTTTTTTCTGCCTGTCTGTAGACATTATGTTGGAGGTTTGTCGAAGGGAAAAAGAGGCAGGGATTGTCCCTGATCCAGATCTAGATACTTACATGAAGGTAATGCCAACCATTCTGCTGCTTATAGTACATGTTTTCCAAGTCCGTATATAGACTTCATGCATGAACATTTGATAAAAGCTCTAGTGAGTTATGCATGTAGGCAAGTGTCCTGTAATTTTTCAGTTGGATTGCATGAGTTAGGTAAAAAGAAAATTTGACAAGTCATGGTAAACAAATGTCTTAACAGGCGACATCTGTTGATGGACTAAAGAAAACTCTTCAGACTGATTACATTTTGAAGGTATCTGTCTCCAAACCAAAATCTAACTTCTCTTAATGCATGGATTAATAGTTCAATTTCAATAGTTTTCTACCATATCTCTGGTTTCTCAGATACTTGGACTTGATTTATGTGGTGAAACATTGGTTGGTGATGCCATGAGAAGAGGTCTCTCGGGTGGTCAAAAGAAAAGATTGACTACAGGTAGATCAGTCGTGCTCAAAACTTTTACAGGACTATGAGTTGTTGTGTTATTAAGAATTACCAACGTCTTATGCAGGGGAGATAATTGTTGGGCCAACGAAAGCTCTTTTTATGGATGAAATTTCAAATGGCTTGGACAGTTCCACTACATTCCAAGTTATTCAATATCTTCAGCAATTAGTGCATATTACGGATGCCACATCATTGATTTCGCTTCTTCAACCAGCACCAGAGACCTATGATCTTTTTGATGATGTTATTTTGATGGCAGAAGGGAGCATAATATATCATGGTCCACGGTTTTACATTCTTGAATTCTTTGAAGATTGTGGATTTAAGTGTCCAGAAAGAAAAGGGGCCGCTGACTTTCTCCAGGAAGTGAGCAGACCCGTTTACGCTTTACACTAGTTTCTGTCCCTGTAATTTTACTTATATTTAATGTAAATCCTCAACCATCTTTCTTTCAGGTTATCTCTAGAAAGGATCAGGGGCAATATTGGCATGATACTGAACAACAGTATAGCTATGTTTCAGTCGATCAATTTTCCAAAAAATTTAAGGCCTTCAAGATGGGAAATAAACTAGACGAGGAGCTCTCAAAACCATATGATAAGTCTCAATGCCATAAAGATGCTTTGTCCTTTAGCAAGTATTCTCTATCCAAATGGGAACTCTTTAAAGCTTGCATGACGAGGGAATATCTTCTCATGAAGAGGAATTCGTTTACATATGTCTTCAAAACAACACAGGTATGCAAAGTGACATTCATGATTTGTCGGTCAGTTCTCGTCCATAATTTTTTTATTTTCTTACTAGAGTGTAATAGTGTATCTGTTATCTAACAGTGTTATCTTGCGCCGTTTGTCTTCTGCAGCTTGTCATTATCTCATCCATCACAATGACTGTCTTTCTGAGAACTCGAATGCATGTTGATGAGATCCATGCAAATTACTATTTGGGTGCTTTGTTCTATGCACTCATCATACTTATGGTTGATGGATTCCCGGAGTTGTCCATGACTGCTTCAAGACTTGCTGTTTACTACACGCAGAGAGAATTATGCTTTTACCCAGCTTGGGCTTATGCAATTCCAGCTGCTATTTTAAAGGTTCCTCTATCGTTCTTGGAAGCTATTGTATGGACAGTTCTTACTTACTATGTTATTGGGTACAGTCCCGAATTTGGCAGGTTAGTTGGACTCAACGTTTTTATCTCGGATAAAAAGCCATTCACCTTTGGGTTATCTACAGTATTTAATTCTTAATTGTTGACTTTGTCGTAGGTTTGGCAGCCAATTTGTCATACTTTTTGCCGTCCATCTGTCGTCTATATCCATGTTTTGTTTCATTGCTTCATTGTTTCAGACTGTAGTTGCTTCTACAGTTGTTGGTATGCTATCGCTACTGTTTATCCTGTTATTTGGAGGATTCGTCATCCCACAACGTAAGGTGGCCTACCCTTTTATCTTCTGACCGTCTCTTCCAGCTTGAGCTTCCTGCCTAAGTTGTTTATATGGCATATTTTGTTGCTTTTCCAATTGCAGCTTCTATGCCAGCTTGGTTGCAGTGGGGATTCTGGCTATCCCCGTTGTCATATGGGGAAATAGGCATAGCTGTAAACGAATTTCTTGCTCCACGCTGGCAACATGTGAGATTTGAAATATTATATGGACATGTACATACCTACTCATAAATAAATAGTCCTGTAGCATAGTTAACATTACATAATGAGTATATGTTTAGACTTTGGGGAGCATGAGAATTAAATCGCTAGGATCATGATTGATCTTCTGCCTTTAATTGTTGCTGCAGATGTCGTTGAACACAACCCTAGGGCGACAAACATTGGAAAGTCGTGGATTGAACTTCAATAGTTACTTCTTCTGGGTATCACTTGCTGCTTTACTTGGGTTCTCAATACTCTTCAACATTGGGTTTACCCTAGCCTTGACATTTTTAAACTGTAAGATAATCCATCTAAATTGATATAGCTGACGTATCTAAAAATACAATCTACATGGTATCACAACAGTCGCATAATTATGCAGCTCCTGGAATCTCTCGCGCTATTATATCTCATGAAAAGCTCTCACAAATTCGAGAAACAAGAGAGCATAGTCAACATGTCGAGGAGTTGCCTTCTAGAACCTTAAAAAATTCTGATCTATCGAGGACGGGTGATACTGTTATCCTGCTGTTCTGCTTAATTTCACTAAAAGTAGTAATATAGCAAAGAAATTAAGGTCATAGAAAGTTATACGGGAATATCCATATTAAATTCTTATGATTCTTGGTTTTTTTTACAGGTGGGATGGTCTTGCCTTTTGTACCTCTTACTGTAGTATTTCAAGATGTACAGTACTTCATCGATACCCCTTCGGTGATCATTGTCCAGACAATCTTTCTAAATGTTAAGCAGTTAGGATGACTCAGTATATTCAATGCTTTATAATTTTTATGTCATCAGGAAATGAAAGAACGGGGTTTTAAGGAGAACAAAATCCAACTTCTTCGGGATATTACTGGCGCTTTTATGCCTGGTAATCTTACAGCATTAATGGGTGTCAGTGGAGCTGGGAAGACAACTCTTATGGATGTTCTATCTGGAAGAAAAACTGGTGGTACAATCGAAGGGAATATAAGCATTGGGGGATACCCTAAATCTCAAAAAACATATTCTAGGGTATCAGGTTATTGTGAGCAGACAGACATACATTCACCACTAATTACTGTAGAAGAATGAGTGATTTATTCAGCTTGGCTACGGCTTCCATGTGACATTGATTCAAATACTAGAGATGTATGTATTTTTCCAAGAAATTTGAGTCATCAGTTTAAATTCAGTGTTATTCCCTTTAAAAAAAGAAAAGCATTTACTCAAATTTGTTCATTTACTTGCAGGTGTTTGTGAAAGAAGTTCTTAAAACCATCGAGCTTGATGGAATTAAAGATGCTTTAGTAGGTATTCCTGGTGTTAGTGGCTTATCAACTGAGCAACGCAAGCGCCTTACAATGTATTCCTGGTATTCCTGGTACTAACATAATAGTTATTTCTCATTCCGTAGACATAGTCAGCAGAGCTTGTTCAATGTATTCGGTTCAATGTACTCCGCTGTTATCTTCTTGGGCATAAACAACTGTGTAACAGTTTTGCCATTTGTTTCAACTGAACGCTCTGTACTTTACCGGGAAAGATTCGCAGGAATGTACTCTTCATGGGCGTATGCATTTGCTCAGGTTCAAATCTTTGCTTTGAGACTCGTGGAGGCGTGGTGTCAACTTATCTTAAATTTGTTCCAAGTTATCAACTGCAATCATATTCGTTCTGCTTGGAATGACAATTCATCCATGTCTTCTCTCGAGTACGACTTTCTTGCTGTTAACTCCTGCTAACTAAAAATGTATTATTGATAACTGCAGGTGGCAGTTGAAATTCCTTACTTGTTTACACAATCACTTTTGTATGTTATAATCACTTATCCGATGATCGGTTTCATGTGGGCGCCATATAAGGTGTTTTGGAACTTTTACGCGATGTTTTGTACGTTGCTTTACTTCAACTATCTTGGAATGCTGGTTGTGTCGATTACACCAAATGTTCAGGTTGCTGCCATATTGTCAGCTTCATTCTTTACAATGCTGAATCTTTTCTCTGGGTTCCCGATTCCTAAACCGGTAAGCCGATGTTCTACTTTTATGGTAATTCGTTAACTGGGATTGGTTGTGTATGCATTTTTTTCTGGCAATGTACTGAAATATTAGGGGAAACTACTTATTGAATTATTTCTGAGACATTACCTTAGTAAAACCGAAATTCCAATTGGCAGCGAATTCCAGGATGGTGGATATGGTTGTATTATATCTGCCCTTCATCGTGGACGTTGAATGGCTTACTAACTTCACAGTATGGAGATATGGAGAAGGAGATTTTGGTTTTTGGTGAAACAAAGACGGTCTCTCATTTCTTAAGAGATTATTTTGGATTTCACCATAATCATCTTCCCCTTGTTGCTGTTATTCTTCTTGTCTATCCAGTTCTCTCAGCATCTCTTTTTGCTTACTGCATACAAAAAATGAACTTCCAGAGGAGGTGATTTGATACCCCTTGGAAAAGATTTATGTATATATATATATATTGTTTTCTGTAATTTACTTACCATTAACTATCACAAGGACCGGGTAAGCTTATCGAACATTAGTATTTGTGTTTGTAATATATTTGGGTGGGAGACATGAACTTGTCATGTATGTATTATTTCACCATTCTCAATGTTAAATGTGACAAAAATTTGTTCTAATTGACGGATTTTAGACAAGCAAAAACACCTACCTAATGGTCCTCTCTCAGGATGACCAATTATAAACAGCTGTGGATGGAACAACCAGAATCTTCAGTAAAGCAGCTTGGTGTTCGTCAGATTTTCTTGCTGACCGACTCTCGCAGCCACCTGCTATGTCTCCCAGATCAGCTCATGGATCCAGGGGACCCTATCCATGAGCTTTTGGACAATGCTCGTCAGTTATGATATGTAGAGTCAGAAATAGAAGAACAACGGCAACAACTGAATTTCATGGTTGTATGTGATCCTGTAAGAAAGTATGCTTGAAAACCAGGTTTTATGGGGAAAGTTTGCTCTCCAAGGTTTATTAACAGCAGAAATCCACCTTGCCTAGAAAGTGTGCGACACAAATCCCAAGAAGGAGAAGTACAGCAAAATTTAGGTAAGCATTCCACTTATCTTTGTTAAACTTCCATTCTGACCCTGATGTTAGATAAGTTATATCAACTTTGCATATTAGGAAGTGGCCCAAAAAAATGTCTGGCTTAAGCAGGTGAATTGGTTACATCATTTGCAGGGCAGCTTTTGATTATTCTGACTGAATTTGACTCAGTTTAACATCAGAAATAGACCATTTTTTTGTATTCGAACTTAGTAGGCACCAAATGTTGTAATTTTTGCTACATGTTTTTTTTGTCCCTTGGTACTAGTTTGTGCAATTTCTGATGCTGGTTTCTTATGGTCACAAATGTCCTAGCAGGCGATCTCCAATGGACTGAAGAGAACTCTTCAGACTGGTTACATTGTAAAGGTAAATGTAACATAAGCAATCTCCTCAGCTCATATATAGATCATTTCTTCTTTTTGCGGCTAGAATTCAGTCTATATAGCACTGTTGCTGTAAGGTTAGTATATGCCCATTCAAAAGATAGAATGATAATCTGGGACTCCAATATTACCCGACCATGAACAAAGTTACTGGTTCCACGACAAAAATACGATATCCCTCGTTTTACTCATATTAGTCTCATTCTAACCAGCAGCCGTCTAGACTTCTTGGATGATATACTATTCTTTTACATTCATGGTTGGCCTTGTTCATATTTAATGACAAAATTATTCATTTTTCATGGTGCTTACAATCGTATGATGCAGTGGTTGGATCTCAACAATGGGTTCCAGCAAAAGTCTAGCATCTTGAAACTTAGTAGCCTACAGCCATAACTTTTTTTTTTTCCCTTCTGAAACAACTATAAATTGGCTGATGTGGTAGAACAAACAAAAAATAACAGAGAGAGAAAAAAGAAGAAACAGGTTTTTAGTTGTTATTTAAATAAAAATATTAAATTATCAACTATCAGTCAACTCTTGCCTGAATAAACAAAATAATAGATAATTTTTTTTCATTATACTCACTTTTATGAATCAATTATGGAGATTGAACAGAGTAGAAAATGGTGCTGATGGATTTTTATGGTATATATTATCTCTTCCTCTCTCTCTCTCAGTCTCTCTCACCCTCAAAACATGGTGTTGTCTTGATTTAAGATTTAATTCGTTTAATCTTTGCTTCTGCAAGCAAACCAGTGAATGACGCACTGCATTACATCATAAACTATATATATACTAATAATTCTTCTCACTAGATTATCAACTCTATATGTGCACGTTCTGATTAAAGAAAAGTTCTTGCTAGTGCAAATCATTTAAGTTTTTTCTATCGGGTAAAACTTGTCTCCTTTGCTGTCAAAATAAACAAATTTAAAATGCATATGTAAATGGTGTGGTTGGAAAACACACAAAAACTCTTGCAAGTATACAAGGCCAAGTTTTAGTATAGAAAGTAAGCAAGGGATCATTCCACAGGGACTTGGGGTGTATTGAAGTTTCCTAGATAGTCTGAGCTAGTGACAGGCAGTGAAGTTAAGAGACAACGAAACAAAGAAAATTCAGTGGCAGTGAGCCAAAGGCAGTGGCAAAGAAAAAGAAAAACTTAACCAAAACAGAACATGGGAAAGAAATTGTGGATGGGAAGTGTAAGGAGATGGATGAGAATTCCCTTCACCTAGCTAGTTCATCTAGGTTAAGTTTTTGTCATATGTCTAGTTAACTAACCTTACAGCCTTAGCTAACCCCTAGTATTGGCTGTCTGTTTAAGGCACAACCAATCACAGACTAACTAGGCAGTGGCTTACTAACTAATGTAGCTGATTAACTCCTTAGAGCCACCACTGACCCCTAGCATTAGTGGTCTTCTTACAGCACCACTAATCACAAATCAGTTGGGCTTTTAGGAATCTAACTAGCCTAAGCTATTTTGAGTTCAACAAAAACCATCCTAATAGCTAACCATCATGGTTCAAAGGTCTTCTCTGAGGTTTAAACAGGGAAAATACATGATCATGTGTAGAAACAATACAAACATGCTAATTAACACAAACATAACATGACAGATGGATACAAAACATCACAGGAACAAACATCACACAACAGGATATTACACTAAACATGAACACAACATGAACAACACAAAAATGATCATTAACAGAACTTGGTTCTGGACACACTGGCTAATCCAGGCATAAAGTTTTACAACAACACCCACAAGGCTATTTATACCCACAGACCCCATTTCCCCAAAATACAAAATTAGGGTTCTTCACCCAAATAATCCCCAAATTGAAAACATTAAAATAATTGGGATTTCTCACCTAATTCACCTAATTCGGCCATACCCATATCATCTCTGTTCTTCTCCATGCTTTTTCAATTGAAAATTGGGGGCAATTTCCCAAATACCTAATTTGGCAGAGAAATTAGGGTTTGAAATTAAACTCACCTAACATGTGATTTGACGAGTCTTCTTTCGACCCATTCTTCCCCTTGCTGTTCTGCTCCTCTCCATGCTTTCTAATTGAATTTCCAACTCGTCCTATTTTATTGATTTCTTCCCTAGGTTTTTAGAGAGAAATTAGGGGAGAAAACTATATAATAGGAGGCTAGAACAAGGGGGTAATGATGGAGAAAGATAGGGGTGATGATGGTGGAGGTGTGGTGGTGGCAGTGGAGTTGAAGAAGGTGGTGGCGTACATGGTGGTTGCAGAGCTCTCTGCACATGGTAAGGTGGAGAGGAAGAAGTCGATGGTTTGGGAGAAGGGTGCGTTTGGGTAGCTGGTATAGGGTTTGGTGTTCCAGTGTGTTGCGGGTTCATCGATTTTTGCTGTTCAGCAAGACTAAGCCGTGAGATGTGGAGCTGGTAGGTAGATCGGACGGTGATGCGGAGGCAAGCGAGGAGCGACCGTCGGATGAAGTGATACAACAAAACGAACGGTGCTAGATTAGGTTAGGTGCTGTAGTGTAAGGCGGAGATATCAAACTTTGATGAACAGCAAGGGAGCAACCGTTGGATTCAACTACCATCTAATCTGAAGGCTTGGAATTTCAGCGCTGTGGTGCTTGGCAGAGACTTCAGATTTTGATGATCTATGAAGGAGCGACCATCGGATGCTTCTGAGAACTGATCTGATGGCTGAGAACGGAGGCGTTTTTGTGTGTAGAAAATGAGGTTGTGCGCACCATTCTTCGCGGCTTCCTTGCGTGATTTCTCCCGGCTTTTCACTACTTTTCTGCTCTTTTTGCTCCGCAAGTCATCCAGACTTTATTTATTACCTAAAAATGCAAAATTAAGTAAGAAAAATATTTATTCTTGAAAACAATGAAAATACAGAATATGGGATAAAATGTAGAATTAATGCACAAAAGATGAGTTAAATGCCAACAAAAAGGGATAAATATATACAATATTTGGCACTCATCAAATACCCCCAAACCTGAATTTTACTTGTCCTCAAGTAAAACAAAACTAAGGAAATCCTAACTATACCACTGTCGCTGGTCTCTCGAATGCATTTAGCGTATGCACTAAGCCTTTTAAACCACTAAGTGTCCCTAGTGGACGAGTTGAAGTCTCGTGAAGGTTTACCAGAGGTGTACCTACAAAACCTAAGGACAAAATATGAGCTCAGATTCCATCAAATGTGATATGTGCAAAACAGTTTAAGCTCACAGCAAAATGGAGATGTCAATCTAGCTATCGAAGGCACAATCCTAGCACTGATAACAAAAAAAGACATGTGATAAGAGTGTAAAGTGTATCTACACATGTGTAAAGAAAGATCTGAAGTTATGACTACTAATCACCAAGAGATAGTTTCTCAGGCTAAGAACCAAGGTCGAAATCTAGCTAGCTGTCCGGACTTTACGAGAATTGTGAATGAGTTGGAGGTATTTCACAATTACTCGTGTTGTACATCAATGGCATACACCCTCCTTGCTTATTACAATGAAACAACAAAAGATGACTCTTTACATGACTCTTATTTACATTGACTATTCTCTTTTTATTTTTGGAACAAGAGATGATGGAATTGATAAGTACTTGATTTTTTTGTATTTTTCTGATATTTTTTTCTCTCTTTTTTTTTTTTTTTTTTTTTTTTTTAAGAAACACTTTTGATACATATACAAAAAGAAACAAAAGATTACATGACACTTTGCAAGAGGTAGCCCTTTTTGATGCACCCAGTTAAATTCGATGGTTGTCTTTCTTAATGTAACCTCCACCTTCTATCCCAACCAACCAAAGAACAAGCTAGTCAAGTTTCGTTCAGTATTCTAAAGTGATTGGCAATCGTAACTTCCTATCAAACACCTTGAAGATCGAGGCCATACATGTATTGGTAGATCGTGCGCGTGCAAATTTCTTATCATATGTGAATTGTGCTAGAATCAGGGTGCCTAAATATCTAGACTAAGACTCCTAATAAAAATACATATTTGCACAAGAGTCAACATTTCAAGGTAAATGAGCTCCATTTTTATGATTTTTCATTTTTTAATTTTTTGAATTTTGATTTTAATTTTTTTTGGAATTTTTCAATTTTTTTCAAAAGAAGAAGGAGTTCGTTTTCAATTATGGCAATATATGGTATCTACTCTATCCCCCAAACCTAAACTAAACATTGTCCTCAATGTTTCAAAATATGGAAAATTAAAATGCAACATATGGAAAGGGACATGCTGAGTAGAGTAAAAGGAGAGAGAATACCCGATTTCGGCGAAAGCAGAATTAAAACTCCGTTATTCAAGGCAAAAATCCAACATATTTCAGCCGAGATCATATTGGATTAGCAAAATATATACAAAATGAACAAAAGGGTTTTTAAGAAATTTTATCTACTGGATTATATACAAAAATTCACCATACACTAACAATCTAAAGAGTTGAGGATCAACCCAAAAGACAAAGTGTAGCGGTTTCAACACTTCACACAATAATAATATGATAGCGCAAGTGAACTGTGAAACAAAATGAGCTACCCCCAAACCTGGATTTTTCAACGATAAAATTTTGGAAACAAAATCTCGCAGTTTTGGGGGTTCATCATGTACAAGGTCTAGCTCGAAATGAACTGCTAGGGACGGGCAAACATGCTAATTCCAACTGTGGTTCCTCAAAGTATTATACTTAGAAGCAAAATGGTCCAAGAGGACTTGGGAAGCACACAGTTCCAAACCTAGATTAGGGCATTCTCAGAAAATTGGTTTTACAATATTGGTACAAACCAAATCTAGGTTGGGTGGAAGGCCACAGATTGTGACTCATGTAGGAGATAGGCACATCATTATAATCAATCAATCTCCTAATCATCTACAATGTCACACATGCTCACAATCATCAACAAATTAGCAAGATCACATCAGATCATCAACATCAACAGATTCATTCTCATGCATGGCAATCAGGAGAAATATCACAATGTGACCTAGGTAGAGAATCAGACACATAATATTTTCATGCATATTAGTGTCTACAGAAGATTCAACTATTCCTATGTCATGCATCTTCACAGAATAATTGTACGAATCCCATGTCAATATCAAAATCATATGAATTACAATGAGTATTAGAAAAAACAACATTCATGAAGGTCGAGGGCGAGAAGCCATATGTTATTGAACCAACAGGTTCCACAATATTTTCATGTTCTTCTAACATCATCATAATCATCATAATCATCATCATGGTAGCATGCATATTGGTCCTCATTAAAAGTGGTGGTGTCGTTAGTCGATTCATGTTCCTCTAAATTAGGTTCATATTCAACATCATTTCATGAATGGACTAGACACTTCATTAGGGACAACATACATTTCCTCATGAATTTCCTCCTTTTGTAGGTGAAGCAAAATCTGATCTAAATATGCCTGAATTCGTGATGTAGATCTATCGAAGTTTTGCTCACTGAGTCTGAAAGCTTCTGTGGTGGAGTCTAAATTCATGGGAGTACAAAATTCTTCATGTTCAAATTGTGGTGATTGGTACATGTGTGCATGGTCATTAGGGTTTATAAAAGATTGATCGCAACCCTCAAAGGATTGATTATGTCCCAATGACTACCATTCTCACAATTTATGGGCATTTCATACCTTGGATTTTCTCTAGATTGCCTAAAATTATGCAAAATATGACAATTCTCAACAGGGTGGTCTAAACTACCACATGCGGGACATGCATAGATTTCAGGTTGCCTAAGAAAATTAGATGTGACAGATTCCTCATGTGATTGCATTTCTAAAGCTGCGATTCGAGCTTCTAATTGATCCACAAGAGATGATTGTGTGAGTGAGGCACTAGCAAAATGTTCATTTTCACGTTGTGGCAAACGATGCATGTGCGAATAGTCATTAGGGTTCATGTATTGAGGCTCGGGACTTTGAAAATGTCCATAATAATTCCTAACTATTGACATCATGGTCTATGGGAGGTTCATAACGTGAAGTTGTCCACACGCAAGTTCTCTAAGGGATTTGTTGTATTCCCCAACTGTAGAAAGATCTAGACATGATTGGGCTCAAAAGCTAAGTAACTATATTACAAAGCCCAAAATTTGGTTTTTAATGGGTTTGGATTTTTGGGAAAAATTTGGTTTTTATGGGAATGAAAAACATTTGGTTTTTGATGGGAAACATTTGGTTTTTATGGGGATAAGCCCACTGTTTTGGTTGTGCTTTGGTGAGGCAATGGGTTTGGAGAACTGTTGTGAAACAGAGCCCAACTTTCGGCCTAGAGTTTGGGTACACGGCCCACTAACGACTTTAGTAAGCCCAGAAACTAATGAAGCCCAGCTGAGTTGGTAGGTTCAGTTAACCTTGTTTAGGTTGTTTGTTGGGTTTTTGAAACCCAAAATTTTGATAGGGACAATCCCACAGTTAAGCTCAAATACAAACCCAAAAGTTAACTTAAATTACAAGCCCAACAAAAAAAATGGAAAAAATTATTACAAGCCCACAAATTAAAAATGGAAGCCCACAGGTTGGGTTCTCTTAATGGGTTTAGGCTTACCTTTGAAGCACAGCCCAGCTGCTCAGTTTGGTTGCAAAAGCCCAGTTGGGCTTTATATCATCCTAAGCTTTGGCTTTTCTGAGGCCCAGTTGGGTATTTGTTGCAAAGCCCAGTTGGGCTTTGTTCTTTTTCAGCTGCTTGGAATCAGCCCAGTTGGGCTTTGGATCATAGCAACAGCAGGACCAGCAGGGGGTAGCAGCAGCTTGCCTTTGCACAGCACAACAGCTGAGGCACAGCAGCAGATCAGCAGCACAGCAGCAGGAGAAGCAGCTCAGCTCTATTTGGGCTTCACAGCAGCACACATCAGCACCAGAGGTTTGTTCTCAGCCTCACAGCAAGGTCACAACAACAACAGCAGGGGCAACAGCTTCAGCAACAGGAGCAATTCAGCAGCAACAGGCTGCAACAGCAGCACCACAAGCACCTGGCAACTCAGAGAAGAGGTTCAGTTCCTAGAATGATGCAGTTGAAGCAAAGGAGAAGAGATTATGCAAATGATGCAGATGCACTAGAGGTGGTACTAAGTTACAGCTACAGATGCAATATGCAAGATGAGTACACTAAGATGCTTATCAGAACTACACAGCAGGTATGAGCATGCAAAGAACAGCAAGAAAAACTTCAAAAACACGGCAGCCAAGTCCCCGGCAGCGGCGCCAAAAACTTGGTGTGGTTGGAAAACACACAAAAACTCTTGCAAGTATACAAGGCCAAGTTTTAGTATAGAAAGTAAGCAAGGGATCATTCCACAGGGACTTGGGGTGTATTGAAGTTTCCTAGATAGTCTGAGCTAGTGACAGGCAGTGAAGTTAAGAGACAATGAAACAAAGAAAATTCAGTGGCAGTGAGCCAAAGGCAGTGGCAAAGAAAAAGAAAAACTTAACCAAAACAGAACATGGGAAAGAAATTGTGGATGGGAAGTGTAAGGAGATGGATGAGAATTCCCTTCACCTAGCTAGTTCATCTAGGTTAAGTTTTTGTCATATGTCTAGTTAACTAACCTTACATCCTTAGCTAACCCCTAGTATTGGCTGTCTGTTTAAGGCACAACCAATCACAGACTAACTAGGCAGTGGCTTACTAACTAATGTAGTTGATTAACTCCTTAGAGCCACCACTGACCCCTAGCATTAGTGGTCTTCTTACAGCACCACTAATCACAAATCAGTTGGGCTTTTAGGAATCTAACTAGCCTAAGCTATTTTGAGTTCAACAAAAACCATCCTAATAGCTAACCATCATGGTTCAAAGGTCTTCTCTGAGGTTTAAACAGGGAAAATACATGATCATGTGTAGAAACAATACAAACATGCTAATTAACACAAACATAACATGACAGATGGATACAAAACATCACAGGAACAAACATCACACACAGAACACAACAGGATATTACACTAAACATGAACACAACATGAACAGCACAAAAATGATCATTAACAGAACTTGGTTCTGGACACACTGGCTAATCCAGGCATAAAGTTTTACAACAACACCCACAAGGCTATTTATACCCACAGACCCCATTTCCCCAAAATACAAAATTAGGGTTCTTCACCCAAATAATCCCCAAATTGAAAACATTAAAATAATTGGGATTTCTCACCTAATTCACCTAATTCGGCCATACCCATATCATCTCTGTTCTTCTCCATGCTTTTTCAATTGAAAATTGGGGGCAATTTCCCAAATACCTAATTTGGCAGAGAAATTAGGGTTTGAAATTAAACTCACCTAACATGTGATTTGACGAGTCTTCTTTCGACCCATTCTTCCCCTTGCTGTTCTGCTCCTCTCCATGCTTTCTAATTGAATTTCCAACTCGTCCTATTTTATTGATTTCTTCCCTAGGTTTTTAGAGAGAAATTAGGGGAGAAAACTATATAATAGGAGGCTAGAACAAGGGGGTAATGATGGAGAAAGATAGGGGTGATGATGGTGGAGGTGTGGTGGTGGCAGTGGAGTTGAAGAAGGTGGTGGCGTACATGGTGGTTGCAGAGCTCTCTGCACATGGTAAGGTGGAGAGGAAGAAGTCGATGGTTTGGGAGAAGGGTGCGTTTGGGTAGCTGGTATAGGGTTTGGTGTTCCAGTGTGTGGCGGGTTCATCGATTTTTGCTGTTCAGCAAGACTAAGCCGTGAGATGTGGAGCTGGTAGGTAGATCGGACGGTGATGCGGAGGCAAGCGAGGAGCGACCGTCGGATGAAGTGATACAACGAAACGAACGGTGCTAGATTAGGTTAGGTGCTGTAGTGTAAGGCGGAGATATCAAACTTTGATGAACAGCAAGGGAGCAACCGTTGGATTCAACTACCATCTAATCTGAAGGCTTGGAATTTCAGCGCTGTGGTGCTTGGCAGAGACTTCAGATTTTGATGCTCTATGAAGGAGCGACCATCGGATGCTTCTGAGAACTGATCTGATGGCTGAGAACGGAGGCGTTTTTGTGTGTAGAAAATGAGGTTGTGCGCACCATTCTTCGCGGCTTCCTTGCGTGATTTCTCCCGGCTTTTCACTACTTTTCTGCTCTTTTTGCTCCGCAAGTCATCCAGACTTTATTTATTACCTAAAAATGCAAAATTAAGTAAGAAAAATATTTATTCTTGAAAACAATGAAAATACAGAATATGGGATAAAATGTAGAATTAATGCACAAAAGATGAGTTAAATGCCAACAAAAATATATAGAAATATGCACTTTTTAGCACTCATCAGTAAATTTAAAGTAAGGATCTCTGTGTCCATTGAGTTAGAAGAACTCTGCTCAAGTTCGGAGATATGGCTCATCAGTTAATTGGAACTGATGACGTAGAAACATTGAGAATTGAATTAGCTGAGATTGGAAGGAGCATAAGATCATCATTCAGACAGCATACTTCAAGTTTTAGAAGCAATTCTTCTGTTGAAAATTCTGTCAGAGATGTCGATGAGAGTGCTGAGAATCAAGATGAAAGAGTTGCTTTACAATGGGCTGCAATTGAGAGATTACCCACCTTTAGAAAGTTAAGATCTTCTCTTTTTGATGATGGTGGGGATGTTACAGGGAAGAGGGTGATTGATGTCACTAAGCTTGGACCTGTAGAACGACATATGTTTATAGAGAAACTCATCAAGCACATTGAGTATGATAATCTACGCTTGTTGCAGAATCTTAAAAAGAGAATAGACAAGTAAGCTTTCTTTTCTTCTGAGCTAATTTAGATTCCCATCACTACTGCCCGATATTGATACAGGGCCTTTTTTTTTAATATGTTTGCGCTGGCCATACAAAGTTCTATGAAAGCAGACCAGTTAGAAAATGTGCCATTTAATTCCTTACCTCAACTGACTGTGTAGCCATTCTCAATGAGTGCCTAAATGAGGTTACTTTCTCGGAGAACGCAGTCCATATACATATTCATAGTCATATTAGTATCAGCCATTATCTGCCGGGAAGGATTTAATGTGTGTAACCTTGCATAAATTAGATATTATCTCTTTAACATTACAGTATATTTGCAGAGTTTGTGTGAAGTTGCCCACTGTGGAGGTGCGGTATAAGAATCTCTTTGTTGAAGCAGACTGTGAAGTCGTTCATGGGAAACCCCTCCCCACTATATGGAACTTCCTCAAAAGTACAATTTCTGTAAGTTGTCAAATTCTTTTTATTAGGCAAAACTATTATTGACTTCACCAATTCGTTTTTTCTTACCTGTTCCTCTTTTTCCTTTGCTTACTTCGCAACATAAGTAATCTGCAACATTTTTTTATCACAAAAATGTACCTATTACTTCTTATTACATATTAGTAAACATGGTGTTTTTGATAAATTAGTTATGGTCAATAAACAAATGCTTCCCAGTTTTTTCCACTATTTAGCATTCCTGAAACTTGACTCGAGTATACTAGAAATATGCTTGATGGTATTATGTAGTGATGTTTGACCAAGGGATTGAGGCTTTATTGGTTAGTTGATCTATATAATTTCTAATTCTTTGCTTTTTCCTTCTTTCTTTCACTATTGAGGATTCCTATTTACCAGGGTTTCCCCAGATTATTAGGTGTAAAGTTGCAAGAAGCCAAGATAAGCATTATTGAAGATGTCAGTGGCATCATTAAGCCGGGAAGGTAAGATTTTTTTTTTTGCCAGTTTCAGAAACTTCAGTAACTTTTTTTTAACCAATCAAGGCATGAGGCTACGAGTGAGATATGTATGGAGAAAACCCTGCTAAGTCAGTGATAAGGGCTGGAGCGGTTTTATTCCAAAACATTCTCAAAAACTGAACTTCTGTGTACTTTCTTTTTCATCTTATTCTCCACTAATGAGATTGAACCTGTGTGTTTTGCTAATACAGTTTCATTTATGGATGGTTGTCTGATATGCAGGATGACATTGTTGCTTGGTCCTCCAGGATGCGGGAAAACCACCTTTTTATTAGCCCTTTCCGGGAAACTAGACCAGTCTCTCAAGGTTTTATTTCTCTCTCGAGGTTTCTTTTTAGGCCCTGGTAAGAAAAGTTCTATAACTGTAATTAGTGTGATGACTTATCTTTCTTTGTTTCTTCGCCTGGTTTTAGGTGACAGGAGAAATTTGTTACAATGGTTACAAATTGGAAGAGTTTGTTCCCCAGAAAACATCAGCCTATATAAGCCAAAATGATCTGCATATTCCTGAGATGACTGTAAGAGAAACACTTGATTTTTCAGCTTGCTGTCAGGGTGTTGGAAGCCGTGCAGGTAGCTTTTTATTTAAACTGTGATCTTGCCATTGATGTAATATCATTTATAAGCTACGAAAGAGGAAGATCTTTTTTTTCTGCATGTGTAGATATTATGTTGGAGGTCAGTCGAAGAGAAAAGGAAGCAGGGATTGTTCCAGACCCAGATTTAGATACTTAGATGAAGGTAACATCGACCATTTTCATGTTCTCTTCCATCTTTTCTATCTCGTCTATGTATGAATGAATGCAATAGAAGCTCGACTGAGTTCAACAAGAAGTATGCAGTAGTGTTTTGAATAAAGCACATGTTCAGACACACTTTTCATTTATTCCGAGCGTGGATTAGCTTTTGTACTTTCTAATGTTGATTGATGTGGTCAATGCATGCTAAGCAGGCGATTTCTGTTGACGGACTTCAGAGAAGTCTTCAGACTGATTACATTGTAAAGGTAGTTCTTTATAACAGAACCACAATGAAACTTCTCTTACTTCATATAGGGAGCATTAAAACGTTAATAGTTTTTTTCTGATTGTTTGCTGTGTCCCTGGTTTATCAGATACTTGGACTTGATATTTGTGGTGATACATTAGTTGGTGATGCCATGAGAAGAGGCCTCTCTGGTGGTCAAAAGAAAAGATTGACTACAGGTACACCACATCTACATCATTACCAAATTCAGTTGGTTGTAATTCCATTTTATTAAGAATTCACTCTTTTTTTTGTAATAGGTGAGATGATTGTTGGACCAACAAAAGCTCTCTTTATGGACGAAATTTCTAATGGCGTAGACAGTTCCACTACCTTTCAAGTTGTTGCATATCTTCAGCAATTGGTGCATATAACAGATGCTACAGCATTGATCTCACTTCTCCAGCCGGCACCAGAGACCTATGATCTTTTTGATGATATTATTTTGATGGCAGAAAGAAAAGTAGTGTATCATGGCCCATGCAGTTATGTTCTTGAGTTTTTCGAAGAATGTGGATTTAGGTGCCCAGAAAGAAAAGGTGCCGCGGATTTCCTCCAGGAGGTAAGAAGACAGGTTTCTTATTTCCTATTCTTTCAAAGTGCAATCTCTAAACCATTTATTAATTCACTATTTCATTTTTCAGGTTATCTCTAGGAAGGATCAGGCACAATACTGGTATGATACTGAACAGCAGTTTAATTATTGTTCCGTTGATCAATTTTGTATAAAATTCAAGGCATTCAAAATTGGGAAGAGGCTAGATGAGGAACTTTCTAAGCCATTTGATAAATCCCAAAGTCACAAAGATTCTTTATCCTTTAGCAAGTATTCGCTACCCAAATGGGAACTCTTTAAAGCTTGCATGAGTAGGGAATATCTTCTCATGAGGAGGAATTCTTTCATATATGTCTTCAAAACAGCTCAGGTTTGTAAAGCTTCCTACTTTCTGGATCAGTTCTCTATATAAGATGTTATGTAGGAACATCTGTATCTGACGGTGGACTCGTACCTCATGTGTCTTCTGCTGCAGCTTGTCTTCATAGCATTTGTCACCATGACTGTCTTTCTGCGAACTCGAATGCATGTTGACGTGATCCATGCAAATTATTATCTGGGTGCCCTGTTTTACGCACTTATGATACTTCTGTTTGATGGATTCCCTGAGTTATCTATGACTGTCTCAAGACTTGCTGTTTTCTACAAGCAGAGAGAACTATGCTTTTACCCAGCTTGGGCTTATGCAGTTCCAGCTGCTATTCTTAAGATCCCTCTTTCACTCTTGGAAGCTATTGTATGGACTGTTCTTACTTACTATGTCATTGGTTTCAGTCCTGAATTTGGAAGGTGAGTTTCTCATGGAAAAATTACTTCTTCATACAAAAATATATAAAGTATCTCTAGATAATCTACAATTTATTCTAAAATTTTATTCCTGGACTGTCCTTTCTAGGTTCATCAGTCAGTTCGTACTACTTTTTGCTATGCATCTGGCATCTATATCCATGTATCGTTTGGTTGCTGCATTTTTCCAAACTGTAGTTGCTTCTTCAGTAGCTGCTAGTTATGTAGTATTATTTGTCCTGCTATTTGGAGGTTTCGTGATCCCACAGCGTAAGTTGGCCTGCCCTTTATTATTTGGTGTTAGCTTCTTTAACATTTTCAAAAATGGAATATTTAGCTTCCTTTACATGTTTTTTTTTTTTTTATGCAGCTTCCATGCCCGCTTGGGTGCGGTGGGGCTTCTGGATTTCTCCCATGTCATATGGGGAGATAGGCATAACTGTGAGTGAATTTCTTGCTCCACGATGGCAACAAGTGAGATTCGAATCAGTTGAGATGTTTAGACTGGCATGTGAGGATTAAATTAATAGGTAATCCAAATTTCTTATGTGCTATTGATTGTCATTTACAGATGTCATCAAACACAACTCTAGGGGGTCAAACCTTAGAAAGTCGTGGCCTAAGCTTTGATAGTTGCTTCTACTGGATATCATTGGGTGCATTACTTGGGTTCGCAATTCTGTTCAACATCGGATTTACTTTAGCCTTGACATTTTTAAAGGGTAAGATGATGATCCGCCTCAGTTAACTATTTAAATAATTTCCGAGTTATCCGTGTCATTACCTAAATTTTACAATGTATGCAGCTCCTGGGATGTCTCGTGCTATTATTTCACAAGAGAAACTCTCTCAAGTTCAAGGACGAAAACTCAAGAGCAATGTCGAGCAGGAATCATCTCTTTCTTCTAAAAGTGCTCAAAAGAAGGGTAAAACCTAAATAATAGTTGTGCTTATCAAAAGTTATTGAGACATTATATGCTATCAAAATCTGGTTCTTATTTATGGCTCATTTTACAGGAGGGATGGTTTTACCTTTTGTGCCTCTAACAGTAGCATTTCAAGATGTGCAGTACTTCATCGATACCCCCTTGGTAATCATTGCTAGGATAATCTTTCAAACAATTTTGAAGAAGTTGGATGGGAAGATATAAACAAATGATTTCCCTATGTATTTGTTTTGTATTTAGGAAATGAAGGAACAGGGTTTTACAGAGAACAGGATCCAGCTTCTTCGGGATATATCAGGAGCTTTTGTACCTGGGGTTCTCACCGCATTAATGGGTGTTAGTGGTGCTGGGAAGACCACTCTTATGGACGTCCTCTCTGGTAGAAAAACTGGTGGTATTATCGAAGGAAACATAAGCATTGGTGGATATCCTAAATCCCAAGAAACATATTCTCGGATATCAGGTTATTGTGAGCAGACAGACATACATTCACCACAAATTACTGTAGAAGAATCAGTAATATTTTCAGCTGGGCTGCGCCTCCCATCTGATATCTCTTCAAATACAAAGAATGTATGATATCTTGGAAAGAGTTCAAATTTTTGGTTTGGGTTTAATGCTATTTTCAGTGAATAGATTTTTTTCCTCAAATTGGTTAAAATGTTATTTACAGGCGTTTGTGAATGAAGTCCTTGAAACGATTGAGCTTGATGGAATTAAAGATGCTTTAGTAGGTATTCCTGGTGTTAGTGGCTTATCAACTGAGCAACGGAAGCGGCTTACGATAGCTGTGGAGCTTGTTGCGAACCCTTCAATCATTTTCATGGATGAACCAACGTCTGGTTTAGATGCAAGAGCTGCCGCCATAGTCATGCGGGCAGTTAAAAATGTGGTCAATACAGGTAGAACAATTGTTTGCACCATCCACCAACCAAGTATCGATATATTTGAGGCGTTTGATGAGGTACTAATAGTTAGTTAATGTGAAATATTATCTTGCACTGTCTACTTTTATTGCAATGCTTATTCAATGTCATGTATTTACTCTTCCTGCAGTTGATTCTAATGAAAGGTGGAGGGCGCATAATCTACTCAGGACAATTAGGTCATCATTCAAATAGGGTTATCGAGTACTTTGAGGTAGACACCTTATCATTGTGAAGAATTGGGGAAAGCAAATGTCATTTGAATGTTGACTTGGTTCCTCCTATTTCCTGACAGGGTATATCTGGCGTCCCGAAGATTAAAGATAAGTACAATCCAGCAACATGGATGTTGGAAGTCACTTCTGAATCAGCAGAAAATCAGCTTGGAGTGGATTTTGCTAATCTTTACAGAGAGTCCACTTTGTATAACTAAGTATATTCACGTGCAAGTGATTGGAGATTGTTACAACTGTCTGTCATAATTTTGACGGATTGCGGCACCTTCTATTTCGATTTGTAAAATTCTTATTTATTCCTCTGGTTGTAGAGAAAAGGTCGAACTGGTTAAACAATTATGCAGTCCGCCTCCTGGTTCGAGGGACTTGCATTTTGCTACCCAATTTGCACAGAGTGGTTGGGGGCAGTTCAAAGCTTGTCTCTGGAAACAAAACTTGTCATATTGGAGGAGTCCTGCCTATAACTTGATGCGAATTGTGCACATGATTGTTTCATCTTTGCTTTTTGGAGTATTGTTTTGGCAGCAAGGGAAGAATATGTAAGTAGATCTTACCTCACCCACTTTACCCGCTTAACTCAATGAAGCATGCACCAGCATATTCTTGTTTTGTAGAATTGATCAGCAGAGTTTGTTCAATGTATTTGGTTCAATGTTTTCCGCCGTAATCTTCTTGGGCGTAAACAACTGCTCAACAGTTTTGCCATTTGTTTCAACTGAGCGCACCGTTCTTTACCGGGAAAGATTTGCAGGAATGTATTCTTCATGGGCTTATGCATTTGCGCAGGTTCAGACCTGAACTCATGGTGCAGACTTGTCATATAATTTGTTTTCTCAAGAATAATATTCTTTTTGCTACCACGACATTTCCCTTATCTTTCTTTTGTTCCAAAAAGTGTTTTCGAGTTTGAGCTTCTGATTGTGCATTCTCTCTTTAACTGGATGTGTCTTGTTTTATTTATAGGTGGTGGTCGAAATTCCTTACCTGTTGATTTAGTCGGTTCTGTATGTGATAATCGCTTATCCAATGGTCGGCTACATCTCTTCACCTTACAAGATTTTCTGGAGCTTTTATGCAATGTTCTGTACACTTCTTTACTTCAACTACTTTGGAATGTTTGCTTGTGTCCATTACACCAAACATTCAAGTCGCTGCCATATCATCATCTACATTCTACACAATGCAGTCTCTTTTTTCTGGGTTTCCAATACCAAAACCGGTAAGCCAACTTTTTACTATTCTGATAGTAGATTATTATCATGTTTCAGAACGATTCAATTGAACTGTGATGTTGTACACTAGCTAATCATCTGTTTCAAATGCAGAACATTCCGAAGTGGTGGATGTGGTTTTATTATCTCACCCCAACATCTTCGGCGCTGAATGGTTTACTAACTTCCCAATATGGGGATGTAGAAAAGGAGATTTTGGTTTTCGGCGAAGAAAAGACGGTCTCTAAATTTTAGAAGATTATTTTGGGTTTCACCATAATCAACTTCCGCTTGTTGCTGTTCTTCTTCTCGCTTACCCCGTAATCTTCGCTTCTCTGTTTGCTTATTGTATTGGGAAACTGAATTTCCAGAGGAGGTAACATAGATACCCTTTGAAAAAAAATATATACATCGTAGTTATAGTTCACCAAAAGCGAAAGTAATTAGTTAAATGTCCAGAAAATATAGCCGAGCAAGGGAGGCAATTTTGTGCTTATTAGGCCTGTATATTTCCTGCAAGGATCATATGCAGGTGTGCAAGTTGAATTTGTGTAATGAGTGCTTTATAACGTGGTAGCAGACATGTCGTATACTGAATAACTGTTTACATACGACAATAAGAAATAGAAACTTCAATTATTTTGCATCATCTTGTTAGAACCGTTTTCTTGTTGTTAGCCTGTCATGGTAAGAAGAAACCGCTCATTTTTGAAATGTTAAGAGAGAATCATGAAGGGAGATCAGGTAGAGAGATAGCAAGTGGCATTGAGATCACGCAATTAGCACACTAGTGTTCAAAACTGCATGCTTGAACTGTACAGTGAGAGAGAGAGAGAGAGAGATGACATGCAAGCTTTCTTGTTTTTCTTTTCCTTGTTGGCCAATGGGTCCAGGTTCTCGAACAGAGTGTATTTGTTGAACAAGAAGAGAACCGGTAAAACATATGTATTGCATTATTTTAAAAACTTATTGATCTCGTGAATGATATTCTGAAATCAAGACCCAAATTATCCACTATTTAAACCCCCCACCATTGCTTCCCTCTAACCCATCACAACCCTCTTTCTAGACATTCTGTGTGTTTTCTCTTTAACCATCTTATCTATCATTTAGTACCAGGTAGTTAGACATGGCAAGTACTAAAACTAGTACAAAAATGTTCTACTTGGGTTTTCTTCCACTGGTTTTAGCATCTGTTTTGTGTTTTGCAGCTTGCACTGGTAAGTTATCAGTCATATCCTTGGCCTAGTATTTTGATGTTCCTACATTTTTCTTCTTCTTCCTTGGATGTTTGATTTTTTAATTTGGTTTGCTACAATATTGATCAATGTATAGGACTAATGAGGTGGATTCTCTTGTTGATCTACTTAATCTTTTATGCATCTTTGTGGCTATTATCCACATCTGATATATAGATGCAAACGATGATGGACTTTCTTGATGACGACGAGGACGATGAGATCTCAGCCATTCTTTTACCTATATGAAGTCGCACCTAAGAACCATTTCTTGTTTCTCTTTACACATCGAGACTATCGCACCAGTTTTCACATTTTCCGAACCTGGAATATATTTCAGGGCAAAAATGGACCCAAACTTCTGCATTGGTGTTTGTGTACCTTGTTATCAGTGGACAAATTGTTTTCTTTATCTAAAATCTGATATGCAGTGTGGGTCATTATTATTGCTCTGCCCCTTGCAAAAAAAAGAGAGCCAAACATTGAAGTATAAAAAATGTTGAGTTCTATCTGTCTTGCTCGCATATTACTTGCTATTTTACTAACATTGCCAACTGGCTACCAGTTCACCGCTAAAGATACTAAATTCCACATAAGACAGAGGAAAAAGTGATTAATAGTGTCATTTCGTCTAACAAATATCATAACCAATTATGCACCATTGCATTTTCTTTCGACAGATACTTCCATTTACCAAGTTGCTTAAACAAATCAAGATTATATTTTTGATATTTTTTTTAATAATTGTTTGATGCAGAATCTGCCCCTGGCCCTAGCAGTAATCGATATCGATATGCGCAGAGTAGGCCAGTAAGTCTCATTACAAGTTCTAAGAACTGCTTGGTTCACAACAACATCATAACCACCTTACAAATGTAGCACAATTTTAAGCATTGCTGCATTGGAAATACATGAAATTTTCTTGCAATTCCTGGCAGTGTTTATTTACATTACAATTACTAATTGCTGTAAATACAGATGGCAAATTCAAATGTCGACACATGGTGTATTGCGAAACCATCAACAGAAGAGAAATACCTACGCAACAATATTGATTTTGGTTGCACTCAGTTGGGAGTTGATTGCAGTCCTATAGCTCGAGATGGGTCATGTTTTTACCCTAACACTACATATGCCCATGCATCAGTTGTCATGAATCTTCATTTCAAAGCTGCTGGTAAACATGATTGGGATTGCTATTTTAATGGCACTGGTCTCACTACTACTTCTGATCCATGTTAGTATCACTAACTCCCTCAATATATACAAATTCAATTCATAGCTGTGTTCTTTTGTAGCTCTGGATCTTTCGAATAATTTCTTATCATTTTCTGATTTTTTTTCTTTCATTTTCATTGCAGCTGTTGGTGACTGTATTTATGAACTCTGAGAAGTGGAGTAAAACTTGGTAGGAATAGTTAAGGCCCATCATCATGAATGTCAGGATTTGAAATGTGTTACAAAAATTGTATGCATTCTCTTATTTTAGATCAAAATTAAATAAATGTACTGATGCATTTTAGGGTAATAATTAGATGAACTTGATTATTAATTGGAGTAATGAATTCCTTGAACTCTCCGGGAACCTACAAAGAAGATGCAAAATTAAGCTAGAAGAAGAGATATCTGCAATGAAACAATAACATTTAAGCAAATGGAAACTTTTTCTTTCATTGAAATCTTAAATTCAACAAATTCCATTCACATTCCTTAACTAGGAGACAAATCGCAGAGAAAGTACACAAGAAGGAAACTGTGAAAAACACTTCACAAAGTAGAACGAACATTCAAGATCTAACTTTAAGTTAGACAAATAAAACACAGACATTTTAGCAAACAATCAACCGAGATGGATAAAGATGGACCTCTGTAAACAAGCTTTTAACTTAAGCCTTCTTGAGTGGCTTCACAACCTCCCATGTGAAGTCGGGGTCGTCCCTACCGAAGTGACCGTAAGCTGCAGTCTTCAAGAACCTGCTGTTTCCTCCCCTCTTAAGATCAAGGTTGATTGAGATCATTCCTGGTCGGAAATCAAAGTTCTCCTTCACAATCTGTAGAATTTCCTTGTCAGGGATCTTTCCAGTTCCATAAGAATCGACAAATACTGACAAAGGCTCTGGAACACCAATAGCATATGAAACTTGGACAATGCATCGTCTAGCTAAATCACTAGCGACGATGCTCTTTGCTGCCTGTCTTACAAGGTAGGCCCCACTTCTGTCCACCTTGGTGGGGTCTTTGCCGGAGAATGCACCACCACCGTGAGCTCCCCAACCACCATAGGTGTCAATAATGATCTTACGTCCAGTAAGACCAGCATCACCATGCGGACCACCAATAACAAAACGACCTGATGGGTTCAAGTGGAAGATGGTTTTATCATCGAGGTACTTCGCGGGAATGACTGGCTTGATGACATGCTCCTTAAGATCAGCAGCAATTTCATCATTGGTGACAGTTTCATCGTGCTGTGTGGAAATCAAAACGGTGTGGACACGGATGGGAACCATGGCACCCTTGTCGTTTTGGTATTCAACAGTGACTTGGGTCTTACCATCAGGTCTCAACCAAGCACAAGTACCATTTTTGCGAACATCGGTTAAACGAGCTCCAAGCTTAGTTGCAAGAACGTGACTAAGGGGCATCAACTCTGGGGTCTCATCAGTGGCATACCCAAACATGTGACCTTGATCACCGGCACCAACGTCCTCAGGACGCTTGGTTAAGTGACCATGGACACCCTGAGCAATATCGGGACTCTGTTGTTCAATGTTAACCAGAACCTTACATTTATCAGCATCAAGACCGACGTCATCAGATACAAATCCAATATTACGACAAGTATCCCGAACAATCTTCTCATAGTTGATATCAGCCTTTGTTGTAATTTCTCCAAAAACCATGACCATGTTTGTTTTGGTGCAAGTTTCGCAAGCTACCTTACTGTCAGGGTCTTGTTCAAGGCAGGCATCAAGAACCGCATCGGAGATCTGGTCGCACAGCTTGTCGGGGTGTCCCTCGTTAACAGATTCAGAGGTAAATAGGAAAGTTTCCAAAGCCATCTCTCCCAAACTATAAAAATCAGAACAAACAATTCATGTCATATTAGTACCAAAGAACTCCAGTTCAATTTCAAATACAAAACAATTCATCAAGAGATAACTTTAACTGTAAGCGAATAAGTCTCTTCGAACTTTTTACAAACAGAACAGCTGCAACAAAAGCAACAGGGCATCGACAATCTTTCCACAAAGTTGATATTCTAAAATTCGGATATAAAACATGAGTATTGATTCGATATTCTCCAATTTTTCAGGATAAAGAGTTGATAACTTTATCCAAGGGATCTAAACATTCTAAACCCTAAGACCTCATATACTGATCTAGATCAAGCAACTTACTGTCAGATTATTAAGCATCCAATCCATGGTCACCATTCAAACACTAGTCCAATACATAACTATCAGAATAAAAGATAAGTCATCAAATTGAACATAAATTTGAGTACTTCCAAAACTCGATAAACTTCGATTTTTTAAACGGGTTTAACTTCAATAAACCCTGAATTAACAAAACCCAAAATCTAAAGTATCTGAATGATGCTGAATTACAACTTCAAAAGAGTCGAAACCTTCAGTTACATGATAAAACAGTGTAAAAAACTGAGATTTCTTAAAGAAATTGAAGAGGATTTTAAGAAGAAACAGAGTATAAAAATGAAAACCCACGAAGGAAACTCAAAAATACCTGAAAAAGAGCAAAACCCTTCAAAGCAAGTGCTGTAAAGATCAAATTTCTTTTAGTTCCTTCTTCCTATTGCGGAACTCTTACAAGTTTTCATTCAGAATTCAATTCACTATTTATAGACTCTCAACATTTTGAAATTCTGATTCGGAATCAACATCTAACGGATAGAATTTAACTTCACCGTCAAAATGTAAGAGTTGGATTAAGTGTGCGGTTGAGATCCTGTTGATTAGGTGACGTAGTAAATATTCCCTCGGTTACGTTTTGCTCGATGTTTTAGGGTTTTTTTTATGTTCCAAAATAGATGATAATTTTAGTATTTTTCTCGTATTCTCACTAATTTTTCCTTGCTTTGAAATCATACAATATCATTAATTTTTATTGTAATCAATACTCTAATTTTAAATTTACTCTAATTTGGTAGTATATCCCAAGTAAATTACTAGGGAATTGATAACTTTCTCTAAAATCTAGAAACTAAAAACTAATTATTTAAAATTTTAAGAAGAATTAATATGGGTAGAATCAGAAAGATTTTATTCTCTATGGTATTTCTTAATCTCCATGAAAAACTCTACAACGTCAAGTAAATCGAAACGGAGGGAGTAGCAATTATTTTTGAAGTTTATTTACTGGTGATAGCAGGTATTCAACAACCCGACCGATTGTTTAACCGAGCGCGAAAACTCTATAACGGCTGGCCGCGTCAATCCTATGGACGATTCAAGTGAGCTAAATTGAGATGTCAAGCAAACGCTCGGTAACAAGTGAGCACAAAATCAGACTCGACCATAGACCATAATGGAGGTTTTATTTATTTATTTATTTATTTTTAAGCTGTATTAGCGTGACAACGGCACCATAGTGTAGTTTTTAGTGATGGTATTTTGGTCTTTCCGGCAAGCTAGTTAGAATTTGACTCGACACTGATAATATGTGAAGTTGGTAAAACAGTTGTTAAAAACTGAAGTTGGTATACATCCTTGTCATGGAATGCAAGTAAGACCATATTTCCCTTGTATCAAAAATTTATTATTAAACATTTTAAGTTAATAATGAGTTATGTATATACAATGGAATTGACACTGCCATGGAATAATTTCGTATTCATACTTAGGTTGGTGTAAGATATATATTTTCTTCTGATCAAAATAAATAAATATCTTTTCTTGGAAGGACAACTTTTTAGAGCTTCACTGCAGGCAGAGTTGATCAAATTGCAAATTACATCAAATGGGTTGTTTAAGATTTTAACTTAACTAATCTATGCATCAATTTTTTTGTGTACTACGAAGACACCTGAATCAATGATAATCGGATTTCTTTTATCACAAACATATGTAAATTAAAATGAATATTAATATAAGTTTGATGAAAACCCCTATACATATTACTGTTAAAAGATGTCTTTATTAAGCATAAACTATAAATGTGCTAAATATTTAATCAATCGAAAAATAGAGGTCTTTTTGTTAATTTGTCTTCATCATGAGGTAATGAAGCACTAAAACAGGAAAGCAAAATAAAGGTTCATCACATAGTGGCGGCATATGTGAGCATATGAGAACCTTTTCTGGTCATAACCACCTAAAAAGTTCTACTTCTTTTAGTTTCTTTTCATTCTTTGGTTACTCCATAATCGAAATTTATTTACTCGTTAATTATTCTATTTGGAAGTATCTTAACAATCCACGACAAAGGCAGATACGCGATATATACAATGTTGTAAATTAAAATTAAATGAGAAAGTAAAATGATTTGCAAATAAAATGAGAAATTTCTCTACTGTAACAAGTGAGTCAAGTCAAGATACGGAGTTGGTGAGGTGTTTGGTTGGAATATCATGCTTAGCTTAGTTAAACTCCTGATTAACATTACTAGTAAGTAGTAACCATAACAAGCACATAATTGGAAATTGAGACATGTTTCTTTGTTTACCGAATATTTGTCAAACTAAAAGTCAAAAAGACTCAACACTCACACCAACCAAACTAGACTTAAGCCAACTCTGGCCTCAGTGCCTCACACAGTTAGCTAGTTAGGCTGAACTTCAGTGACACGGCGCCTATTGATTGGTTCAGGTTACGCAGTGCATGTTTGCCATGTGGCAGTGCACTTCAGATCTCATCAATCCTTAACCAATCGGTTGGATTGGTTCGACTAGTGATCCAACTAAAAGGAGCTGGATCAAAATTGTTCCGGCGCTGTTCAAATTGTCGATAATGAGAGGATTTTATTTTTTCCGAAAAAAAAACGATCTTGCATAGCTAAAACGGAAAATCGGTCATTTGTCCAAATATTTTTAAAACATGGTTCTAATGGACGATTAAAAACTAGTATGAGTGAAATGAATACCAAAAAATGAAGGTTATTATTGGGGTGTCACACTCCAATAGAGGGGCTTTATTTGAATTCTTAATGTACAAAAAAGTGGTTATGGGATATCCTAACACATATACAAAATGTCTAGATTACCCTTTAACTAAAATAAAAACTTAAAAACCGTAGGTGATTTCACGTCCAGGTTTGGATTAATGCCAACCGTAGAATTTTATTTTCATGTAGTTTTACGTCCAGGTTTGGATTAGTTCCAACCATAGAAGCTCATTTTACGTCCAGGTTCCTTTTAATTCCAACCGTAGAATTTGATTTTATGTCTAGTTTTCTTTTAATTCCAACCGTAGAAGTGAATTTACGTCAAAGTTTGGATTATTTCCAACCCTAGAAGTGATTTTACGTCCAGGTTTGGATTATTTTCAACCGTAGAAGTTTATTTTACGGCCAGTTTTTCTTCCCACAAAAACTGTCCCAGAATTCACCAAGTATACAACAAAATTCATTAATTTAATTTTTATCTAATTAAATTAAATTAAAATTAACTAAATAAGGATTGTTTAGTCATTACAAAATTATTTGAGATAAGGGGTTTTTGATATTACTTATGGGTGACCCGTTTTTGTCCTATTAGGTGACGCTCCTCTAATGGAATGCGACGCCCCAATAATAACCTTCAAAAAAATAGCAAGAATGAAACTTGATTCATCCTAGCATAAACTTAAAAAAGAGCGAGGATGAAACTGGATGCATCCTGTTGTAAATTAAAAATTAAAAAAAATATTTGAAAATGAATAGGATGAAACTGTTTACATCCTGACTATTTTTACATTCTCGTTCATTTAAACAATATCAAATTTTACATGTTTTTTTCATCTAAAAATTATTGATTTTGGCTTTTTAACCAATTTTATTTAGCTAAAATCATGTAATGTACCTAAACGGATTGGTAAGGCAGTGACTCCACGCTGCCTCCTAATGTTACACGATGGGATCATTACCGCATAATACATCATTCTTTTATTCCGACTCCATTTGTTAAACGTCTTGTCAGTCAAATGACACTAGAGCTCTGTGGCTTAAAGAATAAGGATTCTTTAATGAGGTGTGACTCAGGAAGAATAAGATTCCATAAAGGTTGGGGCTATCAACACGTACGAGAGCTGAATCATTTATTGGTGAAATACTGGCATTGAGGTATTATTGGTGAAATCGTTTGTTAGAAGTATATATTCTTCTAACAAACAAACCAACTAAACAACTGCATAACCGTCTCCACATAGACCAACCACTCCCTCTGAAAGGTCCTCATTCTTGTTTTTTTTTTTTTTTTTGATTTTTGCTATAGAGAAGCCAAAAAAATTCGGAGGAAAGCTGACATTGGTCGAACGTGGTTGATCTAAAGTCATTATTAAAAAAGGAGATTTAAATGAAAAAGGTAAGGCAGAATTAGCCAAAATCAAGCAAGAGACCTGAACAAACCAAACTGATAAAGGAGATATTCATGCAGGAATCGAAATTTAAAAAAAAACACTTTGTTTCCTTTATCCACCTCTACCGAGGGAAAGTATCACCAACGACTATCTATCTGAAAATAAGTTTCAGCATCCAACAATTTTGAAAGTTCACTTGATTGTTTTTTTATATTTTAGTACGATTTGAAAAAGTCATGTGTTCAAGCAGCTAAGCCGGGCTTCAACTATTTCTCTCTCTCCTCTCTCCTCCTCTCCTCTCTGAAATCTTCCCAGAAAGAAAACGCCGTCACCATTTGCCTGTTCGGATCTAGGTTTGGACTAGATCCGAGCAGGACTTCAAGTATTTGTCTCTTCTTTCACTGTAGTTTTGGTTGTTAATCATCTGGAATGTCTGGATTGTTAAAAAAAAAAAAAAGGTCAAGTAGACAAGGTTGATTGAAGTTCTCTCTCCATTTATCTCACTTGATATCCCTGGATCGATGTTGTCCCCTGCCAATCTCACCTCATCTTAGTTCCCATCTTACTACTTTTTCATCAGTGAAATTCTTGACTAATTTTCATCAATCAAAGCCAATACAACCACACTTAATCTCAACCTAAACGAAACCTCCATCAACCACTTCTTTATACACCCCATCTCACATCCCTTAAAGACTTCTCATACATCCCCTATCAGCAATCTCTCACATCGTTCTTAACCAAGAAAGGTCTTGGTTTCCGATGATGATCTGGCTCCCGATCTTCAATTCATAATCAGCAAATGTGCTGGTTTCTGTTGACCACATAATCAAGTGGCTCATACATCCCCTATCACCAATCTCTCACATCAATTCTTAACCAACCAAGGTGATGATCTGGATTCCGATCTTGAGTTCTTAATCAGCAACGGTGCTGGTCTCTGACGATCACAAAAGCAAGCGGCAGTGCTGCAATTGTAGTGGTGGTGCAAAATGTGACTGACGGCTTTGGAAAAGATGATTTTAGTTAGGGTTTCATCTGTCTTGGGCCTTCTAACTTTATGGGAAATATCTTGTTTGGTTTCTTGGGCTTCGTTGTGTCTTTTGGGTCTCTTTGACTCCTTACTCTCAGTTGAGGGTATCCCTTGTAATTTTTATTTTCTGGTCTGTTTGTAAACAATTCATAATTCTCTAATACAATCTCTTTTCACGATCAAAAAAATATATATTTTAGTACGATGGTTTTAATTTATAAAACTCTAATTTTGCAGAGGATTAGTTTTATCTTATTCTCATTCAAAAGTGTTCTGGTTAGATGGTAGATTTCTTCTGTATGGTTCATATAGATAACAAAACAGATTCTTCCCATTAATAGATGGTGATCTCAAAGAGATAATACATCCGACAAGGAGTTTATTTACGCTCCTGACAATCACTCACAACCATGGTTTTAAAAATCGTGCAATTCACGAGTTAAATCGTATGATTCGCGCCAAAAATTCCGAAATTGATCCAAATCGTGCTTCTGAATCGAATTTTTCTGGAATCGGCTATTTGACTTTTTTTGATACGATTTTGACTTTATTGGACCAAGTCAAACAAATAACGACCCTTGAAAAGTGAAATTTATTTTTTGAATTTTTTTAAAGGCTGGAGAGAGTCGAACCTGGGAGCCCCATGTGATTGAGTATACCCTCTACCATTGTAACAGCTTAATTGGTGATGTTAATATTCAACATATTTTTATCTATATTATTTGTACGTCAAAGATCAAAACATAAGACCATTTTATTTAGCTCAACGATACTCACATATATATATTTATATATATATATATATATTTATATATATATGTGTGTGTGGCCATTTAAAAATCAACCATGAATCTTCAGTTCGTGATTTAACATGCAATTCGATTCTCAAAATTGAAAAACGATTTGCTTCACGATTCACGATTTCACAACCTTACTCACAACCACAAACACCATAGCTATCAGAATAGAGGCACGATCTCCATGCTGACACAAATTAAATAGTGTAAACCATTACCTCGCCGCAAACTGAAGTCGTTGAAAGTCAGAAAGACTGTAAACATTCAGTTTTTCTTTAAGTAACTAAAACTGTGATCCATGAAGACCCTTTGTAAAAATATCAGCCAGTTGTGAAATAGTGGAGATGTATGAAACATTCAGTGTCTTTGCTTGAACAATCTCCCGCACAAAGTGAAATTCCAAATCCATAAAATTTATTTTGTTGTGAAAAACCAGATTAGATGTAAGTGATCGACTACTAGTGTTACTACAATACAGAGTAGGAGGTGATGGTAGGAAAATGTACAACTCATGGAGAAGCTGACATAACCAAACCACCTCAGATGCAGTTTGAGAAAGAGAACGATACTCAGCCTCAGTGCTTGATATGGAAATAGTACATTGTTTCTTAGCTGACCAATAGATGGGATTATGGCAAAAAAAAAGATGCAAAACCACTTGTTGAATGCATATCATCTGGAAAACCAGCCCAATCAGCATCATTGCAACCTTGTAAAGTAGTTAGACCCTTAGATAAAAACAAACCACGATCTATTGTACCCTTTACTTATCTCAGGATTCTCTTAATTGGTTGCAACCAAATGAGTGGTAGTAAGTTTACGCATGAACTGATATACGTGGTTTACAACAAAACTAACCTCTGGCCTAGTCCATGTTAAGTACTGAAAAGCACCTATAAGAGATCTATACTCTGTGGATTTCATGTATAAGGTAATGAGAAGAATAAGGTAAGATTTGCTGCTAAAAACGATTTGCTGGTTTTCACGGGATTGAGGAGACGACCGTACGGAGGAGACTCCTTGAACTGAGCAAAATGTTCAACCTCACACAGATGCACTGCAAGAAGGGAGTGCTTTGAATTCGAGAGATCGATCTGTAGTACTCCGGCCTAAATCAAGACAATGGTCGTTCCAGAGTAAATTCGGTCACAAGAGAGGATGGGTTGATCTGTAGGAGGGAAGCGGAGAAATGTGTGGAATCAATGGTAATCAAAGATTGTGGGTGTGTTGTGAATTCTGAATAAGATAAGTTCTGAATGATTAAATCTCTGTTGAGAGTAATTACTCAGATGTTGAGTTAATCTCGTGTTGTCTGTGAGACGTGAGATCGTCCCCTCTCCAATCATGATTCAGAAACTTATGTATATTGCTGGAATTGTAGACACCATGATCCCATGAAGTGTGACAGTTGATGGAATCAAAGAGTGGGCAGGTGGAAATCGTGTTTGAAACTAGTTGCTCATCGTGCGGAGACTTGGTCGATTTTCCATCCACTACTTTGTTAACTCCTTCAACTGATTGCACGACTTGCTCACATTCGATCGTGTGTATGAACACACGTGCCGTAGACCGCCAGACCAAAACCCTAGTTGAAATCCCCCATGTGACACGATTGACGTCTCGTGGTTAATTAGTCAGTTGTTGACTTCATGACTTTATGGGACGATGAGTCCATGTATTTGCTGAGTTGAACATGATTTTGCAAAATGTTCTGAAGCTCATGAATTGAACGTGTCTGTTGAGACGGAGGTATAATTCTCACGTTGATAGTTGAGGTGAGCAAGTATTTCTCATTCGATGAATTGTTGAATATTGAGGGTTGAATCAATATTCCTTGGTTTGAGCAAATATTGCTCATCTGAGCAAGTGTTGCTCGTCTGATGAATTATTGGTAGTGTGACCAAAATAAAACATTAATTAGAATACTGGTAGGTAGTTGAACCGAGCACAATTAATAAGAATACTGATCATGAGATCTTCGTAAAGTTATTAGTGTTCGAATCTGGAATTATGATCCTTGGACTCAGAAACCCTAATTTGATCAATTGATGACCAATTGATGATTTATTTCAAGATCAACCATGGGACGAAGGAGGGACCGGCTACATGGGATCATGGACCGACCATGAAGCGCCCATATGCTCATGTGAGCAAATACCAATGTCTCTTGAAGAGCTGGTGACGTGTTGATGAAAGAATGATTAAATGCTGGTTCAATTATTTCTCCTATAATGCTCGTCTGAGCCTTAGGTGATAAAATCTAATTAATTATGAAGAGGTGAGGGACCCACCAAGGGGTCATGAAATCAGCCCTGGGTGGTCACGGGATCGACTGACGATCATTCCATGAAAATCCAAAATTATTTGGAAGAGTTTTGGACCTAATACGTGCAATTGCGCAAATTAGGTCAAATAATGAAAATACGTGGGACCGGCTCATTGCGAGCCAAGGAGCCAACCCTGGTCAGTCAAGGCAACATGCTCACGTCATCAACATGTCCGTGTCTCAATCCTGAGAATTTCGATATTTTCTGGCGTGCAGTTGAGCATCCATTCGAGAAAAAATATGACAAAATTAGGGTTTTGCTGAAACTGAGGAAACTTCATGAGATGAAGGAAAATAATTATAAAATGAAGGAATATGTGGCGTGGGACCGCTGGAGCGAAGGAATGGTCGTCCGGCCAGTGACCACGGTCCCATTGTGCCTTTTCCTAATTTTATAATGTTTTTCATGATTTTATGAAAATATCATGAAATCGAGGAATTTTGTTGAAATTAAGGAGTTTCCTTAAAGTGAGAGTTTCCATGGGATCAAGGAAGCAAATAATATTAAAATAATAAAATAAGGGCGTGTGGGGCCGGCTAGGGCATGGTCTGCCGGCTTGGGCCCGGTCCCACAAGTTTTCTTAATTTTATGTATTTTATGTGTATTTTTCCATGATTTGAAGGAATTTTCATAATTTGAGAGAAATACCATGAAATCAAGGAATTTCATGGGATCAAGGAAATCCTAAAATAATAGTAATAAAATAATAGGTCGTGTGGGACCGGCTGAGGCATGGCCGGCCGGCTGGGGCCCAGTCCCACGGGTTTTCCTAATTTTATATTATATTTCCTATGATTTTGTGAAAATACCATGAGATTAAGGAGTTTTCATGAGTTTAAGGAAATAATAATAAAATAATGAGGAACCATGAGGTGTGGGGCCGGCTGGGATCAAGGCATGGTCGGTTGGCCAATAATCACGGCCCCACAATATTTTCCCTAATTTTATACTCCCTACGTCCCTAATAAGATGACCTAGTTGTAGTTTGCACAAATTTGAAGGCAAGGAGGAAAGTGGAGTATATTTAATTATTTTTTACAATTATACCCTTATGGACAATAATTAGTAAAATTTAGGAACGATTTATCTCTTAAATTATACCACGGTTTTTTATAAACTTTATACCGTTGAAAAGCATTTTAAAACACCTACGCAATGAATATAAACATGACTATCAAATTATACATATTTCTTATAGAAAAAATAATCAATTAAAAGGGTAGTTTTAGAAATATTCCTTGATTAGTGAAATAGGTCATCTATTTATCGGAGAAAGTTTAAAACCAAGTAGGTCATCTTATTAGGGACGGAGGGAGTATTATTTCCCATGGTTTTGTGAAAATACCACGAAATCGAGGAGTTTCCTCAAAACGAAGGATATTTATTCAAATGAAAGGATTTTCATGAGATCAAGGAAAATAACAGAAAATATGACAAAAATATAAAACTGGCGTGGGATTGACCACGACACCGCCGGCCAGTCGGTGGGCCCATGCTCCCAGCGCCTTGGTCAATATTTTAATTATTTATTATTTTCCTTCATATTTTGTATAGGTTTATCGTTTCGTCGTATTCTGAAATACTCATTCGTGCAGTGATTGTTAGTGCATCATCGTTGAGTACACTTGTACCTTTTGAGCCGGGGCTTACTCAGAGGTAGCTCAGACGCCCGTGCGTAGAATATTTATTACTAACCCATGGAATTCTGCTGGGAAGAACCATAGATTGAAGTAACGAAATATTGCGAAAATATTTGAATATTTTCGGAAATTCAATGGATGAATCCAAGAATTTAAGAATAATTAACTGATGGCTCTATACTAGCAGAGCAAGCTGTCTAGGAGCATTAACTATTCTGACATGAGCTTACTGGAGCTTCATATCCTTTATATAGTCAGGGAAAACTTGTTGTTTGTATCCTGAAGACGTTATCGCTCTATACTAGCAGAGCAAGCTGTCTAGGAGCCGTCAATCTCGCGATTCTATGTAGAAATGATTACTGAAGTGTTCAGTATTCATGAGATATGTCGTTGTCCAGCCGAGAGACTACATATCCGCATGTACTCTGAGAGAAAGTATTCTCAGTCGGAGGATTCGATGAGAGACCCGTGTCTCAATACTCACATATGATTGTTGTATCAGGAGTTCGTATAATTATGGGTTTACGATTTTGGCCTTTGTCGAAAATCCACCATCTACATTGAGTCCCCTGCTTAGTGAGGAAAGCCATGTTCCTCAGTCAACATTGAATGGTGATTTTCCGGTCATAAACAATATAAGTAATTGAACTTAGTCGTAAGTTAAGACGTTACCGGATTTTGATAGTGCGAGCATACCATGACTTGAATGAAGATCTCAGTGGCATGATAGAGCATCTTTTGATGAGCATAAAGTGGTAGCACCGCTGATTTGGTGATGGAACCTTGGTCGTTTAGGATTCGCGGGCCGGGCCTAAGAAAGGAATCCATTTTAGCACGGACACTTGTTCGTTCGTTAGTTTAAGAAACAACAAAATAGACCTGAGTCTAAAGATAAAAATGTTGTCTATGAGCTTTCACGAAAAACAAAATTTTATTTTTTAAATATGTGAGATTTCACAAAGTGGAATAAACTCTCCTTTCAAAGGTGGATGCTCGTACGAGAGAAAAGCTTTTGTTTTTTAAATAGACGTGCGTCTGTTAGTAGTAAATTTTTTTTTATGAGCTTTCATGAATTTTTTTTTATTTCGAGCTTTCAAAAATCTTTGAGAATATACTCTCGCTTCAGAGACAGATGCTCGTGCGAGGGAGCAAAAAAATATATAGATATATTTTCCAAATTTACGTGAGTTTCACGTTAAATATTTATATAGTTTGTAAAATCATGTTTTGATTTTGAACAACTGTTGAATGTAGACCATTATACATGGTAAAATAATGTCTATATGTGAGTTTTCACAATCATAGAATGGATGTCTGTCCATATTTTGAGAAACCAGTGAATGTTCACATTGTAAATTTACGTGGGTTGTTCACGGTTTTATGAAAATCATGTCAGAATTTTGCTCGTCTTAGCAGGTTTGAAGGAACGAGCAAGATTTGAAGTATTAACTCATGTACTGTTAGTGGAATCGTAAACAAGTAAGAGTTGAAAGTTACCATTTTTGCAGACGCTGATGCGAGCATCTTTATTCCATGATTCGTTGTTTTGTTGAATCCTGCGCTTTGAATGATGCGCTGAATGTTATGCATCTGTCACAACCACTTTGCAAGAATGACTGACTCCCATGATGACACTTTCAAAAACGATGTTTCAAGGGATGACATCTCCGCGGGTGCAACTTCAAGAAATGGTACTTCTGGGACCTCTGAGTAATGGTGAGAGATCCTTCATACTGAGTTGTACTCCTGGTTATTTCATCAACTATACCACAGGATGATCGTGTAGTGAGGTTTCAGATCAATGTAGACTCCTCGGAAATGGAAGAAAGTCTTCGGGGTGGAGCACCCAGAAGTAAGGACTACAAGATGTTAGCAAATGACGTGCAGTCCCAGCCGTTTCTTTGGTGAGTTGTTAGCGCTCCTTGTGTCATGACTTTTTCCTGCCCGTGCAATTAGGATCACGAGACCAAGGTTTTGTTATTTCTTTTCATACCTTCTCTCCATCGATTGACGGTCTTCAACTTGTTCCTAGGCGAACAATTCAGGAATCCGGTACTGATGAAGAAGTCGATGTAAATATCTCTTTCGTGCAGGTGATCGCGGCATCTCCTTGAATAAAATAATAATAACTTTTGTTGATGAATCCAGGAAGAAACCATTGTAGATAAAAAGCATGTTGATGAAGCACACTCTTTTTTGGGACATGGGAATATGGAGAATTCCCGAAATCCCGAACCGAATGGAGATAACGTTGTTGTCAACGGAGATTCTGGCATTGTCGAGGCTTCAAATGAGTTAGAGACTCCCTTAGTAAGTATATATCCTGTAATTTCTCCAAAGAAATATGACATCGCTGATTCGTGAATGAATGAATGAAAATCCATGTGAATTTATGGATAACTTTGCCGAAATACGTCACCAGAAAATTTCAGACTTCAGATTTTACTAGAAACGCTGTAGAATCCTCGTCCGAAGTCGGATTTTATAGGTTTGCATATGTATCTTCAATCCCAGGAAATTTCCATGATTTAGTGAAGAAGCTCTTTGAAGTTTGAGTATGTTTAGGGCCTGAAAAAGGCGAAATAGTGAACTTCCAGGAGACCTTCAGAACTTTTTCAGATTGCATGTTGTCCAATGTTTTGGTCACATCTGTTAGATCATTCATCCGATTGTTATGAAATTTTGATATGTTGTAGTCAACATCCATAATAAGAGAATGGTATATGATCCAACCTTTAAATTCCTTATCAATTGCTCCCAGTTCTCTGTTGAATACAGGGCAGTGTATAATCTCTTCAGCTGAGCTTGTTTGAAAACGTGTTTCATGACTTCTACACTATTTGTGCATGTCTTGGGTGCATAATAAGGAACTTAGATGATGTTAGTTCACTTAAACTCTTAAATTATGGTTGTGTTGGGTTTCCATGCTTGAATCATTCTAATCCCATGTAATCTTCACATTAGGTGCCAAACGCTGAAGTTGGGAATAATGGATCCAATAATGATGAATTGAGAAACTATGGAGCCGTTGATAATGAGACCTCCACCCCTGTACCTCAAGGTCATGGAACGCTTGTTGTTGATGCCGTGGAGGTGATTGAAACTCCAATTTTTCGTGAGATGGTGGAACCCGAATCGAGAATGGAAGAAGCTGCTCCAACCGAAGTTGTTCCTATGATTGCTGACGCTGCTCCAGCGACTGAGAACCGGATAATAGTGCATGAGTATCCCAACGCAGGGACTGCTTTTACTCCTCATTTGGTGAGATACTCCCATATCGCAAGTTCGTTGGTGGATTTAGCGTTCTCATTGGATATGCTGATATGTACAAGAAACCGTGGAAGATGTATGGGCACATCGTCATTACCAAGGATCCGGAGCATAGTTATTGCTTGACGAGGAAAGTAGAAGCCATCTTGAGTATTATAAATGATATCCGCATCACAGCTGGAAATACTGTCACCCGGGATGTACTCTTTGATTGGGAGTACAACTTGAAGAAAGCTGAAGAACTTGGCTTCAATCTGAAGTGGCTTCGTCAAAAGATTGATGCTATCAGGAAAGCATTGGAAGGTGACACTCCTTTCACCACCATTGATGCCGTGTTGAAGAAGATGGATGAAGTTGCTGAGCTGACCAAGAAGCTGGAGGCGGAGAAAGCTGCTTTGCAAGTCTTGGAGGATGCAGAAAAGCAGAAATCTTATTTTGCTGACTTTCTTTAATTTTCTTTCCATGATATCTTGAACCTTGGACTTCTGAGAGATGTGAGGTTTTATTCTGGTCTTGATTTCTTGGTTGGTTTTGGATTGTGAAATCGATCGTCTTGACCAGTGGACCGTCAATCCCCAGTATTTTGTTGAATCTCTCTCTTTCGTTTTCCCTTCTTATGGCAGGACCTAAATAGAGGATCCGGGTAGAAAAATTGATGTAAAGACCCAGGTAGTCTAAATTGTAGGTACCTTGGTGAAGGACTTAGCGAAAAGACCTGGTGGACATCGATCGACTGTGGAAGTCATGAATCCCATCTAAGAATTTTTGCTTGCATGTTGTATGCTCAGGAAGCTGTAGGAACCTCATACGACGTCGGAATCTGATGCTTGACCCCAACTTTTGAAGCTAAGAGACTGAGTTGTCACATGAGAAAATAATCACTTAATTCGGAGTTGTAGAGGTCAGCCAACGAAGCGTGCACATTTTTGATTTGTAATCCCCTACATATTTTTCATATTTCATAAACCTGACTATAAAGGCCATATCTTTCAGCTCGTATGTCCGATCAATGCGCCCTTTTGGTATGTTGTAGAAGATACATAAACGAACATCTTTTGTTGATGAAGCATTGTCCCATTCCTCACCCATTGGTACGTTTTTGCAAATCCATGGCCTGAAGTGTGTTGTATCTCATTTGTAGAGGTGATGAGAACATCTTGTAGAAGGCTTTGGATTATGCGCACCAGTCGTGCCAGCTTTGGGAAGAATTTCATGTGAGCATGTTATCAGGTCTACACATCTTGATATGAATCATTGGTTCTTAGAGGAGTCCGCTTCATGTATAATAATTCAGAGAATGATTAGTTGATGAAGCCCTGAGGATGTTGCTCCTGAGACCGTTGTTGGTGCTTAGACCATGATTACGCTCCAGAGATCCTTGTCGATGATGAGATCATGGATGGTGTTCCTCTAGAGATTATTGTTGATGTTGATGTCATGGTTGTAGTTGTTCCAAAGACCCAAAAGGCTAGAACCATGATTATAGATATAATCTTTGCTACTTCATCCAGTGAGCCTTTTACATTCACGAACTAGTTGATGAGTTGAGCGTCCGTTAGATGAAGATGTACTGAGAGTTCAACCTGAATGCTCTTGAAAGCATAACTTTACCACGAACTGGCTTTGTCAGTGAGTCGACATTGTTGCGGTAGATGGCATCAAGAGTTTTCATACTGGATGTGATTAGTGAAGAGAGAAAGTTCCTCAATCATGCAGGGGCTTGTGATGTAGCGGAAACCCATTGATGAAGTTTCACAGAATCACCTCAGGTTGCCTAGTGTATATTGAAGGAGTTAGCGCCATCCATGATGTTGCATATGCTTCATAAGTCTTATCATGGGATAATGATGACTTATCGTTTAGTTACACTTTGATCGTGCTGGTGTTGAATCAATGTGTCATCGTCGAGATATTTGTGCTGAAGATGTACTCTTTGATTGAGAGTACAATTTGATGGCTTTTTTAGATGCTTGAGCGTTGAAGCGTATATTCCTTAAGCATTAAATGTCTTAGGGGTTTGATCGTCTCGGTCCTGGAGTATCTTTTGTTGATTCAGCATCCCTTTCGTTGCAGTAGTGGGATTCGACACTTGTGCAGACATCAGAGCTTTCTGATTTTGTGGAACACATGGACTTGTAGGAGAAACGCCCAAAGTGTTATTTGCCATGTTTGAACGTCAGTAATGAATATTTCAGTGCTTGATTCGGAGAAACGTCAGATTCAACCACTTGGTAAAATACTAATGAGGTGAAGCTACCATTCATAACGTCTTGTAGAGTTGCTAGTATAATTAAGTCCCCATGCTAGGATAGCATGTGGGGAAATAAATGACATAGACATGGAATGAGACTTTCCTGAGCGCGGAACCTCTTGATGAATGTTTATGCATATTTTGCAGGTTCTTGCTTCAACCTCGTCGAAATTACTCAAAGTACGCTGATGATGGAATGTACGTCAAATCTTCTGGATTAGAAATTTCTTCGTTGGAGAGATGTGTAACCAAAGGTGCTTTTTAAGTACTCATCTTTTCAGCATGGATCCACGCTCGTCTAAAGGACATGTCATATCCTGGATCTTCTTGATTGATTATGCGAAACTTGGTTTCTGTCCAGGTTGAACTTATGTTCACTTTGAGAATGATGTAGCCATAAGTATTTTCGATCGCTCCTTCAAGGTCTCTGATTGATATGGAGCATGAGTATCTTCTTGTCGAGTGATGCACGTGGATCCTATGTTTTTCAGTGGAATGTTGTTGATGGAGGTGTCAACATCGATCAACGTTCTTCCAAATTTGTTTCTTCTGAGATTGACTGCGGTAAGCAGTCCTCAGTCGTACATATCTTGGTCTGTGGTTGGAGGCTCAAGAAGTATTTTCGAAATGGACTTCTTGACACGATGTGGTTCAGTACTGTGAACATGTCTCTCCTTTGTGCCTTCGACAGATAACGCAATTCATGTTCGACCAAGGATTGAACTGCCTCTTTGATAGGTTGTTTAGAGAGTGTAAGGTTTTGACTGGGAGAGGATTCTTGTGTACTCCTTCAGTCCCAAGTTGAATCTATTGTGGATCAACATTCTCTTTGAAAATGTGCTTCAAAACTCCGCAGTAGCTTGTGGGATGATTGACGAACCTGTGGAAGCGGCAGTAACGAGGACTTTCCATGTCTTCTTCAATTGGTTCTTTCTTGACATATGGCAACTTGATTGCACCATCTTGGACCCAGACATCCAGGAGTTCGATCATCTCTTTAATGGAAAAAGGAAAGTCAGGTTCTTCTTGATCAGGAACTCTTGTGCTTTGGTCAGAGGCTTGTGCATCTTGCTTATCCTTCCTTTGTGCTTTTGAAGGAGATGAGGTATGCTTGCGCGGCGGTTTGGCTTTCCGTTTGCTCCCTTATGCAACAGTGTTTGTGGAAGGCTGTAGGTTTTACTGCTTCTTGATCAGACGTCTGCTACCTCGAGTGTCTCGCGGTTCTCCAGCCTTTGTAGCTTTTGTTCTTTCTAGTAAAGCGGGTGCAGTAGTTGCCGACATCTTGGCTACTTCATGGAGTTCTGAGAAAGTCTGGAACCTGAGATTCTCCAATAAGGCTCTGTAGACTAAAATCATTCCATTGATGCATAGGTCCACAAGTTGCTGTTTTATGACATTCAGATCATGGCAATCCAACGCTTGAACTCTGAACTTCTTCACGTAGTCGTTAGGATGTTCGGTGTTCTTTTGAAACATCCTTTCGAGATCAAATAGAGTGACTTGCTCTGAAACGAAGAATTACTTCCTATAGAAAGCATTAACCATTTCTCCCCAACTGTTGATAGTTCCTGGTGCGATGTTGTTGTACCAGGCGTATGCTCTGCCTTTCAAGGATTTTGAAAATTCTTTGAGGCGAACAACATGGTTATGCTCATGTTCACCCAAAGCTTCCAGGAACCGAGAAACATGTTCTCGAGCATTGCCGGTTCCATCGTACAAAGTAAAAGTTGGAGAGATGTAACCTTTGGGAAGAGGAATCCTTTGAGTAGCGGCAGGGTATGGAGGTTGGTGACGATGGACATGCGGGGTCTTGTCCTTTCCACGATTCTCCAGAAGGCGTTCCAAATCCTACCGAGTGATGAAGTTTGACGACTCCTTCGCTGACGGATCATCTGCAGCTTTGCGGACTTCTTCATCATCCACTGTATGAATCGGGATTACCTAAGGATCAACGTCTGAGGATTTTTCCTTCTCTTTTCCCTTTTCTTGAGTTTTCTCTGACATCTTGTCAGTGAGAGTCTTCAGATAATTAAACAGCTCTTTTTGTGTAGCAGCCATATCGGTTTGATTCTGTGCAAGGGTCTCTTGCACTTTGATGAGATCAGCAATGGTAGGTGGTGGGTTTCCTCTGACTTCCTCGGGGTGTCGGCCGAACAGAGTATGACCTTCCGTGTTAGCATGAGGAAGAGTAATATCATCACCGCCGGTGTTAGAGGCCGGAATTGTTTCCGGGATATCCTCATTGTTGTTGTTGCTGCTGGTATTACCATTATTTTTGTTAGGATCTGCGATCGTACGTGACCTAAGATCAACCATCTTGTGAAAGCTTGAGATTTCAACCGAGAGATTAATCTCCCACTGTGGTCGCCAATCTGTAGATGGGGCAAAACGATTTGCTGGTTTTCACGGGATTAAGGAGACGACCGTACGGAGGAGACTCCTTGAACCGAGCGAAATGTTCAACCTCACACAGATGCACTGCAAGAAGGGAGTGCTTTGAATTCGAGAGATCAATCTGTAGTACTCCGGCCTAAATCAAGACAATGGTCGTTCCAGTGTAAATTCGGTCACAAGAGAGGATGGGTTGATCTGTAGGAGGGAAGCGGAGAAATGTGTGGAATCAATGGTAATCAAAGATTGTGGGTGTGTTGTGAATTCTGAATAAGATAAGTTCTGAATGATTGAATCTCTGTTGAGAGTAATTACTCAGATGTTGAGTTAATCTCGTGTTGTCTGTGAGACGTGAGATCGTCCCCTCTCCAATCATGATTCAGAAACTTATGTATATTGCTGGAATTGTAGACACCATGATCCCATGAAGTGTGACAGTTGATGGAATCAAAGAGTGGGCAGGTGGAAATCGTGTTTGAAACTAGTTGCTCATCGTGCGGAGACTTGGTCGATTTTCCATCCACTACTTTGTTAAATCCTTCAACTGATTGCACGACTTGCTCACATTCGATCGTGTGTATGAACACACGTGCCGTAGACCGCCAGACCAAAACCCTAGTTGATATCCCCCATGTGACACGATTGACGTCTCGTGGTTAATTAGTCAGTTGTTGACTTCATGACTTTATGGGACGATGAGTCCATGTACTTGCTGAGTTGAACATGATTTTGCAAAATGTTCTGAAGCTCATGAATTGAACGTGTCTGTTGAGACGGAGGTATAATTCTCACGTTGATAGTTGAGGTGAGCAAGTATTTCTCATTCGATGAATTGTTGAATATTGAGGGTTGAATCAATATTCCTTGGTTTGAGCAAATATTGCTCATCTAAGCAAGTGTTGCTCGTCTGATGAATTATTGGTAGTGTGACCAAAATAAAACATTAATTAGAATACTGGTAGGTAGTTGAACCGAGCACAATTAATAAGAATACTGATCATGAGATCTTCGTAAAGTTATTAGTGTTCGAATCTGGAATTATGATCCTTGGACTTAGAAAACCTAATTTGATCAATTGATGACCAATTGATGATTTATTTCAAGATCAACCATGGGACGAAGGAGGGACCGTCTACATGGGATCATGGACCGACCATGAAGCGCCCATATGCTCATGTGAGAAAATACCAAGGTCTCTTGAAGAGCTGGTGACGTGTTGATGAAAGAATGATTAAATGATGGTTCAATTATTTCTCCTATAATGCTCGCCTGAGCCTTAGGTGATAAAATCTAATTAATTATGAAGATGTGAGGGACCAACCAAGGGGTCATGAAATCAACCCTGGGTGGTCACGGGATCGACTGACGATCATTCCATGAAAATCCAAAATTATTTGGAAGAGTTTTGGACCTAATACGTGCAATTGCGCAAATTAGGTCAAATCATGAAAATACGTGGGACCGGCTCATTGCGAGCCAAGGAGCCAACCCTGGTTAGTCAAGGTAACATGCTCATGTCCGTGTCTCAATCCTAAGAATCTTGATATTTCTGGCGTGCAGTTGAGCATCCATTCGAGAAAATATGACAAAATTAGGGTTTTGCTGAAACTGAGGAAACTTCATGAGATGAAGGAAAATAATTATAAAGTGAAGGAATATGTGACGTGGGACCGCTGGAGCCAAGGCATGGTCGGACGGCCAGTTACCACGGTCCCACGGTGCCTTTTCCTAATTTTTTAATATTTTTCATGATTTTATGAAAATATCATGAAATCAAGGAATTTTGTTGAAATTAAGGAGTTTCCTTAAAGTGAGAGTTCCCATGGGATCAAGGAAGCAAATAATATTAAAATATTAAAATAAGGGCGTGTGGGGCCGGCTAGGGCATGGCCGGCCGGCTTGGGCCGGTCCCACGAGTTTCCTTAATTTTATGTGTATTTTTTCATGATTTGAAGGAATTTTCATAATTTGAGAGAAATACCATGAAATTTCTTGATTTCATGGGATCAAGGAAACCTTAAAATAATAATAATAAAATAATAGAGCGTGTGGGACCGGCTGAGGCATGGCCGGCCGGCTGGGGCCCAGTCCCACGGGCTTCCCTAATTTTATATTATGTTTCCATGGTTTTGTGAAAATACCATGAGATTAAGGAGTTTTCATGAGTTTAGGGAAATAATAATAAAATAATGAGGAACCATGAGGTGTGGGGCCGGATGGGATCAAGGCATGGTCGGTTGGCCAATAATCACGGCCCCACAATATTTTCCCTAATTTTATATTATTTCCCATGGTTTTGTGAAAATACCACGAAATCGAGGAGTTTCCTCAAAACGAAGGATATTTGTTCAAATGAAAGGATTTTCATGAGATCAAAGAAAATAACAGAAAATATGACAAAAATATAAAACTGGCATGGGATTGACCCCGACACCGCCGGCCAGTCGGTAAGCCCATGCTCCTGATGTATTTTAAAATGGTTGTAGTGATAGTGGTAAAATTGGGTTCTTTTCAGATTTGTGAAGGGAATAAAATTTTCAGATTTTTTTTTTAAAACTTAAGAATGTAGAAAAATTAAATAGCAAAGTGATGTGAAATTTTATGGACAAATAGGGGTTTAAGATTCCACCATTCAACAATACTTATATGATCTAATTTTTTTTTTTACTATGCAATTTAAATAATTGGTTTGATTCAAAATATTGCCAAAAGCAGATTTCCAAAATATCAAATGTTAATCACAAGTATAATGCATCAAGAGTCTAAAACTAAGCATGCATTATCAAGGGAAAACACAGTTGATTAATAAAAATCATTTAATTCATTTTTATCAATGCAATTAATCACATAAAAATATTGCATAAAAAAATAGAGATTACCACATAATTATTGTGAGAATGGCTTCCTCTGTCACCCCTGGGATTGGGTTTAGCTACTCATGATGAAAAACCTCTCAAAATATTTCATTGATGCTCAAAAGTGTTTTACAATGAAGAGAAAGACAAGAAAATGATATAAAACAGGATTCTGCGACCCACAGAAGGCGTCCAGAATCAACGATAGAGATGAAGTGTTGTTGTCGTTGGAAAACTATGACCACAAACGACAGTCGTTGTCTTTGTTGGTAAACGACTGCCTTTGGTTGTTCTTCCTCTTCTTCTTCCTCTCGAGCAGCAGCAGCACAGAACCAGAATCTCTGCAACTTCAATTTTCTTGCTCTGTAGTGCTCTAAACCTCTCCCAATTCTCTCTCTCTCTTCTATGAGTCCCCACACTCTATATATACTCCACAGGATCAAGAAGTCTCGCTATAACTCGAGATAATTCTCTCTTAACTCGGTTTGATGAAAAAATATTTGGGAATATTTTCTTCCCTGATTTAGCTTCTCACGCGTAGATTTCCATCCTGGTCACTCTAGAAATGTTTACACACGACCCACAATGTTGCTAGAGCCCTCATGCATGAGCAGAACACGCTCAAATCTTCTCCAATCCCGTGTCCAACCCGTGTTTCCCTGTTTTGCATTCCGTGAATTATCCAGCTAATTCTGGCCAAATTTGATCGAACCAAAAGCCCAAAACGTGTTTGCTAGGACATATCACAACTTCCTACCAAAAATCAGCCATTGAATCGCCCTAGAACACGTTCAAAAATTCCAACAAAACATCTGCCAGTTGATAGTATTTTTTTCCCGCCAATTTTTGGTTTTTGAATTTGGGAAGAAGATGTCCTCCCCCCTAACCAGAACTGGGGTGCGAATAGCAGCTGCCTTGGGGGTGACCTGGGGGTGCTCCGTGCAACTTTTCGAGCCGAATTTTCCAACAATAATTATTTTCCAAAAATACCTACAAACACACAAAACACCATAATAAGGACGAAAACAAGTACTAACAATACGAAACATTGAGGACAAATTAGACACATAAATGCGTCTATCAAATACCCCCAAACTTATTATTTGCTAGTCCTCGAGCAAAAATAAAAATAAAACCGAGTTAATCTCGGGAGGGTTTACCAGAGGTGTACCCACAAAACCATTACTCCAGACCCTAGCTATCTATGTCGAACCTTGGAAGGCACTAAAGAATCTCCTTGGTTGGCTTACAATCACTGACTACAGGAGGAAGTACCCTGATGCGAAATTCCAATTGTTGTACACGAGTTTACACTCAAGCATACTAAAATTCATATAAAATGACAGAGCTCTACTCAGATAGTTGCACTATGGACATCATATTCGGAGTCAAACTAATCATATGGATAGAAAAAGGAGATGGAAATAGAAAAATGTAGATGGTTTTGATGTTAACCAAATGATCGATGTTTCACATATCTGTCTGAATGCCACTGCCAGAATGAACCTATCCTAATGTACTGAGATACCGGTTTGACTAATATCAACACAACTGGCATATACAAGGGAACCAGTGGTCAATAACTTAAATCTAGATCAACAAACTGGCAAATACAAGGGAACCAGCAGTTGACTACACAGAACAATAACCTTTTTTTTAACTCAACGGCATGAGTAGATCTTTTTGATCCAAGCGCATGCTTCTTGTCAGAAGATTACACGATAGTTCCCACGGGTCCTGCATTCCACGCTTGCTTAGGCGACAGAAACAGGGAGAACACACGCATATTGCTATCCAAGTGTTAATACTTATTCCGATTGGTCTAACTGGTCCGGTCTTTTTTTTTTTTTAGTAACTCAGTCACTCTAATTCACCCTAGCAGTGGTAACAACTTGAATCGTGTGCCCCACCTAATCACTTAGAGAAACATAGTTTAAAATGAAAAAATAAAATAAAAAAGAAATGAAAAGGACTCAACGAGATATGGTGCAACTATCATGTTATTTCTAACACCTGAGCTCTGTGCTTTTATGAATAGACTCTATAGATGTTTCCATCTAATCAGATTGGTTCCTCAACTCCTACAACCAAGATGCTTCCATCCACTTAGATTAGTTAGTGCCATCCTGAATACGCATAAATTTCTAGGCTCTGGAGTTTATTTATTGCAACTAAAAGCTAACAAAAAGTTTCTTCCCCACCCCCAAACTTAAATCTAACATTGTCCTCAATGTTTCTAATTAAAGAGCAGTACCAAAAGTAAAATAACACGAGGAGAAGTTGGAAAGATAGTACCTGGGTGAAGAAAATCAAAAACTAATATACAACATACAACTGCCTCGATGGTCAATCAAGGGTAAACAGGGTCCTCCAGAGGGACCTCCTCAACATCACCTGTAGGAAAGGGCTCTAAAAAGGGTTTCAATCTCTGACCGTTAACCTTCGAAGAACTACTACCATCCGGTGTCTCGATCTCAACAGCTCCATGAGGAAAAACAGTGCGAACAATAAAAGGACCCGTCCACCGAGAACGTAACTTCCCAGGGAAAAGATGCAAGCGGGTATCATACAGAAGAACTTTTTGACCTGGAGAAAATGACTTCCGTAAAATGTTTCTATCATGCACAAGTTTCATTTTGTTCTTATACTCCTTCGCACTATCGTAAGCATCTATACGAATCTCGTCCAACTCATTGAGCTGGAGTTTCCTATGGGCTCCTGCCTCGTCAAGTGAAAAATTTAGCTGCTTAACAGCCCAATAAGCTCTATGTTCTAACTCAACAGGTAAGTGACATGCCTTGCCATAAACAAGCCGATAAGGCGACATTCCAATGGGGATCTTAAACGCAGTACGGTAAGCCCATAAGGCATCAGTAAGCCTAGACGACCAGTCTTTCCGATTAGGATTAACTGTTTTCTCTAATATACGTTTTATCTCCCTATTGGAAACCTCTACCTGACCACTAGTCTGTGGATGATACGGGGTAGCTATCTTATGTGTAATACCATATTTCTTCATCAGAAGCTTAAAAGGCCCATTACAAAAGTGCGACCCTCCATCACTAATTATAGCTCGTGGTGTACCAAAACGTGTAAGTATATTATTTTTCAAGAACTCAATCACAACCCTATGGTCATTGGTTTTACACGCAACCGCCTCAATCCACTTAGAGACATAGTCTACGGCGACAAGGATGTATAGGTTACCAAAAGAATTAGGAAACGGACCCATAAAGTCAATACCCCACACATCAAAGACCTCAACAATTAAAATAGGGTTCAAGGGCATCATGTTCCTACGGGAAATGGTTCCTAATTTCTGGCATCGTTCACAAGTAACGCAGTAACTGTGGGAGTCTTTAAACAACGAAGGCCAATAGAATCCACACTGCAATATCTTAGCAGCAGTTTTCTTAGCACTAAAGTGACCCCCACAAGCATGATCATGACAAAAGGAAATAATACTGGACTGGTCACTCTCAGGTATACATCTCCTAATAATCTGGTCTGGACAATACTTAAACAAATAAGGATCATCCCAAAAGAAGTGCTTAACCTCAGCTAAAAATCTAGAACGATCTTGTTTACCCCAATGTTGGGGCATTCGACCAGTAACAAGATAGTTCACTATATTCGCATACCAAGGTAATTGGGTAACAAAGAACAATTGTTCATCAGGAAAGCTATCCCTTATAGGAAGGGAATCATCTGGGGAACTAACAACTAGCCTAGACAAGTGATCTGCTACAACATTTTCGGCACCCTTTTTGTCTCTAATGTCTGGAGAAAACTCTTGCAACAACAGAATCCACCTAATCAATCTAGGTTTAGTATCCTTCTTAGACAAAAGATATTTTAAAGCAGCATGATCAGTATATATGATGATCTTAGAACCTAAGAGATAGGGTCTAAACTTGTCTAAGGCAAACACAATGGCTAATAGTTCCTTCTCGGTAGTGGTATAGTTCAACTGGGCATCATTCAGAGTTTTGCTAGCATAGTAAATCACATGAAGTAACTTATTTTCTCGCTGACCTAGCACAACACCAATAGCATAATCTGAAGCATCACACATGATCTCAAAGGGTAGGTTCCAGTTGGGTGCCTGGACTATGGGGGCGGTAGTGAGTAATGACTTAAGCTTCTCAAAAGCCTCTAAACAAGCATCATCAAAGACAAACTTAACATCTTTTGCAAGCAAATTGCAAAGAGGTCTAGACATCAAGCTAAAATCCTTAATGAAACGACGATAAAAACCAGCATGCCCTAAGAATGACCTAATATCTCTTACGGTTTTTGGGACCGGTAAAGTTTTAATAAGGTCAACTTTGGCTCTATCTACCTCTATACCCTTTGAAGATACAATATGCCCTAGAACAATTCCTGAACGAACCATAAAGTGACATTTCTCCCAATTAAGCACTAAATTCTTTTCCTTACACCTAGTCAAAACTAATGACAAATGATGCAAGCACTCATCGAAAGACGAACCAAACACTGAAAAATCATCCATAAAGACCTCTAAGAACCGTTCTACCATGTCAGAAAATATGCTCATCATGCAACGCTGAAAAGTCGCAGGGGCATTACATAGCCCGAAAGGCATGCGTCTATACGCAAAGGTACCAAAGGGACAGGTAAAAGTGGTTTTCTCCTGGTCTTCTGGGGCAATAACGATCTGATTATATCCAGAGTAGCCATCTAAAAAGCAGTAGTGACTATGTCCAGCTAATCTCTCTAGCATCTGGTCGATGAAGGGAAGGGGAAAGTGGTCCTTCCTAGTGACCTTGTTCAATTTCCTATAGTCAATACAAACACGCCAACCCGTGGTCACTCGGGTCGGGATTAACTCATTGTTATCATTCTGGACTACAGTAATACCAGATTTCTTGGGAACAACCTGAACGGGCTGACCCACTTACTGTCTGAAATAGGGTAGATAATGCCTGCATCTAATAGCTTAAGAACCTCAGTTCGAACTACTTCTTTCATATTGGGGTTTAGTCGACGTTGCATCTCCCTAGAAGGTTTGGTGTCTTCCTCTAAATAGATCTGATGCATACAAACAGTAGGACTTATACCCTTAATGTCTGCTATGGTCCACCCTAAAGCTTCCTTGTTGTTTTGAAGGACGGTTACTAGCCTACTTTCCTGATCTCTATCCAAGTCGGAAGAAACAATCACAGGTAAAGTCTCAGACGGGCCTAAAAACACATACTTCAGGGTATCTGGCAATGGTTTTAGGTCCAACTTAGGAGGCTCTTCTAAAGAAGGAACTAGGGTAGACTTAGAAACTGGTAGTGGTTCGAACTTAGGTTTCCATCCATTACTAGTATCTAACAAAGGGGTTGAATCTAACAAAGCATTCACCTCATTAATCACCTTATCATCATCAAAATCAATCCCAAAGTGAGCTAGGCATTTCTCTAATGGATCTTCTAACAAAGTGTTTGGTAATGACTCCTCGACTAATGTTCCTATCATGTTCACCTCTTCTATATTCGAGTCATCTAGTTCAGAGGGTAGCTTACTAATATTAAAAATGTTCAGCTCAATAGTCATATTACCAAAAGACAAATTCATAATACCATTTCGACAGTTAATGATCGCATTGGATGTAGCTAAAAACGGGCGACCTAAAATCACTGGTATTTGGTTCTCTGGGTCAGGGACAGGTTGGGTATCTAGGATAACAAAATCCACCGGATATATAAACTTGTCGACCTCTATGAGAACATCCTCGATCACACCACGAGGAATTTTAACGGACCTATCAGCTAACTGAAGTGTCATCTGTGTAGGTTTCATCTCACCAAGTCTTAGCTTAAGGTACACATGGTATGGCAGTAAGTTCACACTGGATCCTAAGTCAAGCAACGCTTTCTCAACACGGTACTTACCTATTGTACAAGCAATGGTAGGAGACACTGGGTCTTTATACTTAAGAGTAGTGGTATTCTGAATAATAGAACTCACATGACTAGCTATGAAGGATTTCTTCTGGACACTGAGCTTATGCTTTCGCTTACACAAGTCCTTAAGGAACTTGGCATAAGAGGGAATCTGCCTAATTGCATTTAATAATGGAAGGTTGATATTAACCTGCTTAAAAACCTTCAATATATCATTAAAGTTGGACTCCATCTTAGTCGGAACTAGCAGCTGGGGGAACGGGTCTCTGGGAACAAAGCCGGGCTCATCAAGACCCTCATTGGTCTCTTTGGAGACTCTATCAGTCTCCTCATTTTCTGGCTCATAAGGGTGAACTACAGCATGTTCACTTTCAGGTATGTCGACCTTATTATCAACTTTCTTTCCACTCCTAAGGGTTGTAACAGAGTTCACATGATTGTACGATTTCTCTCCTCTAGGTTTAGGATCAGTATGACTAGGGAACCTTCCTTCTTCTCTCTCATTGATAAACTTAGATATTTGGCCGACTTGAAGCTCTAATTTAGCAAAAGACTGGGCACTATTCTTAAAATTCTGTTTGGTTTCCTCTTGAAAATTACTCTGGCTTTTTACTAACATTTACTGGCTTTGTGATAGCATCTCCTGGCTCTTCCTTAATATACTAAGGGTTTCCTCTAAGCTAGTTATTCTATTCTCATATGGGTTCTGGGTCTGACCTGAAGAGTTCTTAGTATAACCAAAACCTGGGGGGGGCTGAGAATTACTAGACTGGCCTTGATTCTGGCCCTTAGACCAATAGAAATTAGGATGGTTTCTCCAACCAGGGTTGTAGGTCTCTGAGTAGGGGTCAAACTTCTGACGGTTTTCAAACCTAGCATTGTTATAGACAGCATGAGCTTGCTCTTCACTAACCTGACCTTCCAAGAATGAGTGTTATCGGGCTCTATTCCACAACTAGAGACTTGAGAGGCTCTATTAGGTTCAACAAGGGACTTATTTTTAGATTGAACCATTTCCAATGCTTCTAAACTTCTAGATAAAGCAACAAACTTAGCATCTGACGCAAAACTCGTATCTACCATATTGGTGCTACTTCTATTGACCAAGAGTCTTTTAGGAGGTTCAACACAAGACTCCCATTGTTGGGATTTTTCAGCGATAGCTCCTAAGAAGGTAAAAGCATCATCAACATTTTTACTAGTGAACTCACCAGCGCACATAGACTCGACCATGGCTTTGGTCGAATAGTCTAAACTATTATAAATAATCTCTACAAGTTTCATCTTATCAAATCCATGGTGAGGACACTGGGATAGGAGATCATTGAATCTCTCTAAAAACCTATAAAGAGATTCTCCCTCTTGTTGCATACTAGCACTAATTTTCTGCCTAACAGCTGCAGTTTTATGCTTAGGGTAGAATTTCATATAGAAAGCAGCAATAAGTTCCTGCCATGTTTCAATGGATTCAGATGGTAGGTTGTTTATCCAGGTCTTGGCTTTATCTCTCAAGGAAAAGGGAAACATCTTAAGTTTCAAGACCTCATCAGTAAGGTCTTTTATTCTAATTGTCCCACAAATTTCCTCAAAGTCTCTAATATGAAAATAAGGGTTCTCATCATCCTTTCTTAAGTATATAGGGATCATCTGAAGAATACTAGGTTTTATCTCGAAATTAGCCGTAGTGGATGGCAATTTAATGCACGAAGCTCGGTTGGACATAGTTGGGAACATGTAATCTTTCAAAGTTGCCATCAGTGGCACAGCAGAAGTACTAGGGGTAGTTTCCTCACGAAGAGATAGGTTCTCAAAACTGAAGTTTCCAAAAATGGGATCTCAAAAGAAGAGTCTTCGAGCTCCCCGCTTCCACAATAATATCTTTTAGGATCGTCACTAATCAAACGGCCAAAATTATCTCTTTTCCAAGCACGCTCTGTAAAGGAATCGAGCGCTCTTGGCATACACAAACAAAAATCCTAAGGAAGGGAGGTTCTAAGCAAACACACAGCAGGCCGACTCCACCAAATCAAACCTAAAAATTTCTAGCAAACAAAAAGCATGATGGCTCCACTTAGATTGTTTCTAGACCAACTTCTAATCCTTCGAAAAGGAACTCGTTACAATCTGAGCAAATTCTCTGGAATCAGTACGAGTCAAAGTGAGTTGAATAGAGGCGAGGGAAGCTCAGTGGAGCTTTGATACCCAAGGCCTCACCGGTATTCAAGGCGGCGCAGTCACGCATTCAACTCACAGAATCCATCCTGAACTTCGAAGTATGCTCAAAAGAGTAACCAATATTTTTCGAATGACTGTCCTATTAAGCTCGTTACCCTATAGGTCTCGTTCTATTCAAAATTTTAGGCTTAGGTTCGCGTTTGGTTTCGTTTTCCTAAGGCGGGCAAGAAGAGAACGGTGATGAAATCCGAACCCTTATCTTGTATGGAAAGTCCTTGCCCTTTACTAGGAATTTAAAGCAACTGGTTCAGTCCTCAGCATATAATCACCTTAAGGCATACAGTAAACCCGCTTGCAGGATATTCGCGGGTGTTTCGAAAGACTTACCTCCAGTACCAGACGGGCGAAGAACCGCTGAAGTCGACTCGGGCCACGACTCCTATGTCGTGTACGAACCCGAGGGGCCGAGACGATATTGTAATCGTCGTCCTTCCCTGCCAACAGTTTGTATTTAAGGGTACCCTTCCGTAGGGTTTAAAAAAAATTGTCCAAATGTCCAAAGTCCAAGATAAAGTGCAAAAATATTACAAAAATTTCCTAATACAATTCTAAAAAAAATTAAAAATTAAAAATTAAAAAAATAATAAAAAAACTAAATCCTAAAAAATTATTTGTCTTCTTTTTTTCTTTTCTTTTAGCTTTGAGCTTTGTTCCAAGTCCTTAGTGTCCAATCTTCAGACCTGCAAATCAAAGACACAAACAAAGAAACGTAAAGAGGAACAAATGAAATAATAGAAAATAACAAAAACCTAAAAATTCTACCTAAGCACAAATCCGCGTCGGCGTCGCCAAAAATTTGATGTATTTTCAAATGGTTGTAGTGATAGTGGTAAAAATGGGTTCTTTTCAGATTTGTGAAGGGAATAAAATTTTTAGATTTTTTTTTAAAACTTAAGAATGTAGCAAAATTAAATAGCAAAGTGATGTGAAATTTTGTGGACAAATAGGGGTTTAAGATTCCACCATTCAACAATACTTATATGATCTAATATTTTTTTTTACTATGCAATTTAAATAATTGGTTTGATTCAAAATATTGCCAAAAGCAGATTTCCAAAATATCAAATGTTAATCACAAGTATAATGCATCGAGAGTCTAAAACTAAGCATGCATTATCAAGGGAAAACACAGTTGATTAATAAAAATCATTTAATTCATTTTTATCAATGCAATTAATCACATAAAAATATTGCATAAAAAAATAGAGATTACCACATAATTATTGTGAGAATGTCTTCCTCTGTCACCCCTGGGATTGGGTTTAGCTACTCATGATGAAAAACCTCTCAAAATATTTCATTGATGCTCAAAAGTGTTTTACAATTAAGAGAAAGACAAGAAAATGATATAAAACAGGATTCTGCGACCCACAGAAGGCGTCCAGAATCAACGATAGAGATGAAGTGCTGTTGTCGTTGGAAAACTATGACCCACAAACGTCAGTCGTTTTCTTTGTTGGTAAACGACTTCCTTTGGTAGTCTGTTCTTCCTCTTCTTCTTCCTCCTCGAGCAGCAGCAGCAGCAGAACCAGAATCTCTGCAACTTCAATTTTCTTGCTCTGTAGTGCTCTAAACCTCTCCCAATTCTCTCTCTCTCTCTTCTTCTATGAGTCCCCAGCACTATATATATACTCCACAGGATCAAGAAGTCTCGCTATAACTCGAGATAATTCTCTCTTAACTCGGTTTGATGTAAAAATATTCTGGGAATATTTTCTTCCCTGATTTAGCTTCTCACGCGTAGATTTCCATTCTGTTCACTCTAGAAATGTTTACACACGACTCACAATGTTGCTAGAGCCCTCATGCATGAGCAGAACACGCTCAAATCTTCTCCAATCCCGTGTCCAACCCGTGTTTCCCTGTTTTTCATTCCGTGAATTATCCAGCTAATTCTTGCCAAATTTGATCGAACCAAAAGCCCAAAACGTGTTTGCTAGGACATATCACAACTTCCTACCAAAAATCAGCCATTGAATCTCCCTAGAACACGTTCAAAAATTCCAACAAAACATCTGCCAGTTGATAGTATTTTTTTCCCGCCAATTTTTGGTTTTTGAATTAGGGAAGAAGATGTCCTCCCCCCAAACCAGAACTGGGGTGCGAATAGCAGCTGCCTTGGGGGTGACCTGGGGGTGCTCCGTGCAACTTTTCGAGCCGAATTTTCCAACAATAATTATTTTCCAAAAATACCTACAAACACACAAAACACCATAATAAGGACGAAAACAAGTACTAACAATACGAAACATTGAGGACAAATTAGACACATAAATGCGTCTATCAGCTCCCAGCGCCTTGGTCAATATTTTAATTATTTATTATTTTCCTTCCTATTTTGTATAGGTTCATCGTTTCGTCGTATTCTGCAATACTCGTTCGTGCGGTGATTGTTAGTGCATCAACGTTGAGTACACTTGCACCTTTTGAGCCGGGGCTTACTGAGAGGTAGCTTAGACGCCCGTGCGTTGAATATTTATTACTAACCCATGGAATTCTGCTGGGAAGAACCATAGATTGAATTAACGAAATATTGCGAAAATATTTGAATATTTTCGGAAATTCAATGGATGAATCCAAGAATTTAAGAATAATTAACTGATGGCTCTACACTACAGAGCAAGCTGTCTAGGAGCATTAACTATTCTGACATGAGCTTACTGGAGCTTCATATCCTTTATATAGTCAGGGAAAACTTGTTGTTTGTATCTTGAAGACGTTATCGCTCTATACTAGCAGAGCAAGCTGTCTAGGAGCCATCAATCTCGTGATTCTATATAGAAATGATTACTGAAGTGTTCAGTATTCATGAGATATGCCGTTGTCCAGCCGAGAGACTACATATCCGCATGTACTCTAAGAGAAAGTATTCTCAGTCAGAGGATTCGATGAGAGACCCGTGTATCAATACTCACATCTGATTGCTGTATCAGGAGTTCGTATAATTATGGGTTTACGATTTTAGCCTTTGTCGAAAATCCACCATCTACAGGTACGCGTACATGTACTGGCGGAAGTTTTCTGACCGAAAACTTCTGCTGGAGTTTGTATTTTACAAATTGGAAAACCAGTCACCTTAGGTACGCGTACTCACAGAAGTTTTCGAACCGAAAATTTCTGCTGAGTTTCCAAACTCAAATCCGGTAGCTAAGGTACACGTACCCGTACGCGTACCCAAGCTGGTTATTTCTCAAATCGGAAGTTCATGAACTTAAAACAATAAATCAATAAGGAATGCAATCTTTGCAAACCATGGCTATATTGTTCATGAATTGATTCAAATGAATCAAATCGATTGTGTTTCAATTGTATCTATGAGTAAATACCTAAGCTATTGAACAACTCTATCAACTAGTTCTTATGAGTCATTTGAACTAGTTATGAGAAAGATGAATATGGTTGATATGAAAGTACTCATATGGCTAACCTCGGTTAACTATTTGTGAACCAACCAAGTGCACACGTTTAGGTGCGGTTACTCAAACCTAAATGAAACACATTTTATTTGTGTATGACAAGCTAAGTTTCGATCTAACAGTTGAAAGATATTAGCTTGGAGAAATCAGGTTTTTCATCTAACGGTGAATATTGAATGCTTCGCTACCAAGGTAACTTGGATTGCAAACCCTGATTTGAAAACTATATAAAGGAGAATCTAGCAACTTGAAAAACTAATCCCCACACCTCCTGTGTGATACTAGTTGGTTTGCTAGAGCTGATTCTCCTTTAATCTTAGGTTTCTTCCCGAGACCCTGTAGGTTAACGACTGAAAGACTTCATTGGGATTGTGAAGCCATACGAAACTACTTCTCTTGATTTATCAAAAGACGGAACAAAAACTCTTAAGTGTGTCTGTGGGAGACAAATTTACCTATTATAGACTTTTCTGTGTGATACAGATTTGTTTATTAAAGTCTTCGACTTTGGGTCGTAGCAACTCTTGGTTTTGGGTGAGATCAGCTAAGGGAATCAAGTGCGTAGTATCCTGATGGGATCAGAGACGTAAGGAGCGCAACTGTACCTTGAATTAGTGTGAGATTGATTAGGGTTCAAATACAGTCCAGACCGAAGTTAGTTTATAGTAAGCTAGTGTCTGTAGCGGCTTAATACAATGTGGTGTTCAATCTGGACTAGGTCCAGGGGTTTTTCTGCATTTGCGGTTTCCTCGTTAACAAAATTTCTGGTGTCTGTGTTATTTCTATTCCGCATTATATTTTGTTATATAATTGAAATATTACAGGTTGTGCGTTGTATCGATCAATTGTGAAATCCAACCTTTGGTTGTTGATTGGAAATTGATTGATCCTTGGATATTGGTCTTTGGTACCATCCAAGTTGTTATCCTTGAATTTGATAAAGACTCGCAGATTTCTATTTGCTTGAGTAAAGATCAAATCAAGTGAGATAGATATTAACTCCTCAATATACTTTTCTCAGATAGAGTCTGACTGTCTAGTTGATTCTCTAGAAAGTATATTGGAGTTAGTCCATACAGATTGCTAACCGAAATATTGGGTGTGGTTGTTATACCCCCGTATTTTTAATTGGTATCAGAGCAGGAAAACACGTTTAAGACCTTAAAAGTATGTGTTTGTAAGCGATCTGACTCTATGGACAGTAGTGATATCTCTGTCTTCGCAAAACCAGATCAGGATCCACTTGATGATGATAAGAGTTCTAAGACCTCCAAGAAATCTATCATATCTTCCCCTCTGTCAGAAACTAATGTTAACTGGGAAAATAGCCTAAATGAACAATTGGATGAACTTTCAGATGAAAGTGAATCAGACGAGGGACCAAGTATTGATGAAGAAATCTCACAGTTTATTATACTCTTTGACGATATCATAGAAAAAAAGGGATCAACTGCCTATCTGGCAGAATATCTGTTTCCTCTCTGTCGTGAAAACTAGAAACTAAAAAAACTCTTTAAGGGATATGATAGTGGTTATAAGCTTTTACAATCAATCCTTAAAGATCGTGTTGAAGAAGTCCATTCAAAGGTTGCTAAATGTGAAAAACTTCAGAAGAGTTTATTTGTGCTGAGAGAAAGACTTGCTGAATCTGAGACAAAGTATGACTCTCAACAGATCTAATATAATGACAGAGAATGCCTTTTTCTTGCCAAAGAAAAACAATTGAAGAATGACCTATCTACAGATGTTAACAAGGTAAAATCACTGGAAGAGAATCTGAAAAGATTCAATACTAGCTCTACAAAATTATCTTCCATGTTAGGAGCATGTAAATAACATCGTGATACACGTGGTATGGGCTATAAAGGAATAGACGCTCCAAGCACTGGAAAGATCAATTTTGTATGTGCTAGTAATAACTCACTATGTGAAAATTCATCTATTACATCTGATTCTTCTATAAAGAAAGATTTTCATACTTCAAAGACAGGGCATAGGAGAACCATTAAAAACGTTATCGTTAACTGCTACTATTTGTGGAAACAAAGGTCATGTTGAACGGAAATGTCGTTTTCGGAAAAGGAATGAAAAACTTCATAACATTCATATATGGATGTCGAAAGAAGTAATCAAACATGTTTCTCTCCACACTGAGAACATTTGTGCCTCGAACTCAAAAAAGCACAGTGACAAGTCCTCTCTTAGTTATATGTATGATACTGACTCTTTCTACAATTTTAGAGGAAAGAAAATCATATGGACAACTAAGTTGGTTGACGTTCCAGTAAAGAGAAAAATACGCCAAAGGAAGAAGGATGGTTCAATCAAGGAAGGAATATCATCCATTGGAAAGGATCACACTGCTTTTAAAGTATCAGTCTCTGATTATATGCACATCAATAATTATGCATCTGATCTAAGGACCAGTATAAACAATCTCAAGCGTAAAATCAAAAAATTAAGGAAGAAAACATATTCAGGTATGACTTGTCCTCCATGTAATAATTCTCTTGAAAATATTTCCGCTATTTCTCCCTGTATCCTAGATAAGGAAAACGATGATGATATACATGCTCAGATTACAACTTAACCAACTTTCTAAATGTGCATTCTCATATAAACCTTAGGAGAATGCACATAGAGTTCAAGATACAACTTGTCTTGACAGAAAATGGTTGTAATGCTCGTCTGATTCTTTAGAACTGATTCCTTTTATGAAGAATTCTGTTCTGGCCTTCCTTTCATAATAAAGCTTAGTTGATCAATCTAAACTCTTGAGAAAATCATGTCTTGTTTTAAAATCCTTTGACAAAGCCTTTTGAATTAAGGCTCCCTTGCTTAAACGGTTTAGTATTTGGTTCATAACTGTAAACGTTTGCGTACCTGGCCCATTACCGTTTCTTAAACGAGTAACCCTAGGGTTCCATTATATGTGTCTTAAACATGTATATATATATCATGAAATTACTCATTGATATATACTCGTACGGTAACGACAATAGTTCCCCTTGAGATAATGGTGCAAACTATGGATGGAAGCATGAAGGAAGTCAAGGATGAAGGAAACAACATTGTTGAGTTTTAAGAAATCTTTAGGAAAATTTCTTAAATATTTTGAAGTCGTGCGTGATCAATTTGTCATTGCCTCTAAGAATCTCGAGTTTGTGAAGATCAAACTAAAGGAATCCAATGAGTAACTTAAAAAGTGTTCGAGCGTTGATTGCCCGTCTGGGATAGATTTGTCTAGGAAACTTCTTAAGAGAATTTTATTCTTGTTTTTATTTAAGATGGATAACTAGGGTTTGGAATAGCCACTATTGTGAGTACACATAGCTATGTACAACGTTTTCATCTTCATGTTTTTAGATTTATTTGGTTAAATTCTAAAGTTGATTTGGAAGGTTATTTTTGCAGTATTAATAATATTTATGGTTTTATATATTGCAATATGTTATGGGATATGTGTGTTTGCATCCGAGAATTATTATTGTCCCATACAATGTCAAAAGTTATCTCGTTTATATGTCGATATGCATGTACTGATACAAGATCGATGAACTTTTTAACAAACAAAAGTTAAGCCTATTATGTCAATTCATTGATGAAAGATAGGTTAAAATCTTTTGTTTACGATGATTATGTCTATTGTATGTCATTATGCAAATAGTGATGAAGATAGAATGAATCCTTGTATATTCCGCATTATTGATCTTTCCCTGATTCATTTTTTATGTATATAATGTGTGGCTCCATAAGTCTTCTTGTGTGAGCATTTCCAACTAAACTAATCATATATTCGTTTGTGATTATTTTGGTTGTGTATTCCGATTAAATTAATCATGGTTTCTCTTGTGATTAGTTTAATTGAGAATTTTTTGGATACAAAATCATTTGTGGTTTTTGATGTCCAAAGAAATCCTTCTTTTCTTGTAAAAGTAAGGTCGCTCTTGTTGTTTTTTCGGGAATGACATCTAATGGGGGAGAATTCTTTTGAACTTGCGCTTAATTTCCATATCTTTGTGGGGAGTGCGGTTGTGGAATTTTGAGGAGTTATATTGTATCTTTATAAACTCCGTGATGAATGCATTTATCTTCGGCTATATGATTGCATCAAAACAAGTTGATATGTGCTTTTATTTGGTCTTGAAGTGTCTCCATGAAAATTTCATTAGGATCCCGTTTTCGTACCTTTGCCAATTTTATTGACAAAAAGGGGGAGAATTAATATGTAGTTCACACTACAAATACATATGGTTTTCGGATCATTATGTACGGGGGAGTGGCTTTCGTGTTGAGACGAAGTATTGACTAAGGGGGAGTGATACATATCACCATAGTATTGTTGCCGAAGTTGTGATATAAGAACTTTGATACTGTGTAATAATACTATGACACTGTATAACAATGATCGAGAGTTTTTGTTTTCTCATTGTTATGGATACGGAACTTCAACAACTATGATGTTGAATTGAACATCTACCGAATCATGGGAGTACTTGGAAAAGACGAAGTTTTCGAGTAATGTTGAAGCACCAAGGAGATCAAGCATGTGGACGAGAAACTACAAAGTTTTATTTATTTTGTAATCCATATGTATTGATAGTTTTGCCACTAAAATTGACAAAGGGGAAGATTGTTAGAGCACTGCTCGGTCGAACACGCATGCGTTGCTATCTCAAGCATGTTTGTCAAGTTTGGTTGCCAATACTATATGTCTTGATTTCTAGACTACTTATAGCTAAGTCTCGGTTTAGGACAGATTAGTGTAGTTGAGCTCCAGACTCCATGGCGATTATCTTACGAAGACGAAGAACTACTCGAGGAACTAGTGGAACTTCATCCGACTAAAAGGATGTGGAGACTTGAACTTATCTATCACTCAAAAATCTATCTCTCTATCTCCTACTCTTGAGACAAAATCGTATAAGTATGATAGTTTTCATACATACACATTTGCTATTTCGAGCCGAGTTTACTCGCCTATCTTTTTCTCGAAATACGTGCTGGTAAGCTTTTGCTTTAACCACTTTTCATCTTTATCCGTGACGAAAGTCATGATGACGTTTCAATCTTGAAAATATCTTTGATGACGATAGTCGTGAATAACGATTGTTATAACATTATAGAAGAATGTTTCAATGATTAAAATATAGAGTTGAGATTATGTAACCAACTATGGATATAAGCATATATAGTGTGTTCGCACATTAGTGTATAAATCCATGAGTCGGAAACCAATTGTGTGCATTTGTGCATGCGACATTGGTAAAGGAGACAGGTTGGGTGCGCGTAGTGACGGAAGTTTTCTGACCGAAAACTTATGCTGGAGTTTGTAGTTTACAAACTGGAAAACCAGTCACCTTAGGTACGCGTAACCGTACGCGTACTCACGGAAGTTTTCGAACAGAAAATTTCTGCTGAGTTTCCAAATTCAAATCCGGTAGCTAAGGTACACGTACCCGTACGCGTACCCAAGCTGGTTATTTCTCAAATCGGAAGTTCATGAACTTAAAACAATAAATCAATAAGGAATGCAATCTTTGCAAACCATGGCTATATTGCTCATGAATTGATTCAAATGAATCAAACCGATTGTGTTTCGATTGTGTCTATGAGTAAAGACCTAAGCTATTGAACAACTCTATCAACTAGTTCTTATGAGTCATTTGAACTAGTTATGAGAAAGATGAATATGGTTGATATGAAAGTACTCATATGGCTAACCTCGGTTAACTATTTTTGAACCAACCAAGTGCACACGTTTAGGTGCGGTTACTCAAACCTAAATGAAACACATTTCATTTGTGTATGACAAGCTAAGTTTCGATCTAACGATTGAAAGATATTAGCTTGGAGAAATCAGGTTTTTCATCTAACGGTGAATATTGAATGTTTTGTTACCAAGGTAACTTGGATTGCAAACCCTGATTTGAAAACTATATAAAGGAGAATCTAGCAACTTGAAAAACTAATCCCCACACCTTCTGTATGATACTAGTTGGTTTGCTAGAGTCGATTCTCCTTTAACCTTAAGTTTATTCCCGAGACCCTGTAGGTTAACGACTGAAAGACTTCATTGGCATTGTGAAGGAAGACGAAACTACTTCTCTTGTAGTTGAGCGATCTGATCTTGCCATTTTCTATCGTACGAGTTCAATTTAATAATTGACTTGAGATTATATCTCCGATAGGGCAAGATAAAAATAAATCACAAACATCTTCGTCTCATCGTTTGTGATTCCGCAACATCTTGTTTCGCTACCGTACGATTAAGATTGTTGTGAGGTGATTGATAATACTAGGCTGTTCTTCGGGAATATAAGTACGAATTATCAATTAGTTCCTGTTCACCTTGATTTATCAAAAGACGGAACAAAAACTCTTAAGTCTATCTGTGGGAGACAAATTTACCTATCATAGACTTTTCTGTGTGATACAGATTTGTTTATCAAAGTCTTCGACTTTGGGTCGTAGCAACTCTTGGTTGTGGGTGAGATCAACTAAGGGAATCAAGTGCGTAGTATCCTGCTGGGATCAGATACGTAAGGAGCGCAACTGTACCTTGAATTAGTGTGAGATTGATTAAGGTTCAACTACAGTCCATACCGAAGTTAGTTTGTTGTAGGCTAGTGTCTGTAGCGGCTTAATACGGTGTGGTGTTCAATCTAGACTAGGTCCCGTGGTTTTTCTGCATTTGCGGTTCTCTCGTTAACAAAATTTCTGGTGTTTGTGTTATTTCTATTCCACATTATATTTTGTTATATAATAGAAATATCACAGGTTGTGCGTTGTATCGATCAATTGTGAAATCCAACCTTTGGTTGTTGATGGGAAATTGATTGATCCTTGGATATTGGTCTTTGGTACCATCCAAGTTGTTATCCTTGAATTTGATAAAGACTCGCAGATTTCTATTTGCTTGAGTAAAGATCAAATCAAGTGGGAGAGATATTAACTCCTCAATATACTTTTCTCTAGATTGAGTCTGACTGTCTAGTTGATTCTCTAAAAAGTATATTGGAGTTAGTCCATACAGATTGCTAATCAAAATATTGGGTGTGGTTGTTATACCCTCGCTTTTTCAACATCAAATAGAGATATGAGTAGTATCAGTCTATCATACACTGATCATAGACAAGGAAGAAAAAAAAGTTAAAGATTTTATATTTTCCCCATCTTAACCAAAAGTCTTTCTGGTCCACCAAAGTCATATTTTCCTCAAAACTCTTTAGCTTTCCCTGCAAAAATTTTTTTTTCCTTTTAAGTGAGTATAAGGAGCTTTTAAGTTTTTTCTGGAGTCTGTCCGAAATCATTTGGTGAAGTAACGGGAGATCTAAGAGCAAATCTTATGGTGGAAGAGTTTCATCTTCCATCTTCCACGCCACCTCAACATTTGGAATTGCGCATGGAAGTGCAAGTGTAGTGGTAGAACAACAAAAACGCTAATCAAAATAGCGCTATTCAGAATAGCGCCTAGCGCTATTACGATTAACGCTTTTTTCTCAGCCATTAGATTTCAAGGGCTCGTTTTAAATTTATGGATTAAAGAAAAGCGCTATTCTGAATAGCGTTTGACGCTATTTAGATTAGCGTTGGGCACTATACTGATTGTCGCTTTTTGTCTTTTAGTGTGCTATTCTGAATAACGTTTTACGCTAATCTGATTAGCGTTCCCATGGATTTCACGGGACCTCCCACGAAACCATGGAACACTGCTTGGATTTTTTGTGGAAGACCCCAACTTGGAAGCCACTAGACTTGACATTCCACAGTTTTCCCACACTTGGAATACCTTGGATTCCACCATAAGACTTGCTCTAAGTGTTGATATTAGTCCGTCCACATGCCACAAGCTTGTCCTAATCAATTGTCACCAAACCTTTTTATTTTTCTTTCTTTTTTTTAATTTTCTTTCGTGTCTTCTCGAGTTGGTTTATCTGTAGAGCGAACTAAAAAGGATTTGTCAATTACATATTTCATATCTCCTTCGGAGGGTCAAGGAAACTGGCGTAAACTACTAGAACACCACTTTCATGATGAGGAGAGTCGGCCGAAGGAAAACGAAACAGCGCTGCATAACACGTTATACGTCTTTTTTTGTTGGAATATTATTTTTGAGGTATATACATCATTTTAGTGATTGCATAACAAAATTAGTGGATGCATAAACCAAAATACGACGGTATAAACTGTTATACATTTTTTGCGGTAGCTCTATAATTCGTTATGCATTTTTTTGAATGATATTTTGAGGCATATACTACCTCCGTTCTGAAAAGAAATATTTTCACAGTTTCATTTTTGCCTAGAATATGCCAAATTGAAAAAGTGAAAGCATCATTTTTCCTGAAATGGAGTGAAAGGATCACGTTTTCTGAAACGAGGGCGAATGTATCACTTTTGCTGAAACATGGCGAAAGTATCATTTTTTCTGAAACGGGGCGAAAGTGTCACCTTTTCTATAACGGAGCGGAAGTATCACCTTTTCTGTAACGGGACGAAGGTGTCACTTTTTCTGAAACAGGTCGAAAGTATCACTTTTCCTGAAACGTTGCGAAAGTATCACTTTTCCTGAAGCGGAACCAAAGTATCACTTTGTCTGTAATGCGGCGAAAGTATCACTTCCTGAAACGGAGTGAAAGTTTCACTTTTCCTGAAACCGAGTGAAAGTATTACTTTTCCTGATTGCATAATGATTGTCCCTGAAAAAACTGGATACTATAAAGAGCTATAGTAATTGGACTAAAAGGTAGAGATAATTTTGGCTAGTGAAAAAAGTCAAAAAAAAAAAAAGCCACACGTAATTTTATTTGTGTCGGGAATCGTTTAGAAATATTATATCCAATCTATTTATCAAATTACACATCTGGGTTACTGTTCATTTTACAAAAAAAAATAATCATAAAAGGAACTCGCTCTCATCGGGCAGTCAGCCCAACTAGAGCTTAGAGAAATGGAACGTACAACAAAGTGGTGTTGCTGGGAAATAAGACCCATAACTTAGCAATTATCAAATTGAATCAACCAGCAGTTATACTTGTTATCCTAATTTTTTTTGTTTTGCGCACGGGCAAGTCTTACAATCAAAATTGACTATGGATTTCAGACGTTTTGGTTGATGGATCTCATCACAATAGAAGTTTCCAGACAAACAGTTAACAGTTAAAGCTGTCGAAAATAATCACCAATAACAGGTAAAAACATAAAAACAGCGCCCAATCAATGTGCACAAGTGCCACCAAGAAAACAATATATACAACATACACAGTTAATCTCGTCTCAGGATTTGTCAACTCGGTAGAGGATATTCATATCACCCTAACTGGGCCAAAGGCTAACTTTTTTTTTTTTTTTTTTATTTTTTTATTTTATTGAAAGTTAACATTTAGTAACTGCGCATGTAGTGTTGAGGTTGTTGGACTCCTCCACGGCACATACATCGTCAAAATTGTCTCTAACATTAAAATTTTGCCTTTTTTTCTCCTGATAAACAGCGAGTGAAACGTGGTTCCCTGTCCATATAATATGAATAAACGTTCATGATTGCTTTTTATGGGCTAAGTTGGAGGTGCTAGATTACTACTTAAGTGTTGCAATTCAAAAAAAAAAAAGTGTGGCAAAAAAATTAACACTAGTTCTCTCCTACCAGTTGCTAGCATGTGAACTAGCATGCTAGATAGTTACGTTGAATGATTCAGCGTCTGAAAGACCACCTTTTCGCGGAATGGTTCAACGCTGAGAGATTTATTTATGATCTGACGACTGAGATTTAAAGCGGTGAACCATTCATCGCTGGGCGCTGAATGGTTCATCGCTGGGCTGACGTGGACTGCTAATCTAGCTGCTAGATTAGCACTCCCATAAGACTTAGGAGGTAGTCCTGCTACTAATCTAGCTGCTAGACCAGCACCCCATAAGACTAAGTCTTACGGTATATATCGACGACATTGTTAGGGTAGGTGCTAAACCAAACCGAGTAATTAACAGCATGTTTTGTTCAAGGAATCAAATTTTTGGTAATCCAATTTCGGAAAAATGTGGCAAATTTTTTAAACCAAATAACATAAATCAACTCTACATAATTAAAAATTTTGTTTCTTAGAAATTCGATTCCCTCTAAAAATATAATGCAACGAAATTGAACTTCAGTGTAAAAATAAAAGTAATTGAATAGCCTTAACCCAACGCCAATTCTTTTGGATTTGAATTCCATCTTTCAGAATTCAATTCCAAGAATCGGATTATCTCATAATTAAATTTGAAGGATTCTAATTCTTCCAACAAAATGAAAAATTATTTTGTTTAATATAAATCGGTACCGGTATGCAGGAATATCACTTTTTTCACTCATACTAATATGCTACCATCCAATCACGGTGTGTGCTTCCCTCGTTTAAAAAAGACACGAGCTAACACTTGGAGACGGGTGCACCAGCCTCAATCAACTACGTGGGATCTATTTTGCCCAAATTCTCCGCATGTTTAAGCTTTGCTTTTTTTAATTGTCTGCCAGCCAGACTACAACAAAAACTAAATCATTCGGAAAAGAGTAGGAGGGTAAAAACAAAATCCTTGCAAACAAAAAAGAATCAAAAATCAAAAATCAAAAAAGAAACATTTACGCAACTGTTATATTCTTGTAGGCCTTTGTATCTTGATTTATCTATTTATTTAGAACACACAATTGGGATATGAAACCTAATTGGGATATGAATTACTTCCCCCAACCAATAGTGTCTGCTAAGGGGTGTTTTGGAGACAAAAATACTAAAGTACCCTTCCCTCAAAATAAAAATCAAAAAATTTAAAATCAAAAAACAAAATCATATCCCCCATTTCCATCTCCACTTCTTATTTTCCCCCATTTCCATCTCCCTTTCAAATTCTAAATTTTCCCCACTCCCTTTCAAATTCTCTTCTCCTTCTCTACCGGCTCCTCACTTTGAAAACAATTTATTTTTTTCACAATCGGAAGTGATGAAGACCATGCCGGTACTGATGAAGGTCATGCCGGAAGTGATGAAGACCATGTCGAAAGTGATGAAGACCACGCCGAAAGTGATGAAGACCATGTCGGAAATGATGAAAACCATGCCGGAAGTGATGAAGACCATGCCGGTAGTGAGTGCCGGCATGGTTATTTAGGATGAAGACCATGCCGGTACTGAGTGCCGACATGGTTATTTAGGATGAAGACCATACCAATACTGGGTTCCTTAGTACCGGCATGGTTATTTAGGATGAAGACCATGCCGATACTGAGTGCCGACATGGTTATCTAGGATGAAGACCATACCAATACTGGGTTCCTTAGTACCGACATGGTTATTTAGGATGAAGATCATGCCGATATTGAGTTCCGACATGGTTATTCAGGATGAATACCATGCCGATACTTGCTATTTCAGACAAAATTTTTTTGTATGTTTTGTCCTCAAACCGGCATGGTTCATTTGGGAATCGACCGTGCCGGCACCACTATTGGCATGCTCGATAATACTTTTACCATGCCGGAACTGAGTTTTTCAGGCGTAACAATGGCGAATTCAATGAAAAAAAATCAAATTTCAATACATTAATACATATATATGACTAATTGGAGCACTTGTATATTCAGCTTGTTTACTTTCATGGTTGGTTCTTCCCATAAACTTTCATGATCATAAATATATTGATTTAATGTTGTTGCATCAACAAATTCAATGATAGTGATTTATTTTAATGATTATCAAACTGAACTATTAACTTACCTAATTATATTTAACCACTAAACATGATTAGTGAGGGGTAGATTAGGTATTACGTAAAACACTTAGATAAGGGGTGACCCTGAATTGATATTTGGATCTAGGTTTTGTCCTTTTCCTCTATCCCCCAATTAATTTTGATATCCCCAATTGTGGATTCTTTATTTAGTAAATCTCTACTTTTTTTCCCCTTTACATTTATATTTGATATAAAGAGAGAAGAAGTGATTGTCGCTGGAAATGTAACTCGTGGATTGCTAATACATTTTCGCGTGGGCATGCATGGGCTGATGACCAGCCAGAGACTCAAATAATTGTCGAAAGTGTGTCTTTCTTTTCATACTTGTTTTGTCTTAAACCGTCTTTTTGTGATCCGTGTTTTTACGGAAATGATACACTTATCAAGGGATAATTCCGAGTGAGAGAAGCAGAAGTTCTTTTTGTCCAGCACACATGCACATCCAAATGCCGGTCTGCCCATTCGATTTGTACTCGGATTTTTTTTTGGGAAATCCCGTAATAAGTCTAGCAAATATGTTTGGAACAAAAAGGTCCCTCCAAAGGCTCAGCTACTAGTGTGGCTGGCTATACAAAACGTTATCCCAACTGTTGACAATTTAAATAAGAGAGGCTGTCAGATACAAGAATCTCTTTGTTGCTTCTGCAACACAGAGGAAGAAGATGTGAACCACATATTGTTAACTTGTCCATTTGCAAATTCTGTTTGGCAACATCTCTCTCTTCCCCTGGAGGCTGATTGGACTCATCAAGGTGGGATGGAACAATTCAAATTATGGCATGCCTCCAGATGCAAAAATCTAGCTCAGAAGATCTGGTACATCCTCCCTTTTGCCATTGTATGGGTTTTATGGAAGGAAAGAAACAGAAGGATAATGGCTTAAAAGATTGGCAGAGACAAGGAGATGGTCATCATAGAGATCAAGAGGATTATCTATAATTGGGGAGATCAACACGATTGGTTCTGTTTCACTAGCTTCAGAGATATTCTCTTAAACTGGAAAATAGCTTTAGATAATGGTTAACTGTAGTTGTATCTGATTTCTCAGCATTTCCTCTGGGCTTTTAGTTCCCAAAACTCCCGTATTGGGCTTTTTGCCTAGCTTTTTTCTCTAATAAAATTTTATCCTTGGTAAAAAAGAAAAAGAAAAAAAAAAGTCTAGCAAAACCCGTATTCTATGGATGACGTGGTTGTTTTTCTTACGTTACATCTCAAACAATTATACACTACAATCATTTACAAGCTAAAACACAACAACTATAACTTGAAAATAAAATAAACATACACGAGAAATCATGTGGATTAGTATTATATTTGTGTCTCTGAGAGAAAAACTAAGGGCCTGTTTGTTACAGTTTTGAAAAACAGTTTTCAAAAATAGTTTTCCACTGTTTTAAAAACATACCCTTTTTTCCTTGTTTTCATTTTCTAAAAATTGTTTGGTAAACTGTTTTTGAAAACAAGGAAAACCAACTAAATCGGATCAAATGTAAAGATTCGTCTAAGAAATAGTGATATTAGCCATGACTCACTTGCAGTCATTCCCCATCTCTTACTTTGTTCTGAAAAGAAGAAAAGAATAAAGAAAAGAAAAAAAGAGAAAACACAGAAAACAATAATTTGTTGTTTTCATTTTTTTGTTTTTTAAAAACAGAAAACAGATAGAAAACATTTTCTGAAAATGTCCTTACCAAACGCATTTTCTCCTGTTTTCTGTTTTCTCTGTTTTTAAAAACAGAAAACTGTTTTTGAAAACTATACCAAACAGGACCTAATTGTTTTTATCTAGGTGAAGGATTAGAAAAGGTCAAAGGTTAAACTCTTCTCTCCGCATACCATTCTAGCTATGAATCTACAACCATAATGCTTGTGTAACCAAAATTACAACGTAAATCAGTGAATTTTTTTCGAGAGGGCTAAGATAATTTTACAAAAGTGTAAGGAGTTTTAGTGGACTAAATGTTATACATATAGTGAGCTAAATACAAAATATAACATAAAACAAAGGGTTTTTTACGATTATTTTAGGGGGCTAGAGCCAGGGTTAGTCAATCCTTGGCTCCGTCCCTCGCGTAAACCAAACATATCACTCCTTGCTACACTTGTATGACTCCCTAGAATCGACTACTACTTTACCAGTTTGAAATATTACTTTCCTACTCCCGAGTCCAATCTTAGCGATGATTTGACTCCTCCAGGAACTGTTATTCCCCTGCTCCATAACAATTTAATTAAATTACTTATGTCCTCTTTGAACTTAGTCATTCATTCTTCATTTTCTTTTCCACGCATCCTCATCATGTGTGTTCATAGTAGATATCTTGGATAAATTGTAGGGTTCTTGAATTTTTTTTTGTGCATTTCCTTCCTTATTCCTGTAGTCCCTTCTAATACATATGGCTTTACAACGTATTGTCTAAGGAAGATTGAATTATTTGTTCGAAGGTGAACTTCAAATCTAGCAAAGAGAGACAAGTAAAGAATAAGGAAGAGAACATATTACCGTAGTATTTCTTTAAAGTTTCAGTATAATGGACTTTGAAGTAGGTAAAAATACTATACGCTAGCATAACAACCATTGAGTAGATTGATTAATCATTCTAAATGTTTTAACTTCAAAACTCATAAGTTGTTATCAATCTACGAATCTTCGACAACAAGGTGCTGAACAAACACATGCAAAACTATATAAGAACTTGAAGAACGCAAAATTCAAGAGCGTTAAAGATTTAATAAATCAAGAAGCATTGTGGAGATTGAGCTGAAAGGTTATTCATTTTTAAATCCATATATGATTGATAGTTTTATCATTAAAAATCGGTAAAGGGGGAGATTGTTAAAGCATTGCTCGATCAAACTCATAAATTTTGGTATATCAAGCTTGTTGCCAAATGTAGTTGACTAATACTATATCTTGATTTATAATTTACTACAGTCAGTCTTGGACTAGAAATAAAGCATGGTATATGAGTATCAGAATTCACCAATTAATATTAAAGATTGGAGACTGAAAAAAAGGAGACATTCACGGGGAGTTCATCAACAAAGGTATCTGAAGACTGAATACCTTATTTACTCATATTTTATACTTTTATCTTATGAAACAATGCCGTATGACTTTAGTAATATGATATGAAAAGGAGGTACCAAGTACACCACCAATTGTTTCGTTTGGAAACCTGTATGGACAAACTTGTCACATTCAATAGTATAGATCAACACATGAGATCCTGTACCCGAGTTGTAGAACAAGTTTACTTGGGGGATCTTAAAATAAATTTCCAAGAATCAGCCCAGTATATATCCGAAATGTATACAAACTTAATTATAACAAGAACAAGTTTTGTAGTCTATTCAAGATGAAAATTCTCAAGAACAAATATTGCAGGTTCTGTACAGTTCCGAGTTTGAAACCCGTCTAGGTTGGTTTATCGTACTTGTAACACCCGCACTTTTCGCATGATACATGCTCAATGATACATCATTTAAATGAGATGAAGTTTCATCTCAAGCTTGTGTTGCACGTTTAGGGAAAGTTGGCCCAGGACTTAAATTGCACCATCATGATGCATCACGCCAGTGGGTGGCTGGCCGAGAAATATATTTCATCATTATGGTGCAATGCTCAAGTTGGCTATCGGGACAGAACTGGATAATGCACCACTATAGTGCATCACTCAGAATTCTTTATGTTGAAAGCAACTGAACTTGCCCTATGGAAAAGTACTCCTCCATTTTGAATTCTAAAAAGGTCAGTAAAACATATATATTGAGGGGTATTTGGTTGATGGTGCATTGAGCAGAGATGCGCCATTAAAGCTTCATAGCTGAGATGGTAAAGCATATATGATCCATAAGCCTCATTACTATAGTGTAGCGTTTCCGATTGAGCATATGATGTGTAAGCATCACTGTGTTGAGTTGCGAACTAAGAATGCGTCACTTCGATGCATTACAAGGGAAAGATTAATTATGCACGACCTTGTGCATATCTTGAGGAAGTCTCTTTGGCCTATGTAGACTAGGCTTTGTTTTCTCTTTGGCCTTGCAATGCGAGTTGTATTTAGTTTCTTGTCTTGATGTTGATGAACTATGGTCCGTGCTTGATTTTTTCAAGGTACGAAGAAGGGTACGTATGAATCCGCAATGATTTGAAACATTAGTGGTTCAACACCTTGTTGCTCATATAATCCAATTCAGAGGTGATTGTGACATTTTGGTAACTCATATCATCTGGCTCGGCATTCTGATGCAAGAGATGATTGTTTCCATACTTGATGAGGTAGTTGCAGTCCATTCCATAGTTCTCATATTTCCTATCAATCCATTTGATGTTTTCTTGCACCACGAATACAAGTTAGGGAAGCTTACATATGCCACTTGCATAACGAGGATGATGCAAGGCAAAAATCACATTATCTTGACTAATGCAACCCTAGTATAACCAAGACAAGTTCATGCATCCAGATCAATGCCCAAGAGAAGTAATGAAGTGTAAATAGGCTTGAAATGGCCTATTTGCAAGTCCAAGGAATGTCTTACGCCTGTAAAGTATTTGTAATTCAGTGATGCGTATAAAATGCATATGTATAAGACTTTATGGCCTTGTACCCTTTGCAGAACAAGGGTAAGTTGGAATGATATGGATCATACGTTTAAGGCATCATGCCACCAAAACATGTTTGCGATGAAAAATCCACGTGAATTTTCCTGGTGAGAAGTAAAACTTTAGGACCGGGTCACTGGGTTATGAGCGGCGCATCGGGAAGTTTCGGCTTGCGCGCATTGCTTTGTAGGAGAAATTTTTTGGTCCGTCGTAGTTGGTATCAGAGCAACTTCCGAGATAACATTAGGGAATGTGCATTATGGACTTGTCAATTAGTATTTTGTAATGGGACTACAAAATTTTCTTAAAGGAAAATAATAAGTTGGAAGATTGGTCTGATTGTTGCGCGAATTGTTTTAAACCTAGTTGAGTGTTGTGAGATAGGCCTTAAATGGAAACCCTCGCAGATAGTCGGTGACTCGAAAGTACGTTTATAAAGGTACGTAGAAAATTTGACTGATCATTCCCGCCTATTTGGAATGGCGTACGTTTTCATACCGACTATCTCCTACTTATGAGTGGCAACCCGAAAAAATTTTTAGAAGGATGACTGCATCTGACTGCTATGGCATTAGAGTTTGGCCCACACGGTACCGCGCTAAGAAAGGCTTGTCATAATCGACGACCCTTGACAAGCTGTGAACTTTGGGGATTCCTGGTGTTGTCGTATTGTATACACACTTAGGATCCCGTGTTAAAGTATCCTTTTTGAAATCCTGATATATGGGATGAGACACATGCTTAGCGGATCCAGATCAATATTCTCGATAATTTTGTGGGCTCTCTTAGGATTCCTAGGTATTGTTCAGAAGGTCTTAATTATAGTTCGCAACAAATTGAAAAATCTTGTGCAATTTCTAAGCACCGAGGTATGTGGCATATACTCATGAAATCTAAACCGAAGAAGCTTGTCCATAATAGTTTTTGTTTTGAATTTCGAGGATGAAATTATTTAAATGGGTGGTGATGTAACACTTGCACCTTTCATATGATGTATGCTCAAAGATGCGTCACTTGAATGAGATGAAGCTTCATCCCGAGCTTGTGTTGCGCGTTTTTGGAAAGTTGGTCCACGACTGAAATTGTACCTTAATGGTGCATCCTGCCAGTGGGTGGCTAGCCCAAGAGATATTGAACCATCTCGGTGCAATACTCAAATTAGTCATCGATCCAGTTATGGATAATTCACAATGGTGCATTTCCCAGAATTCATTAACGCGGATGCAGATAAACTTAGCCTATGTTAAAGTGCTCCCCTATTTTGAATTCTAAAATATAAATAAGACATATATATAAGCAGTGGTAGCTAGTTGAAGGTGCATTGACTGAAGATGCACTACTAAAGCTTCATTGATTAACCGGAAAAGCATATATGATCCGTAAGACTCATTATTGCAGTGTAGCCTTATGAAGCATATGATGCGTAAGCATCACTGTTGTTATCCTGCGAATTAAGAATGTGTCACTTCGAAACATCACGAGTAAAAGGTAAATTATGCACAACCTTGTGTATATAACGTGAAACTCCCTTTGGCTTTCGTGGACTAGGCTTTGCTTGGCCTTTGAACTTGCATCATGATTTGGATTTATTTCTTGTCCAGACATTGATGAACAACGATACATGCTTGATTCCTTCAAGATACGAAGAATTGTAAGTAGGTAGCTGCAATGAGTTGTAGCATCAGTGGTCCATCACTTTGTTGCTCATATCATCCGCTCGGAAAGTGATTGCGATGCAAGAGATGATTGTTTCCATACTTGAAGAGGTAGTTGCAGTCCATTCCTTGGATACTCATATTTCTTATCAAGTCATTCGATGTCGGCTTGCACCCATTTCGATTTGGCATATTCAAGAAAATGAAGCTACTCGATGTGAAAGTAAAGGTAGCTTGCATAAGAAATTATTTCCTCAGAAAGATAATGCAATGAAAGAATGGCATGATCCTAGATGATGCACCCTTGGTGAAAAAGCGGGGGTCTAACAATCACACCCAATATTTCGCTTAGAAATCTGTATGGACAACTCCGATATAATTCCAAGAGAATCAACTAGAAAATTAGACTCAATCAATGTAAATATATCCAAGAGTTTGTATCTCGATTTCTCAACTCAATCCGCAATCAAACAAATAGGAATTTGCGAGCCCGATAGAATAAGAGAAATAACTTGGACGGTATCACAAAACAACATCCAAGTGTCAATCAATTCAATCAACAACCCAAAGGCAGGATTCAAGAGCTGATTGAACTTAACTCACAACCTGTGATATTTCTATTATATAACAATACAATGCAGAAAAGAAATAACACAGACACCAGAAATTTTGTTAACGAGGAAACGACAAATGCAGAAAAACCCCGGGACCTAGTACAGATTTCAACACCACACTGTGTTAAGCCACTACATACACTAGCCTACTCCAAGTTAACTTCGGACTGGAATGTAGTTGAGCCCTAATCAATCTCACACTGATCAAGGTACAGTCGCATTCCTTACCCCTCTAGAACCACGCCGGATTTCGCGTACTTGATTCCATTAGCTGATCTCACCCACAACTAAGAGTTGCTAAGACCCAAATTCGAAGACTTGATAAACCAACCAGTCTCAAACAGAAAAGTTTGTAGAATAGATAAATCTGTCTCCCACAGATAAACCTATGAGTTTTGTTTCGTCTTTTGATAAATCAAGGTGAACAGGAACCAATTGATATACCAGACTTATATTCCCGAAGAACAGCCCAGAAATATCAATCACCTCACAATAATCTTAATCGTATGGTAGCGAAACAAGATATTGTGGAACCACAAACGATGATACGAAGATGTGTGTGACTACTTTTTATCTTGCCTATGGGAGAACCAATCTCGAGCAAATCTTAGAGAAGATCGTACTCAATACGATAGAACAGGGAAAGATCAGAACACGCAACTACGAAGAAAATAGTTGGATCTGGATTCACAATCCCAATGAAGTCTTCAAGTCGTTAACCTACATGGTTTCGTGAAAAACCTGAGGTTAAAGGTGAAAAGGCGGGGGTCTAACAACCACACCCAACAATTCGCTTGGCAATTTGAGAGGTTTTACTCCAATACACTTTCTAGAGAATCAACTAGATAGTCAGACTCACTCTAGAGTAAAGTATATCAAAGAGCTTAATATCTCTAACTCTTAATTCAATCAGCAAACAGAAATCTGCAATCCCGATTGAATATAAGAGGAGTTACTTGAACGGTACCAAAGACCAATGTTCAAGTGTCAATCAATGTAAATCAACAACCAAAGGTTGGATATTCTAATTCATTGATCTTAACGCACAACCTGTGATATTTCAATTATATAACAAAATATAATGCGGAAAAGAAATAACACAGACACCATAATTTTTTTTAAAGAGGAAAGCCGCAAATGCAGGAAAAACCCCGGGACCTAGTCCAGATTTGAACACCACACTGTATTAAGCCTCTACAGACACTAGCCTACTACCAATGAACTTCGGACTGGACTGTAGTTGAACCCTAATCAATCTCACACTGATTCAAGGTACAGTTGCGTTCCTTACATCTCTGATACCAGCAGGATACTACGCACTTGATTCCCTTAGTTGATCTCACCCACAACCAAGAGTCGCTACGACCCAAAGTCGAAGACTTGATAAACAAATCTGTCTCACACAGAAAAGTCTATTGGAATAGATAAATCTGTCTCCCACATAAATACCTATGAGTTTTTGTTCCATCTTTTGATAAATCAAGGTGAACAGGAACCAATTGATAAACCGGTCTTGTATTCCCGAAGAACAACCTAGTATTATCAATCACCTCACAATAATATTAATCGAATAGCGAAACAATATATTGTGGAATCACAAACGATGATACGAAGGTGTTTGTGATTACTTTTTATCTTGCCTATCAGAGATATTAATCTCGAGCAAATTATTCCAATTGTACTCAACACGATAGAAACAACAAGATCAGATCATGCAACTACAGAGAAAATAGTTGGGTCTGGCTTCACAATCCCAATGAAGTCTTTGAATTCGTTACCCTATAGGGTCTCGATAGAAACCTAAGGTTAAAGGAGAATCGAATCTAGTTATGAAACTAGTAACACATAGGAGGTTGGGGATTAGGTTTTCCAGTTGCTAGAGTTCTCCTTTATATTGTTTTCAAATCAGGGTTTACAATCCAAGTTACCTTGGTAACAAAACATTCAATATTCACCGTTAGATGAAAAACCTGATTCAACCAAGCTAATATCTTTCAACCGTTAGATCGAACTTAGCTTGTTGCACACAAATGAAATGTACCCTCATTTAGGTTTATGTAAACGTACCCAAACGTGTACTCCATGTTGGTTCACAAATATTTAACCGAGGTTAGCCATATGATTACTCTCATATCAACCTTATTCATCTTAACCATAACTAGTTCAAATGACTCAAATGAAACTAGTTAAAGAGTTATTCAACTGCTATATTCTCATAGAATTATACAAGAACACAATTGAAGCAAAATCGGTTTGATTCACTCGAAACAATCATGAACATTATAGCCACGGTTTGCAAAGATTGCATTCCTTATTATATAAATGTTTATGTTCATATTTAAAACCGATTTTATAACTTTAACCTTCAAGTATGCAAGAAGGTACGCATACTTGAAATACCCGGACTAAGATTGAGTTACGCCAGTACGCAAACGTGTATGCGAACTTCAAATCCCAACAGAAATTCTCGTACATGAACCTGTACGCCAGTACGCAAACGGGTACGCGAACTTCACATCCTAGCAGAAATTCTTGGACATGAATTACATATGTGCAAGAGTGCACAACATGACAAATCCAATAATGTTTAAGTGTTCTAAACTCTTATTTCAATCATTGAAACTTTCTTAGAGGATGACAATAGCCGTTTTCACACACTATTAGCATCAAAGCAATTCTCAAGTTATTGGAATAATCATTACGAAACATTCCATGACTACACCAAATGATTGTATCACACAAACCATGTAAGATGTTACTCGACAATTTTCACATGATATAAGATGAACTTGGTCGAAGCGAAAGCTTTCCAACACATATTTCGAGAAATATGTAAACGAGTTAAACTCAGCTCGAAATCTCAAATGTATATATAGAAAACTATATCATAATACAACTTATGTCTCAATATAGTAGATAGAGTAGAAATAGACTTTCCAAGTGATAGATGAGTATAAGTCTCCACATACCTTTTGTCGATGAAGTTCCACAAGCTCCCCTTAGTAGTTCTTCGTCTTCAAATGATGAACGCCATGAAAACTAAACTCAACTACACAATCTATGTCCTAGTCCGATACATCTATAAATATGTTAGAAATCAAGACTTATAGTTTTGATCACTAACATTGACAAACATGCTTGAGATAGCAACGCATGCGAGTTCGACCGAGCAGTGCTCTAACAAAAGGAGAATCGACTTTAGTCGCAACTAGTATCACACATGAGGTGTGGGGATTAGGTTTCCCAGTTGCTAGTGTTCTCCTTTATATAGTCTTCAAAATCAGGGTTTGCAATCAATGCTACCTTGGTAACAAAGTATTCAATATTCACATTTAGATGAAAAACTGATTAGATGATAGACGCATTTATGTGTCTAATTTGTCCTCAATGTTTCGTATTGTTAGTACTTGTTTTCGTCCTTATTATGGTGTTTTGTGTGTTTGTAGGTATTTTTTTGGAAATAAATATTGATGGAAAATTCGGCTCAAAAAGTTGTTAAAGGCACCCCGGAGGACATATGTTATTCGGACTCCAGCAACGGATAAGGGGCGACCACTGGATAAGGGGTGACCTTCTTTAACAAATTCAAAATTTTGTTTTGGCGGGAAAATGGTGAAGAGAACTGGGAGATTTTCAATCGGATGTTTGGACGTGATTTAGTGAGGTTCAATCCCTGAAACTTCATGGGTAGATGTGATTTGTCATAACAAAGCTGGTATGGGTGTTTTTTTCGATCAAATTTGGCTAGATAACCCAAGATATGAAATCAAAGCATCACGGGTTGGTTTTCCATTCCGAGTCCTGATTGAGTGACCAAGAGATTTTCGCGTGGCTGCTGCATGTTGGAACACTTCTGGACAATGACTGGATGCGTTGAGAGTAAGACGTGGGGAAACAACGTGAGAATCTAAATAAGGGAAGAAAATATTCCCAAAATATTTTTCATCAAGGCCGAATTAAGAGAGAATTATCTTGAGTTATAGCGAGATTTCTTGGTGCTACTGGCTATATAAAGGGTGCTGGTGTTTCATAAAGGGGGAGAGAGAGAATTGGGAGGATTTAGAACATCTCAGAGGCGAGAAATTGAAAGTTGCAGAGAGTCACCATTTCTGCTGCTGCAAAGCTGAAGAACACGAAGAACAGACCAGCAAAGACAGTCGTTTTTCTACAGTGATAACGACTCACAGTCGAGGGTCGTACATCATAGGCAGACTTATTTTCTACAATATCAGTGACACATATTGTGGGTCATTCTGGTTTGTAACACATATAACTGTTACAAACCCGGTTTTCATTATATTTCTCCCTTTTCATCATTTGTAAACCATTTTTGAGCAATAATAATGAATTTCGAGCGTGTTTCAAACATGATGATGTGCTAATTCTCTCACAACCAAGGCAATGAGGAAGCTATTTACGCATGAATAATTTGGTAACTATTATGTTTTCTCTAATATTTAATTATAATTCACTCAATCACTGCTTTTGCAGAGTTTTTAATTGTTTGCATAATTTTCTTCATTAGTTGTGATTCAATTAGATAGGTTATGCTTTGATTAGATAATTTATGCTTAGGGGATACAATTAATTTTTGAGAATTTGCCTGATTATTTGTGAGTTAAGAAAATAAGGGACTTAAAGATAATTAGAGTTTTGGGTTATTTACCATCATTCATTCATGTGTGTCTTGGTTATTTTCTCATATCTTGAAATCAAATTTTGAGTTAAGTTTTCTTTAATTTTTAAGTCTAAATTCTTTTGCTTTCACAAGTCTCAACGAACTTTTTTACTACAACATTATTGAGTCACATCAATTTTTGGCGCCGCCGACGCGGACTTGTCTTTAGGCTAGAGTTTTTAGATTTTTTTTTTTAGGTTTTTATTTGTTTTTATTTTTTTTGTTCTTCTTTACGTTTTTGGGTTTTTGTCTTTTCCTTACAGAATTTGGAATTTGGAGCGAAAGAAAATCCTGCCAAAGCTTTTGGTGAATACTTAAAGACTTGGAGTAAAAGGCAAAGCGAAAGGAGCGAAAGAAGAGGAATTATTTTTTTATAAAAAAAGAGAGGAAAAAAAAAGAGAGACATTTTTATATTTTTTTTTAGACTTTCCTTTTCCCTTGTACTTTATTTTTTTGGACTTTGGACTGTAAATTTTGGGACATTATTTTTAAACCCTACGGAAGGGTAGTTTAAATATTAAACTGTTTGTAGAGAAGGACGGCGATTACGATATCGCCTCGTCCCCTCGGGTTCGCACATGACATAGGAGTCGTGGCCCGAGTCGACTACAATGGTTCATCCCCCGTCTGGAACGGGAGGTAAGTTTGTCGAAACACTCGCGAATCCCCTGCTAGCGAGTTACTGTATTCCTTCGTTTGCATATATGTCGAGGAACTGAATACGACTGCTTTAATTTCCTAGTAAAGGGCAACGACTGGCCATACAAGATAATGGTTCGGATTTCATCACCGTTCTCTTCTTTCCCGCCTTAGGAAAACGATACTTATCGCGAACCTAAGCTTTAAAATTTGGAATAGAACGAGACCTATAGGGTAACGAGCTTAGTAGGAAAGTCGTTCGAAAAATATTGGTTACCCTTTTAAGCATACTTCGAAGTTCATGATGGTTTCTGTGAGTTGAATGCGTGATTGCGCCGCCTTGTAATACCGGTGAGGCCTTGGGTATCAAAACTCCACTGAGCTTCCCCCGCCTCTATTCAACTTACTTTGACTCGGATTGATTCCAGAGGGGTTTGCTTAAATTGTAACGAATTCCCTTTCGAAGGATTAGAAGCTGGTCTAGAAACAATTTAAGTGGAGCCATCATGCTTTTTGTTTGCTAGAAATCAGTAGGTTTGTTGTGGTGGAGTCAGCCTTGTTTGTGTTTGCTTAGATATTCCCTTCCTTTTAGGATTTTTCTTTGTATTTTTGTTTTTCTAGTGTATGCCCGAGGTCATTAGAGAGCAGGCTTGGAAAAGAAACACTCTAGGTCGTTTGATTAGTGACAAACCTAGTAGTTCTTCTTGTGAAGGCGGGGAGCTCGAAGACTCTTCTTTTAAGAGCCCTGTCTTCGGAAATTTCAGCTTTGAAAACTTGAAAATTAGTGAAGAAAGTACTCCTAGTCCTTTGGTGGTGCCAGAAATGGAAACTTTGAAAGCTTTGTTAAACCCAACTAGGACCTCTCGTCCGTCTTGTATCAAGTTAGCTGAAACCGAGGCAAATGATGAACTGAAACCTGGAACTTTACAGATGCTCCCAATGTTTTTAGGAAAAGAGAATGAGAACCCCTATTTTCATGTTAGGGAATTTGAGGAAGTTTGTAGCACTCTGAAAATTAAAAACCTAAGTGATGATGCGTTGAAACTTAGGTTATTACCCTTTTCCTTAAAAGATAAAACCAAATCTTGGCTGTATAGTTTGGCTTCTGAGTCAATTGAAACCTATGACCAACTTACTTCTGCCTTTATACATAAGTTTTTCCCAAGGCATAAAATATCGTCTATTAGGACACAAATCTGTACTTTTGCCCAACAAGTGGGAGAATCTTTATATAGGTACTTAGAAAGGTTCAATGACTTGATATCTCAATGTCCTCATCATGGTTTGGAGAAGGTTAGGTTAGTTCAGATCCTCTACGAGGGTTTAGATTATTCAACAACAACCATGGTTGAGTCCTTATGCACAGGTGGGTTTGAGAATAAAACTGTTGATGAAGCGATGACATTTTTGAATGAAATCGCTGATAAGACCCAACAATGGGAAAATAGTAGGGAACCCCAGAAAACAATTCTTCTAAGTAGAGGAAATGTTAATAGGGTAGAAGGAACTTATGAGTCAGATGCCAAAATAGCAGCTATAGCCAAAAGGTTAGAAGCCTTAGAATTAGGTCATTCTAGTGGTAGTAGTGGAAGAAATGAGCATTTTTGGGAAGGCCTTGTTGTTGAAGAGCAAGCCAATGCTCTTTATAACAACACTAGGTTTGATAACCGACAGAAGTTTGACCCATATTCAGAAACCTATAACCCTGGATGGAGAAACCATCCAAACCTTTCTTGGTCCAAGGGCCAGAATCAAGGTCAGTCTAGTAATGCTCAGGTTCCCCCAGGTTTTGGCTATACTAAGAATCCTTCATCTCTGGCACAGTTTCAGAACCCTTCGGATAAGAACATTATGAGTTTAGAAGAGTCTCTTGCTTTGTTAACTCGTAATATTGTGCAGTTTCAGCAATCTGTTGCTCAAGGTTTATAAGAAAATAAGAGAATAGGTAAGGCTAGCTCTCATGCTATTTCCGAGTTAAAAAACCAGGTTAGTCAGATAAATGAGTCTTTAAGAGAAAGAGGTAAGTTTCCTAGTCAGACTCAACCCAACCCTAGAGGAATTAATGAAAGAGGTGAAAGACCATCTGATCATGTGAATGCTATAAAAACCCTTAGGAGTGGTAGAGTGATAGACAACAAGGTTTCCATGCCTGATAGTGAACATGTTGTAGATCACCCTTCTGAACCAGAAACTGAGGAGACTGATAGAGTCTCTAAAGAGACCAATGAGGGTCATATTGAGCCCCGCTTTGTCCCTAGAGCCCCATTCCCACAGCTGCTAGTTCCAACTAAGAGGGAGTCCAATTTTAATGATATATTGGAGGTTTTTAAGCAGGTAACTATCAACCTTCCACTTCTGGATGCAATTAAGCAGATTTCCTCTTATGCCAAGTTCCTCAAGGATATGTGTACGCGAAAGCGAAAGCTTAATGTACAGAAGAAAGCCTTTCTAGATAGTCACGTGAGTTCTATTATTCAGAATACCACTACTCCTAAGTATAAAGACCCAGGGTCCCCTACCATTTCTTGCACAATAGGTAAATACCGTGTTGAGAAAGCGTTGCTTGACTTAGGAGCCAGTGTGAATTTACTTCCATACCATGTGTACCTCAAGCTAGGACTTGGTGATATGAAACCTACCCAGATGACACTTCAGTTAGCTGATAGGTCCGTTAAAATTCCTCGTGGTGTGATCGAGGATGTTCTTATTGAGGTCGACAAGTTTATTTATCCAGTGGATTTTGTTATCCTAGATACCCAACCTGTCCCTGACCCAGAGAACCAGATACCAGGGATTTTAGGTCGCCCATTTTTAGCAACATCCAATGCGATCATTAATTGTCGAATTGGTATTATGAATTTGTCTTTTGGTAATATGACTATTGAGTTGAACGTCTTTCATATTAGTAAGCTACCCTCTGAACTAGATGACTCGAGCATAGAAGCGGTAAACATGATAGGAACATTAGTCGAGGAGTCATTACCAAACACTTTGTTAGAAGATCCGTTAGAGAAATGCCTAGCTCACTTTGGGATTGATTTCGATGATGATAATGTGATTAATGAGGTGAATGCTTTGTTAGATTAAACCCCTTTGTTAGACACTAGTAACGGATGGAAACCTAAGTTCGAACCACTACCAGTTTCTAAGTATACCCTAGTTCCTTCGTTAGAAGAGCCTCCTAAGTTGGACCTAAAACCATTGCCAGATACCCGGAAATATGTGTTTATAGGCCCGTCTGAGACTTTACCTGTGATTATTTCTTCCGTCTTGGATAGTGATCAGGAAAGTAGGCTAGTAACCGTCCTTCAAAACAACAAGGAAGCTTTAGGGTGGACCATAGCTGACATTAAGGGTATAAGTCCCACTGTTTGTATGCATTAGATCTATTTAGAGAGTGATAGCAAACCTTCTAGGGAGATGCAACGTCGACTAAACCCTAATATGAAAGAAGTAGTTCGAACCGAGGTTCTTAATCTATTAGATGCAGGCATTATCTACCTCATTTCAGACAGTAAGTGGGTCAGCCCCGTTCAGGTTGTTCCCAAGAAATCCGGTATTACTGTAGTCCAGAATGATAACGATGAGTTAATCCCGACCCGAGTGACCACGGGTTGGCGTGTTTGTATTGACTATATGAAATTGAACAAGGTCACTCGGAAGGACCATTTTCCCCTTCCCTTTATCGACCAAATGCTAGAGAGATTAGCTGGACATAGTCATTACTGTTTTCTAGATGGCTACTCAGGCTACAATCAGATCGTTATTTCCCCAGAAGACCAAGAAAAAACTACTTTTACTTGTCCCTTTGGTACCTTTGCGTATAGACGCACGCCTTTCGGGATATGTAATGCCCCTGCGACTTTTCGGCGTTGCATGATGAGCATATTTTCCGATATGGTAGAAAAGTTTTTAGAGGTCTTTATGGATGATTTTTCAGTGTTTGGTTCGTCTTTCGATAAGTGCTTGCATCATTTGTCATTAGTGTTGACTAGGTGTAAGGAAAAGAATCTAGTGCTTAATTGGGAGAAATGTCATTTCATGGTTCGATCAGGAATTGTTTTAGGGTATATCGTATCTTCTAAGGGTATAGAGGTAGATAAAGCCAAAGTTGACCTTATCAAGACTTTATAGGTCCCAAAAACCGTAAGAGATATTAGGTCATTCTTAGGGCATGCAGGTTTTTATCGTCGATTCATTAAGGATTTTAGCTTGATTTCTAGACCTCTTTGCAATTTGCTTGCAAAAGATGTTAAGTTTGTCTTTGATGATGCTTGTTTAGAGGCTTTTGAGAAGCTCAAGACTTTACTCACTACCGCCCCCATAGTCCAGGCACCCAATTGGAACTTACCCTTTGAGATCATGTGTGATGCTTCAGATTATGCTATTGGTGTTGTGCCAGGTCAACGAGAAAACAAATTACTTCATGTGATTTACTATGCTAGCAAAATTATGAATGATGCCCAGTTGAACTATATCACTACTGAGAAGGAATTGTTAGCCATTGTGTTTGCCTTAGACAAGTTTAGACCCTATCTCTTAGGTTCTAAGATCGTCATATATACTGATCATGCTTCTTTGAAATATCTTTTGTCTAAGAAGGATACGAAACCTAGATTGATTAGGTGGATCCTTTTGTTGCAAGAGTTTTCTCCGGACATTAGAGACAAAAAGGGTGCAGAAAATGTAGTAGCAGACCACTTGTCTAGACTAGTTGTTGATTCCCCTGATGATTCCCTTCCTATAAGGGATAGTTTTCCTGATGAACAACTTTTCTTTGTTACCCAAGCACCTTGGTATGCGAATATAGTGAATTATCTTTTTACTGGTCGAATGCCCCAACATTGGGGTAAACAAGATCGTTCTAGGTTTTTAGCCAAGGTTAAGCACTTCTTTTGGGATGATCCTTATTTGTTTAAGTATTGTCCAGACCAGATTATTAGGAGATGTATACCTGAGAATGACCAGTCCAGTATTATTTCCTTTTGTCATGATCATGCTTGTGGGGGTCATTTTAGTGCTAAGAATACTGCTGCTAAGATATTGCAGTGTGGATTTTATTGGCCTTCGTCGTTTAAAGACTCCCATAGTTACTGTGTTACTTGTGAACGTTGCCAGAAATTAGGAACCGTTTCCCGTAGGAACATGATGCCCTTGAACCCGATTTTAATTGTTGACTTCTTTGATGTGTGGGGTATTGACTTTATGGATCCGTTTTCTAATTCTTTTGGTAACCTATACATCCTTGTCGTTGTAGACTATGTCTCTAAGTGGATTGAGGCGGTTGTGTGTAAAGTCAACGACCATAGGGTTGTGATTGAGTTCTTGAAAAATAATATACTTACACGTTTTGGTACACCGCGATCTATAATTAGTGATGGAGAGTCGCACTTTTGTAATGGACCTTTTAGGATTTTGATGAAGAAATATGGTATTACACATAAGGTAGCTACCCCGTATCATCCACAAACTAGTGGTCAGGTAGAAGTTTCCAATAAGGAGATAAAACGTATATTAGAGAAAAAAGTTAATCCTAATCGGAAAGACTGGTCCTCTAGGCTTACTGATGCCTTATGGGCTTACCGTATTGCGTTTAAGACCCCCATTGGAATGTCGCCTTATCGGCTTGTTTATGGCAAGGCATGTCACTTACCTGTTGAGTTAGAACATAGAGCTTATTGGGATGTTAAGAAGCTAAAGTTTTCACTCGACAAGGAAGGAGCCCATAGGAAACTCCAGCTCAATGAGTTGGAAGAGATTCGTAGAGATGCATACGATAGTGCTAAGGAGTATAAGAATAAAATGAAACTTGTGCATGATAGAAATATCTTAAGAAAGTCATTTTCTCTAGGTCAAAAATTTCTTCTTTATGATACCCGCTTGCATCTTTTCCCTGGGAAGTTACGTTCTTGGTGGACGGGTCCTTTTATTGTTCGCACTGTCTTTCAACAAGTATAGTGCACACCAAAGATTATGAACCCAAATCAGAAATCTTCTTCGTCTTCAAATCTTCTTAGATCTTCAATAAACACCTGCACATAATCAACTTGAATCTCTTATGAACAACCACACACAGAACGGATTTTGTTAACAATGGATTATCACAAGACGTCTTTAGATCTACAAACAGTTTAAAGTTCCCCGTCAAAACTTCGATCTAGTTTGAGTGAATCTTATATTAGAAGAGGAGATTCTCAAGCATAAATAAACTAGGTGCAATCAAAGTTCAACAACCGTTAGTCAATCAAATCAATCGAAAATAAAAGATAAACCGCAATTATCTAGTTTCCCACCAACGGTACTAATAGAGCTTCTCAATCCCAAACAAGTCTTTAAACTGAGCGGCCGTGAGAGATTTCGCCTAATTAGGTTACTTTCCTCTCTGAATAGGCGGCTCCACCAGTAACAACACAAATAGGTAGTTTTCCTGGCTCTGGGGATTAGTTTGATCGAAATTCAAACTTTGATATTTATCGATCAAGGAAGTTTGGACACCAAGGAATTTCCAAAACCGAAAATATTCTCAAGCTATGCAATAAATTCCAAATTTGGTTTCCATAATTTCTGGAATGCTTTGTCCAAATATTGACCGAAATCTCTTAGAAAATCTCCAATTAGTAAATGCACATTACTAATTTTTATTTTCCAAATATAAAATTAAAAATCTTAATTAAAAGATTCTCAATTTATTTTAGATCCTGGATTCTCCTTTAGCTATTAAGGAATATCTTTGAACAATAAAAGATAAGCGTTACTGCACATGTTGAAAGTATGTCGACATCTTTACTTTGTAAGTCCTCTTTCATACTTACAATCTTGGAATCCATTTTCCACACTTCCAAACAAGTTTACAATTGGTTCATCTGACTTCAAGAACTATGTGATTGATTATCCTATCAAATCACCAAACATGGGTTTCATGGTTCTACCAAAATAAGTTTCGGTTCTACCTGCGTGTGGGTACTGGAATTAGTCACACTAGCTTTCCAAAGTTCGGTTGACTAGGTACTAGGATCGGTTCCCACATATATATGGTATCTAACTTGTATTTGTAGCACATGTCCATAGGATCGGTTCCCAATATCTAAAAACGTGTTGCACATTTTCATAGGATCGATTCTCAATATCAAGAAACTTGTTGCACCTCATACAAGGATCGATTCCCCTCTTGTGATCGGTTGCACCTCTTACTAGGATTGGTTCCCCTTTGCCTAGAGTTGGTCATACCAATAACACTAAATCGACCATACCATCTCAGGTGATTACTTAAGATCGGTTTCACTAATAAAAGTCATACCAATACAAAAGTCAGGCCTTGTAAATAGTTTTACCAAGAACATAAGCAAGTCATGAGCGGTTATACTAATCACACATATTGGTAGTTCAAAAGATATGCAACGAATAACAATACCAATAAGCATAACGATTTCCCTTTCGATTCACAAAACAAGTTCATGAATTTACTTCCTTTAAACGAATGTAAAACATTGTTTCCTAGGATGAAATATTCACCTCATACCCATACATAATCGCAATAGCATTCAAACGATTATGTCGATGTCTTATATACGAAGTTCAAAAGATGAGCGTTATACTTCGTATTGTATTCCTTAATACTATGTCTAACTAGAGTATAATCATTCATAGCTTCGCAGTTATATTTTCAATATGCACAACTTGAAAGATACGCTAGGGAATGAAATAATTCGAGTCAAATATTACTAACCTCAAGTGGAAGGATGATGTCGTCGTTTGTAGCTCCGTACTTCTTCACATTCTTCAAGTCTTCATGTAATACTTGTAATGTCTCATATCCTAATACTTTCAAGCTAACTTATACGAAGTTGACTCTAGCATATAATCAAGCGACTCTTTAAATGAGTTTTGATTCACTAAAATGTGACAACCAAACTTGACATACCAATGCTTGGTGGGTTCAACCGAGCTATGCTCTAACAAATATTGATAAAAGATTGAATGAACTTTTGACAAACAAAAGTTAAGCCTATTATGTCATTATGCAAATACTGATGGAAGATAAGATGAACTTTTGTCTACAAAGATTAAGTCTATTATATGTCTATGCAAATAATGATGAAAGATAGAATGAATCTTTGTCTATTCCGAAGTGTTGGTCTTCCCTGATCCACATCTTTGTGTAAATACTGTGTGGCTCCGTAAGTTCTCTTATTGAGCATTTCCGATTAAATTAATCATGGGTTCTCTTGTGATTAATTTAATTGAGTATTTTGGATACAAATTCATGTTTCATGTGATTTGTTAATGTCCAAAGAAATCCTTCTTTTCTTATGAAAGTAAGGTCGCTCTTGTTGTTCTTTTGGGAATGACATTTTATGGGGGGGAGTTCTTATTTAATTGCCAAATTTTTGTGGGGAGTGCGGTTGTGGAATATTATAGGAGTTATCTTGTATCTTTATAAACTCCTTGATGAATGCATTTAGTTTCGGCTATATGATTGCATCTAAACAAAGTTGATATGTTGTTCTCTTTTGGTCATGAAGTATCTCTATGGAAATTTCATTAGGATCCCACTAGTTTTCATACCTTTGCCAATTTTATTGACAAAAAGGGGGAGAATTAATGTGTAGTCCACACTACAAATACATACGGTTTACGGATCATTATATAAGGGGGAATGGTTTTCATGTGAGATGAAGTACTGACTAGGGGGGGGGGGGGGGTGATACATATCACCATAGTATTGCTGTCAAAGTTGTGATACAATTGGACTTTGATGATGTGTAATAATACTATGGCAATGATTGAGAGCAACTGTTTTCTCATTATTATAGCTACGGATCTTCGACAACTATGATGTTGAGTTGAACACCTTTAGAATCATGGAGTACTTGGAAGTGATGAAGATTTTGAGTAATGTTGAAGAACCAAGGAGATCAAGCATTTGGATGAGAAGCTACAATGTCTATTTATTTTGTAATCCATATGTATTGATAGTTTTGTCACTAAAAATGACAAAAGGGAAGATTTTTAGAGCACTGCTCGGTCGAACTCGCAAGCTTTGCTATCTTAAGCTTGTTTGTCAAGTTTAGTGATCAAAACTATAAGTCTTGATTTCTAGTCTACTTATAGTAATGTCTCGGACTAGGATAGATTATGTAGTTGAGCTTTAGAATTCACGGGGTTCATCGATTGAAGACGAAGAAATACTAAGGGGAGCTTGTGGAACTTCATCAACAAAAGGTATGTGGAGACTGAAACTCATCTATCACTCATAAAGTATATTTCTACTCTATCTCCCTTCTTGAGACAAAACTCGTATTACTATATAATATTCGATTATACACATTTGATATTTCGTGCTGAGTTTAACTCGCTTACATATTTCTCGAAATATGTGTTGGTAAGCTTTCGCTTTAACCAAGTTCATCTAGTATTCTTGACTAAAGTCAAAATATGATCATATGAAAATTTCCTGGTAAGATCTTACATGATTTGTATGATACAGTCATTTGATATAGACTCAGAATGTTTCATATTGATTATTTCAATATCTTGAAATCGCTTTGATGTTAATAGTTAGTGAAAACAACTATTGTCATCCTCTAAGAAAGTTTCAATGATTGAAATAGAGTTTAGAACACTTAACCATAATTGGATTATAGACATAGTATGCGTACTTGCATATATGTTGATACAAGACCGGTATAATATGCATACCCGTATGCGTATTGGGAAGGTCAAGTAAAGTCTGGGAGCCTTTGTATGCGTACCCGTGCGCGTACTGGAGAAATCAGTTGAAGTCCGATAACTTTTGTATGTGTACCCGTACGCGTACTAATTCAACTGTTTTTTTGGATGTGTGATAGTATGCGTACCCGTTCGCATACTGTCGGACACAGTCCAAGTCCAGCTAATTAAGTATGCGTACCCGTTTGCATACTTGAGTGGGTTAAGTTCTAGAATCGGTTCGTTCATGAACTAATATTATATAATAAGGAATGCAATCTTTTTAAAATTGTGGCTATAATGCTCATGACTTGATTCGAGTGAATTAAAATCGATTTTGCTTCAATCGTGTCTTGTATACTTCTATGATAATATAAACAATTGAACAACTCTATAACTAGTTTCATTTTAGTCATTTGAACTAGTTGTGATTAAGATGAATAAGGTTGATATGAAAGTATTCATATGGCTAACTTCGGTTAACTATTGTTGAGCCAACAAGGTGTACACGTTTAGGTACGGTTACTCATATCTAAATGAAGTCACTTTTCATTTGTGTGTAACAAGCTATGTTTGATATAACGTTTGAAAGATATTAGCTTGAGTCTAATGATGTGACTCAATAATGTTGTAGTAAAAAGGTTCGTTGAGACTTGTGAAAGCAAAAGAATTTAGACTTAAAAATTAAAGAAAACTTAACTCAAAATTTGATTTCAAGATATGAGAAAATAACCAAGACACTGATTCCACTATTACACATGAATGAATGATGGTAAATAACCCAAAACTCTAATTATCTTTAAGTCCCTTATTTTCTTAACTCACAAATAATCAGACAAATTCTCAAAAAATAATTGTATCCCCTAAGCATAGATTATCTAATCAAAGCATAACCTATCTAATTGAATCACAACTAATGAAGAAAATTATGCAAACAATTAAAAACTCTGCAAAAGCAGTGATTGAGTGAATTATAATTAAATATTAGAGAAAATATAATAGTTACCAAATTATTCATGCGTAAATAGTTTCCTCATTTCCTTGGTTGTGAGAGAACTAGCACATCATCATGTTTGAAACACCCTCGAAATTCATTATTATTGCTCAAAAATGGTTTACAAATGACGAAAAAGGAGAAATATAATGAAAATCGGGTTTGTAACAGTTATATGTCGGGTAAAGAGGATCCAACTATAATAGATTTATCTTTGTGGTAGATTTGATTGATTAGTTGGGTAGATCAGCATCAATACAACTCTTTGTGATTAAAAGTATTGATTGCAAAATCTTGACAATTACTTTGGTAATTGTTATTGGATAGATCTAAGGACCTGACAAAGGAGTTTATTGGGATAAACGGAAGAGCCTTTTTTCGAACTCATATCACTTGGTTGAAAAGAGTTGTTACCGAACAGATTTGTTGTTCCTTTACTGTTTGGAATACGAACCAAAAGAATTGTTCCAAGTACGTGACTTATTACAAGTTGGAGGCGTGAGAATACATACGTAACTAGGTGAACTATAGGTTTGGTTGCTTGGTCTCAACTATACGAAGTTTGTTTGAATTTGTATAGCGGCTTAATCATGAGAGTATTCAATTCTGGACAAGGTCCCGGGGTTTTTCTGCATTTGCGGTTTCCTCGTTAACAAAATCTTGTTGTGTCATTTACTTTTATTTTCCGCAATTATAATTGTTGTTATTATAATTTAAAGCAAATTACACAAATGTTAATTCCTATTTACTTGATAGCAATCCTATTGTGTTTGATTAAGTCCGAACCTATTATCAAGTAAACATACTTCGTTGTTGTATTGTCTCGATCTTGTATCCATAGTCAATCACACAAGTTATATTGTTGTCGTATTGTCTCGATCTCGTATCCATAGACGATCACATGAAGTATGAACCGACTAGTTGTATTGTCTCGACTTGGTCTATAGACAATCACTTTCGGAGAAAGGACTTATGGGTGGAAAAGTTTTAGATTGAGGTATATTTGGGTACCCTCGTCTTTTCAATATTTGCATAATGACATATGAAAGACTTAACTTTTGACATGTATGGGACAATCATAGTTCATGGGCGCAAATGTTAGAACATAGCTCGGTCGACCTCGCATGCGTTACTATCTCAAGCATGTTTGTCAATGTTAGTGATCAAAACTATGAGTCTTTATTTCTAGCCTACATAGCTAAGTCTCGGACTAGGATAGAAAAGTGTAGTTGAGCTCAAGGACTTCATGGAGATTCATCATACAACGACGAAGATCTACTCAAGGAACCGTGGAACTTCATCAACAAAAAGGTATGTGGAGACTTGAACTTATCTATCACTCAAAAGTTTATCTCTTCTATCTCCTACTTCTTATGAGATAAAAGTCGTATTCTATATAGACTGGATCATACACATTTGATATTTCGAGCCGAGCATATCTCGCCTATCTATATATCGAAATAATGTGTTGGTAAAGCGTTTCTCTTTGATCAAGTTTATCTTCACCTAGTGACGAAAGTCATGAAAAGTTTCAATTACTTTGAGAATTTCTCTGACGCGAAACGGTCTATGAATAACGGATATATAACGTCCTCTGAGAATATCTCAATGATTGGAATGAGAGTTTAGATTACATAACCATGTATTCCTTAATCCGAAGTTTTCGAACTTTGTTGGTTGAGAGAAACCGGAGGAATTGGCAAGTCCGCGAACCCAGTCCGCGAACTGACGGAAGTTCTTGTACCGAGAATTTCTGCTGGGATTTTCCAAAAAATCGTTTGCGTGTAAGTCCGCGAACTGGCGAAAGTCTCTTTGCCGAGATTTTCTGCTGAGTTTGGAAAACTCCACCGGTTGTCTTAAGTCCGCGAACTTGTTTTTGATCTTAAGAGTTTATGATCTAAATATGTGCTCTGAACATGAAACTTAAATTACTAAGGAATGCTTTATGCAAATCGTGGCTATAAAGTTTATGAGCCGATTCAACCGAATCGAATCATCTTTGTTTCAATTGGGTCTTGTGTAGTTACATAAGATCTCATAGCAATTGAACAACTCTTTAACTAGTTCATTTGAGTCAATTGAACTAGTTATGGTGAAGAAGAACAAGGTTAATATGAAATGCTCATATGGTTAACCTTTTGGGTTACTATGTTGAACCAACATACACGTACGCGTTTGGGCATAGTTTTTACAAACCCAGTAAACGTCTACCCAAGTGTGTGTGACAAGCTAAGTTTTCGATCTAATGGTTGAGAAATATTAGCTTGAATCTAAATCAGGTTTTCATCTAACGGTGAATATGGATTGCTTTGTAACTAAGGCAAAACCCTGATTTCAAGACTATATAAAGGAGACATCTAGCATTGTGTAAAACTAATCCCCACACGTCTGTGTAATACTAGTGCGCTCACTAGAGTCGATTCTCCTTTAACCTTTGGTTTTCTTCTCTAAAACCAGGTTAACGAATTAAAAAGTTCATTGGGCTTGTGAAGCCAGACCGATACTACGTTTATCGTAGTTGTGTGATCTGATCTTGCATCTTCTATCGTACGAGTAAAATCTTTGATTGGATTGAGATCGTGAGAGTTCTCCGATAGGAAATATAAAGAAGTCCAAAACATCTTCGTCTCACTGTTTGTGATTCCTCGGCAAACCGCCTGTGTAGTCAGGAAGGATTGTAGAGAGGTGATTGATTAATCTAGGCTGTTCTTCGGGAATATAAGACCGGATTATCAATTGGTTCTTGTTCATCTTGATTTCATATCTTAAGACGGAACAAAACCTAGGGTTTATTTGTGGAAGACAGATTTATCCTTTGATGGACTTTTTTGTGTGAGACAAATTTGTTTATTATCAAGTCTGCGATTTTGGGTTGCAGCAACTCTTGGTTGTGGGTGAGATCAGCTAAGGGAATCAAGTGCGCGGTATCCTGCTGGGATCAGAGGCGTAGGATTACAACTGTACCTTGGATCGGTGGGAGACTGATTGGGGTTCAACTATAGTCCAGTCTGAAGTTAGCTTGGAGTAGGCTAGTGTCTGTAGCGGCTTAATATAGTGTGTATTCAATCTGGACTAGGTACCGGGGTTTTTCTGCATTTGCGGTTTCCTCGTTAACAAAACTTCCGGTATTTTATATAATTGAGATAATACAGGTTGTGCGTTCGTGATCATCAATTGGAAATCCAACCTTTGGTTGTTGATTGATATTGATTGATCCTTGGACACTGGTCTTTGGTACCGTCCAAGTTATTCCTTGTATTTGATAAAGACTCACTATTGATTTTAGCTTGAGTAAAAATCAAATCAAGAGAGAGATATTAACTCCTTGAGATACTTTTATCTAGAATTGAGTCTGACTGTCTAGTTGATTCCCTAGCAAAGTATTTCGGGGTTAGTCCATACAGATTGCTAAGCGAAATATTGGGTGGTGTTGTTAGATCCCCACCTTTTCAATTGGTATCAGAGCAGGCAAACACGTTTAAGACCTAACACGTCCGTGTTTGTAGCGATCTGACCTTATGGACAAGAGTATTATCTCTAACAACGCAACATCAGTACAGGACTACTCAGATAAGTTTCAAAGATCTGAAACCACTGAGAAAAACTCCTTCTCGTCTCATTCAGCCGAATCTAAATTCAACTAGAGGAAATATCTTGATGAACAGTTGGATGATCTCTCGGATGATAGTGATTCTGAAGAAGGACAACGTCTTGATGAGGAAGTTTCTCAATACATCAAGTTGTTTAATCGTGAATTGAAGGAAACAAAGACAACTGCTTTCTTGAGAAAGTATACGGGTCCTCTCTGTCAAGAAAACAGAAAGTTGAGAAAACTCTTCAAAGGTTATGACAATGGATACAAACTGTTACAATCTACCGTTAAAGATCACGAAGAAGAGGTTCGCTCAAAAAAAACTGAATGTGATAATCTTCTTCGTAACCTCTGTATATTAAAAGAGAGGCGCCGAAACTGAAGCGAGATGTGAATCTCAACAAAAGAGTTTCAATGACAAAGAACGCAGTCTTCTTATCAAAGAGAAATCCTTGGAAACCAAACTCACTGCTGCTCATAATAAGGTAAAATCACTGGAAGAGAATCTAAATAGGTTTGGTTCTAGCTCTACAAAACTGTCTTCTATGATGGGAGCCTGTAAAGAAAATCATGACAAACGTGGTCTGGGATATAAAGGAACAGACGCTCCTAACAGTGGTAAGGCTAAGTTTGTTAAAGCTGTTAATATTTCTCCATGTGAAGAACCCGTGTCATCTTGCAAAAACAAGGATTCTACTTCTTCTAAATCTGCTCAAAAGAGAACTACTAAACGTAAGTCCTTCAACTGCTATTACTGCGGAAACAAAGGACACTCTGAGCGAAGGTGTCGTCTTCGGATAAGGAATGAAAAACTTCACAATATTCTTTATTTGATGTCTAAAGAAGTTGTTAAACCTATATCACATATTGGAATCAACCCTGTTCGACCTCAAGGGATATACTGTGATAAGGCTTTTCCTAGTTATGTCTTCAAACCGAAGGATGCCTATAATGGTGGAAGGAAAAACAGCAAAAGTGTGACAGGTGCTGCGAATCAGTCTGGAAGAAGAAAAAGGAACAGAAGAAAGAAAAACGAGTTAAGTTCTTCTAATTTTCTCAAAAAGGACTGTGAATCCAATTCATATTTCTTACATGTCAACAATCGAGTCTCTGATCTGAAGATTCACATAAACAGACTAAGACGGAATATCAAGAAAACATGGAATGTTGGTAACCCAGGTACGTCTAAATCGTCTCTTGATAACACTTATTCAACTAAACTAGGTAGTTTGTTTAATACCGATGAAAAGGAAAAAGAAGAAGTAAACAATGATGAGCAAGATGCTCATCTTATTACACCCTAACATGTTCATGTTGCATCTCTTTTTAATTTTTGTCATGTTAAAAAGGGATGCTCTTGGTTCTCAGGATTTTTCGTCTTGAGAAAGCTGTCAGGATTGTACTGCATTCGATGTTACTTTATTCCGTTTTCTCCTCAGCATCTATTTCTCTTACTCTTCTTTGGGCTTCCTGGTCTTTCATATCTCTAGTACACGCACCAACCCTCGCGAACGTCCTGTTTCCTAGGGTTTGATTCCTTATATATATAATGTGTTCCAGAGATGCAAAAAGATTCTCTAAAAATCTTTTTGGTGCATAATGGAGGGAAGCAACAAGGTTGATGATGTTGAGCTATGCCCTATTGATATCTCATGCTTTCATGCTCTTGATCATGAAAACGATGACAAACTGACATTTCAAGATTTCTTCACAACTGGTAGAAAATCTTCTTGGAGACTTTAAGGTCGTACGCGAACAACTTGGTATCGCAATACAGAATCTAGACTACCTAAAAGACGAACTAAGGAAGGCAACTGAGGAACTCGTTCTTGTTCAATCCCTGGTTGCAGACAGGATTTAGTTTTCCGTCTGATCTTGGGTCTAGTTGGTTTCCTAATATGTCTACTTTTTGAATTAGTTGGAAGAATAACTAGTGCTTTGAATAGCGATGATTGTGACTACACATAGTTATTATTTTCATCTTCTTATGTTATTTTTTAGGTTTATGGTTTTAAATTCTAAAAATATTTGGAAGATGATGGTTTGGAATATTTAATCTTGTAGTTTGTTATATTGCAATATGATTATGGGATATGTATTGTTTGCGTCCGTGAACTTGAAGGTCCCATATGTTGTCAAAAGTAAAGTCGTTCATGAGTTGGTATTCATATTAATGAAAGGACGAATGGACTTTTGACAATTATAAAAGTTATGCCTATGCAGTCATGTATTTGATGGAAAATAGGATAAAATCTTTTGTTTGACAAGGATAAAGTCTATTATGTCGTTATGATGGAAAATAGAATAGATCCTTGTATGTTATCCACGGTATTGATCTTCATTGATCCATTTTGTTATGTTTTACCGTGAAGGCTCCATTGTGTATCTTATGTTGAGCACCTTACAACTATGTCGATTAATATTGGCCTTGTTGGTTGTTCCATGAGATGCTATTTGTTGAGCATTCTTGAACTAAATTAATCATCTTCGTTCGTTATTTAGTTATTTGATCCGAAAGTCTTCTTTTGTCGAGCAAATCCTTTAACAATTAAATTGATTACTTTTGTGATTAGTTTGTTTGTTTGTTTTCCAATTAGATTAATTATAAGTTCTCTTATAATTAGTCTAGTTGAGTTTTCATATATTCCACAAGTTATTGTGTTGAGTATATGAACGACTATACAAATCATGTTCTATCGGTTAATGTAGTCGTATATTCCGTAAGGTTTTTCCTTATATTGAGTATGTGAACGATTAAGTTAGTCGTCTCTGTATGATTACCTTAGTCGTAGCTCCGTGAGTTTTCTTATGTTAAGCACCTTCAATTAAATTGATCACTTTTTGTGGTTTGATTTAGTTGCGTATTCCAATTAAATTAATTATGGGTTTTCTTGTGATTAATTTGTTTGAGTTTTGGATATAGAAAATCATTTTTATGGTTTTTGGTGTCCAATTTAAAAATCCTTCTTTTCTTTCGAAATTAAGGTCGCTCTTGTTGTTCTTTCAGGAAAGAAATCAAATGGGGGAGAGTTCTTTTGAACTTGTGCTTAATGGTAATATCTTGCGGGGTGTGCGGCTGTGGAATTTTATATGGGTTATCTTGTATCTTAAAACTCCTTGATGAATGCATTTAGCTTCGGATTTATGATTGCATCTAAATTAAGTTGGTATGTACTTTTCTTTTAGTCTATGAAATGTCTCTTGTGAAAATTTCATTATGATCCCCTTGTACCTTTTCCAATTTTATTGACAAAAAGGGGGAGAAATATTGTAGTTCACACTACAAATACATATGGTTTTCGGATCATTGTGTAAGGGGGAGTGGTTTCCATGATCGAGATGGAGTATTGACTAACGGGGAGTGATACATATCACCACAGTATTATTGTTAAAGTCGTGATACAATTGGACTTTGATGTTACATAATAATACTATGACACTGTATAATAATGATCGAGAATCTCGATTTCTCTCATTATTATAGCTACGGATCTTCAACAACGGTGATGCTAAACTTACAACCTTTGGGATCATTGGATTACTTTGAAGGACGAAGATTTGAGGGAACGTTGAAGATTAGACTATGGAATAAGAGCCACTAAAGTTTATCTTTTTTGTATTCCATATGTATTAATAGTTTTGTCACTAAAATTGACAAAGGGGGAGATTGTTAGAGCATAGCTCGGTCTACCTCGTATGTAGAAGGGAGAAATTCTAAATGATGGATGAGTTGGTTATACTTTTCGAGTTGCTAGTAATGAACTGACGATTGAAGGTTAGGGTTTGGTTGGATATTAACAATGGGGATTGTGAGTTCTATGGATGAATTTGCTGTAGAGTTGGTCTTGAAGTAATGCTGCAAATCTGTGAGAAAATCTACAGTTAGATATGATGATGGGTTGAAGGTCTGAGCTATATAAATTGGTGGATTTCAGAGTTGACGGGTGTCACAGTTATGAACTGGTGGTTGCAATGGTCGTGGGTACTTCTGAATGGTTCAGGTGGTGTTGTATGCTTGGAATTGGTTATGTTGTTAAATTGGCGTATGAATGGTTGGAACTGATGATGATGAATGGATTGAATTGGCTGAATTGCAAGAAGCTACTGCAATGGATTGGTGGGTTAAGACTAGATGAGGCAGCGCAACTAAGTTAATTTGCAGCAGTGATGAAGCGCAATCGTGGTGCAGCATCAGGTTGTGGCATGTGCAGCACAACTCTGGCTGTGCAAGACTATGGCCTAGAAGCAAGTCAGCTAAGTTAGCCTCTGACTCAGACTTGATGACTCTCTGACTCACCAGACTCTGACTCTCCATTGACTCAGTTGACTTGTTCGTCTGACCGGTGACCGGGTGGACTTTGCCGGTCACCTGAGCTACTTTCCGGCCAACTTCCGACACCAGTACCTGTTTTCCAGCGACTACTTTTGGGACATATTTTCACATGGTTTTGTTTCTCACTTATGGACTTGGTGGACATCTTGGTTATGGACCTTTGGAGACTTGACCTAAGAAGAGAAGCTACAAAAGTAGAAAGTTTCTCCTTTGTTTATGACGTATTTTTCTACTTGGAGTTTTGGAGAGCGGCGATTCTACTAGGGTTTGCTTTCGTACATTTTTCATTTCTTTATTTTATGAAAATGATTTTGATGAACTCCATCAATATGAGTAGCAAAACACATAATATTGGTTATGGGATAAAGTTGATTTCTTAAATATGTTATTAGCATCTATGATTTAGTTTTGTCTCAATAATTTATTATTTACGATTCAGAATTAATAGTGTTATATGATTTGATTGTTTGTTTGGTTGAGTCCGGAATCAATCCGATTTGCATTCATTTCTAAGCTATGTTAGGATTTTCAATACGAAAAAGTTGTTTATCCCTGATTCTAAGTAGCATAATTGTGGGTAGTGCTTGTAGTGATATATCCTACTAGTCACAAGTGAATCATAACCTTGGTCAAATCGAATTAGTGGTTTTACTCGTTTGGTTTCCTTGATTAGTCTTATTTCATAAAACTTAAAGCTTTTAGGGAGTTAAACTTAATTGTGTTTTTACAATTTAGGTTGCTTTCTAGGAAGAATCCACATTTGCATCTTTTAATGTGGTTGTGATGAAATCAGGGAATTAGCAGGATATACTTGCGATCAAGGTATCCTAGGACTTTTAGTAAATGAGAGATTAAAATAACAATTCTAGTCATTGATGAAAATACATGTTCGTGAATGATATTATCCTGTAACCAATATCTTCGTCTTATTGATTATTCTCATATTTTATTCCTTTCAATTATTTTTATTGTTTTGCTAAAACAAAAATCTCCCCCCTTGGTTACTAAGAAACTGAATTTTATAACAAGAAAAGCCTCTCTGTGGGAACGAACTCTTTCTTACCACGTACTTCATTTATATTTAGTAGAGTGAGAAAGTGAAATTATTTTTGACGCATACGACAACGATCAAATTTTGGCGCTGCTGCCAGGGAGGCATACAACTTGTTATTAAGTTTTTAGTTTCTTATCATCATTTCTGCTTTCATATTTGCTTTTTGTTTCTTGTCTTGTTTCTCACTTGTTTGCGAGAATTTTTTTCAGGTACCTAATCCCTGGCTTCTAAAGATTGGAACTATCCAAGGTGTGGGTACTCGAAGAGGCACAATACTCCAACTAAGTCAAGACACGATGGAACAACAAGAGTTAGAAGTGGAAGAAGAGTTACAACTAGAAGAAGAAAAAGAGGTTCCATTCGTAGAAGAAGCACTAGTTGAAGAAGAAGAAGCAATGGGTGATGCAAATCGTACACTCAAAGACTTGGCTTCTCATAGGCGTGATGCACAACAATGGTGTATTCAAACAAACTCAACCTTCGAGATCAAACCGGGGTTGATTAGAGAGTTTCCGAAGTTTCATGGAATGACGAATGAAGATCCAAACAAGCATCTCATGGATTTACACAACGTTATCATGGATATGCTTCCACCGGAGACTAATGTGGATGGAGCAATGTTGGAAGATTTTCCGTTTTCTTTGGCTGATAATGCTAAGGAATGGTTGTATTATTTACCGCCCGGGAGTGTCACTACATGTAACGGGTTGAAGAAACTTTTCCTGGAGATATTTTCCTACACAAATTCGTAAGGAGATTTGTGGAATACAATAAAAGAACGGGGAGTCATTGTATGAATGTTGGGAACTGTATAAGAGATTGGTGGCAAGATGCCCTCACCACCAATTTAGTGACGTGATGATAATACAATACTTCTACGAAGGTCTCCAACCAAGTGATATATATCTTCTTGATGCATCGGGTGGTGGTGCACTAGTGAACAAGACGGTGGCTCAAGCTACCGAGTTAATTGAAATCATGGATGCAAACTCGCACCAATTCTACACAAGAGGTGAACCAATGGTTAGGCGAGTGCATGAAGTTACGGATTCATCATCACACCGTGATCAAAGGATGGATAATATGGAGCAAATGATGGAAAAGATGGCTGCAGTTATTTTACCTTCATATGGTGAAGAGTTGGAGCAAGCTAGTGCAGTCTTTCCAAATCAGCAAAGACGGTATGATTCCTATTCCAACACTTACAATCCGGGATGGAGAGATCATCCAAATTTCATCTATGCCAACAAGCAAGGTGCAGCCCAACAACCTACGTTCAACCGTCCGAGTGGATTTCAACCGCAACAACAACAATTTCAGCAACCGTAACCACAATAATCAATGCAAAATCAAGGTTCTGATATCGATGCAAAGCTTAAAACTATGATGCAAGGAATTTCTATTATGTTTAAAGAAAGTCAACAGGAAACTAAGAGTGCTATCAAGGATTTGCAGACACAAATGGGCTCCATGGCGATGGACATAAACAAATTGAAGGCACAAAATAGTGGGAAACTCCCTTCTCAATCCATTAACCCAAAAGAGGGTGTCAATGCTATTACGTTGAGAAGTAGTACACAACTTGTGCAACCCAAGGTTACTGATTCGGGCAAGGTGGAAACACCAAAGAAACCTGTTTTGGAGGAGAAGAGTGATGATTCTCCCCAAACTTCTGAGGTACCTATTCCTAACTCTAAAACTCCGGTTTCTACTTATGTTCCTCCTTTACCGTTTCCTCGCAGATTTGCAAACTTCAAGAAGGCGGAACTAGAAAAGGAGATTTTAGACGTTCTTAAAAAGATCCATGTGAAGATACCACTCATAGATGTGATCAAGCAAGTTCCCAAGTATGCAAAAGTGTTGAAGGACTTGTGTACAAATAAGCAAAGGCTCAAAGGTAATCAAGTGCTAAGTGTGGGAGAGAATGCTTCGGCAATTTTACAACACAAACTCCCACTGAAATGTAAGGATCCCGGTAGCTTTGACATTCCAGTCACAATTGGTAACACCACATTTAACAAAGTTATGTTGGATTTAGGTGCATCCGTTAATGTTATGCCTGCATCTATATACATTTCACTTGAGTTAGGTCCTCTTAAAAAGGCTGGAATTGTATTGCAATTAGCCGATCACTCTAATGTTTACCCAATGGGTATTGTTGAGGATGTTCTTGTGCAGGTTAATCAACTTGTATTTCCAGCTGACTTTTGCGTGTTAGAGATGAATGAAGGGTCACCAGACTCGTCTCTTCCATTGCTACTTGGGCGTCCCTTCATGAAAATGGCGAAAACCATTATTGACGTGGACAAGGGGACGCTAACTATGGAGTTTGATGGAGAAACAATACGTTTCAACATTTTTGAAACGATGAGATATCCTAGTGATGTCCAATCTTGTTTCTCCATTGATGTTATGGATACATTGGCACAACAAGTGTTTGCATTGAATGGTGAAGATGCTTTGGAAACCGTTTTAAGTACATCCATGGATAATGGTGTAGAGTGTGGTAATGAAGTCAAGGAAGCCCTTGGTGATCCTAATTCACTACAAGGATTCCCGGAAACTCATAATATCTCTTTTATTTCTTTACCATGCAGTGATGAAAAGCTTGTACTTTCCATTGTTAAATCTCCAAAGTTAGAATTGAAACCTCTTCCCGATCACCTAAAGTACTTGTACTTGGGTGACAATGAAGATTTACCTGTGATTGTTTCTAACAAGATTAGTGAATTACAGAAGAAAAAACTTCTAAGGGTGCTAAGGAAGTACAAGACGGCCATAGGATGGAAAATTGTTGATATCAAGGGTATAAGCCATGCCGTTTGTATGCACAAAATCCGTTTGGAGGACGATGCAAAGCCTACAAGGGATGCGCAACGTCGTTTGAACCCTCTCATGATGGAAGTTGTGAAAAAAGAGATACTAAAGATTTTGGACGTGGGTGTTATCTACCCCATATCCGATAGCAAGTGGGTGAGCCCGGTACAAGTAGTACCAAAGAAATCAGGTGTGACGGTGGTGGAGAATGATAAGAACGAACTTGTCCCAACTCGTGTGCAAACCGGTTGGAGGATTTGTATATATTATAGGAAATTAAATGCCACCACTAGGAAGGATCATTTTCCATTGCCTTTTATTGATCAAATGCTTGAACGTTTAGCTGGACACTCTTACTATTGCTTCCTTGATGGCTATTCAGGTTACAATCAGATTGTGATAGTACCGGAGGATCAAGAGAAAACCACTTTCACTTGTCCTTTCGATACTTTTGCTTATAAAAGGATGCCTTTTGGCTTGTGCAATGCTCCAGCTACCTTTCAAAGGTGTATGGTAAGTATCTTTTCAGAATATGTTGAAAACATAATTGAAGTGTTCATGGAAGATTTTAGTGTATTTGGTGATTCATTTGACCTTTGCTTGCACAACTTGTCACTAATCCTTGAACGATGTGTTGAAACAAATCTTGTGCTAAATTGGGAGAAGTGCCATTTCATGGTAACTCATGGCATAGTTTTAGGCCATATAATATATTCTAAAGGCTTGGAAGTCGATAAATCTAAGATAGACCTTATTCGTGCTTTAACCCCTCCCACTACGGTGAGGGAGATACGTTCTTTTCTTGGTCATGCAGGTTTTTATCGTAAATTTATCAAGGATTTTTCCAAGATAGCATCACCACTTTGCAACTTATTGCAAAAAGATGTGGTTTTTAACTTTGATGAAAAGTGTATGGTGGCATCCAATCGTTTGAAAGAACTTTTGATTTCAGCCCCTATCATTAAACCATCGGATTGGAGCAAGCCTTTTGAGCTCATGTATGATGTAAGTGACTATGCGGTTGGTGCGGTGCTTGTGCAACGTGTGGGGAAGATACCTCATGCTATTTATTATGCTTCTAGAACGTTAAATGAGGCCCAACAAAACTACACAACCACTGTATAAGAGTTGTTAGATATTTTTTTTTCTTTGGAAAAGTTTCGCTCTTATCTAATTGGTACAAAAGTTGTTGTATTTTCTGATCATGCAACACTTAGGTACTTGCTAATGAAGAAAGAAGCGAAACCGAGTCTCATACGATAGATTTTGCTCTTGCAAGAGTTTGATGTTGAAATCAAGGACAAGAAAGGAATTGAGAATACCGTTGCGGATCACTTGAGCCGTATTGTTGTGGACAAGGAAGCTATCCCATTACGTGAAAGTTTCCCGGATGAACAACTATTCTCAATTGCCTTTGGAGAACCATGGTATGTCGATATTGTTAATTACTTGGTATCTAAATCCCAAAGAACTTGTCTCGTGCTGAGAGGGACAAACTTAATAAGTTGGGGAACCAATACATATGGGATGATCCATACTTATGGAAATATTGTAGTGACCAAGTAATAAGAAGGTGCGTTCCGGAATCCAAGTTTAACTCTATCTTGTCCTTTTGTTATTCTTATGCTTGCGGAGGACATTTTGGGTGTATGAGAACCGCTCACAAGGTACTTGAAAGCGGTTTTTATTGGCCAACCTTGTTCAAGGATGCGTATACATTTTGTACAACTTGTGATAGGTGCCAAAGAACAGGCAATCTAGGTGCCCGAAATCAAATGCCACAAACTTTTATTTAATTTATTGAAGTTTTCGATGTATGGGGTATTGATTTTATGGGTCCTTTTGTCAACTCTCATGGAAATTTTTATATCTTACTTGTTGTTGATTATGTCTCCAAATGGGTGGAAGCTAAGGCCACCCCAACTAATGATTCTAAAGTGGTTTCAGATTTTGAGCAAGCTAATATCTTTGCAAGGTTTGGAATTCCAAGAGCCATAATTAGCGATGGGGTTCTCACTTCAAAAACAGGATTTTACAAAGCTTGTTGAAGAAGTACAATGTGTCGCATAATATTGCAACACCTTATCATCCCCAAATAAATGGACAAGCCGAGGTTTCTAACCGGGAGGTGAAATCCATTATAGAGAATACGGTGGATCCAACAAGGAAGGATTAGAGCATGCGACTTAATGATGCTTTGTGGGCTTATAGAACCGCATACAAGACACCTATCGGGATGTCTCCCTTTAGACTTGTGTATGGTAAACCTTGTCATTTACCCGTTGAAATTGAGCATAAGGAATTTTAGGCTATTAAGCAATGCAATATGGAGATGGATGGGGCTGGAAAGCAAAGGAAGTTACAACTCCAAGAGATAGAGGAGCTTCACAATGATGCATTTGAAAGCTCACGCACTTATAAGGAAAAGACGAAAGCATTTCATGATAACATGATTTCTAGGAAACAATTTTGCATTGGGCAGAAAGTGCTTTTGTTTAATTCTCGCTTGCATTTATTTCCGGGTAAATTAAGGTCACGTTGGATTGGACCTTTTATTGTTATTAATGTGTTTTCTCATGGTGCAGTAGAAATTCGAAGCATAGATACAGGCAAGGAACTTTAAGTTAATGGGCACCGGTTGAAACCATATTATGATAATTTCACTTCCGAAGTGGTGGAAGGAGCTAACTTTGTGGATGCACTCCCTCTGGAGGAGTCATAGAAAGCAAGGAGATAGTCGGGCTGACGACTTTAAACCAAGCGCTAAATGGGAGGCAACCTATAGGATGAGTATTTCTTGTCTTATTTTTATTTTCTTGTCTTGTTTTTTTAGCTTTTTTCTTGTCTTGCATTTACTTTTTCTGATTTCTTGTCACATTATCATGTAGGATTTCCCACCTTGACTTGCTTTGGATGACTCAATTTACATTGATGACAATGTAAAGTTTAAGTGTGGGGGAGTGGTTAAGCATTTGCATTGTAAAGTTTTCATGAAATTTTCAACTTTTGTGTAAATAGTGAATAAAAAGCTCCAACTTGTAGTTAGTTTAGAGTCACATAGTATACTTGTCGCTAAGATTACATCGAGATTCTCATAAGAGTGACTGACTTAGAGATGACAGAGAACATGATCGGGTTTCTTACTTGTATGAGAGTTAAAGTTGGATTTAACCATCCCATTGGAAAATGAGGTGCAGACTGAATTCGGTATTAGAGTAGTGGTCCCCTATAGTGGAGACTACCCATGTTATATCATGAGAGGCACCGACCTTCACTTCTTTGTACCTATCTAAATATGTGCTTTTAGAGTGTGTGTCACCGTACGTAAACTCCGGGTAGAATGGTGAGCTACCCAACCTCCCACCAATAGAAGCACTATTTTGATCTCTTGAGTGCTATTTTATCAATCATGATGCTGACATCGAATTGCTAACTTACATACCACTTGTAATCTTGTTCGCAGTTAGCAGTTAGCACCATCCACTTTATCTCTCTCTACACCAACAGATCCATAGAAACACCATCATCATCAACAAGAGGAGCATCACAAATTCGAAGGAAAGTTGAAGACATTCAAGGTTTACAAGCAACAATACAGAAATGAGCAGATTTCAGATTCAAGTATAGCAACAAGACAAGGAGCAGATTTTTTACAAATTGAAGACTATTGTACAAGAGCGAATATTATCAAGATGAGAATTCAAGAAGTTTATGATATCGAGACATACAAATTGTGACGAATCGAGCGGTAAAATACTTACACCATGGCCTTTGTACTTGCATTTTTATTTTATCTTTATTTTTATTTGTTAATTGTGTTTAATTAATAAATGTTAATTAAAATTGTTACATAGTAGGAAAGCGAGCAATAAGCTGCGCCGCAAGCCCTTTTTGAATAACAAACCCTATCCTCTTAAACACAAACTCTCTCGAATCAGGAGTCATGACATTACTGTGCATGACTCTTTGTTAATTAGTATTTTATTTTCTCTTGTCTCAAAAAAAAAGACAAGAGAAAAGTTTATTAGGTCCATCATTAGTTTTAATGTTTTGTTTGTTTTTGTATTTACTTTATTTATCTTGCATCTAAAAAAGATAAAAATTATCTCTCATGTTTCCACGTCGGCGACTCACTCCGGTGATTGGAAAATCATTCCAATCTCGGATTCATCATGAGTTCGACCGATTTTAACCTTGTTTTTGTTTGGATATCAATTTCCTTTCCACGTTTTTCCAATTTTTCGATTTGTTTTCAATTGTTTTCGTTGCGGTTTTTTGGTTTTCCTTTAGGGTTCTCTGCGGGTTTTCTTTTAGGGTTTTTCTTCCGTTTCCCTTTTCTCAGTTCCAATGCCTAGAGTTACACGGTCTTCTTCACAGGCGACGCTGCTAACCCCTTCCACCCAGTTATCTTCTTCGTCAATAGCAGCGATTGCTACGGATAACATCTGCCATTGCCCTTTCAAGAGCATCCATGGTTGCATCGACGGAGTTCATGGCATAGGCTATGTCAAAGGTTCGTTCTTGAAGCATCTTCATGACAAACACCATGTTTCGGAAGCCAACAAAGACACTGTTCGAAACCTGTTGGCGAAGGATGTAAATGTGTACCGAGGAATGGAGAAAGCTCTCTACAACTTGCGTATGTGGTTGTGCAGCAAGTGTTTCTACTTTCATGCTTGGTCGAAATCATGTAAAGGACGTGATGGAGCTTGGCATGACTTCATCCCAGGGCCTCTCAATGGGGAGGGATCTGATTTCTTGATTCATGATCTGATCAAGCCATACGAGGTGCATTCTGAAGCTTTCGAAGAGGCTGCTTCTGTGGGTGATACAGCTCCAAGGAGTTATGGCAGTGACGATGTAGATGATAGGATTCGGAGATGCCTATATGTGATAACTGCAATCGCACGGTGTCCAACTAGTAGACAGAGGCAAGTACGGGTTGAACCCACAAGGAGCGGTGGAAATACCCGATAACTAATATCTCTAATCGAAAAACAATACTTTTGGGATTTTTAGGATTAAGAATGAAATAATAAAATTTAACTAAACTAATAGAGTAAATCCAAAGGAAAAGTCGGTAACCAGGGTTTCATGGTATCCGCTACTATCTCTATTTAATTACTGAAATGAAATATGATTGCAAATATATGTTCATTGTTCGTTCTATCGACACCAGCTATTTTATATATTAGAGTCGCAAATATCACTGGGACACCCTAAGCATGGAACATCAAAAGAATAAACCCAAGCAAGCACCATCAAATTGTGTTAGCGAGAAAGTTATACGAAACTAAATTATTGATTCACAAATTGTATCTGGCTCTTCTAAGTATAACCCATCAAAGGACTCAACCCAAGCATGAACTATCAAATAATGAGACCAAACCTATTTGTAAAACTATCCAATTACGCACAAAGATTATTACTAAACCATTGGAGCAAAAACTCATTTTTTCAATAAATCAATAAACAATATTCGAAAATCTATTCAAATCATAATGGTCTATTGCTATATAATCAATCAAAGTAGCCTAATACCCAGAGTAGTTTCAACATAAACCCTAGTTACGAAAATCTAGCAACACATGATTATGGGTTTCTTAAAAACCCAAATAAAATGATTACAAGAAAATAGAGGAAAATATTAAACCCTTGTCACCGAATCGTCTCCTTTCCCCTTCGATCTCTTGTTCTTCCGTTCTCGCCTTCACGGCTGTTCGAACTGCTGCTACGTCGTCTCTTTTTCTCTTCTGTGGTTTCGGCTCTGTAGTCGCTACTCCAAAACCGGCCTTCCCCATTATGTTGCTTCTCATTCATTTATAATTTAGTGCTGCGAAGGAGTCCGACTAAGACCTAGTAGAATTACCTAAGCCCAGTCCATCATGGTCCAACTAGCCTCAGGTCCAACATCTTCACACTACACTTGATATTCAGAGACCCCAAATTCCACACGCTGCAATCCATCTTCACCATCCGCGTCTTCCAGACTCGAGCCAAAGTACTGAACATCTCCAACTCCGGCCAGAAATAGTGAAATCTAACTGCAGTTCCATTCAACCACGGCAACCCCAACTCATTGATCGAAGAACTAATCTCTGTCCTTCTTGCCACCAATTCCTATATAGCATCGCCAGTTAGATGCCAAGCCTGGTTTCATCTTCAGTCCGTCTGCAATTTTATCACACAACCACCATCATTGCAACTGAAAACGTCACATAACACCCATTTCCATTCCGAACCTTCTCGACTGGCAGTAGAAACTCGTCCAAGCTTGGCCAGCAATGAACTCCAACTTCAAAGTACAACCCTACAACTAGCACTTCCTTGTAGACAAACCCATCTCCGCTGATTGTAACATCAACTTCTCATTGTTGCTGCAGTAATCGCCTTCTCCGACTTCCTACTACCAAATTCTGCTCAATATCAAAAGAAACCAGCACCATTCTTCTTCTCACCCAATGCCATTGCTTCAAGTTCCAGTTTCAGATCAAACCGAGAACACCCAATTTGTTCTAACAACCTGAACTCCGATAAGCTCCATCACCTTCAAGCCAGTGCCAACTTCAAGTCTCTTCTATTACAACTGGCTTTGCCGCTGCCAATCTTTAATTCAGAACTCCCCTAGCTAGTGCCAAGCTCAAAGACGAGCTTCTTCCATCGATACTTCCATACACTTTTCAGCATCGAGCACGAGTTCTTATCCTTCGAACATCATCACGAGCCAACGCCTTAACTCACATTAGTTACATCTCATGCATCTGCTCGAGCTTCATCTTACCGTCTTCACTGGTCTCACGACCCTCCACCGGTAACAAACCCCGTTGCAGACATAACTCAGTTACTGACCTTGTACGCATCTTTCTCCGACTGCCTACTACCATCTGCAACTAGCTCGACCTTTCTCCATCTCGATTTGGCAGCAGTGCCTCCAGCTTGAATAGGAAATGAAATTTCCATTTCTTGTTTTAACACGAACTGAAACACCACAAAATGTTATGGTACCAATGTGGACACGTCCCACATTTTCTTTACCTCTAGTGACTCCACGTTCTGCACAAACACAATTCTTTGTCTCCCCTGAATATGAAAGTAATATGGCTTGGTGGTGCGACAGCCTAACTAGTAGCCAAACAAATAAGCTCCGTCCCATTTTGGTGGCGTTTGTTACAAATGCCTCTTTAATCTCCAATTTAGCAGTTTTTCGGTCGGTCGATCGGATTTCCCTGTACTTTCTACAAAAGCACTAAAATGAAGTTTTTAGCCAAAATATCGAGTCCTAGATAATATAAACATGGGTATAAAACGTAGCATATACGTGCTTATCAGTAGATACTCTCTCTACTGAACTGCTCAACACCGTTCTTCAACGCAACTTCACCACAGTTAACTGCATTCCCCACAAATGCAGGCTTGCATTTTCAAGGGCCCTTAAAGCTTGTCTCGACCGTGTTCTCGTTGTTCCCTCCAATTTATCAGGCTGGATTCGTCTCTTACTTCTCCCTGTTTGCACCTTGTCGATGTATCAACCCAAAAGTTCTACGGAGCGGGAGTCCAGCAGTCATAAGAGATTGCAGGTGGCAGCAATTCTCCAAGATCTCAACGTTTGGAAGGAGCCTAATGGCTGTTCCATTTTAGTGAAGAAATTGCTTCAGCAACCACTCTTTTGGGGCTCTAAAAAAGACGACGAGAAGAAGGCAGAAGAGAAGCAGCAAGCAGCTACCATCAACGCTTGCCAAAAGAAGATTAACTATGGACACTTCGCTGCTGCGATTCGGGTTTTATCATCGTCTGGGGTAGCCCCTTTTGAAGAGCAGACTTATGTCGACTTGCTGGACAAACATACGACAGCTTCACCTCCTGAGGTTCCCACGGACGATATCACCGTTGACCCCATTTGTGTGGATTCAAAGGCTGTTTTGGGAGCAATTAAAAGCTTCCATAAAGGTACGTCATGTGGTCTATGCGCACAACACTTAGTTGATGTTATTAGTGGAGCAGCGGTGGCAGTGGCAGATGATTTGGTTTTGTCTATTTCTGGGGTTGTCAACCTTTGGTTGGCTGGAAAGTGCCCTAGTGAATTAGGCGAGTATATTGCTAGCGCACCTTTGACGCTATTACTGAAGTCGGGGGGAGGTCTTAGGCCCATTGCGGTAGGTACAGTTTGGCGTAGATTAGTTTCCATGGTGGCTGCTTTTGCTGTCGGAAAGGATATGACTTCTTATTTGGGTGACTACCGATTCGGGGTTGGTGTTCCGGTAGGAGGGGAAGGTATTTTACATGCTGTAAACCGCCTTTTGGAGATAAAAGGCCATTCAGACAAGATGTCAATGTTGCTAATTGACTTTTCTAATGCTTTCAACACGGTGAGCAGGTCTCAGCTCATCAAGGAAGTGCGCATCCATTGTCCAGGTATTTCTCGCTGGGTAGAATTTTGCTACTTACGTCCGGCTAAGCTTTATTATGCCCAATATATCTTGTCCTCATCACTTGGTGTGCAACAAGGGGATCCCCTCGGTCCCTTGTTATTTGCATTGACTCTTCACCCCTTAGTGAAGAATATTGCCTCTCGGTGCAAACTCGATTTGCACGCCTGGTACCTTGATGATGGAACAATTTTTGGTGATACCTTGTAGGTAGCTAAGGCTTTGCGTATAATTGAATCTGAAGATCCGAGCAGGGGGTTACACCTCAATATAAAGAAAACGAAAGTCTTTTGGCCTTCCCCTGATCCTAGGAGTGCAACAGAGGATGTTTTCCCCCCGGATATTGGTAGACCTTTTAAAGGTGTCATGCTTTTGGGCGGTCCAGTGAGTTTAGATATGGATTTCATTAGCGATATGTTGTTGAATAGGGTGCACAAAACTGTTCAACTAATGGATGCGATCAAAAAACTCAGGGATCCTCAAATTAAGATACTTTTACTTCGCAATTGTACTGGAGTGTCCAGACTTTACTTTGCAATGCGAACTACCAATCCTGCTGCTCTTCAACCTGCCACCGATCTTTTTGATGACCAGTTATTTCAGTATCTGAGACTTTTAATTACTGGGGATGGTGCGGGTTTCGGTCCTTTACAAAAGAGATTAGCTACCTTACCCATTAAAGATGGTGGACTTGGCATTTATACCATGGCTGACACTCGGGCCTATTGTTATCTTGCTTCTCAGGGCCAGACTACTTCAGTGCAGAAAAGTGATCCTTGGTAATTTATTCTCAACGGACAAAGGTTCAACTTATCAGTTGGCTCTTCAGACCTTCATCCAGTATGTGGGATTACCGTCTACTTACTGTGTCGATGATCTTCCCCCCCCCCCCCCCCCTTCTATGCATTCTTTGGCAGTAGTTTATTTCGATGCAGTTAAGAAGCAAATCCCAGACCAATTTCCTATGTCTGAAAGAAAGTCTATCTTATGGCAATGCAACCGTGTCAAGCACGCACAAGACAACCTTTTGGCGGTACCTATTAGTGGGCTTAATCAATGCCTCGAGCCTAGAAAATTTAGAGTTGTGCTCTGTTATCGACTCGGTATTCCTATGATCGTTGAGAATAGTTCATGTCCAAGTTGCAGCAAACCTATGGACATCTTTGGTGATCATGCGCTTCATTGTTCTAAGGATATTGGGTATAAGTTTCGCCATGATGTTGTTCGTGATGTTGTCATCGACATTTGCTACAAAGCCAATGTACCGGCGCGCAAAGAGGTTTCTCTTGGTCTTCGTTCGGATGATGATAGGGATCTAAAGCCTGCTGATTCTTGTTCTTAACTGGGAAAATTGGCAAGATGTTTGTATGGATGTCACAGGTGTCTCTCCATTCACTGGTGAGGGTGTCCACTCCTTTGCCCCTAGAAAGGCTATTTCTGGCGCCGTTTCTCGTAAACGTGCCAAGTATTTGGACAAGTGTGCTGCACATGAGTATGGTTTGGGTATTCTGGCCTTCTTTACTTTAGGGGAGCTTGGGGAAGATACTCTTGTATTTTTCGAACGTTTACATAATTTTTTGGTGAGCAATGACGCCAGTAGCGGTTTAGGTAGTTTTATTTTTTATAGATTAGGCATTGCAATTCAAAGAGGAGTTGGAGCCCAACTTCTTGCTAGGTTACCAACCAAAAGCTCTGTATTAGTTTTTATTTCGTTTTTTCATCATATTTGGTTTGTTTAGTTCGTTTTTGGTTTTGTATTCATTCAATAAAGCCAATGGAAGAAGAAATATTTATAATGGAGTTTCAAGCAACAAGGAATTAGAGGAAAGAATCACATTGTCAAGATTCTACGAAGTTCAAGATTTCATCATCAAGAGTTGAAGACCGAAGACGATGATGAAAACAAGGATTGAAGACCGAAGACGTTTCTATGGATGCTGTGAGAGTGGTGCTAACTGCACGTCGAACGGATAACAAGGTAAGTAAGCATATTCCCACCTTCGTTAAGTGGTTGATTTCCTTTCTTAGAGATCGTCAGAAAAATGGGTTTTCAAAACAATAAAAGATGTGGGCTTTTAAAATACTTCGGAGGGTTTTTACCTTCCTACCATTCAACGTGTCGCAGGAATTCTCTCTTCACTCCTACCTGAACACATGCGTGACCCATAAAAAGCAATTTATTATTGAGAGCAACTTCATAAAACCCTTTCTTGTGAGGCGGAGTCGAGACTTTCGATCACTCCGAACCTGAATTTCTTTCCATAAGGGATGGTTATTTCTCTCTCAACTTTTAAGGATGAGATTGTGTTCATTTACGTGTCTAACTTTTTATTACTAGTGTGCAGAATTTCTATGTTTTCTTAGCGCGTTGGATGCTATCATTACGGAGAACTAGTAACTTGGAAATGTAGGTTTTGGGGGTATATCTCTAGTAAACCCTCACGTGAGTTGTATGTATCCTTTAGAATAAGTTTTGTTTAATTTGCTCGAGGACTAGCAAAGACTAAGTGTGGGGGAATTTGATAGGTGTTGTAAAACACCTAATTTTATATCGAGTATTTATGCTTTCTTTGCTATTATCCTTGTGAATTGCATCCCTTATGTTTAGTTTTGAGTTATTAGGTGCAATGGAGTCCTTGGGAACAAAAGAAGGAGAAATCACTCATTTAGAGCGAAAAAGTCAAAAGCGCCATTCCCATATGCAACTGCTATGGGAGCGGAGCCGAGCCAAGCTAATCATTGCAGCTTAGTCTGGAGAAGCAAGGAAAATAATCCTTGGTTGGCCCTTATCTACTCTACTTGGGTGGATATATCTACTTCAACATTCATACACAAGCCCTAGAATTCAATGAGAAATTAATTTCTCATCATTTTTTTCCACCTGAAAATTGAAAGAGGATGGCGGCTGTCATTCTGAGAGAAGAAAGAACAGCTACTGGTGCTGGTTGATAGAAGATGTGGTAATTGAGATGAAGATCGAGAAGAAGAGACGAGATATTCAGAAATTGAAAGTAGGGTTTGCAATGAAGAAGTTGAAGAAGGGTTTTGAATCTGATACTGTATTCTCGAAGAATTTGATGTTGACGAAGATACATCAAATGTGGGTATTTGTTAATTCAAGTTCTAAGCTAGCTCTCACTGATTTCATGCAGAGATTCAGGGGACAGAATGAAAGAGATTGACTGGGTTTTTGATGAAATTCTGAAGCTAAGAAGAACACACAAAGGGATTTAGGAGATGGGTGTGATATTGATGTTTGTTGTGTTGGTTCTGCTGGTGGAGGAATTGATAAAGAGTTTTGAAGATTGAGTTCTCAGAAGAGGGAAATCAGATCAAGAAATTCACAGACGTAGGGAGAAATTCAAAATGATGGATGGGTTGGTTATACTTTTCGAGTTGCTAGTAATGAACTGACGATTGAAGGTTAGGGTTTGGTTGGATATTTACAATGGGGATTGTGAGTTGTGTGGATGAATTTGCTGTTAGAGTTGGTCTTGAAGTGATGCTGCAAATCTGTGAGAAAATCTACAGTTGGAGATGATGATGGGTTGAAACTCTAAACGGGTTTGAGATATGTGCAGGGAGTTAGCCAGATTGTTGTGGTGCTGGATTACAGGGAGTGATTCTGGTTATGTTTGTCTGAGATGAATGAAATGGAGATGAGTGCAACAGATGAATCAGTATGAAGACCTAGATGTATGTTAGGTTTTACAGGTACAGTGCAAATGAACTAATGTGTTGTTGCTTGTGAAGCTGAGATTGAACTGGCTTAAGCTGATATGAGGTGGATGTACAGCTGAGAATAATGATGGTCTGTTAGTTGGAGGTATTGGAGTTGTAATGGCAGTTCAGGTACTGCTATGGATTGTTGGTTCCAGGCAGTACAAAGCTGAGGAAGTGCAAGAGAGCAGTAAATTAGTTTTGCAATGTAGCTAGTTTGGAATTGGAGTTAGTGTGTGCAGTTTGAATTGCAGTTGCAGAATCAGCTTGCAAAATAAAATGAGAAGTAGCTGATGGTTAAGATGAGGTCACAAAGGATTTTGAAGCAATACTGAGAATGGAAGGATGGTTGTAATGGATTTCAGACTAAATTTGATGTTACAGGGACTTGAGGCTACTACAGGCAAGCGCAATTGAATACAGGGAGCAGGGTCACAGATGAATGGATGTATAAGTTTTCAGGTGATGTCGCAGGTGGTCTTAGCTATATAAAGTGGTGGATTTCAGAGTTGATGGGTGTCACAGTTATGAACTGGTGGTTGCAATGGTCGTGGGTACTTCTGAATGGTTCAGGTGGTGTTGTGTGCTTGGAATTGGTGATGTTGTTAAATTGGCGTATGAATGGTTGGAACTGATGATGAATGGATTGAATTGGCTGAATTGCAAGAAGCTACTGCAATGGATTGGTGGGGTAAGACTACATGAGGCAACGCAGCTGAGTTAATTTGCAGCAGTGATGAAGCGCAATCATGGTGCAGCATCAGGTTGTGGCCTGTGCAGCACAGCTCTGGATGTGCAAGACTATGGCCTAGAACCAAGTCATCTGAGTTAGCCTCTGACTCAGACGTGATGACTCTCTGACTCACCCGACTCTGACTCTCCATTGACTCAGTTGACTTGTTCGTTTGACCGGTGACCGGGTGGACTTTGCCGGTCACCTGAGCTACTTTCCGGCCAACTTCCGGCACCTTTATCAGTTTTCCGGCGACTATTTTTGGGACATATTTTCACATGGGTTTTTTTCTCACTTATGGGCTTGGTGGACATCTTGGTTATGGACCTTTGGAGACTTGACCTAAGAAGAGAAGCTACAAAAGGAGAAAGTTTTTCCTTTGTTTATGACGTATTTTTCTACTTGGAGTTTTGGAGAGCGACGATTCTACTAGTGTTTGCTTTCGTATATTTATTATTTCTTTATTTTATGAAAATGATTATGATGAACTCCATTAATATGAGTAGCTAAACACATAATATTGGTTATGGGATAAAGTTGATTTCTCAAATATGTTATTAGCATCTATGATTTAGTTTTGTCTCAATAATTTATTGTTTATGATTCACAATTAATAGTGTTATATGATTTGATTGTTTGTTTGGTTGAGTCCGGAATCTATCCGATTTGCATTCATTTCTAAAGCTATATTAGGGTTTTCAATACGACAAAGTTGTTTATCCATGATTCTAAGTAGCATAATTGTGGGTAGTGCTTGTAGTGATATATCCTACTAGTCACAAGTGAATTATAACCTTGGTCAAATCGAATTAGTGCTTTACTCGTTTGGTTGCCTTGATTAGTCTTATTCCATAAAACTTAAAGCTTTTAGGGAGTTAAACTTAATTGTGCTTTTACACTTTAGGTTGCTTTTTAGGAAGAATTCACATTTGCATCTTATAATGTGGTTGTAATGAAATCAGGGAATTAGCGGGATATACTTGCGATCAAGGTATCCTAGGACTTTTAGTAAATGAGAGATTAAAATACCAATTCTAGTCATTGATGAAAATACATGTTCGTGAATGATACTATCTCGTAACAATATCTTCCTCTTATTGATTATTCTCATATTTTATTGCTTTCAATTATTTTTATTGTTTTGCTAAAACAAAAATCTCCCCCCTTGGTTACTAAGAAACCAAATTTTATAACAACAAAAGCCTCTCTGTGGAAACGAACTCTTTCTTACCACGTACTTCATTTATATTTAGTAGAATGGGAAAGTGAAATTATTTTTGACGCAGACGACAACGATCAATGGACAACTCCAATATAATTCCAAGAGAATAAACTAGACAGTCAGACTCAATCAATGGAAATATATCTAAGAGTTTGTATCTTGATTTCTCAATTCAATCTGAAATCAAACAAATAGGAATTTGCGAGCCCGATTGAATAAGAGAAATAACTTGGACGGTATCACAAAACAATATCCAAGTGTCAATCAATTCAATCAACAACCCAAAGGCCGGATTCAAGAACTGATTGAACTTAATACACAACCTGTGATATTTCTATTATATAACAATATAATGTGAAAAGGAAATAACACAGACACCAGAAATTTTGTTAACGAGGAAACCGCAAATGCAAAAAAACCCCGGGACCTAGTCCAGATTTGAGCACCACACTGTAGTAAGCCGCTACAGACACTAGCCTACTCCAAGTTAACTTCGGACTGGAATGTAGTTAAGCCCTAATCAATCTCACACTGATCACGCTGCAGTCGCGTTCCTTACCCCTCTAGAACCACGGCGGATTCTGCGCACTTGATTCCCTTAGATGATCTCACTCACAACTAAGAGTTGCTACGACCCAAAGTCGAAGACTTGATAAACCAATCTGTCTCGCACACAAAAGTCTATAGAATAAATAATTCTGTCTCCCGCAGATAAACCTATGAGTTTTGTTCCATCTTTTGATAAATCAAGGTGAACAGGAACCAATTGATATACCAGACTTATATTCCCGAGGAACAACCTAGAAATATCAATCACGTCACAATAATCTTAATCGTATGGTAGCGAAACAAGATATTGTGGAATCACAAACGATGAGATGAAGATATTTGTGACTACTTTTTATCTTGCCTATCAGAGAATCAATCTCGAGCAAATCTTAGAGAAGATAATACTCAATACGATAGAACAGGGAAAGATCAGAACACGCAACTACAGAGAAAACAGTTGGGTATGGCTTCGCAATCCCAATGAAGTCTTCAAGTCGTAAACCTACAGGGTTTCGTGAAAAACCTAAGGTTAAAGGAGAATCGACTCTAGTCGCAACTAGTCACACAGGAGGTGTGGGGATTAGGTTTCCTAGTTGCTAGAGTTCTCCTTTATATAGTCTTCAAAATCTGGGTTTGCAATAAATGCTACCTTGGTAACAAAACATTCAATATTCACCCTTAGATGAAAAACTGATTAGACTCAAGCTAATATCTTTCAACCGTTAGATCAAACTTAGCTTGTTACCCACAGATGAAAAGTGACTTCATTTAGATATGAGTAACCGTACCTAAACGTGTGCACCTTGTTGGCTCAACAATAGTTAACCGAAGTTATCCATATGAACACTTTCATATCAACCTTATTCATATTAATCACAACTAGTTCAAATGACTCAAATTGTTTATATTATAGCCAAGGTTATAGAGTTTTTCAATTGTTTATATTCTCATAGAAGTAGAAAAGATACAATTGAAGCAAAATCGATTTTGATTTACTCGAATCAAGTCACGAACACTATAGCCACGGTTTGCAAAAGATTGCATTCCTTATTATATAAATGTATTAGTTCATGAACAAACCGATTCTAGAATTTAACCCACTCAAGTATGCGAACCGGTACGCATACTTAAGTAGCCGGACTTGGACTGTGTCCGAAAGTATGAGAACGGGTACGCATACTATCACACATCCAAAACAACAGTTGAATGTAAGGGTACGCCTACAAGAGTTCCCGTACTTCAACTGAGTTTTCCAGTACGCGCACGGGTACGCATACAAAGGCTCCCAGACTTTACCTGACCTTCCCAGTACGCATATGGATATGCGTACTATATCGGTCTTTGATCAACATATATGCAAGTACACATACTATGTCTATAATACAATTACGGTTAAGTGTTCTAAACTCTATTTCAATCATTGAAACTTTCTTAGAGGATAACAATAGTTGTTTTCACTAACTATTAGCATCAAAGCGATTTTCAAGATATTGAAATAATCAATATGAAACATCTTGAGTCTACATCAAATGATTGTATCACACAAATCTTGTAAGATGTTACCAGGAGATTTTCATATGATCATCTTTTGACTTTCGTCAAGAATATAAGATGAACTTGGTTAAAGCGAAAGCTTACCAACACATATTTCGAGAAATATGTAAGCGAGTTAAACTCAGCTCGAAATATCAAATGTGTATAATCGAATACTGTATAGTAATATGACTTTTGTCTCAAGAAGGGAGATAGAGTATAAATAGACTTTCTGAGTGATAGATGAGTTTCAGTCTACACATACCTTTTGTTGACGAAGTTTCACAAGCTCTCCTTAGTAGTTCTTCATCTTCAATCGATGAAAGCCGTGAAGTCTAAAGCTCAACTACACAATATATCCTAGTCTGAGACATTACTATAAGTAGACTAGAAATCAAGACTTATAGTTTTGATCACTAAACTTGACAAAAAAGCTTGAGATAGCAACACTTGAGAGTTCAACTGAGCAGTGCTCTAACACTTGGCACAAGCAAGACAAATGCATGCATTTATCTCATTTCCCAAGCGAAGTAGAGAAGAAGAAATAGGTTTGAAATGAACCATGTGCAAGTAAAAGGCATGCCTTATGCCTGGACGAGAAACAAAAGTGATTGATGCATGCAAAATACATATGCATAAGTTTTTATGATCTTGCACCCTTTGCAGAACAATGGTCAGTCAGAGCGGTGTGTAAGCTACGTTTAAGGCATCATGATACCAAAGCATGCTTGCAATGGCAAATCCACGTGCATTATTGTGGTGAAAAGTGAATATTTAAAACTTGGTCATTTCGTTACGAGTGTCCCACTGGGGAGTTTCAGCCTGCACGGCATCGCTTCATAGGCGAAATTTTTCTGTCTGTCATAGTACTACTTGTGATATTTCTATTACTGAGATAATAACACAAGACACCAGAAACTGAACACCATACCATGAAATATAAGAGGAAAACAACAACGTGAATAAATACCTCGGGACCTAGTCCATAAGTTGAACACCATACCATATTAAGCCGCTACAGATGCTAGCATACTATCTGACTTTGAGATCGAATCGATCATACGAGAAATTCAGCTTCAGTTGTGCTCCTTATGTCCTGTGGATATTTCCAGAACTTATGCAACATGATTTCATAGATAACGTTCTTTACATGCCTAAGAATCTGCTTCAACCTAAGTGAATACTTTCAACTATTCTGCCTCTAACAAATATCCGAATTGATTTCCTTCACAGAGATATTCAAACAAGGTAATAAAACCTTTATGATTATGAGGGTTCTTAAGGGAAAATAAGATATCAAGCAAACTCAACAATTAGGACATTTTACTCTCTTCAAAAAATTTAGAGATCCATAATCGATTCTACCTCACAAGAATAACATAAACAAATCAAAACCGAAGTATTTATCTTGTGGAGTCACAAAGTTTTAGACGGAGAGTACTTTGTGAATTCTATCTTGTTCCTGCTATATAGTTCGGAAACTACAAAATCAATAAAAATAAGATCCGGATAACAGAGATCTATCAGGTAAAAAACAGTCTTACCGGGCTCCACGAACCCCTTAGTGAAGACTTTAAAAGTCGTAACCTAATACATTTTATCCATAGAAAACCTAGGTCTTTAGAGGATAACTCTAGGCCTAACAAGGACAAAGAAGTGCCATGATTGAGATTCTAGTATATGCAAATAGTCTTCTGTTTGTATTGATGAACATGGATTGGTACCTTACAAACAAAGCTAGGTTCGTGAACTTGTTTCTATGTTTATGGATTTCTTTGTAACCAAGAAATCTTAACTTCTCAACATATAAATTGCTCATGCAAGCATATGGGAAATTTGCTTTGAATCACAAAGAAGAAATGTGCAACTCGTACATTAGTCGAAATACACGTTATGCACTAAGTGGTTAACCAGAGAATAATGGTTAAGTTGTTCTGGAACCAACAAGCGTACATTGGATTTTAATTAAATAGACTTAGCAGATACTTAGCTATACTCGAGATATCAATTATGTCATATATGGGATATCACTAGGGTTTTGATCTGGCGTCCTACAACATATGTGGTATAGCAATACACTAAGGATGAGAAAGTGACTAATTCGTGTTAGCAGTTGAAGAAGTAAATGGAGTAGTGGACATACAACCGTGAGTCTCCTTAACAGAACCGAACCAACTCCACCATGATTTCCAATTCTCTACTCTTCCACTTTTCTATAACTTCCACCACTTACGAGATCAATGTGTTCACTACCACAACTGTTACGAATATGTTCTTCAATATATTCACAAAATCATCTCAGACTTACACAAAAACAGTCTTACTTTGATTTTCTTACAAAAGTTTCTCTCAGTTTAAACACAGGAAAACTCTCCTCGTAGCATTTCAAACACACCATACTACATACATGGAACTTCATTATTATCAATACCTTCTATGATTCCTCCCTAAGATTAGCCTTTCTCCTCCTATTGTGACCAAAGCAAGACAGGAACGAAAATTTCTTGATTTAGGCCAGTATTGTACATATTGATCTCTTGAATCTAAAGTACTTCCACGGTATATTTGTTTTAGGGTTCAAACACATTTTTCACGCGACCATCAGCTTACCGCACTTTTACCTTTTCACCAGTAATTCATTTTTACCTCAAAACACAGATACTTTGAATAACTAATAAATGTATCGAAAATTATACCTTAGAAAAATCCAGAAAAAAAGATAATTAAAAAAACATTAGAATGACCCATAAGAGACTTGCATTCAAAATTAAAAAATAACAACTTAAAAAGAACACATTTAATGACTAAGGGAAAATAACTGTACCTACAAGGTTTATCCAATCTATAACCTCGTTAAAACCTTAATTCCTAAAAAGAAAAAAGAAAGAGAAAGATTCAACGTTAGAAAGCTAAACTAAAATTAAAATGAGTATAAGTTATGTACCCTCATTAATACCTTAACTTCTATTTTTCAATTTTAAATGAATTGAAGAGAGAAAATGATTGGATGATTAACAGAGTTCAATATCGATATATATATTTATAAAAAAATTACATTCACCAAGATGCATATGAAAGTAATTAATGTATAAATTAAGGACAATTTTTTGTGATAAAGGTTATTTTGGTGGAAAAAGGGGGACATTAAGAATGATTTAATGTGATTGTGGTGACAAAAGGGAGAAATTCAGTAGCGAGATCATGGAAATTGTCCTGTTAATTAATGAGAGATGAAAGAGATATGAAATGTAAAAATCCAAAAATAAGTTCAGTTATTTATGCATGTGAAATTTATATTAGAAGAAAAATACCCCACCATCTTTTTAACATGTCGACAATGGCGGAAAAAACAGTAATCCATGATAATTAAATAGTTCAAAAATTTGGCTGTTTGGAAAGTTCCTGCTTAAAGTATATACAAATTTCAATAAATCCTGCCCAAATTTTCAAAATCTCACAAAGTTTCAAATTTTCTACTTTTTGTAAATGGCAAGTAGAAACTTACACACAGTCCATACAATTGTCCACGTATGTTTATCGTGTGGATCAATATTGTAATGAATTTCGGATCTGTTGGGACTGAGACACCTTGACAACTTTATCTCAATGAGAATCCAAATGTCCTTGTTTCCGAATTTTATTCCACTTATTAAACAGTTGATGGGATCATTAAGGATTTTAGTCCAACTTGAACTCATATGATTCACAATTTAATGTATACCATTAAGAAAATCAAGTCTTAAGAATACTGAGTTTTGATTTTATATATTTAAATACACGTACTAAACCTTGACTAGCTAACCTTCCTCGGTAGGATCTCGTCCGCCTCGATCGGTAAAACCTCAGTCGTCTTGGCGATCAAGCTTTTCGACCAGATCTCGTCTCGTCTAGGCCAGGGATCGAGATCGCGAATCTTAGTCAAGATTGACTATGTAGATGTGGATTCGTTGATCTCTACATTATATTTCATTTGACTACATATTTTGAACTCTCTTCGACCTACATAAGATGTTGATCGAAGAATCTGAGTTTCGTAAGATTATGGACAGAGACCTCCTTATGGTACTAGATCGAGTTCATGGTCGCCCATGCTTAATTATTGATCGATTTGTGAGATAATTTTGGCGATCTTGGTAGAGATACTTGCAATAAGGATTTTACCTAATTTGTGATCGTTACTTTATTACTCTATTTGTCCCTGTTAAATTCAAGGTTTTTGTTTTTAGTCCTTCAATATATGAAGGCTTACCTGTTTTTCCCACTTCATTCATGATTTATCCTTGTATAATCATACAAGGATATATTATACACCAACATAGAATATAACATAAGGCTCAATGTTCTAGCACATTCATAAATACACTATATGCCATTCTTAAAACATTTTTTTTCTATGTACAACTAAAACATTTCACCGGGAACTAAAACCAGAATACATAAATATTAGGATTTTGTTATCTTGGCTCCTATCTTGTGCACGAATGCACAAAATAACAGAACCCTGAATATTTTAGGAAGAATAAATTTGAGAAAAATAATTAACTTTTTTTTCTTCTTAATCTGCATGAAAATATCAAAATCTTCAACTAAATAGGGACAGTGGGAGTATTTAAAAATTAACACCTTCCTAATATTCACGATTTTTGTTAGAGGGAGAGCAAGATGTGATTTGAGGAGTACAAAACTTGTAGTCAACTCACTTACCAGCTAGGATTCATATTCTTTTTGTTAATTGGACTAAAATAACCTTATTTGCACACCGTTTCTTCGCACACTGACAATCTAAACAAAAGTTAACCTAATTCAAGTCATTTTTGTTTCATTCCTGCCGCTGCACTACCACCACCGCATTCTTCTGATCATCAACTTCTACAACTCTATAGCATTAAACATTTCCAAATGTAAAACGGTTTCTTTTCCTTAATCTCATTGAGTCGTGCATAACATAGATTGTCAAAAGTCATAGACTTAAACATCTACCAAGATTATAAATGTATGGGTATTATTCTTCTTCTTTAATCTCGTCTGTCGTTGTAGTTTGCATTGCATTTGAATTACTCAGTAAAGTAATAGACTATACAAGTTATTTATCAAGCGATTCTACTTTTTTCAAAACTGTAATCATATCGTTGATGGGTATTGTCATTCTTTAAATCGTTCGAATACTTAATTATTCTTGTTCTTTAGAGGCATGATGAAAACTCAGTAATCAAAGTTGTTTCTTACTAAATTTCCTTTTCCACCGGGCAATAATGAATTGGTTAGCTAGTAGGTTTCAGAGAAATTCAGATACCCAACTTATATGCCATCTTTAGTTAAGTCGTTAATTCCGTTAGTTCTTTGATGGTGGCAGAAACCGGGCAGATAGTGGTGGTGGTGACAAAGCTGGTGTCGGTGATGGTGGCGGCGGCGGCTGAGACAGCTGCAACCAAACCAATGTCATAAATTTAGGTTAGTTTTTTGTAAGTGTGCAAATAGTGCGTGTATTATTAGGGTTACTTTAGTCCGAGTTGCATATTTACTTTAAATTGGCCCAAAATAGTGAGTTGATTACGATTTTTACGCTTCTGAAATCGCATTTTTCTCTCCCTCTAACAAAAATCAAAATCGTAGAAACTAACCTTGCTCGTGATGCCAACTTGGTACGTATGACCTTTATACCTTGGTAACTATTATTTTAGAGGCGGAATTCAAAATAATAATAGACAGAAACTTAGAAAACATGACACAGAGTAGTAATTCGAAGAAATATATCTTCTCTAGATTATGAACAAGAAAACAATTTACAATTCTCTCTTTGTAATGAATTGCCTCACAAACTTCTCTTTAGGTCTGTGTGTGTTTAGTTAACAACCAAATCTCCCTATTTATAGATAATAGACTTCATCGTACTCAGCCGACAAGGCCTTCTATTAGGAATCTATTTCCTAAACTAAGAGTGTTGCCTAAAACAAAACTCTTCCTAACTAGGAATTCTGCCCAAATTAGGTTTCCTTCCTAATATAGAATTCTTCCCTCAACTTAGTTTGAGATTTACTAAGTTCCTAAGAAAAGTAGGGATACACCTGTATCAATCCTTGTATAATCGTACATGAATATATCATATACCAACATAGAATATAACATAAGGCTCAATATTCTAGTGCATTCATAAATACACTATATGCCATTCTTAAAACATTTTTTTTGTCCGTCCAACTAAAACATTTCACCGGGAACTAAAAAACTAGAATACATAAATATTAGGATTTGTTATCTTGACTCCTATCTTGTTCACGAATGCACAAAATAACAGAACCCTGAATATTTTAAGAAGAATAAATTCGAGAAAAATAATTATCTATTTTTCTTCTTAATCTGCATGAAAATATCAAAATCTTCAACTAAATGGGCTTGGACTGGACCACGGAAAATTATACTCCCTTCGTCCCCAATATATAGGCGGAGTTGTAAAAATTTGTAGCCTCATTAGATAGGCGGACTTTCAATTCCAAGATAGATTTTTCCATATATTAGCCTTATTTATTATAGGTAGTTATCACCATAATTAAGTTAATGTTTCTATGTTGTAAATTGTACAAGGAGTAAAACAAGAAAAAGGATGGAAATGTAGGAAATTAAAAAAAATCTTATTCTAAAAGAAACTCACTTCTCCACCTATATATTGGGGACGGAGGGAGTATTAACAAAACCAAAATTGAATTTACTACTGTTCAGCTTTTAACCTTCTTCCTCATAAAATAATCAAGTACTAGTAGTAGTTAACGAGGCACAACTAAATTTCTTTACAAGCTTACACTCAAATTCAAAATATTCCTAGTTGAGTTAAAGTATATTTCAGTCACTGAATACAAATTAATCCTACTTACTTACGCAATTAATTCTAATTGAGGACCACAAGTTCAGTACTGTATACCATATCTAATCCAAGATCATATGTATCAATAAACGATGTAATTAATAATCCTAAGGAATGAGAAAAACTTACTGAACTTTAATGCATTCAGCCTACCAGCCAAACAATCCACATTCCAACAAGCCCCTCAAGTAAACTCTACAGCTAGTATCTATTTAAACACATGAATATAGTTTAGAATGTCCTTACAATATTATCTCAGTATATTTCTGTTGTTTGGATACAATGGGTGAGATTCACAATATAGATTTGAAGTTTGTGATCTTCTCAATGATATCAGTGTTTATATTGACGAGAAGGGTTTATGTCCATGCAACATTAGAAGTTGATTTTTACAGCCAGTCTTGTCCTTCGGTTGAAAAAATTGTTAGATCAGTGATAACAAAGGCTTATTATAACGATTCTCGAATAGCTCCTGCTCTGATTAGGATGCATTTCCATGATTCCTTTGTTAGGGTATAATTTTATGAATTCAACCTGTTTCCACGTAACGAATAATGCGTGCATGTATATATATACATAAATATCGATGTGATCAGTAATTAGCTCCGTCATACTAATTACTTCTAAGTTCTAAATAATTACTTATGTCTTTCTGTAAACAGGGTTGTGATGGATCTATACTATTAGACTCAACTCCGGGCCACGCGTCAGAAAAAGAAGCGATTCCTAACCAAACCATTCGTGGTTACGAAGTGATTGATGAAGCTAAAGCTATGGTCGAATCTCAATGTCCGTCAACAGTTTCATGTGCAGACATACTCGCCTTTGCTGCTAGAGATAGTACAACCCTTGCTTCAAAGAAAATACTATACCAAGTTGCATCTGGACGTAGAGATGGGAGGATTTCTTTAGAGAACGAAGTAGCTACTAATTTACCATCTCAGTTCTTCAATGCTACTCAACTCATTTCAAATTTCAAATCCAAAAACTTAACAGCGGAAGATTTGGTTATTCTTACGGGTGCACATTCAATTGGAGTAGCACATTGTGAAGCATTCATCAACAGGCTTTACAATTATAGCGCCGCAAGTGGCACTGACCCGACTCTGGACCCTGTTTACGCCGCAAGACTAAAGAGGAAATGTCCTAGTAACACAACAAACTCTAGCAGTACTGTTGCACTTGATAGTTTAACACCAAAACTTCTTGATAACATGTTTTATGTAGGGCTTATGAAGAATTTGGGATTGCTAAGTTCTGATCAAGCTTTGCTAACTGAGGAATTCCTACGAATTATGTGGAAACGAATGCGAACAATGACAAATTGTGGGAATCGAAATTTGGTAAAGCTATGGTGAAGATGGGTGAGATAGAGGTCTTGAGTGGTAGTGATGGAGAAATCAGAAAGAACTGTAGGGTTGTGAATATTAATGTTGGAGAAAGTACTAATAATGTAACTGTAACTCAGAAGAAGATACTTAGCTCAAAATAATGTTGTTGATGTTGCTGCACAGAGAATGTAGAGGCACGTAAACTACGCTGTCCTAAAGGCAATATCGCCTGCCACTCCTCTGAGATGCTACAGCAGTTGGCGAGTCACCTCCAGGATACAACTACAGTTAGTACCCCTCAATGTAGCATACAAAGAGGGTACCCTTAGAGCTTGGCAGAACTTAAAACAGTAGAAGAGATGTTTATAGATAACTAGAGGGAGAGTAGAAGAGATGTTTCTCTGTGGTGTGTCAAATGAGCTCAGGACTCCTCCCTTATATAGTGTTTAAGACGTTACAAACGAGAGGAAAAAAGCATGCAACCAAACCATGCGTATGACAGAAATACTGGTAATGTTGGGTTAAAAACAGTGTTGTTTTTGTCAGGCTTAGAGCAGTGTGTTGTCAAGAAGCCAAGCCAAACATGTACGGACAAGAAACCCAAAACAAATACGTACAGACAAGAAATCCAGGACAAACATGTGCAGACAAGGAAAGCAAGACAAACACGTACAGACAAGAAAGCCAAGACAAACATGTGCAGACAAAGAAGAAGATTCTTCTACATGTGTGTAAAACACGCACCAAAAGTTTCAGCAAAAAGATAGGATCTAATGAACCCACACCCACACCCACACCCGAACCCGACCGACCGACCGGACGGACGGCGGCGGCGTGCGTGCTTCTGTGCGAAGCACCGCGCGTACGGGAAAGGCAACCTTGCCCTAGTCTAAGCCTTCCCTCCAAGCACAAAAGTCTAATGACCCAAGGGCCATGCCCTTATAGCCAATTCTATGGTATTTATGTCTAAAACTCTTTAGATTTTAGTCAATGTGGGACTATTGTTTTATCTATTCAAAAGAAAAAACAATTAATGGGCAATAGGTCTAGGGATCAAAACATAGTCCATGGAAAAATTGGTAATTTTAAAGCGTTTTTTCTAACAATCCCCCACATGAATGATAAAACATATCGACGAAATACGAGAAAACATAATACATCAATATTAGGCTAAGGTGTCCCAGAGATTGAACCTTAACATAGTGAGAGGTTACCGGAACTGCTTGTTGTTTCGGTGAACACAATGTCTTGAACCGTCAACAGTGAGTGCAATTCAGAAATAACAACCACACTTTGATGTCTCAAAGAAAAAGAAAGCTGCCAAGCTCTTGCCGTTGTGCCCGTTTTGGCCGTGGGCTAAATCCCGGACTTAATGAATGTCTCTAGAGAAAAAGCTCAAATTCTCATAGGAAGCCCCCACTTCCAACATCCACATAGGTGAGTCCATTAAGAGTGTCCTGCCACACTCCGCTTTAAGCAAAGCCATGGAACTCATTAAGATCTTGACAGATCATCCTAAAACATGCAGGCAGCACTATCATACGGTTACACCATAGGGAGGGACAAAGATAGTGCTTTCTCTCGACATCACCAAAAATTAGTTATCTCATTGAACCTTGATCTTGGAGCTCCATTCACAAGGTTGAGTGTCCTTCATGGCGATTTATTCTATGAGCTTGAGTCCCATCCCCTTCGATGTGGATCTAACTACCTCTCTAGATAACCCTTTCGTCAAAGGATCTGCAATATTCTCTTTAGACCTTACAAAGTCTATAGAGATGATGCCAGTAGAGAGTAGTTGTTTCACTGTCTTGTGTCTTCTTCGAAGATGTATAGACTTTCCGTTGTATACACTATTCTTTGCGCATCCAATAGCAGCTTGACTGTCACAGTGGATTGCGATCGAAGACACAGGCTTGGGCCAGAGTGGAATTCCACCCAGGAAACCTCGTATCCATTCAGCTTCCTCTCCAGCTTTCTCCAAGGCTATAAACTCAGACTCCATGGTGGATCGGGCTATACATGTCTGTTTGGTAGACTTCCATGACACAGACGCACCACCAAGTGTGAAGATGTACCCACTAGTGGATTTGCACTCATCTGAGTCTGATATCCAGTTAGCATCACAATACCCTTCTAGCACAGCAGGATACTTCCCAAAACTTAAGCAATAGTTTGAAGTTCCTCTCAGGTACCGTAGAACTCTGTAGAGAGCATTCCAGTGATCCTGCCCAGGGTTGCAAGTGTACCTGCTTAATCTACTCACAGTATAGGCAATATCAGGTCTTGTACAGTTCATTAAATACATAAGACTGCCAATAACACGAGAATACTCAAGTTGATAAATACCCTCACCCTTGTTCTTTTTCAATTTGCAATTGGGATCAGGAGTAGTTGCAGGTTTAGCATTTTCATGATTAAATCTCTTAAGCACAGTTTCAACATAATGAGATTGACTAAGACTATATCCATCAGACATCTTTCTGATTTTCATCCCTAAGATTACATCAGCAGGGCCTAAGTCTTTCATGTCAAAGTTTTCGTTAAGCATGCTTTTAGTGGTATTAATACTATCAAGGTTACTACCTAATATGAGCATATCATCAACATATAGGCACACAATAACATGAGAATCATCCACAGATTTAATGTAAACACATTTATCATTCATTAACCTTGAAGCCATTAGATATCATTACATGATTAAATTTTTCATGCCACTGTTTAGGTGCTTGTTTTAAACCATACAAAGATTTTTTCAGTTTGCATACTTTATCTTCAAAACCTTTCACAACAAAACCTTCAGGTTGGTCCATATAAATTTCTTCATTCAATTCACCATATAAAAAAGCAGTTTTAACATCCATCTGATGTATATGCAAATCATAAATAGAAGCTAGCAATCAGCATCCGGATAGAAGTTGATTCTAGTGACCGGTGAATAGGTATCAAAGAAATCTAATCCTTCCTGTTGTCTGTACCCCTTAGCTACCAACCTAGCTTTGTGTTTTTCTATAGTTCCATCTGTTCTAAGTTTCCTTTTGAAGACCCACTTGCAACCTATGGTTTTACTACCAGGAGGTAAGTCTACAAGCTCCCAAGTTTCATTTTGTTGAATGGAATCCCACTCATTATTTGAAGCTTCTTCCCAGAAGGGAGCTTCCGGAGAAGTCATAGCTTCCTTATAGGTTTGGGGTTCAGACTCTACCGTAAGAGTCACAAAATCTGGACTGAAACCTTTCTCGGTTCTGACCCTCTTACTTCTTCTAGGTTCGGTTTCAGCATCTAGAGACGGGGGTTGACTAGTCGAAGGAACATCTGAGAGATCATCGCGGACCCTTTTATGAGGTCCAGACCCTAAAGGGAAAATGTGTTCGAAAAACACTGCATCTCTGGATTCCATTATGGTGTTCTCACCAATTACCATGAACCTATAAGCACTAGTGTGCTCAGGATATCCTAGGAAAGCACAATCTACAATTTTAGGTCCTAGTTTGGTTTTCTTGGAACGAGGAGTGGCCACCTTGGCCAAACACCCCCACACTTTAAAGTATGCATAGGACGGTTGTCTTCCTTTCCATAACTCATATGGAGTTTTGTCGGATTTCTTAAATGGAACTCGGTTCAAGATATAGCAAGCAGAGAGAATTGCTTCCCCCCACAGGTTCGAAGGTAGCCCTGAACTAGCTAACATAGCGTTCACCATATCTATGAGTGTTCGGTTTTTCCTTTCAGCTACTCCATTCGACTCAGGTGAAGAAGGTGCAGTAGTTTCATGAATGATGCCATATAGTTTGCAGAATTCTCCTATAGGTATCACATACTCACCGCCTCGGTCCGACCTAAGAGTTTTAATAGTAACACCTCTTTGGTTTTCTACTTCAAGTTTATATAATTTGAAAGCGTCTAAGGCTTCATCTTTACTTCTAAGAAGATAAACCTGACAGTATCTTGAGTGATCATCTATAAAAGTGATGTACCATTTTTTACCTCCTCTAGTTGGTGTTGATTTCAAATCTCCCAAATCTGAGTGGATTAGTTCTAGGGGAGTTGTACTACGTTCAACCTTTTTCTTAAAGGGTTTTCTAGCATATTTAGATTCAACACAAATTTCACATTTATGACCTCTGTCAAAGTTTATTTTAGGAATGCATCCTAATTTAGCAAGTCTTTCAATAGATTTGAAATTAACATGTCCTAGTATATCATGCCAAACATGTGAGGAGTCACAAACATAAGCAGAAGAAGATGCATTATCATTCAAGTTCAAAGAAAGTACACTAAGCTTAATCATGTTATCAGTGACATATCCTTTTCCTACGAAATCACCACCTTTAGAGATTACAACCTTGTTAGACTCAGCTACAAATTTAAAACCTTTCCTAAGTAAGATGGTTTCTGAGATAAGATTCTTGCATATTTCCGGGACGTGATACACGTCATTCAATGCGAGAGTTTTTCCTGAAGTGAGTTTCAATTCAACCTTGACTTTTCCCACCACTTTAGAGGTAGAAGAGTTTCCCATAAACAATTTCTCATCGTCTCCTACTTTGTTATAGGAGGAGAAAGCGTTTCTGAATTTACAGACATGCCTAGTGGCTCCAGAATCAAGCCATCAGTCTCTCACATTGGTCACATTAGAGACAAGGTTGACTTCAGAAACCATGCCAGTAAAATATCCAGAATCATCTACTACGTTTGCCTTATTTTTCTGTTTAGGATCATTTTTGGTCTTTTTAGGTGCCCTGCAATCTTTGACCATATGACCAGTTTTCCCACAGTTATAGCAGTCGCCTTTGATGGTGTTTTTGGAGACACCACCCTTTGGCTTAAGATGGTTACCTTTGGAGTTACGTTGTTTGTTACGTTTACCATTTTTGCTGGATTCTCCTTGCCTTTTCTTTGACGCAGCATTATCGTCCAGGACATGAGCTTTGTTGGACATGTCTTTGCTCAGCATCAGGCTTTTGTCCTTGCAGCACAGAAGTTCCTCCACCTGGATCTTTTTCCCCAGCTCCACCATGGTGATTTCACGATTCTTGTGTCGCAGCCTCCTCTTGTACTCGTTCCATGAGGGTGGTAGCTTTTCAATCACTGCAGATACTTGTAGAGATTCATCAATATGCATGCCTTCAGCAAGAATTTCGTTGATGAGTAGCTGGAGTTCGATGAATTGTTCTACAACAGGCTTTTCATCAGTCATCTTATATTCCAGGAACCTAGCCACCAAGAACTTCTTGCTTCCAGCAGCTTCAGCAAGATATTTTTCTTCTAGGGCTTCCCATAAATCAAAAGCAGTAAAATTCTCTTTTGCATTATAAAAGTCGTACAAGAAGTCATCCAGACAGTTAAGAATATGGTTTTTGCACATGTAATTTTTCCTAGTCCACCTATCCAGTCTATCTTCATAACCACGGTCATGAAGCCTTCTTGAGGGTCTTTCTAAGGCAACTTCATCTAGCCTTTGGTCTTTTAAGAAGAATAACATTTTGGACTGCCATCGTTTAAAGTCTTTGCCACTAAACTTTGGGGGTTTGTCTACAGTACTCTTTCCCATGTTGTTACAAAATATAGTAAAGAGGATATTGCCTTTTGATTGTTGGAGAAAGTACTAATAATGTAACTGTAACTGAGAAGAAGATACTTAGCTCAAAATAATGTTGCTGATGTTGCTGCACAGAGAATGTAGAGGCACGTAAACTACGCTGTCCTAAAGGCAATATCGCCTGCCACTCCTCTGAGATGCTACAGCAGTTGGCGAGTCACCTCCAGGATACAACTACAGTTAGTACCCCTCAATGTAGCATATAAAGAGGGTACCCTTAGAGCTTGGCAGAACTTAAAACAGTAGAAGAGATGTTTACAGATAACTAGAGGGAGAGTAGAAGAGATGTTTCTCTGTGGTGTGTCAAATGAGCTCAGGACTCCTCCCTTATATAGTGTTTAAGACGTTACAAACGAGAGGAAAAAAGCATGCAACCAAACCATGCGTATGACAGAAATACTGGTAATGTTGGGTTAAAAACAGTGTTGTTTTTGTCAGGCTTAGAGCAGTGTGTTGTCAAGAAGCCAAGCCAAACATGTACGGACAAGAAACCCAAAACAAATACGTACAGACAAGAAATCCATGACAAACATGTGCAGACAAGGAAAGCAAGACAAACACGTACAGACAAGAAAGCCAAGACAAACATGTGCAGAAAAAGAAGAAGATTCTTCTACATGTGTGTAAAACACGCACCAAAAGTTTCAGCAAAAAGATAGGATCTAATGAACCCACACCCGAACCCGAACCCGACCCGACCGACCGACCGACCTGACGGACGGTGGCGGCGTGCGTGCTTCTGTGCGAAGCACCGCGCGTACGGGAAAGGCAACCTTGCCCTAGTCTAAGCCTTCCCTCCAAGCACAAAAGTCTAGTGACCCAAGGGCCATGCCCTTATAGCCAATTCTATGGTATTTATGTCTAAAACTCTTTAGATTTTAGTCAATGTGGGACTATTGTTTTATCTATTCAAAAGAAAAAACAATTAATGGACAATAGGTCTAGGGATCAAAACATAGTCCATGGAAAAATTGGTAATTTTAAAGCGTTTTTTCTAACAATTAATGCTCTAGATGATCTCCCGTATCTTCGGTTTCGCAGTTACCAGGGTATACAGGAAGCGAGGCGGCAAGGAAAGCAACATCAAGCGAGGAACAAGCAGAGTACTTAGTAATAAGAGATGATCAAGCAGTTATTAATAAGAGACAAAGTTATTGGCAGTTTTGTGTGGCCATACAACTCCCGAGATTTATTAGGAATCTCTAATTCTGTATTAGGATCTAAATATAATGTGCGTGTTTTTTTTCTAGGAGTAATTTCTTTCAAGTATCTAAGACTCTAGTAATTTGTTGTGTGGTTGGAGTATGTTTCTTATAAGGCTAACCCCTTTGAACTGCTAGATTGGCCAAAAAGTGTTGCAAATCATGAAAAAAATGTGGGAAAATTTTTTACACTGCTAATTGATAGTTCTCTCTCCTAACAACTGCTCGCAGTTCAACTATCAGCGAGATTAAAATATTGAACCGTTCAACACTCAAAAAGTGGTCTAAACGTTGAACCATTCAGCGTTGGGAGAAAAATTTCTGATCTAACGTCTGGGATTTAAAGCGCTGAACCGTTCAGCACTGAGCACCGAACGGTTCAGCGTTATATGGTGGTCCCGCTGCTAATCTAGCTGCTAGATTAGTCATCCCATAGGACTTAGAAGTTTTCCCATGATGACGTGGATTGCCAATCTAACAGTTAGATATCTAGCCCATAGGACTAAGTCTAAGAAGAAAAAGAAAAGAAAAAGGAGTTACGAGGCTGTAGTAGCACATAATCATTCGAGTTATGAGTAATTGAATAAACAATACTAAAACTTTAATAAAATGATGAGTGAGGATCTTTGTGTTAAGAGTTAATTCGATCGAATAGCATTCACTCAGGTGCAAATATTTTCCTAAAACTAATCCCTAAATTATAAGAAAAAGTCGGTTTAATCTTGGGTTTGGACTGGTATTTGTAAAGGCTTAGAAATAATTAAAAAAAAAAAATCATGACCGGGAGATAGGAAATGATAAAAATGTTCACATATGGAAGGAGATAAACGGTTGACTGAAAATATTTACCCTAAACCCAAAAATAGTTTAACCCATGTTGAACCAAAAATTTCAGAAATAATCAACTAGTAAGGAAACTGGGATGAACGTATTTAGACATTATGTTTGATAGTGACACACTTCAGAGAATAAAAATGATTGAACCAAATACGCTAAAAATCGACGATTGTTTAAGATGGATAGGAACTTCAGATGGGAAAGTCTCTGTTAAGTCGACTTACAATTTTCTATGTAATAGAAAATAGTTAAACAATAAATTAGATTGGTATGAGATTTGGAATTTCAATATAATTCCTTGGGTCCATATGTTTCCGTGGAAATCCTTAAGTGGTTGTCTTCCGGTTAAACAGAGATTAGGTAGACATATTTCTATATATCCAATGTTCCTTATGCAATAATGGAGTTAGGGAAATTGTAAACCATTTGTTTTTAGACTGCCCTTTCACTGAAGCTATTTGGAGAGGTATCTCTTATACTTCTGTTACTTTATAGAAGAGCTAATTTGGACTTTAAAACATGGTGTTTACACTTGTTAAAAGACAAAGAAAACAGGGACATTTATGCCTACATTCTCGGGTTTGTCTGGAAGTACTGGTGCAAGGTGGTCTTCGATAAGATCAACCCAAATCCAGCTGAGCTAATCAAGACTATTCAAAAGGATTTTACTTTTTTCCTAAATTGTGACAACTTTAAAAAATAAAAATATTATCAACGGAAAACAAATAAACAAAACAGCTTATTGTGATTGTCTTTACCCGGGTTGTAAATTTTCAGATGATAAAGTTAATAACAACAAGAACTTCGTTATGTTCGATGCTGCTTTCAAAAAGGAAACTATATAGTACGCTTCTGCTATGATTATGTTTAACAATAATGGTTTGATCATTGATTTTGCAGGTCGCACAGGAAGGTGTTTCAACTCCGAAGAAGCCGAATCAAGAGCCTGTAGAGATGCCACAAGATGCGCAAAAGAAATTGGTTTAGACAACATATGCTTTCTCAATGACAATCTCAATGTGATTAACAAGATGAAAGGAAGACATTTTGGTGTAAATTGGAGAAGTAAAGCCTTTCTACTAAAAGCTTTAGATTTCAATATTTCCTTTGCTTCTTCCTCGTATCACTTTATTAAAAGATATTGTAATTTTTTTACGGATTTGTTAGCCAAGTATCTGAAAAAGTTTGACCTCATGGAAATAGATTATAGGAGATGGAATAGAAGTAGGAAAGTCAGTTTTATGAACGATATATGTAAACCAAACTATATATTGTGTACCTTTGTTTGTTTAGTTTTAATGCAGTATTCTTTTTATCAAAAATATAAAAAGTAAAATATCGGTGGTTATTTTAATGTTCATATCGGTATGATTTTTCAATGTCGACAATCAAAATCGACATGATTTTTCTATACGAGAATGAACATAAAATATCCCCAAATTATTTCTGGTATACCCCAGTTAATCCTTCTTGATTATATTGCATCAACAACAAAAATATTATTTTTTATGGCAAAAGTAAGTAACCTTTTTTTTAAATAAAAAAACAAAATCTATTAAATCATCAAAGGGAAACAATTAGTTTCTCTCTAATGAGAGTGACTACCGAATAGGTGACGAATCAAGGACCCCAGAAAATGGAAACAATACTAACTCTAACTTCTTTCGCCAGATTATTGGCTACATAATTTGTTTCCTTAGGAACATGAACACAACCCAATCATGAAAAGCATTTAAGAGTTCCCTACAATCTAATAGGATTGAATTATTATGCCATTTCACAACATCAATGTTGGCGTTAATGACCCTAACTACATTAAAACAGTCGCCTTCCATTAGTAACTTCTGGATATTACCTCTGCTAACCCACTTTATCGCCTCTAATGCCACTAAAGCTTCAGCCTGCTCATTCTCTTCAGCTATGTCAGAAATACACCATGTTCCACGAAAGCTTCCTGCATCATCAATCATAATTAGCCTGAACCCCATAGATTTATCATCCTTTAAAAAGAAACATCAAAATTGATTTTATGAACTTACTTATATTGCCTGAAAATAATTGATTCTGAATAATACTATGAGGATTATCTAACCAGGTCCTAATGACACCAAACTTTCTACTGAACTTTGCGAGTTTATCAACAGATTCATTACAAATTCTGGGAATAAAATAACACTCCCATATTGGGATTAATTTCAATGGCATCCAACAGAATGATCTCATTCTCCTATGCTATCACCGGAGTGGTACTGTTGATGTATCCTTCATTTTCTTTCAGCTCAATTTCAAACACAATATGATTATACTGTAACTCTATACTCTAGGTAACCGTATCGGGAGAAGTCAAACATTCTTTCTGTTTAGAATCTCTTATTCCTGCGTAGCACTTTGATAAACAACCCCATCATTTTCTTGCATAGTCATGCAATATTAAAGCAACTCATGTTAGTCCAGTATTAGTATCATAGGAGGCATCACAGTTAATAGTAAAAGATAAAAATGTAAGTGGTTTCCAGTGTGGTGCATTAAGCAAAGCATTCTGCTCATTAATACTACGAGCCAGTTGTTCAATGCTTATATTTTTAGTATAGTTAGCAAAGCTCATAGCTTTCCTAGCAATTATCTTCGAATCCGTCTTTTTATTCTGAAATTGAATGTCACACCTTTCATTTCAAATAATCCATGAGACCGCCATAGCAATATTTATCCATCCTGATTGAGAAACTTGTAGTTCATCCAGTTCTCAAACATTGCAGCAATATCACTATGATCTCATGAAAGGATGATAAGCACGTAAGTTCTACATTTTATACCCATATTTATATTAGCTAGGACTCAATATTTTGGTTAATGACACTATTTCAGTGTTTTTGTAGAAAGTACAAGTGAATTCGATCATTCGGGAAATAAACGCCTAAGTTACAACTTAAATTCCGTTTGCGGCGAAAACCACCGTTGCTCTGCGGTTCAAGCTACCAGAGAAATATAGTTGACTGACCATTTACTTGAACTACTAACTTATTATCTGTTGATCGGTGGAGAAAGTGATGCAGCCAGAGAACTGAAATGGTGTTTATAATGGTGATCGGGCAACTTGGGTTTGTTGGTGTTGCTCGAGTATGTTACAGAGGAAGGTGCTAATGAGCTCGGAAAAAGCTGGTAATGAAGTCGTGATTCAGAAGACTTGGGGGAATAGAAAGTGGCGTTTGCAGCTGGGGTTTGCTAATTGATTGAATTCGGAAGATGGGTTATGTTTGTCGGACTGGGACATGTCTTGCTAGGCAAAGTGAACTTCTTCGCAACACTCATATAAAAACTACGAAGAAAAACTGAAGGAGTGAGGATCGGCCAGAGAGCCGTGAGAAGAGACAAAGACAGAGAACAAAAGGCCGCCGCTACAGACGGAACAAGAGGAGGGTTTGCAACTCCATTCTTTCAATTTCATTTGGATTAGTGATTCTCTTTCATTTGTTTATGTCTTTTGACAAAGCCATGTCTTGCTAAATTTGCAATTAGGGTTTTTATGGGTTGAAACCACTTTAGGTATTAGGCAAATTTGAATTGATTATATAACGTTAGACCAATATGATTTGAATTAATTAATTTTTGAATAATGTATATTGATTGATCGAAAATATAAGTTGTTCCTTCACCGGTTTTAAAAACCTATGTGCTTTATTGATAGTTTTACAAATACAAATGTCTTATTATTTGATGATCCATGCTTAGTTAGAAACTTTGATGGATTATGCTTAGAAAAGCCATATAGAATTTGTGAACCTTTATTTAGTTTCGTACAACTTTCTCGCTAATGCAATTTGATGGTTCATGCTTGGATTTAGTCTTTTGATGTGCCATGTTTAGGGTATACCAGTGATATTTGTGACTCTAATATCTATAATAGGTGATGTGAATAGAACGAACATTAAACACTTATTCATAATTATGTTTCATTTCAGTATTTGCAAAAAAATAGTGGTGGATACCAATAAAACCCTAGTTACCAGTTCTTCCATTGAATTCTTCATATTAGTTCAGTTTAATTTTATTATTTCATTTTCAATTCTAAAAATCCAAAAATATCATTGTTGGTTAATCGATTAGAGATAGTGATTACAGTATTTCCACCGCTCCTGGTGGGAACGACCCGTACTTGTCGTTGTCTACATTGTAGATGCCGTGCGATTGCGGTTATTACATATAGGGGTATCTCCGGATCCTATCAATTTTTGGCGCGGCTGCCGGGGAGCGGTTGTGGAATATTATAGTTGGTATTTTGTACATATTTATTTTTTGTTTTCTGTACATAGCTTATTTTTCCTTTTATTTTTGCATTTTCTTTAGTTCTTTTTACGTAGCTTATTTGATTTTTCATAGGTACCTTAGTCTGAAGAGCGGCGATTGGAGTCAACAACTGGCCCAAAGTAAGTACTTGATATTCTCGCAAAGCTTTTGCAAGGTGAGTTATTGAGATTTACTTTGTATAATGGTTTCCGGTGAGTTGACTTCTTTTATAGCTTTTTGGAATATTACCAAAAGAGCTGAGACAGGAATCATCTGATATTTCACATGAGGAGTATGCATATGCACCTTCTCATTATCAAGAACCTGCCGAGTGTGTAAATAATGATTGGAATTATTATCATAGGTATGATCATTCCGGACCTTATGAAGGTTATGATCATTACCAACCTTACCCTGATTATGAGCCACAATGTATTGATTCCAATTATTGTTCACATATTTCTCCGTTACAGTATGAGAGAGATAATCAATTTTGTTGTGACCCATCTGCATCACAACTACCTTTGTCAGAACGCATCAATATTGACATTGCGAACAGACCAAAGCTAATGAGTTATTTTTTGCCGAGCTTAGTAAAGCCCATGCACATATTGCTGAACTTGCTGAACAAACTGATTTATCAATTGCTCAACTAACGCAGTCGGTAGAAGATTGTGGTCTTATAGAGGATACATGTTCTAATTTTTCTTATACTCTTGATATTTATGATGAAACCGCTTTAGCTAATGAATCAATGTGTATGGAGAATGATGATTAACTTGATAGTTGTGATAATAGGAATAGAGACATTGTCATACCAAGTGAAGGTGGTGTATTTAGTCCAACACCTGATCGTGTTAATGATCACTTTCCTATTCAAAAGGATGAGTTTAGGATTGAGGACACCATTCTTTTAGACGGTGTGACATATCAGTATTATAACAATGATGCTTATGAAGAATGTGTTAAAAATTCCGAGGAAACTATAGTTAAGTCTAAAGACTTAGAGATGTTACACTCTATCTATAAGGTTACTTCTAATCATCTTTATTGTGATATTCCTATTGATTTCTTGGTTGATGATGACTATGATGATGATTTAGTACAGGGTCACAAACCCAGTGGAGAAGTTAATTTACCTAGAATTGTTAGTACAACTTTTCAGAAGATTCCTAATTTTGGATTAAAACTACGTGCTTCTCCAGTATTACTAGATTATTTAACATCTCGTGACTTCTCTTTGCCTGTGCACGTCTTCCAGATCGTTTCTGTTCCCATTCCCAATGAACCACTTGAGTCGGTAATTCTTGCTACTGACGATTTATCCTTTGCAAAAACTAGGTTTGGGGATAGCTCTTTGCTTTTGATAGTCTCTATATCTTTACGTTGCTACAACGAGAGTGTGAGGTTATCATTAATTGTATATATTATGCTTTGGGTTGATCCCCAAATTTTTAGGTTGTTAGTTTATGTGGATCCTTTATGTATATTCCAGAAGGTAATTGTATTTTCTTATTTCATTTTTATTTGTTTTTTTCGCATATTATGAATTTCCCATCTTCAATTTTACGTTGGATGACTCAATTACATTGAGGACAATGTAATGTTTAAGTGTGGCGGAGTGGTTAACTTTTTACTTTTCTTTTTCAGGAATTTTCTTAAAATTTACGACCAGCTGTTGAGCGAGTATATTGTAGGTTTGCAGGTATATTATGACCAGTTGTGTAGCGGGCCTAAATTTAAAAAAAAAAAAAAAATGATCAGCTGTGTAGCAGGTTTTAAAAAAATTATTATCATTATGATTTTTAGGGTTATGACCAGCTGTGTAGCGGGTCTTATGTATGGTATTTGTTATGACCAGCTGTGTAGCGGGTCTTTTGTAGGGTATTTTCTAGGGATGCACAACGGGTAGGGTGGGTAGGATATGGCCTATACCCGTCACCCTACCCGTTTACTGGCGGGTAAGAAAATTTTTACCCGCCACCCTACCCGCCATTAAACGGGTAAGATCCTACCCAACCCATTCTCTGGCGGGTTGGGTAGGGTAGGGTGGCGGGTATAACCATCTATATCACCTGCAATACAAAATTTCAGCTCCTTTTGTAACCACCATCTTCTGCTGCTTCTTTACAGTGCCCATTTCAGATCCATCTAAGATGCTTCCATAATTCCTTACCTGTAACCAATGGCAGAAACCACTTCAAGCACCAACATTACCATTGCAGCAGCTCAAGCCTGCTCCTGCCATCTCAACAGAGCCTCAACCACAAGTATAAACATGTCTAACAATGGACATGCGAAACACAGCAATGATGGTCCATGGTACTGCTAATAGACCAACGATGAATTTAGAAACAAAAGCATAACCATAAAAAATGTACAAACAAAAGTATTCTCAAGAAAAGAGTTGTATTTTTTTTGAAATAGACGATGAATCCCAGCCCAATTCCATGTTCTTCACGTGACCTTGTTCTTCATATAACAATATCATCACCAAAAGCTCTTCATATTGACCTTCTTCTTCAATCATCATCTACGATGATGGAATAAGTACTAAGATCACCAAATAAATCTGCATACAAGTTATCTCTTGTTAGATTCAGTCATAATAGTGAATGATTTGATTCAAAGTTCAGTCATAATACCAACATCAAGTAATATCACAACAAGTTCTGTATCTGTTAGAAGAGAGATATCACAACATCCTACTATGGAATACAATATCACAACAAGTTCAGACTTTTGGTTCAGTCACAATATCAAGATATATCACAACATAATTCAGTCATAATACCAACATCAAGTAATAATACCAACATCCACAAATTACTCTCATTTAAAGATTCTTCAGCTTGCTGAGTAGCTACAACCATTTAACAAGTTCTTTGGCTAAGAATGGATAGAGTTCTAAAAAACATTCGTGCTTTCAGTTTGCTAAGTAGCTACAACCGTTTAACATGCAAGTTCCTTGACTAGAAATGGAAAGTTCTAAACAACATTCAAACTTCCACCAGTACTTCCCATAAAGAAGCACAAATGGATACAAATAGATAAAGAAAATGTCAACTAAGTCGTTTCGCAAACATAGTGAAGACAGATTAAGAAAAGCAAACAAAAGAGTAAGGAAACCCAAATGTAGGAAAGTTGTATACCTGACTCTAAGACGTCATCCTCCTTCTCTTCAGCTCCAAATGTAGATGGATCCATATCAATCGGTGTCCTTAACCAGTTTTGTAGGAGAATCAATGCTTCCACAGTTCGGGGTTTTAAAGAACTTCGGAAATGACCAAGTATTCGCTTTCCAGTACTGAAAGCAGATTCACTTGCAACTGAAGAGACAGGAATAGCAAGTATATCTCTTGTTATAAGTGATAGAATATCAAATCTTGCAGCATTGCTTTTCCACCAAGTGAGTATATCAAACTTCGAACCATTTTTGTTGTCTTTTGTTGGTGAGTAAATCTGTTCTGATAAGTATCTTTCCACCTCTGATTTGTCAACATCCTCCGTTATAGATAACTGGGTTTTACGTTCTTCTCTATGGGCCTTATGTCTTCTATTTCTATGTGACGTAGAACTAGAACTACAACTCTGGTGACTAGGACTACCACCAGTATCACCTACGGACTCCGACGAGGCTAACACACTTCCTACACCTATATATTCTGCCTTATAAGCTGTGAATAATTCATTAAAATCCTTTTTGACTTCATCTAACCAATTGTTTACCAATCTTTGTTTCATCCAAGGAATATCATGCACAATCAGGTCTTCTAGTATTACTTGCAGTCCACGTTCTTTTTCTCTTGGGTCAAGAAGCACAGCAATAAACAATAAAGGATTCATGTTCTTATGCTCACCTCAATACTTGTTGTATTTAAGTAACATCGTCTCACCCATATGGCTTAAGTGAGGATCATGATGAGCATTTTTCCATTCTTTTAACTCTCCACGTACATTACAAATTTCCCCCAAAAATGTATGCGAAGTGACATACGTAGAACCAGAAAACTCAACAGTGGCTTCAAAAAATACCTGTAGAAACAGTTTTAATTGTTATAGAAACTTCATATACAGATCATATTAACTCGTAAGCAAAGACCAAAACATCTAGACACCTCAACAGTGGCTTCAAAAATGTTTATAGATGGCTAAATATTATGAACTAAGAAATATAAAAATGTTTACAGATGGCTAAATATTATGGTACCAATACGGGCTTGATCTAAAGAAGCAATCAGTTGAGAACTAACTGAAGTAAGATGATCAAGGCTATCACACTTGAGGAATGCCAGCAACTGTTTTAAGGGTGCACCTTTAAAAGAGATCGATGTTATTGGGTTTAATTGTCTTCGATCACTCGGAATTCACAGTTGGTTCCCTTTATAAAAATTTGTGTGAGAATAATGATGCTAATTGTTCAATCAGTTCTGCCACTAGTACAATTTCTTGGACTAAGCTATGGAAAATGAGTGTTATGCACAGAATTAATCATTTGGAAGTGTCTTCATGACATTCTGTCGGTGGAAGATAGAATCCACAGGATTCTAAGCAATATTGACAACAGTTGCGCTTTGTGCAACTCTGGAATAGAAAACATTGATCATCTCTTCATGAAATGTGAGTTTGTAAGGAGTGTTTGGAAGTGCTTTCCATACAAAATAAATAGAGTTAAAACTAAATGTATTACCTTTCAAAGTTGGTTTCAAAAAAAATAAAAAATCAGTCATGATGATGTTAACCGGGAAAACATTTGTGCCATCACTATTGGGTTTGTCTGGAAAGCAAGGTATCAGAATGTTTTTGAGAATATAAAACCATGTTAAAAGTCTACGGCGAGCCAGATTGTTAGTCATATTATGACAGTCAGCAAGTCCAAAGAAAAGGAGAAGACACGAACTGAAGCAGCTAAAGAAGATGGCAGTAATACGGCTTATTGTATTGTGTCTAGTAATATTCATACTTCTGAAACTTATATTATTTTGTATGTGACTGATGTATCAGGCAGATTCAAAGGTGCAAGGTGCATCCTTGCACCATAAGGAGTGATTGAAGACAAAAGGAGGACCATGATAACTGTGGACAAAATATTATACCCCAGATCCAAATTAAGAGATAGATTTATTGAAAATAACAAAGGAAAAAAACCAAAAGAGATCGATGTTATTGGGTTTAATTGTCTTCGTTTTGAGCAAAACTTACACACGAAATCCAAAGTAAAAGAGAACAAACAGAAAGCTCAGATAAGTTTCTGAGAAATTAGATAATAATTGGATCTTATGTAGTACCCAAAAGTGGAAATGGTTAGCCACAAAACTTTGAGAAGTTGAGAAGAAAAATGTAAAGTTACAGAACTTTGAAGCGTGGAAATGCAGAAAAATTGACAGGGTCATGACCTTCTGGATGTTTCAGTAGGATGTTGACAATATGTATTACAGCATTACATGTATGAAAAGAGTAATCGAAGAACTCATGCTGATAATTAAAATAAGGAATATAATTAAAGTAATAATGCTTAGGGATTACTAAAGTAATAATGTTTTAAGATTACTAAAACTAATCAGTGGTGAAATGTGTTAGGCAATATCAAGTTTAGGGATATTTGATCAAATGGATATAATCATGCTGATAATTAAAGAGTGAAATTTAAAATACCTGTAGAAACTGAACTAGGACTCGAGCATTAGCCCAGTCATACTTTTCAGGAGCATGCACGCGAGGCTTTTTCTTCTTGGCTTTTCTTCGACCAGATAAGGGAACTTCATCAGCATCAGAATCAGAAGAACTGGATTCCATTTCATCAAGAAAATCAGTACTGTCAATATCATCAACATTAACACCCATTACTGATTCATCGGGAATATCGAAGATAAACCTCTCACGAAATGATTTATCAGATCGTCCTAGCCTTATAAAGACTTTTTCGTATTTTTTTGCTGCATCCAACATCAAGTAAATGGAGTTCCATCTTGTTTTCACGTCTAACACTAATCCCTTTTTGTATTCCATTCTTTCAAGAAATAAGGCATCTAAGAATTTCTTCATTCTAGCAGGAGAGGCCGTGACGTATTTAACCACCGACCTGAGTCTGCTCACTGAAGTATGATATTTCTTCAACCCATCCTTAACAACTAAAGCTAAAACGTGGGAAGCACACCTTACATGTAAATGTTTACCTCCTACAATTGACAATCCCCAACTTACAACTTTCTCTTGGATATATTCAATTGCTTTTTTATTTGCAGATGCATTATCGAGCGTGATGGTGAACACTCTCTCAAGACCCCACTCTATCAAACATTTCTACAATGCTCTTCCAATATGCTCACCTCCATGACTAGTAATTTGACAGAAACATATTATTCTTTTGTGTAACTTCCAGTGGTCATCGATGAAGTGGGCAGTAACCACCATGTAGTTGTAGTTCTGAATGGATGTCCATGTATCGGTTGTGAGGCAAACTCTAACCTTGTTCGACTTGAAATAGTTCACCAAATTGGCTTTTTCACTCAAAGACAGTCCACAGATATCACGATAGACGGTCATCCGCGATGGAAGTTTGAACCTCGGATCAAGATATCTACAAAATGCTAAAAATCCTTCTCCTTCAACCATTCAGAAAGACTGTTCATCTGTGATAATGAACTTTATCAAGGCTCTCCTACATCCATCTTGACAGAACGTAACCCCAACTGTTTGCTGCTGATCTCCCAGATTGCTAGGCTGACCGAGAGAGTCCAACTGCGCAGCTTCTAGTGACTCCATATACTTCCGACACTTGGTCAAATGCCAGTTCAAATTTGATGTGCCATACTTCTTACCACCAGCCCTATATTTACCACCTTCACAGTAGTTACATTTCCCCCATTTAATACCAGCTTCATCAACACTCTTTTGGAAATGCTCCCACACCGAAGATGTTCTGTTCCGCTTCATACTTTTCCTGACCTCAGGTTGAGAAGATGGTGGAGGTGGAGGTGGCGGAGATATAACAACACTGACCCTTTGTTGCACAGATTGATATGAATCTTGAGAGGGAATATGAGGTCTCGTTGACATCAATTCTGTAATCTCAACCATGCTTCCTCACTAGTCACTTCTGCAACCAGTAAATAATACTGCAACCAGTAATGCTACTGCAACAGTTACTAAGCCTGAGAACAAAGTAGAACTTCTACTGTAGAAGAATACTGCATCTAGAGAAAAGGTTCCCAATACAAATAGAGGTTATAAGGAAAAGAACAAGTGATATGAATAGAAAGCAGAGGCTAAGTGTGAGAATTAATGTGAAACATTTCCCTGATGGGACATGTTGTTGCCTAGGATACATCGAGCTTTTCGCTCCCACCAAATACACTTGGATGCTTAATGCAAAGACTAGGGTAACAACAAAAAAAGAATGAAAATTTTAAGAATCAACCAAGAAACTGAATATAAAAACGACGAAACAACTCAAATTCAAACAAGAAATTGATTGATGAATTAGAACCAATTGATGCAACGAATCAAGGACTGCACCAATTTTATCACACCCATTACGCCAACACAAATTTGAACAAAATTTTCATCACATAAACAAAATTAGAACCCAGAAAGATATGTTAATGCCATACCTCCCAATAATCTGTGAAAGGGGATCGCCAGAATTCCTAAATACAAAGAGAAACGAAAATTCGAATCAATAACATAGGAATGATTGAGATAAAAACAATAAAAGTAAGATGAAGAATGAATAACGGAACCTGAAGGGATGAAGCATCAAAGCAGCACATAGTTTGTGAGTGAAATCAACATTTACATCTATCTTTGATGTTCCTGTAATTCTTGCTTTTGTTGTGTTTTCAACTGCACTGGCACTGACAACCCATAAGAGTCTTATGATAAGACCATAAATAAAACTCAGGTGAATGGTTTCAAGTATTAAGTAAACAAAATTTAGCAAGAGGCATGTAGGAGGAATCAAACCAAGAGGCCTTTAGATACAATTACAGGAACTAAAGGTTGATGATATAGCACAAACTTGTAGCAGCATTTTGCGCAAAAATTTAAGATAAAATAAGCCTTCCGTCATTCAACTAATTGATGTTATAATCTTTATTTCTGTCTAACATGAGACACTCCTTCTTACTGTTTTCTTTGACAAACACAATCATCTAAAATTTGTAATTGTTTCATAGATCTGGGTGGACTGCACATTCATCTAACAAACTAAAACTCTAAATTGGAAGTTCTGAACAGCAATCTACCTAAATCTCATTCTATTCTATAAAACTCTATTAACATCCACAAAGGATATCATTTAGTTTTACTACAGAATCCAAATTGTCTCAAACAAACTAAAACATCGAATCAAAAATCTACAGATCTCGTCTATCACCTTAATTTTTTCTTCTAAGTGAATCAGTGAACGATTAACAATACAAGAAACACAATCATTAAAAAGGAAAAAAAAAACTAATTAATCATAAAATTTCCCCAAATTGACCAATCAGTTAACATGCATTTCCCCATCCCATGTTTGAGTAAATTTCTACGAGAAATTCATCAATCTGTTAACATGCATGTTAATTTCTCAGCTAAATTCCTAGATCTTATTACTCAACTGATTACTCATATGAAGACGGAGATGATTACTCAGATCGAAACCCAAATCAAAACACAAATTGAAATCTATAAACACTTACATCTTCAGATCGAAACCCTCAAAACCCAGACTTCACTTCTTCTGCAGAAAATCACCACTTCGCTACTTCGAATGAAAACAGAGAAAAATGGTTCAAATAAAAAGCGATGAAATGGTTCGATAGAGAAAATCCATTTACTTTGTAATTTACCCCTATTATGTTTTAAAATAACAAAAAAAATAGGCAGGAGGAGAAAAAATACAAGGGTTACTTTGTCTTTTCAGTATTAGACGGGTAGGCGGGTAAGGTAGGGTAATTTCGAGCTTTATCCGTCACCCTACCCATCTAACGGCGGTTAAGAAAATCTTTACCCGTTACCCTACCCGCCAAATAGTGGGTAGGATAGGATACGGTTAAAACACGGGCGGGTAGGGTAGGGTTGGCGGATATGGGTAGGGTATGTGCACCCCTAGTATTTTCTATGACCATCTGTGTAGCGGGTCTTGTAAATGGTACTTCAAATTTTCATTTTATGACCAACTGTGTAGCGAGTCTAACTCTCTCTTATGATATGACCAGTTGTGTAGCGGGTCAATTCTTTGTTTTGCTCGAAGACTAGCAAAATATAAGTGTGGGGGTGTTGATAAGTACGTAAGTGCTACATTTTATACCCATATTTATATTAGCTATGACTCAATATTTTGGTTAATGACATTATTTTAGTGCTTTTGTAGAGTTCGATCATTCGGGAAATAAATGCCTAAGTTACAACTTGTTTTTTGTTTGCGGCGAAAACCACCGTTGCTCTGCAGTTCAAGCTACCAGAGAAATATAGTTGACTGACCATTTACTTGAACTACTAACTTATTATCTGTAGCAGCATCACCCGCTGGTCTGCTTCATCTCTTGCCACAGAAGGAGTGGACTCTTATTCAGTGTACCTGTACCAAGTTTAGAGAACAAGGTGGGCAGATTTGAAAAGTGTTGTTAAAGGAATGAGTAGCCCACGTGTCCAGCCCTCCACCAAGTGTCATTTCTATCAGGCACAAAATATCGATTTATTTTATTATGCAAGACTTCAATTTTTTGTATCTTCCTGAGTACCGAGCTTGCGAGCAGTGGTGTTCAGTCGATGGAGAATGGAAACAGGAGGAGAATGAAGACTACAGCAGCTTGAGTTCTTGAAGTTACTGTTCGTTCAAGATACTGATGGCGTGAAGAAAAGTGTTGAGGGTATGGTGGTCAGTCAGGAACGTGAGCAGATGAGTTTAATGCGATGGAAGTGTAGGAGGTGGCTAGACTGAATATGGAAGTGGTGGTTCGATCACGAGAAAGAAGAGAATGGAAGTGGAAATGCAGGTGTTGGCTGATGAGAACCGAGTAGAAATCTTGTGGTTGGATTCATCTGAAACGTTTGTGCCGCGACTAGTTATTTGGGTGAAGGTGTTAGATGTTAGACTGCATCAGAACAAGAGGTGCTGATCGATTGAAGTTGTCTCAGTAGTCCAAAACGGTGGATAAAGCTACGGATTGTTGTGTTCGATCTTGGAGCAGTTGTTGATACCATGGTGCAGATGGTTCTTAATGGCGGAAATGATTGTTGAAATGTTGGTGTTGCAACATCAGTTCATAGAAATGGAAATGGGAGTTGTTCTTGAGAGATTCATAGGCAGTTAGGTTTGCATTGATTGCATGGATTGAATGAAGAAGACAGCTTGGGTTAATGGCAGGAATAGATAGAAAATCATTTGGTTGAGTTGTTGATTCGTTTTCAAAGAACATGTGACTATCAGCGACAATTGAACTGGAGTTTGTGGATTTGGTCTGAAAAGTGGTCGAGTTGTTGATCGGTGGAGAAAGTGATGCTGCCAGATAACTAAAATAGTGTTGATAATGGTGATCGGGCAGCTTGGGTTTGCTGGTGTTGCTAGAGTATGTTACAGAGGAAGGTGCTAATGAGCTCGGCAAAAGCTGGTAATGAAGTCGTGATTCAGAAGACTTGGGGGAATAGAAAGTGGCGTTTGCAGTTGGGGTTTGCTAATTGACTGAATTCGGAAGATGGGTTCTGTTTGTCGGACTGGGCCATGTCTTGCTAGGACCAAAGTGAACTTCTTCGCAGCACTCATATAAAAACTACCAAGAAAAACTGAAGGAGTGGGGATCGGTCGCAGCACTCATATAAAAACTACGAAGAAAAACTGAAGGAGTGGGGATCGGCCAGAGAGCCGTGAGAAGAGACAGAGAACAAAAGGCCGCCACACAGACGGAACATGAGGAGGGTTTGCAACTCCATTCTTTCAATTCCATTTCGATTAGTGATTCTCTTTCATTTGTTTATGGTTTTGAGAAAGCCATGTCTTGCTAAATTTGTAACTAGGATTTTTATGGGTTGAAATCACTTTAGGTATTAGGCAAATTTGAATTGATTATATAGCGTTAGACCAATATGATTTGAATTGAATAATTTTTATTGATCGATCGAAATATAAGTTGTTGCTTCACCGATTTTAAAAACCTATGTGTTTTATTGATTGTTTTACAAATACAAATGTCTTATTATTTGATGATCCATGCTTCGTTAAAAACTTTGATGAGTTATGCTTAGAAAATCCATATAGAATTTGTGAACCTTTATTTAGTTTCGTATAACTTTCTCGCTGATGCAATTTGATGGTTCATGCATGGATTTAGTCTTTTGATGTGCCATGCTTAGGGTATACCAGTGATATTTGCGACTCTAATATATATAATAGGTAATGTCAATAGAACGAACATTAAACGCTTATTCATAATTATGTTTCATTTCAGTATTTGCAAGGAAATAGTGGTGGATACCAATAAAACCCTGGTTACCAGTTCTTCCATTGAATTCTTCATATTAGTTCAGTTTAATTTTATTATTTTATTTTCAATTCTAAAAATCCAAAAATATCATTGATGGTTAATCGATTAGAGATAATGATTACAGTATTTCCACCGCTCCTCGTGGGAACGACCCGTACTTGCCGTTGTCTACATTGTAGATGCCCGTGGGATTACGGTTATTACATATAGGGCTATCTCCGGATCCTATCAAAGGACACTAGAACCACCTGAGATTAACATCCATACTGCTCTTGAAAAAAGACAGGAGAACAATACATGCATCATACTCTCATCGTATTGATTGCAAAGTGGACATAGTCGATTAATATATCTGCAAGCCCTTGAAAGATTTTCCTTAGTATGAAAAATATCATATAAACATTCCCAGAAAAAATGTAAAAAATGTTTAACCCTCGGCCACGTCTGAATACCTCAAAACTCCTTCCAACTTATATTAGATTTTTTTATTTTATGAGAAACTTGTAGGTCATCTCAACTGATTTCATACAACCTGTTGTGTGCAGATTTGAGAGTGAAAATCCCATTTCTTGTTAAGTTCCTTATGAGCTTATCTTCAACAGCTACAAAGATCCTCATATTCATAATTAGTTCTGTGTAGTTGTTGGTTCAAATACACATTGAATTAGATCAGAGTTCCACTATTTCGTATCTTGAGTCATTAGCTCTTGAACCTACACAAAGTTCTCGTTATCCAATGCACCTTGTCTTGGAACTGGTGGAAAATCTATGCCTATTATCCAAACATCAAGCCATATTTTTATTTTATCACCTTTCCCTTACCTCCAATTATTGTGTTGCTTTATGAAAGGGATGTGTTTCTGCACACCGTTCCGGGCCCATGAAAAATTTGTCTTGGTGCTAACATGAAGCATACTGGTATACCGAAAGTATTTATTCTGCATTGCTTTCACCTATTGTGCATCTGGATTAGTGCAAATTCTCCAAGCTACCTTAACTAGTAAAGATTGGTTTAGAATTTTTAGGTCTCTGAATCCTTGACCACCAAAATTCTTGTGCATTCCTAATTTTTGCCAGGAGGTAATATGCGTCCCTTTACTTTCTTCATGAAAAAGCGGGGGTCTAACAACCTCACCCATTCTTTCGCTTAGCAATCTGTATGGACTAACTCCAATATAATTTTAAGAGTTATATCTCAAATTCTCGATTCAATCCGCAATCAAGCAAACAGGAATTTGCGAGCCTGATTGAATACAAGAGAAATAACTTCAACGGTACCAAATACCATTGTTCAAGGATCAATCAATTTCAATCAACAACCAAAGGTTGGATTTACCAATTGATCGATTTAACACACAACCTGTGATATTCAATTATATAACAAAATATAATGCGGAAAAGAAATAACACAGACACCAGAAGTTTTGATAACGAGGAAACTTCTAATAAAGAAAAACCCCGGGACCTAGTCCAGATTGAACACCATACTGTATTAAGCCGCTACAGACACTAGCCTACTACAAAGCAAACTTCGGTCTGGACTAGTTGAACCCTAATCAATCTCACACTGATTCAAGGAACAGTTGCGTTTCTTACGTCTCTGATCCCAGCAGGATAATATGCACTTGATTCCCTTAGCTGATCTCACCCACAACTAAGAGTTGCTACGACCCAAAGTCGAAGACTTGATAAACAAATTTGTCTTACACAGAAAAGTCTATAGGAATAGATAAATCTGTCTCCCACAGAAATACCTACGAGTTTTGTTCTGTCTTTTGATAAATCAAGGTGAACAGGAACCAGTTGATAACCCAGACTTATATTCACGAAAAACAACCTAGAATTATCAATCACCTCACAATAATCTTAATCGATTAACGAAACAAGATATTGTGGAATCACAAACGATGAGACGAAGGTGTTTGTGACTACTTTTCTATCTTGCCTACCGGAAATATAAATCTAAATCCAATCTTGCGATTGCACTCAATCACGATAAAAACAGCAAGATCAGATCATGCAACTACAAAGAAAATAGTTGGGTCTGCCTTCACAATCCCAATGAAGTCTTCAAGTCGTTAACCTACAGGGTTTCGTGAAAAACCTAAGGTTAAATAAGAATCGACTCTAGTTTATGCAACTAGTATCACAGAGGAGGTGTGGGGATTATATTTCCCAGTTGTTAGAGTTCTCCTTTATATAGTCTCAAAATCAGGGTTTGCAATCTAAGTTACCTTGGTAACAAAGCATTCAATATTCACCGTTAGATGAAAACCTAATTAGATTCAAGCTAATATCTTTCAACCGTTAGATCGAACTTAGCTTGTTATACACAAATGAAATGTAATTTCATTTAGGTTTGAGTAACCGTACCTAAACGTGTACATTTAGTTGGTTCAACAATAGTTAACCAATGGTTAGCCATATGAGCACTTTCATATCAACCTTATTCATCTTCACCATAACTAGTTCAAATGACTCAAATGAACTAGTTAGAGAGTTGTTCAATTGCTTAGATCTTATAGAAGTATACAAGACAGAATTGAAGCAAAATCGGTTTTGATTCACTCGAATCGATTCATGAACATTATAGCCACGGTTTCAAAGATTGCATTCCTTATTATATAAATGTTTTAGTTCATGAAAAAATTGATTTTAGAAAGTAACCTACTTAAGTATGCAAACGGGTACGCGTACGGGTACGCATACTTTGGGTTCCCAGCTTTGGACTTTTACACAAATGTGATAACACACTATGTTTATATCCAACATGGTTACTTGTTTCTAAACTCTCATTTCAATCATTGAAACTTTCTTAGAGGATGTTATATTCACAAACTATTTTTCATCAAAGCAATTTTTAAGTTATTGAAATAATCAACATGACTTTCGTCACGAGTAAAGATGAACTTGGCCAAAGTGAAAGCTTACCGACACATATTTCGAGAAATAGATAAGCGAGATAAACTCCGCTCGAAATAGCAAATGTGTATAATTGAAGTCTATATAGCAATACGACTTTTGTCTCAAAGTAGGATATAGAATAGATAGCACTTTTGAGTGATAGATAAGTTCAAGTCTCCACATACCTCTTTGTTTAAGAAGTTCCACAAGTTCCCTTGAGTAGTTCTTCGTCTTCAATCGATGAACGCCGTGGAGTCTAGAGTTCAACTGCACTTACTATCCTAATCCGAGACTTAGCTATAAGTAGACTAGAAATCAAGACTTATAGTTTTGTCAACTAAACTTGACAAACAGGCTTGAGATAGCAACGCTTGCGAGTTCGACCAAGCAGTACTCTAACACTTCAAACCTCCACCAGAAGTCCCTCTGCAAAGTATTAATCTTATTGATAGTATCAACTGGAATTTGAAGACAACTCATTGGATAGATGGAATCATATTGGTGACAGTCTTTATCATCAAATACTTACCATATTGAGACATAGTTCTACAATTCAAGTGGATAATCTGTTTTTGACTCTATCCATCAGTTTGGTAAAACACTGCTACCAATTATAATAGGAATTCCCAAGTATCTTTCATTTGAATTCATCTTGGGGACCTTTAATTAATCTTCTAATCAGTAACCTACAAAACCGCTGAGGCACATGAGCACAGAAGTATGTACTTGATTTATTGAAATTTACCATCTTTCCAAATGCAGCGCCAAAGTCTTCAACGATTTAAAGCAAATTATTGACATTATGAAGATCGACATTAATGAACAATAAGAGAACATCAGCGAAGAATAAGTGTGAGATTGGGAGGCACATGGAGCAATTTTGATTGCCTTCAATTTTGTTGTTTTGTTCAATATGAAGCAGTTTTCAAGAGAAAGAAATCATTACAATGATAAACAGATAAGGTTAGAAGGGTCACCTTGTCTCAAACCTCTTGATGGGATGATAAGATCGCAAGGGGCACCATTTAGGAGGATAAAAATCTTTGCAGTGCTGATACATTGCATAATGAGATTATGCCACTTTTTTACAGAATCCTATTTGTGTCGTGACATCCATTATAAAAGACCATTCAACCTTATCAAAGGTTCTTGACATGTTGTTGATGGTGGATTTTCAACAAAGGACAAAATCGTAAAATCATGATACTGCATGTTTCTGACCCGGCTTCAGGAACGCATGTGATGATTCATATCTTACGATCCGTGAATTGTTTCACGATCTATGATCGAGTTCCTCTCAGAGCCATGATGAATATGATTCTCGAAAGGCCTCCCACTAGTTGAACGTTCGATGTTGCGCATTTCATCATGAGCCTCTATGTAGAATAACATGATTGGGCGGTCCTCCTACATAATTGTTTGTTGAGAGGGCTTAACGCCTTCAGGACGTCGGCGACACTTGTTGTTCCCTGACTACATAGAGAGACCCGCCTCTACATAGAATGATTGGGCGATCCTCCTACTTAATTGTTTGTTGAGAGGGCAAGAACGCTTTCAGGACGTCGGCGACACTCGTTGTTCCATGACTATGTAGAGAGACCGTGTATATATTTAGGCGGCTCTCCTACATAATTGTTTGTTGAGGGGGCTAAACGCCTTCAGGGCATTAACAACGCTGCACGTTGATTCCCTGACTATACACCTTTCAGAACGAGTATGATGCTTCACTATCTCATATCTCGATTCTACAATAAATTAATTCTACCGTGCTATTCGCCACTGAATTCCTAGAAAATAATCTATTTTATCTCATTACTCCGATTTCGTGATCGAATCCACGACTGATCTCATGGAATGTTAATAGATAATTTTATTACTCTGATTCTATGGTCGAATCCACGATCCCATGTGATGGTAATGCTCATTTTATTATTCTGAATCCATGGTCGAATCCACGGCTGATCTTATGGATTGATAATAAATAACTACTCACCTTTATTACTCAGTTTCATGAATTGTTCTCCACTGAATTTTATAAATTAATAATAAATACTCAACAACCTGGTATCTGGACTATCACTAAGTGAGCCCCATAAAGTGGTGCAAGAGGACTCAACAATGATGCACGAACGAGCACCCAAATGCACGAACGAGCATTCGAAAATATGGACAAACGAGGAATCCTACACAAAACAAGAGAGAGAAAATAATTAAAAAAAATGAAAAGAGGCGCCTAAGGAGCAGGCCCACCGGCCGACCGGCCATGATGCCATGGCCGGTCCCCCACGCCTCTTCCTTTTATTTTTCTTATTTTATTTATTTTCATGAACTCATGAAAACTCCTTCATTCAAGCAACTTTCCTTGTTTGAGCAAAATTCACGGTCCCTCCATATTTTCACGGTTTCATGAAAAATAATAAAATAGGAAAAGGTGTTGTGGGATCGGGCTACCTAACCGTCCGGCCATGTCCTAGCCGTGGTCGGTCCCACACCTTGCAATCCCTTGTTTTCATAATTATTATTTCTCTTATCTATTGAAACTCCTCCGTTTGAGCAGAAATCATGGTTTCTTCGTATTTCTCAAATATTGCCCAAACCATGAAAAAGCCAAAAAGTCAAATGGTCACATGACCAACTAGGCTACTCACGCCAAATAATAAAATATTATTATTTTAATATTTTCCAAATTTTGATCAAACGAGCAAAGTTCTACTTGCTCATTCGAGCAAAATCAAGAATTCCAGTCAAAGATCGAACTCTTCTGAAAATCCGAGATATTGCTCAAACACACACCAGAAATACCAAAACTCTCAGGATTGCGACACGAACATTTCGGTGACACGGGCATGCTTCCTTGACAGACCAAGGACGTCCCTAAGGCTTGCAAGGAGCCGTCCCATACATTCTTATAATTCTGACCTAATTTGCTCAATTGCTCATATTGGGTCCAAACTCTTTCCAACCAACTTGGAATTTGCTCAATCGACCATCAGCTGGTCCCACACCACCAAGGGCCGGTTTTATGCTCCCTTGGTCGGTCCCTCACTTCTCCATAAATTAGGTTTTATCACCTAATGCCCAGACGCGCACTATTTTAATAAATGATGAAACCGGCATTTTATCATCATTCTTTCACCAACCGGCCAACTAAGGACCCTGGTGCACGCTCACTCGAGCACTTGGGCACCACATGGTCGTCCATCATACCATGTGGTCGGTCCCTCCCTCACTCATGACCTATTTTCAGCAATTCATCAATTGACGAACAATTGATCAAAAATTAGGGTTTCGAACAAACGCTCCACAATCATCATTCTGAGCAAGTTCAAACACTAATAAATTCATGTTGATCCAGTAATCAACATTTATATTAATTATATAATATTTGGTAGTCTGCCAATATTTTAATTAATATTTTATTGGGTCATGTACCAATAAATAATTCGTCGAATTGAGCAATACTTGCTCAGTTGTTCGAATATCGATCAAACTATCAATATTCAGTGATTTATCAATATTCAGTAATTCATTAAATTGAGCAATACTTGCTCAGTTACTCGAATATTGATCCATATTTAGTATTTTATCGAATTGAGCAATACCTGCTCAGTTGCTTGAATATTGATCCAACTATCAATATTCAACACTTCGTCGAATTGAGCAACTCGAATATTGATCTAACTATCAATGTTCCGCCAATATTGATTAACTCAATATTCAACAATTCATTAAATTTACAATATTTTCTCAGACGAGGAATATCTAAGAATTGTACGTCTAACATGTTCAATCCATGAATCGTTGAGCATTCGTCACTCATGCTCGATTCAACAAAACTTAGACTTTAATAAGTCAACCACTACTAATCAAATACAAGTCTTCTTTGCAAACTCCACATTAGTGAGACATCAATCACGTCACATGGGGGGATATCAATTAGGGTTTTAGTCGTGCGGCCTACGACACGTGTGTTCATCCGCGATGAGAAATATGAGTAAGTCGTGCAAATGGTTTAAGGAGTTAGCAAAGTAGTGGGTGGACGGTTAACCAAGTTTCCGCACGACATGGGACTGGTTTTACCACGATCTCTCACTTTCCCACTCTTTCACTCATGAAACCGTCATACTTACTGGGATCAATGTGTTCGCTATTCTGACAGTTAGAGCATTGCTCGGTCGAACTCGCATGCGTTGTTATCTCAAGCATGTTTGTCAATATTAGTGATCAAAACTATAAGTCTTGATTTCTAGCCTACATAGCTAAAGGTCTCGTACTAGGATAGAAAGTGTAGTTGAGCTCAAGAACTACATGGCAATCATCATATAAGATGAAGGATTACTCAAGGAACTGGTGGATCTTCATCGACTAAAAGGTATGTGGAGACTTGAACTTATCTGTCACTAAAAAGTCTATCTATTTTATCTCCTACTCTTGAGACAAAAGTCGTTTTGATATATAGACTTTCATTATGCACATTTGTTATTTCGAGCCGAGTTTATCTAGCCTATCTATTTCTCGAAATATGTGTTGGTAAGCTTTCGCTTTAGCCGAATTCATCTTTACCTAGTGACGAAAGTCATGTTATGTTTCAATCACTTTGAAAATTTCTCTGACGAAAAATGGTTTGTGAATAACGACTATATCCGTCCTCTGAGAATGTTTCAATGATTGAAATGAGAGTTTAGATTACATAATCATTGGTAGGATATAAGCATTGTTGTGGAAACACATATATGTATAAGTCCTTATTCCTTGAACCAAAGTTTGCGAACTTTGTTGATCAAGAGAAATTGAAGTGGCGTGAGCCAATTCTGCGAACTGGCGGAAGTTCTCGACCCGAGAATTTCTGCTGGAGTTTTGATAGGTGTATAAAACACCTTAATATTTATCTAATGTTTATGCTTTCTTTGCTAAGTTTTCTTGTAAATTATGTATCTTATGTTTGTTTTTGAGTATTTAGGTACTTTGGAGTCATTTGGAACAAAAGAAAAAGAAACATGGCAAAAGTATCATTCCAAGTGCAACTGCTGTTGGAGGCGAACTATTTCTCATTATTTGCTTTTATTTCTTCATCTCTGTCTGAAAAGCATGTCGGCTTTAGTGATGCAAATTATCTGTCTGAAAAGCACGACAACTTTAGTGATGAATTGAAATTGAAGAGAAGAAGTGAATTTGAGGTATTAGGAAGAGACAGATGTTGTTGGTGGAAATATTTGAGAGAACAAAAGAGCGTTCACTTAGAGAAAGGAGGGCAGAATCGTCATTGCACAGGCAAGCGCTATCGGAAGCACAATGGAGAAAAAGGAGTTGTCATTCCTTGATGGCTCATATCAACTTTTAGGGTGCCTAGAGTTATTTGGGTATCCCTTATCTACTCTCCCTGGGTGGTTGTAACTAGGGGTGTCAACGGGTCTGGGTCCTTCCGGGTATCACTAGACCCGGACCCGGACCCTACTTATAATGGTCGGGTCCGGTTCCTAAACTTGTGGACCCAGAACCAGACACGTTTAAATACCCGGGTACCCGTCGGTTCCGGGTACCCATTGGGTCTTAATAAAACTATTTAAAAAACCTCAAAAATTTAATATATTTCTCTTTTTGGCTTGGATTTAAGTAATTTTTATAAAAATTTATTATTATTTCTTATTAATGTACTAAATAAAGGTTAAATGTAAGAGAAAAAAATTAAATGAGTAAAATATCAAAGCTAAAACTAGCAAAAAATACTTGTAATTTTGCTAAAAACATGAATAAAAGAATGAATAAACGGGTACCCGATACCCTCGGGTACCCAACGGGTATTACCCGTTTGGACCCGTTTAAATTCGGGTCCAATCGGGTAATTACCCGCCGGGTCCTAAGTAGTTAATGGGTCCAACTTTAGGACCCGGAATCGAACCCAAATATAGCGGACCCGGTTCCGGGTCCGGGTAATGGGTACCCATTGACATCCCTAGTTGTAACCAATGTCATTCCAACACAAAACCTAAAAACCAGAATTTCTCTTCTCATTATTTCTGTGTCTGAAATTGAGAAAAGAGAGGAATTAGCAAGGTGGATGGCAGTGAAGCACAATCATGATGGAGCACAACTTAAGGCTTGTGCAAAACTATGGCCTGAAAAGTCAGACCAGTTAGACTCTGACTCACCTGAGTTGTTTGACTCAGCCTCTGACCCGGTCTGACTTTGACCGAGTTGACCTGTTTGACCGGTGACCGGGTGGACTTTGCCGGTCACCTGAGATACTTCTCCGGCCACTTTTCCGGCCAACTTTCGGCGGTGAGCCCAGTTTTCCGGCGACATATTTTTGGGATAATTTCTACATGGGTTTTTCTCACATATGGGCTTGGTGGATTTTTATCTAATGGACTTTGAAGACTTGGACCTTATTTTGGAACAAAAGGAGCTATAAAAGAGAAGTCTTTCTACAACTTTGACATGACGTATTCTACTTGGAGCTAAAGAGAGAGCCTCTTTTGTTTACGCTACTAGGGTTTGCTTTGCTTTCATCTTCTTTATTTGACTATTGATTATGATGAACTCCATAGATATGAGTAGCTAAATCTTATATTCATTGGTTAAGGATGTAGTCCTATTTCTAAAACTTGTGCTTGATTAATGCATTAGTTTTCTCTCTTGATTATCGTTCAAATCTCTGCTGTTTTTAATAATCACATGATTGATGTATTGTGATAGGATTTAGGTGTTTGTTAGTTAAGTGGCCAATTAATTGAACTTGCATGCTTTTCCACAGCTATTTTAGGGTTTTTCATCAAGCGATAATCCCGAATACAAGTAGCATGATATGATTACGGTTTGTAGTGATACACTCTCGTCATCATATGTAGAGTTTGACCATTATCCGAGTTGTCATGCGCAATGTATGAAAATTGCATTAATTAGCCTATTTCCAAAACTTAATGCTCCTAGGAATTGAACTTAATTAGCGCAAGGCATTAGGTTATTCTTTAGTTAGAATTCACATATGCAGTTCTAATGTGTGTGTTGATGAACTTACGAAATTAATGGAATATCTTGCTCTCTTGATACTCTAGGCTTTTGGTAATAAAAGAGATTAAATTGTAATTCTAATCATCTATGCAAGCACTCGTTTAAGATTGAAGATGAATTCCTTGACCAATACTTTCTCTCATTGATTATTTCTCCAATTTACTTTGCTTTTGATTTACTTTTATTGTTTAGATAAAAATCAGAAATCCTCCAATTGGTTACTTTAGGAAATTGAATACATAAAAACTACGATTGCCTCTCTGAGGAAACGAACTCTTTCTTATCATATACTTTAGGAAAGTGAGATTATTTTTGACGCATACGACATCGATCAAATTTTGGTTTCTTATCATCATTTCTGCTTCCATATTTGCTTTTCGTTTTCTGTTTCGTTTTTCTTGCTTGTTTGTGAGAATTGTTTTTTTTCAGGTACCTAATCCCTGGCTTCTAAAGATTGGAACTATCCAAGGTGCGAGATAGCTACTCGAAGAGGCACAATACTCCAACCAAGTCAGGACACAACGGAAGAACAAGAGTTAGAAGTGGAAGAATAGTTACAACTAGAAGAAGAACAAGAGGTTCCATTCGTAGAAGAACCACTAGTTGAAGAAGAAGAAGCAATAGGTGATGCAAATCGTGCACTCAAGGACTTGGCTTCTCACAAGTTGGATATACAACAACGGTGTACTCAAACAAACTCTACTTTTGAGATCAAGCCGGGGTTGCTTAGAGAATTACCAAAGTTCCATGGAATGGTGAATGAAGACCCAAAAAGGCATATTATGGACTTCCACACCATTGTCACGGCCATGCTTCCAACGGATACTGATGCGTATGGTGCAATGTTGAAAGTTTTCCGATTCTCTTTGGCGGATAGTGCTAAGGATTGGTTGTATTACTTACCCTCCGGAAGTGTCATAACATGGAACGGGTTGAAGAAACTCTTTTTAGAGAGATATTTTCCAGCATCAAAGGCTACTCAAATTCGCAAGGAGATTTGGGGGATGAAGAAAAATGTGGGAGAATCTTTATATGTATGTTGGGAACGATATAAGAGATTGGTGGCAAGCTGTCCTCACCACCAATTCAGTGACGCTATGATAATGCAATACTTCTATGAAGGACTCCAAACAAGTGATAGGAATCTTCTTGACGTTGCGGGTGGCAGTGCACTAGTGAACAAAACGGTGGCACAAGCTAGAGAGTTGATTGAGAACATGGCAGCGAACTCGCAACAATTTTCAAGTCGTGGATCGGATGTGCTTCTTAGGAGAGTAAATGAAGTGAGCGAGGTCGAAGAACTTCGTCAACAAATGGGTAACATGACAGCAATGATGCAACAAGTTGCAGCCGTGGTGATACCAAAGTCTCTTCAAGGGTATGAAGACCCCAATGAACAAGCTAATGATGTCTTTCCAAATCAACAAAGACGGTATGATCCCTACTCCAACACTTATAATCCGGGATGGAGAGATCACCCCAATTTTAGCTATGCCAACAAGCAAGGAGCGGTTCAGCAACCTACTTTCAACCGTCTGAGTGGATTTCAACCACAACAACAACAATTTCCACAACAACAACAACAACAACCTCAAAATCAGGGGTCAAATATGGAAGAGTTGCTGAAATCTTTTATGCAAAGAAAGGAGAGTACGGTTAAGGAGTTTCAAACTCAAGTTGGTTTCAAGGCTATTGAGTTGAACCAGTTGAAGGCACAAAATGGTGGGAAACTCCCTTCTCAACCTATCAACCCAAAAGAGGGTGTCAATGCAATTACTTTGAGAAGTGGTACACAACTTGTGCAACCCGAAGTTACTGATTCGGGCAAGGTGGAAACACCAAAGGAACCTGTTTTGGAGGAGAAAAATGAGGATTCTCCCCAAACTTCTGAGGCACCTATTTCGAACTCTATAACTCCGGTTTATACTTATGTTCCTCCTATACCTTTTCCTCGTAGATTTGCAAATTCCAAGAAAGCGGAACTAGAAAAGGAGATTTTAGACGTTCTCAAGAAGATCCATGTGAACATACCACTCATAGATGCAATCAAGCAAGTTCCAAAGTATGCAAAGGTGTTGAAGTACTTGTGTACCAATAAGCAAAGGCTCAAAGGTAATGAAGTGCTAAGTATGGGGGAGAATGCTTCGGCAATCTTACAACACAAACTCTCAGTGAAATGCAAGGATCCCGGTAGCTTTGACATTCCCGTCACAATTGGTAACACTACATTTAACAAAGCTATGTTGGACTTAGGTGCATCCGTTAATGTTATGCCTGCATCAATGTATAACTCACTCGATCTTGGTCCTCTTGAAAAGGCTGGAATTGTATTGCAATTAGCCGATCGCTCTAATGTTTACCCAATGGGTATTGTTGAGGATGTTCTTGTGCAGGTTAATCAACTAGTATTTCCAGCTGACTTTTGCGTGTTAGAGATGGATGAAGGTTCACCAGACTCATCTCTTCCATTACTACTTGGGCGTCCCTTCATGAAAACGGCGAAAACCATTATTGATGTGGACAAGGGAACGCTAACTATGGAGTTTGATGGAGAAATAATACGTTTCAACATTTTCGAGACGATGAGATATCCAAGTGATGTCCGCTCTTGTTTCTCCATTGATGTGATGGATACATTGGTGCAACAAATGTTTGAGTTGAATGGTGTAGATACTTTGGAAACCGTGCTCACTACATCCATTGATAATGGTTTGGAGTACGGTGATGAGATTGAAGAAACCATTGGTTCTCTTGACTCATTACCGGAAAAATCTGCACTTAAGAATATTTCATATGATTCTTTACCTTGCAATGATGAAAAATTTGTGCCTTCTATTGTTAAATCTCCAAAGTTAGAATTGAAACCTCTTCCAAGTCACTTAAAGTACTTGTACTTGGGTGACAACGAAGAATTACCTGTGATTGTTTCTAATGAGTTTAATGAATTATAGGAGCAAAAACTTCTAAGGGTGTTAAGGATGTACATGACGGCCATAGGATGGACAATTGCTGATATCAAGGATATATAAGCCCTGTCGTTTGGTTAATGACACTATTTTAGTGCTTTTGTAGAAAGTACAAGTGAATTCGATCATTCGGGAAATAAACGCCTAAGTTACAACTTAAATTCTGTTTACCGCGAAAACCACCGTTGCTCTACAGTTCAAGCTACCATAGAAATATAGTTGACTGACCATTTACTTGAACTACTAACTTATTATCTGTTGATCGGTGGAGAAAGTGATGCAGCCAGAGAACTGAAATGGTGTTTATAATGGTGATCGGGCAACTTGGGTTTGTTGGTGTTGCTCGAGTATGTTACAGAGGAAGGTGCTAATGAGCTCGGAAAAAGCTGGTAATGAAGTCGTGATTCAGAAGACTTGGGGGAATAGAAAGTGGCGTTTGCAGGTGGGGTTTGCTAATTGACTGAATTCGGAAGATGGGTTATGTTTGTCGGACTGGGCCATTTCTTGCTAGGCCCAAAGTGAACTTCTTCGCAACACTCATATAAAAACTACGAAGAAAAACTGAAGGAGTGAGGATCGGCCAGAGAGCCGTGAGAAGAGACAGAGACAGAAAACAAAAGGCCGCCGCTACAGACGGAACAGGAGGAGGATTTGCAATTCCATTCTTTCAATTCCATTTCGATTAGTGATTCTTTTTCATTTGTTTATGATTAGTGATTCTCTTTCATTTGTTTATGACTTTTGAGAAAGTCATGTCTTGCTAAATTTGCGATTAGGGTTTTTATGGGTTGAAACCACTTTAGGTATTAGGCAAATTTGAATTGATTATATAGCGTTAGACCAATATAATTTGAATTAATTAATTTTTGAACAATGTATATTGATTGATCGAAAATATAAGTTGTTGCTTCACCGGTTTTAAAAACCTATGTGCTTTATTGATAGTTTTACAAATACAAATGTCTTATTATTTGATGATCCATGCTTAGTTAAAAACTTTGATGGGTTATGCTTAGAAAAGCCATATAGAATTTGTGAACCTTTATTTAGTTTCGTACAACTTTCTCGCTAATGCCATTTGATGGTTCATGCTTGGATTTAGTCTTTTGATGTGCCATGCTTAGGGTTACCAGTGATATTTGTGACTCTAATATCTATAATAGGTGATGTCAATAGAACGAACATTAAACACTTATTCATAATTATGTTTCATTTCAGTATTTGCAAGGAAATAGTGGTGGATACCAATAAAACCCTAGTTACCAGTTCTTCCATTTAATTCTTCATATTAGTTCAGTTTAATTTTATTATTTCATTTTCAATTCTAAAAATCCAAAAATATCATTGTTGGTTAATCGATTAGAGATAGTGATTACACTATTTCCACCGCTCCTCGTGGGAATGACCCGTACTTGTCGTTGTCTACATTGTAGACGTCGTGCGATTGCGGTTATTACATACATGGGTCTCTCCGGATCCTATCAATTTTTGGCGCCGCTGCCGGGGAGCGGTTGTGGAATATTGTAGTTGGTATTTTGTACATATTTACTTTTTGTTTTCTGTACATAGCTTATTTTTCCTTTTATTTTTGTATTTTCTTTAGTTCTTTTTACGTAGCTTATTTGATTTTTCATAGGTACCTTAGTCTGAAGAGCGGCGATTGGAGTCAACAACTGGCCTAAAGTAAGTACTTGATATTCTCGTAAAGCTTTTGCAAGGTGAGTTATTGAGATTTACTTTGTATAATGGTTTCCAGCGAGTTGACTTCTTTTATAGCTTTTTGGAATCTTACCAAAACAGCTGAGACAGAAGAATCATCTGATATTTCACATGAGGAGTATGCATATGCGCCTTCTCATTATCAAGAACCTTCCGAGTGTGTAAATAATGATTGGAATTATTCTCATAGGTATGATCATTCCGGACCTTATGAAGGTTATGATCATTACCAACCTTACCCTGATTATGAGCCACAATGTATTGATTCCAATTATTTTTCACATATTTCTCCGTTACAGTATGAGAAAGATAATCAATTTTGTTGTGACCCATCTGCATCACAACTATCTTTGTCAGAACACATGAATATTGACATTGCGAACATACCAAAGCTAATGAGTTATTTTTTGCCGAGCTTAGTAAAGCCCATGCACATATTGCTGAACTTGCTGAACAAACTGATTTATCAATTGCTAACGCAGTCGGTAGAAGATTGTGGTCTTATATAGGATACATGTTCTAATTTTTCTTATACTCTTGATATTTATGATGAAACCTCTTTAGCTAATGAATCAATGTGTATGGAGAATAATGATTAACTTGATAGTTGTGATAATAGGAATAGAGACATTGTCATACCAAGTGAAGGTGGTGTATTTAGTCCAACTCCTGATCATGTTAATGATCACTTTCCTATTCAAAAGGATGAGTTTAGGATTGAGGACACCATTCTTTTAGACGGTGTGACATATCAGTATTATAACAATGATGCTTATGAAGAATGTGTTAAAAATTTCGAGGAAACTATAGTTAAGTCTAACGACTTAGAGATGTTACACTCTATCTATAAGGTTACTTCTAATCATCTTTATTGTGATATTCCTATTGATTTCTTGGTTGATGATGATTATGATGATGATTTAGTACAAGGTCACAAACCCAGTGGAGAAGTTAATTTATCTAGAATTGTTAGCACAACTTTTCAGAAGATTCCTAATTTTGGATTAGAACTACGTGCTTCTCCAGTATTACTAGATTATTTTGCATCTCGTGACTTCTCTTTTCATGTGCACGTCTTCCAGATCGTTTCTATTCCCATCCCCAATGAACCACTTGAGTCGGTAATTCTTGTTACTGACGATTTATCCTTTCCAAAAACTAGGTTTGGGGATAGCTCTTTGCTTTTGATAGTCTTTATATCTTTACGTTGCTACAACGAGAGTTTGAGGTTTTCATTAATTGTATATATTGTGCTTTGTTGATCCCCAAATTTTTAGGTTGTTAGTTTATGTGGATCCTTTATGTATATTCCAGAAGGTAATTCTATTTTCTTAATTTATTTTTATTTTATTTTTTTCGCATATTATGAATTTCCCATCTTCAATTTTACGTTGGATGACTCAATTACATTGAGGACAATGTAATGTTTAAGTGTGGCGGAGTGGTTAACTTTTTACTTTTCTTTTTCAGGAATTTTCTTAAAATTTATGACCAGCTGTTGAGCGAGTCTATTGTAGGTTTGCAGGTATATTATGACCAGCTGTGTAGCGGGCCTAAATTTTTTTAAAAAAAAGATGATCAGCTGTGTAGCGGGTCTTAAAAAAAATTATTATCATTATGATTTTTAGGGTTATGACCAGCTGTGTAGCGGGTCTTATGTATGGTATTTGTTATGACCAGCTGTGTAGCGGGTCTTTTGTAGGGTATTTTCTATGACCAGCTGTGTAGCGGGTCTTGTAAATGGCACTTCAAATTTTCATTTTATGACCAACTGTGTAGCGAGTCTAACTCTCTCTTATGATATGACCAGTTGTGTAGCGGGTCAATTCTTTATTTTGCTCGAGGACTAGCAAAATATAAGTGTGGGGGTGTTGATAAGCACGTAAGTGCTACATTTTGTACCCATACTTATATTAGTTAGGACTCAATATTTTGGTTAATGACACTATTTTAATGCTTTTGTAGAAAGTACAAGTGAGTTCGATCATTCGGGAAATAAACGCCTAAGTTACAACTTAAATGCCGTTTGCGGCGAAAACCACCGTTTCTCTGCAGTTCAAGCTACCAGAGAAATATAGTTGACTGACCATTTACTTGAACTACTAACTTATTATCTGTAGCAGCATCACCCGCTGGTCTGCTTCATATCTTGCCACAGAAGGAGTGGACTCTTATTCAGTGTACCTGTACCAAGTTTAGAGAACAAGGTGGGCAGATTTGAAAAGTGTTGTTAAAGGAATGGGTATCCCACGTGTCCAGCCCACCACCAAGTGTCATTTCTATCAGGCACAAAATATCGGTTTATTTTGTTATGCAAGGCTTCAATTTTTTGTATCTTCCTGAGTACCGAGCTTGCGAGCAATGGTGTTCAGTCGATGGAGAATGGAAACAGGAGGAGAATGAAGACTACAACAGCTTGAGTTCTTGAAATTACTGTTCGTTCAAGATACTGATGGCGTGAAGAAAAGTGTTGAGGGTATGAGGTGCTTTATTGATAGTTTTACAAATACAAATGTCTTATTATTTGATGATCCATGCTTAGTTAAAAACTTTGATGGGTTATGCTTAGAAAAGCCATATAGAATTTGTGAACCTTTATTTAGTTTCGTACAACTTTCTCGCTGATGCAATTTGATAGTTCATGCATGGATTTAGTCTTTTGATGTGTCATGCTTAGGGTATACCACTGATATTTGCGACTCTAATATCTATAATAGGTAATGTCAATAGAACGAACATTAAACACTTATTCATAATTATGTTTCATTTCAGTATTTGCAAGGAAATAGTGGTGGATACCAATAAAACCCTGGTTACCAGTTCTTCCATTGAATTCTTCATATTAGTTCAGTTTAATTTTATTATTTCATTCAATTCTAAAAATCCAAAAATATCATTGATGGTTAATCGATTAGAGATAATGATTACAGTATTTCCACCGCTCCTCGTGGGAACGACCCGTACTTGCCGTTGTCTACATTGTAGATGCCCGTGGGATTGCGGTTATTACATATAGGGGTATTTCCGGATCCTATCAAAGGACACTAGAACCACCTGAGATTAACATCCATACCGCTCTTGAAAAAAGACAGGAGAACAATACATACATCATACTCTCATCGTATTGATTGCAAAGTGGACATAGTCGATTAATATATCTGCAAGCCCTTGAAAGCTTTTCCTTAGTATGAAAAATATCAGATAAACATTCCCAGAAAAAATGTAAAAAATGTTTAACCCTCGGCCACGTCTGAATACCTCAAAACTCCTTCCAACTTATATTAGAGTTTTGTATTTTATGAGAAACTTGTAGGTCATCTCAACTGATTTCATACAACCTGTTGTGTGCAGATTTGAGAGTGAAAATCCCATTTCTTGTTTAGTTCCTTATGAGCTTATCTTCAACATCTACAAAGATCCTCATATTCATAATTAGTTCTGTATAGTTGTTGGTTCAAAAACACATTGAATTAGATCATAGTTCCACTATTTCGTATCTTGAGTCATTAGCTCTTGAACCTACACAAAGTTCTCGTTATCCAATGCACCTTGTCTTGGAACTGGTGGAAAATCTATGCCTATTATCCAAACATCAAGCCATATTTTTATTTTATCACCTTTCCCTTACCTCCAATTATTGTGTTGCTTTATGAAAGGGATGTGTTTCTGCACACCGTTCCAGGCCCATGAAAAATTTGTCTTGGTGCTAGCATGAAGCATACTGGTATACCGAAAGTATTTATTCTGCATTGCTTTCACCTATTGTGCATATGGATTAGTGCACATTTTCCAAGCTACCTTAACTAGTAAAGATTGGTTTAGAATTTTTAGGTCTCTGAATCCTTGACCACCAAAATTCTTGTGCATTCCTAATTTTTGCCAGGAGGTAATATGCGTCCCTTTACTTTCTTCATGAAAAAGCGGGGGTCTAACAACCTCACACAGTCTTTCGCTTAGCAATCTGTATGGACTAACTCCAATATACTTTTAAGAGTTATATCTCAAATTCTCGATTCAATCCGCAATCAAGCAAACAGGAATTTGCGAGCCTGATTGAATACAAGAGAAATAACTTGAACGGTACCAAATACCAATGTTCAAGGATCAATCAATTTCAATCAACAACCAAAGGTTGGATTTACCAATTGATCGATTCAACACACAACCTGTGATATTCAACTATATAACAAAATATAATGCGGAAAAGAAATAACACAGACACCAGAAGTTTTGTTAACGAGGAAACCTCTAATGCAGAAAAACCCCGGGACCTAGTCCAGATTGAACACCATACTGTATTAAGCCGCTACAAACACTAGCCTACTACAAAGCTAACTTCGGTTTGGACTAGTTGAACCCTAATCAATCTCACACTGATTCAAGGTACAAATGCGTTCCTTACGTCTCTGATCCCAGTAGGATACTATGCACTTGATTCCCTTAGCTGATCTCACCCACAACTAAGAGTTGCTACGACCCAAAGTCGAAGACTTGATAAAAAAATCTGTCTTACACAGAAAAGTCTACAGGAATAGATAAATATGTCTCCCACAGAAATACCTACGAGTTTTGTTCTGTCTTTTGATAAATCAAGGTGAACAGGAACCAGTTGATAACCCAGACTTATATTCACGAAGAACAACCTAGAATTATCAATCACCTCACAATAATCTTAATCGATTAAAGAAACAAGATATTGTGGAATCACAAACGATGAGACGAAGGTGTTTGTGACTACTTTTCTATCTTGCCTATCGGAAATATAAATCTCAATCCAATCTTGCGATTGCACTCAATCACGATAAAAACAGCAAGATCAGATCATGCAACTACAAAGAAAATAGTTGGGTCTGCCTTCACAATCCCAATGAAGTCTTCAATTCGTTAACCTACAGGGTTTCGTGAAAAACCTAAGGTTAATGAAGAATCGACTCTAACTTATGCAACTAGTATCACAGAGGAGGTGTGGGTATTATATTTCCCAGGTGTTAGAGTTCTCCTTTATATAGTCTCAAAATCAGGGTTTGCAATCTAAGTTACCTTGGTAACAAAGCATTCAATATTCACCGTTAGATGAAAACCTAATTAGATTCAAGCTAATATCTTTCAACCGTTAGATCGAACTTAGCTTGTTATACACAAATGAAATGTAACTTCATTTAGGTTTGAGTAACCGTACCTAAACGTGTACACTTAGTTGGTTCAACAATAGTTAACCAATGGTTAGCCATATGAGCACTTTCATATCAACCTTATTCATCTTCACCATAACTAGTTCAAATGACTCAAATGAACTAGTTAGAGAGTTTTTCAATTGCTTAGATCTTATAGAAGTATACAAGACAAAATTGAAGCAAAATCGGTTTTGATTCACTCGAATGGATTCATGAAAATTATAGCCACGGTTTCAAAGATTGCATTCCTTATTATATAAATGTTTTAGTTCATGAACAAACTGATTTTAGAAAGTAACCTACTTAAGTATGCAAACGGGTACGCGTACGGGTACGCATACTTTGGGTTCCCGGCTTTGGACTTTTACACAAATGTGATAACACACTATGTTTATATCCAAACATGGTTACTTGTTTCTAAACTCTCATTTCAATCATTGAAACTTTCTTAGAGGATGTTATATGGTTGTTATTCACAAACTATTTTTCATCAAAGCGATTTTTAAGTTATTGAAATAATCAACATGACTTTCGTCACGAGTAAAGATGAACTTGGCCAAAGTGAAAGCTTACCGACACATATTTCGAGAAATAGATAAGCGAGATAAACTCCGCTCGAAATAGCAAATGTGTATAATTGAAGTCTATATAGCAATACGACTTTTGTCTCAAAATATGAGATAAAATAGATAGACTTTTGAGTGATAGATAAGTTCAAGTCTCCACATACCTATTTGTTTATGAAGTCCCACAAGTTCCCTTGAGTAGTTCTTCGTCTTCAATCGATGAACGCCGTGGAGTCTAGAGTTCAACTGCACTTACTATCTTAATCCGAGACTTAGCTATAAGTAGACTAGAAATCAAGACTTATAGTTTTGTCAACTAAACCTGACAAACAGGCTTGAGATAGCAACACTTGCGAGTTCGACCAAGCAGTGCTCTAACACTTCAAACCTCCACCAGAAGTCCCTCTGCAAAGTATTAATCTTATTGATAGTATCAACTGGAATTTGAATACAACTCATTGAATAGATGAAATCATATTGGTGACAGTCTTTATCATCAAATACTTACCGTATTGAGACATAGTTCTATAATTCCAAGTGGATAATCTGTTTTTGACTCTATCCATCAGTTTGGTAAAACACTGCTACCAAGTATAATAGGAATTCCCAAGTGTCTTTCATTTAGATTCATCTTGGGACCTTTAATTAATCTTCTAATCAGTAACCTACTAAACCACTGAAGCACATGCGCACAAAAGTATGCACTTGATTTATTGAAATTTACCATCTTTCCAAATGCAGCGCCAAAGTCTTCAACGATTTAAAGCAAATTATTGACATTATGAAGATCGACATTAATGAACAATAAGAAATCATCAGCGAAGAATAAGTGTGAGATTGGGAGGTACATGGAGCAATTTTGATTACCTTCAATTTTGTTGTTTTGTTCAATATGAAGCAGTTGTCAAGAGAAAGAAATCATTACAATGATAAACAGATAAGGTTAGAAGGGTCACCTTGTTTAAAACCCCTTGATGGGATGATAAGATTGCAAGGGGCCCTATTTAGGAGGATAAAAATCTTTGCAGTGCTGATACATTGCATAATGAGATTATGCCACTTTTTTACAGAATCCTATTTGTGTCATGACATCCATTATAAAAGACCATTCAACCTTATCAAAGGTTCTTGACATGTTGTTGATGGTGGATTTTCAACAAAGGACAAAATCGTAAAATCATGATACTGCATGTTTCTGACCCGGCTTCAGGAACGCATGTGACGATTCATATCTTACGATCCGTGAAACGTTTCACGATCTCTGATCGAGTTCCTCTCACAGCCATGATGAATATGATTCTAGAAAGGCCTCCCACTAGTTGAACGTTCGATGTTGCGCATTTCATCATGAGCCTCTATGTAGAATAACATGATTGGGCGATCCTCCTACATAATTGTTTGTTGAGAGGGCTTAACGCCTTCAGGACGTCGACGACACTTGTTGTTCCCTGACTACATAGAGAGACCCGCCTCTACATAGAAGAATGATTGGGCGATCCTCCTACATAATTGTTTGTTGAGAGGGAAAGAACGCTTTCAGGACGTCGGCGACACTCGTTGTTCCATGACTATGTATAGAGACCGTGTATATATTCAGGCGGTTCTCCTACATAATTGTTTGTTGAGGGGGGTAAACGCCTTCAGGACATTAACAACGCTGCACGTTGATTCCCTGACTATACACCTTTCAGAACGAGTATGATGCTTCACTATCTCGTATCTCGATTCTATAATAGATTAATTCTACCGTGATATTCGCCACTGAATTCCTAGAAAATAATCTATTTTATCTCATTACTCCGATTTCGTGATCGAATCCACGACTGATCTCATGGAATGGTAATAGATAATTTTATTACTCTGATTCTCGAATATTGATCCATATTTAATATTTTATCGATATTCAGTGATTTATCAATATTCAGTGATTCGTTAAATTGAGCAATACTTGCTCAGTTACTCGAATATTGATCCGTATTTAGTATTTTATCGAATTGAGCAATACCTGCTCAGTTGCTTGAATATTGATCCAACTATCAATATTCAGCACTTCGTCGAATTGAGCAACTCGAATATTGATCTAACTATCAATGTTCCGCCAATATTGATTAACTCAATATTCAACAGTTCATTAAATTTACAATATTTTCTAAGACGAGGAATATCTAAGAACTGTACGTCTAACATGTTCAATCCATGAATCGTTGAGCATTCGTTACTCATGCTCGATTCAAAAAAACTTAGACTTTAATAAGTCAACCACTACTAATCAAATACATGTCTGCTTTGCAGACTCCACATTAGTGAGACATCAATCACGTCACATGGGGGGATATCAGTTAGGGTTTTGGTCTGAAGGCCTACGACACGTGTGTTCATATGCGATGAGAAATGTGAGTAAGTCGTGCAAATGGTTTAAGGAGTTAGAAAAGTAGTGGGTGGACGGTTAACAAGGTTTCAGCACGACATGGGACTGGCTTTACCACGATCTCTCACTTTCTCACTCTTTCACTCATGAAACCGTCATACTTACTGGGATCAATGTATTCGCTATTCTGACAGTTAGAGCATTGCTCGGTCGAACTCGCATGCGTGGATATCTCAAGCATGTTTGTCAATGTTAGTGATCAAAACTATAAGTCTTGATTTCTAGCCTACATAGCTAAAGGTCTCGGACTAGGATATAAAGTGTAGTTGAGCTCAAGAACTCCATGGAAATCATCATACAAGATGAAGGACTACTCAAGGAACTGGTGGATCTTCATCGACTAAAAGGTATATGGAGACTTGAACTTATCTGTCACTAAAAGGTCTATCTATTTTATCTCCTACTCTTGAGACAAAAGTCGTTTTGATATATAGACTTTCATTGTGCACATTTGCTATTTCGAGCCGAGTTTATCTAGCCTATCTATTTCTCGAAATATGTGTTGGTAAGCTTTCGCTTTAGCCGAATTCATCTTTACCTAGTGACGAAAGTCATGTTATGTTTCAATCACTTTGAAAATTGCTCTGACGAAAAATGGTTTGTGAATAACGACTATATTCTTCCTCTGAGAATGTTTCAATGATTGAAATGAGAGTTTAGATTACATAACCATTGGTAGGATATAAGCATCGTTGTGGAAACAAATATATGTATAAGTCCTTATTCCTTGAACCAAAGTTTGCGAACTTTGTTGATCAAGAGAAATGGAAGTGGCGTGAGCCAAGTCCGCGAACTGGCAGAAGTTCTCGACCCGAGAATTTCAGCTGGAGTTTTGATAGGTGTCTAAAACACCTTAATGTTTATGCTTTCTTTGCTAAGTTTTCTTCTAAATTATGTATCTTATGTTTGTTTTTGAGTATTTAGGTACTTTGGAGTCATTTGGAACAAAAGAAGAAGAAACATGGCAAAAGTATCATTCCAAGTGCAATTGTTCCTGAAGGAGAACTATTTCTCATTATTTGCTTTTATTTCTTCATCTCTGTCTGAAAAGCATGTCGGCTTTAGTGATGCAAATTATCTGTCTGAAAAGCACGACAACTTTAGTGATGAATTGAAATTGAAGATAAGAAGTGAATTTGAGGTATAAGGAAGAGACAGATGTTGTTGGTGGAAATATTTGAGAGAAGAAAAAAGCGTTCACTTAGAGCAAGGAGGGGAGAATCGTCGTTGCACAGGCAAGCGCTATCGGAACCACAATGGAGAAAAAGGAGTTGTCATTCCTTGATGGCTCATATCAACTTTCAGGGTGCCTAGAGTTATTTGGGTATCCCTTATCTACTCTCCCTGGGTGGCTGTAACCAATGTCATTCCAACACAAAACCTAAAAACCAGAATTTCTCTTCTCGTTATTTCTGTGTCTGAAATTGAGAAAAGAGAGGAATTTGCAAGGTGGCTGGCAGTGAAGCACAATGATGGTGCAACACAACTTAAGGCTTGTGCAAGACTATGGCCTGACAAGTCAGACCAGTTAGACTCTGACTCAACTGAGTTGTTTGACTCAGCCTCTGACTCGGTCTGACTTTGACCGAGTTGACCTGTTTGACCGGGTGGACTTTGTCGGTCACCTAAGATACTTCTCCGGCCACTTTTCCGGTCAACTTCCAGCAGTGAGCCCAGTTTTCCGGCGACATATTTTTGGGATAATTTCTACATGGGTTTTTCTCACATATGGGCTTGGTGGATTTTTATCTAATGGACTTTGAAGACTTGGACCTAATTTTGGAACAAAATGAGCTATAAAAGAGAAGTCTTTCTACAACTTTGACATGACGTATTCTACTTGGAGCTAAAGAGAGAGCCGCTTTTGTTTACGCTACTAGGGTTTGCTTTGCTTTCATATTATTTATTTGACTATTGATTATGATGAACTTCATAGCTATGAGTAGCTAAATCTTATATTATTGGTTAAGGATGTAGTCCTATTTCTAAAACTTGTGCTTGATTAATGCATTAGTTTTCTCTCTTGATTATCGTTCAAATCTCTACTGTTTTTAATAATCACATGATTGATGTATTGTGATAGGATTTAGGTGTTTGTTAGTTAAGTGGCCAATTAATTGAACTTGTATCCTTTTCCATAGCTATTTTAGGGTTTTTCATCAAGCGACAATCCCGAATACAAGTAGCATGATATGATTACGGTTTGTAGTGATACACTCTCGTCATCATATGTAGAGTTTGACCATTGTCCGATTTGTCATGCGCAATGTATGACAATTGCATTGATTAGCCTATTTCCAAAACTTAATGCTCCTAGGAATTGAACTTAATTAGCGCAAGGCGTTAGGTTATTCTTTAGGTAGAATTCACATATGCAACTCTAATGTGTGTGTTGATGAACTTAGGAAATTAATGGAATATCTTGCTCTCTTGATACTCTAGGCTTTTGATAATAAAAGAGATTAAATTGTAATTCTAATCATGTATGCAAGCACTCGTTTAAGATTGAAGATGAATTCCTTGACAAATACTTTCTCTCATTGATTATTTCTCCAATTTACTTTGCTTTTGATTTACTTTTATTGTTTACATAAAAATCAAAAATCCCCCAATTGGTTGCTTTAGGAAATTGAATACATAATAACTACAATTGCCTCTCTGAGGAAACGAACTCTTTCTTATCATATACTTTATGAAAGTGAAATTATTTTTGACGCATACGACAGCGATCAAGTTTGTGAACTCCTTCCATGAGCTTAAGTTCGCGAACCCAGTCCGCGAACTTGAGCAGGTTATATCTAAAACCGGTTGTTCTTGAACTCATGTTTATTTAAACTAAGGAATGCTTTTGCAAACCGTGGCTATAAAGTTCATGAACCAATTCGAGTGAATCAAACTGTTTTTGCTTCGATTGTGTCTTGTGTAGTTACATAAGATCTAAGCAATTGAACAACTCTCTAACTAGTTCATTTGAGTCATTTGAACTAGTTATGGTGAAGAAGAATATGGTTGATATGAAAATAATCATATGGCTAACCATTTGGTTAACTATTGTTGAACCAACAAATGTTAATGTTTGGGAACGGTTCGTAAACCAAAAATTGGACATTTCATTTGTGTGTAACAAGCTAAGTTTTCGATCCAACGACTGAGAAATATTAGCTTGAATCTAATCAGGTTTTCATCTAACGGTGAATATTGAATGCTTTGTTACCAAGCTAACATTGATTGCAAACTCTGATTTGAAAACTATATATGAGAGAACTCTAGCAACTGGGAAACCTAATCCCCACACCTTACGTGTGATACTAGTTGCATAGCTAGAGTCGATTCTCCTTTAACCTTTGGTTTCTTCTTCTAAACCAGGTTAACGACTTAAAGACTTTATTGGGATTGTGAAGCCAGACCGATACTACTTTTCTTGTAGTTGTGTGATCTGATCTTGCATCTTCTATCGTTACGAGTACGATTGTAATAATTGGCTCGAGATTTATATCTCCGATAGGCAAGATAGAAAAGTAATCACAAACACTTCGTCTCATCGTTTGTGAATCCACAATATCTTTTATCGCTGCATCGATTAAGATTATTGTGAGGTGATCAATAATACTAGGTTGTTCTTCGAGAATATAAGACCGGTTTATTGATTGGTTATTGTTCACCTTGATTTATCAAAAGACAGAACAAAACTCGTAGGTATATTCGTGGGAGACAGATTTATCTATTACCGTAGACTTTTATGTGTGATACAGATTTGTTTATTAAAGTCTTCGACTTTGGGTCGTAGCAACTCTTAGTTGTGGGTGAGATCAGCTCAGGGAATCAAGTATGTAGCATCCTGATGGGATCAGAGGCATATGAGCATAATTGTACCTTGGATCAGTGTAAGATTGATTGAGGTTCAACTACAGTCCAGGCCGAAGTTAGTTTGGAGTAGGCTAGTGTCTGTAGCGGCTTAATACAGTGTGTGTTCCATCTGGACTAGGTCCCGGGGCTTTTCTGCATTTGCGGTTTCCTCGTTAACAAAATTCTGGTGTATGTGTTATTTCTATTCCGCATTATATTTGTTTATATAATTGAAATATCACAGGTTGTGCGTTGTTCAATTAATTAGAATATCCAACCTTTTGGTTGTTGATTTAAATTGATTGACACTTGGATATTGGTCTTTGGTACCATCCAAGTTATCTCTCTTTGATAAAGACTCGCAAATTTCTATTTGCTTGAGTAAAGATCAAATCGAGAGATTGAGATATAAACTCTTTGATATACTTTTATGTAGATTGAGTCTGACTGTCTAGTTGATTCTTCAGAAAGTATATTGGAGTTTGTCCATACAGATTGCTAATCGAATAGTTGGGTGTGGTTGTTGTATCCCCGCTTTTTCACTGACAATATAAATAAGTCTCTGAATCCATGATTGAAAAAGGCACAGAAAATCCACGAGATACTGAACAGACAATCCATCGTCTAACCAAGAATCATTGTGTGAGCAACACTCTCTCAATCATTCGAACTTATTCATCAATTTGCAGAAACCCACAACACATCCACAATCCTTGATCATCATCAATCCCACACAATTCTCAGCTTCCCTCCTATAGATCAACCCATCTCCCTCTTTGTGACCGAATTGACTCTGGAACGGCCATTGACTTGGTTTAGGCCGGAGTCTTACAGATTGATCTCTTGAACTCAAAGCACTCCCGTGCAGTGCATCTGTTTGAGGTTAAGCAGTTTGCTCGGTTGAGGAGTATCGTTTGTACGGCCGTCTCTTCACTTTCCTAAAAAACCAGCAAATCTATTTTCCCCATCTACACATGTCAAGCTTTAAGGCCATAGGCTTAGAAAACTCATTCTTATTCTTCATTGTGTGAACAATTTCTTGAACAAGTTGTATATTATCTGATATATGCCTTCTTAGTATATAAGCATCCTGAAGAGGATATATGATCTTAATCATAAGCTTTTTCAATATAGATGACATGATCTTAGAAATAAATTTGTAAGAAGCATTGCAGATCAATAGGTCTCAAATCAGAAGGAAATTGTTTTTTTTTTTATCTTTTAGATTAATGACACGTTTGTTGAATTTAAATTTTTGAGAATATAGCCTATATGAAAGAAATGCTTCACCATCTCCACCACATCATTACCCATGATATCCCAATGAGATTGAGCAGGTGCTTTCCATGGTTTCATGTCCGTTAGTGCTTTAAGGATTTCAATATTATTTGGTATTTCCATCAGCTTAATGTTATCCGAGGTTGTGATAACTCGGGGAATACATTGAAGAATTGCTTTATTCTTTGCTAGAGAAGAAGTGGTGTATAAGGAACTATAATGCTCGATGAGTAAAATTTCCAAATCTTTCCTTATAGTGCACCAATTTCCATTACCATCTTTTAAAGCAACAACATTATTTCTGGATCTTCTTTTATTAACGTTTGCATGGTGATATTTTGTGTTTTTGTCCATTTTAAGATGGCACTCATCCCTAGATTTTTGGCCTCAGAATTCACTCAGGACTTGATGCCAATATTCAATCTGTTTCTCAGTTTGTTATATCTGATTATTGGTGTTTGGTCATGATTTCCTTGCTGAATGGCTTCTAACTGTTGGGTAGAATAAATATATTGCTTTATATCTTACCAAAATTTTCTCCAAACCACTTAGACACATACCTTCTAGTAATAATGAGACGTCTTGATAATTTAAAAGCATGAGACCTATTGAACTGATGACCGCAAGATGCAACAACTTCAAATTTAAGAGTTTCATCCCTTTCATAGCATTGGAATTATTACCACTTTATTTTCATGCCACCATTAGTAGAAAAATAATCCAACATAATTGGTGAATGATCAGACCCCAGTTGTGGCAGATGGAAGATTTTAATATCTGGGAAGTGAATAACCTACTCTTCATTTGTAATAGCCCCATTGAATCTTGCTCGTCTAACACCACTTCCATGAACATTATTTGTCCATGTAAAAGACCTACCAGTGTATCCCATGTCTTCCAAACCAGCTTCATAGATCAGATTGACATAAGGAGAGTCTCTCGAAGAAGAAGCTAATGATTTTGAAGTATTAAAAGAATTACTGAAGATGGATATATTGTTTTCATTCTTAATACCAAATTTAAATCACAAATAATTTTCCACTGGTGCTTAATACCATGACCTAATTCTTTGATATGTAAATTGCTTCTCCTTATTATTTGGGGATGTTGAACCATACATACAGGTGGGCAACCATTCTGGTTTAGAGGGAACATCCTGCACCATATAATTAATAATCCAAGAATCTGCATTTACGATTTTAAAATGAAAGCCATCTTTCCAAAGAAGTATTAGTCCTTCAGCCAAACCTCTAGATAGGATGAGTTTACTATTTGGAAATTGTTAGAGCAATGCTCGGTTGAACCCACAAGTTTTGCTATCTCAAGCTTGTTTTCAATGTTAGATAATCAAAACTATTTCTTGAGTTTTAGTCTACTAAGTCAAATCTCAGACTAGGTTAAAATTTGATAGTTGAGTATCACACACCACCCTCGAAGACTGAAGATCGACGAAGACATTTGGAGAACTTCTTTTATCAGGTATATGAAGACTGAACCATTCTATTTTACTCATTACTTACCATTCTATCTGTTGAGACTATGTCATATAACTTCTAGTAGGTTTACAAAGAAGAAGTTTCGGCCCAAGCTTGTCTTGTTCAAAATCTCGAAATATGATTCAAGCATAGATTTTTATAGGTCCTTAACAATATTAGTTCTAAACAATTTATTGTTCGAGATTTTTTTTTTCTAAACCATATATTTTTATTTACGCAAATATGTATCAAATAATACCAAGAGAAGAGTCCCAGCTAACCAAAGGAAAGGACAACATAAATAAAGCTACTACATGATCTACTCAAACGATCTACTCAAACAAATCTAAAATATATAGCTTGTTCACACTCTAACACCCACAAAAAGGAAGGCTTTGCATCACAGAATACTATATCCCCCTTAGCCAAATGAGTACCCTTCTTGATCATCTTATCAGCCGAGAAATTAATCTCCCTAAAAGAATGTCTAAAAGCAATACTGATCAGTGATTCCTTTATCTTCTGCCATCTATTGACCACAATCCAAGGAACTTTACCCCTCATAAAAGATATTAAGACAACCTTTGAATCTAACTAAAAGACACATTCAATATATTTTTCCTGACAGCCTATTCTCCAGCACAAATGAGCCTTATCATTTCTGCTAAGTAGTTTGTAGCAATCCCCAATCCCCCGACTGCTGCACTCATACAAGCACTATTTTGACTTCTGGCTACAAAGCCAAAACCTGCATGACCTAGATTTCCACTTGAAGCACCATCACAACATAGCAGAGTCTGATTTAGTCTTGGGAGTTTAAAAAAACAATACTTAACCTCAACAATAGACACTTTAATACCCTTCATTCCAAAAGCCATAAAAATCTGCAGATCATAAACACCACTCTCATTCTTACACTACATTCTCTTGTAAAGCTAATTGCCTTCTGTATTAACTTCTCGACACATGGTAGCTCAGACTCATATTTATTATTATTTCTGGCAAATAAGGGTTCCACCGTTACTATAAAAGCACTAAGGGAAATTCCTATGGGAATGAACAAACCCATTTTTTTACTGAGCCAGGTGGATGGCCAAACAGGATTTTCCACTATGGAACAACAATGAACGGTTAAGCGCCCGGGCTAGGGATACACGTCAGCGTGTTTAGGTTAAACCCTAAAATATACCTAGGACCTAGACTGGGACCTAAAAGTCAATCCTGGTTTTGGCGTTGACTGGGACCTAAAAACAATTCTGGACAAAAATTAGGACCTAGACGCTAAAATATACCTAGGGACCCAAAGTCAAAATAAACCCCATTTAATATCTTATCCCGTTCCCACGTCTCCGTGACGGAATTATAAACTTCTTCTTCAACCAACTTCCACGCCAAAATCAGAATCCGAAACCCTAACAACGAATTCCTTCCAACAAACAAACAAAAAATCCCTAATTTCATTCACTTCCGTTATGGGCAAGATCACCTCATTCAAAGACGAGTTTACATTCGGTTTGTATTTAAACTCAAATCACAAAATTCTTTTATTCGATATAAAAATTTAGACCATTCTCCCTAATTGATTCTTCTTTGGTGTTTGAAATAATTGCAGATGAACGTGTTAAGGAATCATCAGATATCATCAGCAAATATCCTGATCGAGTCCCGGTATGTTGATAATCATTGACTTTTAATTACTTCCATTAAAGTCATAAACAAACCTGCCTTTTTATGCTTTGTTGTCAATTCAGCTTGATTTCTTCCGATGAAGAGAAATCTAGATAAACCCATATCGATCTTTAGTCTGATCATAGTATATGTACCATTCAATTTAGTGTTTCATTACTCATTTGTAATATACAATGAAAAGTCCAACTACTAGTCAACTACTTTTTGATCATGAACTAGCATTCTCAGAATTAGCATATTTTATAGCGAATATAAAGAAGCTAATTAGGATAGTTTTAGATTCTGGTAGAAAACCAGTATCGTAACTAATAGCGAATATAAAGAAGCTAAATTGGAGAGTTTTAGATTCTGGTAGAAAACCAGTACCAAAAGAGTCTTGTAATTTGGACTCCAAACGGTGCCATGTGCAAAATATTGTATGGTGCCATGTGCAGGTGAAGTTTATCCCACACCTTATGCTTAGTATGGAGGTTGGTTTGCTAGCTAGCCAAGTTGAACAAGTGAGAAAACCAGTGATGCAGCATACAAAATCTTTGATTGTGTTAGCATATCCTGTCATATTGCTCTCATATTATCTTTCACCTTCTTTTTATTAATTTGTTTGTGAAAATGCTATCTGCAGGTAATTGCTGAACGGTTTTCAAGTTCTGACCTTCCTCAGATGGAAAAGAAAAAGTATGTTCTAGCTATGGTTCAAAGTTTGTTTACTTCACCTTACATTGTAGACAAACACCAAATTTGGTGGCAGACTATGTTAGTTTGCATCAGTTAGTCATCTCATTTTGATCTGCTATGATCACTGCATGGTATAGGTCAGAATTTATACACTGGATAATCTGGATATCTTGATCCGTTAACACTAGAACAATTTGCTTAATTTAGTTGAATGCAGGGGTTATAAGTAAAATGCTTGTAGACTGGTTTTGCCTGACTCTACTGTGTGAGTGGTACGTTTATTTTTAAAGGGTGCTAGCATGATTTTTCAGCAAAATTATGAGTTTATGACATCTGCTAGATGAAAGGATATGAGTCGGTAGTAACTAAAATATAGCTGGGGAGCTAGCATGTTTTTGTTTTTTATTTTGGATCAAAGCTCGTAATCTGGAAACAGTAAACACAGACCTGACTCACCTGAGGTCTTTGCCACAGTAAATCATCTCTATCATATCAGATGATTGTTGTTGCTAGCATGGGAAATTATGTACTTGATAAATATTTACATTGAAATATAAAACATAAATCTGTTGATAATACAACAGTCTTAGCTTGAATGAAGTAGCTTCCCTCTTTTCACTTTCTGTTGATGGTAAGTAACTGTTTTGACCGTTTCTTGTCATTTTTTTCAGATATTTGGTTCCCAGGGACATGTCCGTTGGGCAATTCATCCACATTTTAAGCGGTAGACTTCGCCTGACCCCAGGGAAAGCCCTCTTTGTGTTTGTGAACGAAACCTTACCCCAAACAGGTAATACTGGAATCTGACTTCTGTAACGCTTTGTTACTTTGTTCAAAACTTTGTAATACATTCTCTTAATCTTAATGGTTTGCATACTTTTGATTTTGTTTTTCTGCAGCCACTCTCATGACTTCTGTTTACGAATCCTCGAAAGACAAAGATGGGTTCCTATACATGTGCTACAGCTCCGAGAAAACCTTTGGTTGAAGTTGTACGAGACCAGTTTGTTAGATTTCTAGCTTGGCTGTTCATATGAATGAAATACAATGTAAAGTTTTTATTACTCAAAACTATGGTCGTTGATATGGAAATTTGGATTGTGTATAGTCTGGTATGAATCCATCAAATGCTTTGCTACTCTCAGTGAACTCAGGATAATTCATTTGTTAAGTTCTCTGTTCATGTAGTATGGGTTGGACCTTTTTTTTTTCTTGAGCCGAACTCATCCGAGAGTATTTGGAAAGAAGAGGAGTATAGCATATAGATCTATAATGAACTGCGCAGCATTTAAGTGCATATTATTATTAGATCATTTAAGTGCATGCTTATAAGATCATTTAGTATGCATTATTATTAGATCGATACAGGAATCGATCAGAAATCGTATAAAGCTCGTATTGCTTGCACATCATCTCCGTGAAGATGCCTCTTTGTGGTTCCAACTGGGAACAAAGGGAACATGACCGAGTTTGGTTCGAAACTATGTCCCAGGCCCAATACATGTCCTATCTCGTGCATAGCAACTGATTCTAAGTCGTCGTCGTCCATGTTTGACCATGGATTAGCCCTCCATTCATCATCTGCGTCGTAGTAAATCCTTCCGTCGAATGGCGCAAAAGCATAAGCGAGAATTCCACCAGGACCATCCATGAGATCATCACCAATATCATTTCTTTTGCGGAATTCAATTTGAATGTCAGCTGCCTCATCAGCATCGTCGCTTCTCTCAAAATTGAAATCACTTACAGCTGCCCATTTCTCAAAAGCTCGTGCACAAACAAATTCTAACATTTGAGTGTCAACGTTACCTGCCGTAGCATTGCTTAATCGATAAGTGAGTTTTGTTTTCGACCATATTTTTGGTGGGTTTTCAGGAAAGAAGCTGCGATCTGAAGCCGCGTTGATAGCTGTCGAGCCTCTTTTTTCTCGGTGATGATTATGCGTCTTCTCATTGGATCCCATGAAGGTTGTACTATACACCGTGTCTGAGCCTCCACACCTAGGCACCATCATCTGTTTCACCGTTTGAGCATCTAAAATTCCAGTGACCTCCAAATGATAATTCGATTGATAAGCTTGGATTTGATATTCCAAGACGTCATCAAACACGTCATCATTCATGTGTTGCGTTTCACCACTACTAATTGTGTACCCGAACTTGTTGAGATATTGTTTAACTTCATTCAGACCCTCTACATCCTGACCTTTTCTGCATCCTTCAAAATGACGAAGGAACTCGAATGCTTGTGAATTAACATCATATTGAGATAGAGACTGGTCAGGAGAAATGGCTAACAAGAGGAGAAGCACAAAGTGCACAGGATGATGATAAGAAACGGCTTTATTATTCATTGTGAGTACAGGAAAGCCACTCGGGAACGAATTAGCTCCGTTGGGTTGGTTCTGATAGTACAACCTCCATTTTATAGGGGTTTTCTTTATATACGACTGAGAAATGAGAATGTGGTCCTTTGAGCCCAATTTATATGGTCCTTGATTCGTAAAGTTCACCAAAGCTCATCAGTTAATGAGGTAGAAGAAATCCATACATCTACCAATTGAATTCCAGTTTATTCAAATTTCTTCATTTGATAATGTAGTCGAAAGTAAATCATTTAAACATATTTTTCCATTTTGGATTAACTTAACTGTGTTGCTTTACATAGCTTTCAAACAAGCAAGTAATTTCTTTCTAAGATTAGTTCTAATCTTTTTACAATCTTTCTTGTTAGTACAAGTAGCTTATGACTGGGGAGAGTGATGAATATGGTCAGTGATGACTGACACAGTCCCTGGAAAATTGCAAGGGAGAGGGTTCAGTTTTGGATCCACTGTGAGCCATAAACTATGGTGCCTTTCAATTAAGGCAAATTATTCATCACCCATCTAACACCAAGTGATTACAGGCCCATTGGTCTTTGTAATATTACATATAAAATAATATCCAAGTTAATAGTTACAAGAATGAAGCCCTTAATGGAGAAGATTATATCTCCAACACAGGCTGCTTTTGTTCCGAAAAGGTATATAAATGATAACATAGTGATTGTTCATGAGTTAATTCACTCAATGAAGAAATCAAAAAAGAAACAGGGGTTAGTGGTACTCAAGATAGATATGTCGAAGGCATTTGATAGTGTAGAATGGGGGTTTGTTCTAAAAATGATGTCGTCTCTAGGCTTCTCTGAGGATTGGTGTACTATCATTTATCAGTGTCTCTCCACAACAACTGTGTCAATAAGAATAAATGGTAGTAATTACAACTCTTACATTCCATCGAGGGGTCTGAGGCAAGGGGATCCCCTATCCCCTTACCTTTTTTTATCATATCTATGGAATATCTGACAAGATCATTGATAAGAGCTGAGCAGCATAATTTATTGCAAGGGATTAAAGTGGTGAAGAACTCTATTTCTATAAACCACTTACTTTTCGCAGACGACTGCATCTTTTTCTTTCAAGCTGACGATAAAAATATTGAGCAAGTGAAAGCATGTCTGCAGAATTTTAGTTCTTTCTCAGGTCAGCTGATTAACTTCTCAAAATCGTCAGCTTATGTTACAGGTGATCTCTTTCATAGTGCTAAGTTATCTATCACACATAACTTAGGAGTTAAGCAACTTTGCACTTCGGACAAATACCTAGGTCTTCCTATTTTGTTAGGGAAATCAAAGAAACAATCTTTTATCTCAATCCAAGATTCTTATGAGCACGGTTTCCAAGGCTGGTGTTCCAAAACACTAAACCAGACAGCTAGATCCACTCTGGTTAAATCGGTTTTAAACTCAATACCTACTCATTATATGAGCAATTTTAAGATTCTAAAAAATATCATCAGGAAACTTGATTCTGCTCAAAGGAGGTTTTGTGGGGTCACAAGTTTAACAGAGGACTTAATTTAGTTGCATGGGATTCTCTGTGCATCACAAGGAATGAAGGAGGCTTGTCTTTCAGAAATTTAGAAAAAATTAACATAGCACTAATCACTAAGTTAGCTTGGAGATTATGTACTGAGGAAGATAAACCCTGTGTTCAGCTTGTAAAATCAAAGTATTCCCCTCATTACAACTTCCTGCATTTGCAAGAATTCCCTAACAATTCATGGATCTGGAAGGGATTAGAGGTGGGTCTTCACTATGTTAAAAAGTTCCACATATGGGATGTTCGTAGAGGTTCCAAAATCTTAGTGTGGTATGATAAATGGGTAATTGGGTTGGATTCCCCACCAACTCCTAGAGATTATTTTAGAGAGCCTGCAAGGGTGGTGTTAGTCTCTGACTTGATGCTAGACAATCCAAGAAGATGGAATGAACAGTTAGTTTGGGATCTGTTTCCAGATAATATAACAAGCCTAATCTTGCAAATGAGAATACCTCAGCAAGGAAGTGATAGGATTATTTGGGAACCAAGTAGGAATGGAGAATTTTCAGTCAAGTCGACTTACAAGGCTCTATCTAATATACAACAACACGCTTATCTTCCTTCAGGAATGAACTGGAAAAGTTTGTGGAAAACTGATGCACCACATAAAATAAATCTGTTTATCTGGAAGTGTTTGAAAGGAATAGTGCCAACAAGAGTAATTCTTAGTAAGTATAATTCCAGTATAGACACAATATGTCCTAGGTGTGCTCGAGCTGAGGAAACGTTACAACATCTTATTCTTGATTATGATCACTCAAGATCAGTGTGGTTATCTATGAATATAAATGTCGCAGTACTACAACAACAACAAACTCCAGTTTCTGATTGGATAGTCAGTTGGTTCCAAACTTCCAATGACTCTCAAAACCACCAGAAGGAATATTGGGTTTTAAAGCTCATGATCACGGTTTAATTCATATGGAAGAACAAATGCTTAAAGCAGTTTGAAAACAAAAACCAAAATACTTTCACTACTACCCACTTGATTAATAACATGCTACAACAATGCTCTCATGGGGTTGTTAACAGGAAATTAAATCTCCAGGAAACTTGGTCTCCACCACAACTTGGAGTTCTTAAAATAAACATGGATGCAACTTTTGATTACTTTACCAAAACTATTAGCATTGGTTTACTAATCCGAGATTCTACAGGGTACTGTCATGGAGCCAGGTGCAGATTCTTCAATGGAGGAATAGATGTTGAGGAAGCGGAGTGCTTAGCCATGAAAGAAGCCATCCCATGGGCTAAGCAATGCATTGATTCAGAAGTGATCCTAGAAAGTGACAACCTTAATGTAATTAACTCTATTAAGCATGCCAATACTTCGGTCCACTGGAGGAACCAAGGTATTGTAGATGAAATAAGGCACATGCTCTCTTATGTTACTTGTTTTATTTTGAACCATGTAAGGAGATCAACAAACAAAGCTGTTCATGTTATTGCTAAGACTGCTAGATTGAACAGGTTATCGTTGGATTATCATATTAACATCCCAGAAACTTTTTGTTCTGTAATCAGGGATGATCAACAAGCCTGTCAATCTAAGTTGTGTAAAAATATTAAGTAATCAAAGTGTTTGTTTGCATCAAAAATAAAAATTAACGCAAATTATTTGAATTATAATACTTTTTTGGCACGATGGTTCAACATATACACATAAGAGCAATTCCTATGGGATGAACAAACTTAGAGTTTGTTCATTTTGCTCCCACTATGGGATAAACAAACCAAGAAAATGGATGTTCAAATGAACAGATCTGTTCATTTGAACATCGAGTTGGAGTATTAGACACGCGTCTATTGAAAGAACGCGCGCCATTTCTTCAAACGCTGGAGATAGGAAGGTTGACGCCAGCGTTATTCTTACGAACGCGCGTTTTTAATGATGACGCTAGCGCTTTCGTGAATGTCGCCGCGTCTTTCCTTTGAGCGCCAACGGGTGTTCCCATCTTCCCGCCATTGCTCTTTCCTTTCCCTATAAATTCAATTCATCAACATACTTAGACTCACGCCTTCCTCAACATTACACAATTTTCATACCGTCTCTAACTTCTCTTTTTCTTTTCAAACAAAACTATTCATATCAATTCAATCTTTCAGAAAAAAAGTTCATCTTTAACAAATATGGCACCCTCACAACAACGATCACAACAACGATCGCAACAACGATCACAACAACAAATACCACAACAAACACCACCACAAACACAACAATCACAACAAAGAAACACAAGAATTCGTGGTCCGAAGTATACGATGGATGAAGACGAGTCACTTTGCAGAAATTATGTATTATATACATTAGATGATATCAATGGTATTAGTCAAGAAAAAAAAAACTTTTTATGGTAAGATTTTACAAAAATTTTGTGAAGAAACCGGTAACAAACATGGTTGTAATGTCGATGGGTTGAGTCATCGTTTCTGCACAATTGCAGGAGCCGTTAGTGAATATGTAGCTATTATCACTCAAATGTGGAACAACAAAAGAAGTGGTGAAAGCGAACCGGATGTGGAACGAAGATGTCGGGAAGAGTGGCAAAGATCCCATAAAGGTTCAAGCTTCCAACATGAAAGTTGTTTCACCATTTTGAGGGTGCTTAACAAGTTTAATCCATACTTGCTGGAAGGTCATCAAGTGATTGGAAGATCACCACATGGTCCAATCTCGCAGGATTTTCAGAATGGAGGGCCTGCTTCCTCGCCCGATGGAACTCCAGGTAGTCAGGATCAACACAATAGTAATCTGGACGTTAACAACAACTGCAAGAGAAGAAGAGGAGGTGGTGTGAAAGCTGCAAAAGCAGCGAGAGACACCGCCCAACGAGCAGCAGAAGGAGGTTCAAGCGAGTTCAACTATGCTGATCACAAGGAAATGAAGATGCAGATGGAGGCAGCTAGAGTCAGGGACCGTGCCATTGCTTTAGAAAATCAGAGGAAAAGTCGTCTTTCGCGAGAAAAATACTACAGGGATTGTAGGCTAAACAAGCTACTCGCGTTGGATGTTGGAAAAATGAATGAACGACAATATGGTATATGGAACACGCAAATGGATCAAGTCCAGGCCGATCAAGTCCATGCCCAACAAGTCCCCCACCAACAAACTGGAGTCCCCCCTCAACGAGTCCCCCACCAGTATGTGAATGTGGAAGAGGAAGATGATACCTCGGAAGAAAACGAAGAGGAATTCAGTCTTGCTAATGAATGAACACGTTTAGTTAAATTCAGAGTAGTTAAAGTTTAATTTAATTCAGTGTAGTTAAGTTTAATTTAATTCAGTGTAGCCGTCTTAATTTAATTTAGTGTAGTTTAATTAAAATTACTTTTATAATTGCCTCAATTTTAACAAACAACTTTAAATTAAAAAACATATTAATTAAAATAAACAACAACCTTAATTAAAAAACATATTAATTATCTCCCTCTTCCTCTCCCTCTCCCCCTGCCTATGCCTCGCCCTCCGACATCGTTTTCTGCTCCTTTTAAAGCCCAAAGGTGCTTTGTTAAATCTTGTCTTAGTTGTGCATAGATTCCTTGATTATGGAGTTTGTAAGTGGCAAGTCTATATTCTCTTGCCGGACACCCATGCTCTACCACAAGATCCTTGATTAAATCTTCATCTTGAAAACTAGTCCAGGTTGGGTCACGTCTGGTTTCTTCAATGACCATGTTATGCAGAATAATACAAGTTAGCATAATTTTGTTCATTTCTTGAATATCAAAAAGCGCGCCGCCCAGCTATGATGGCAAACTTCCTTTTCAATATGCCAAAAGCGCGTTCAACATCCTTTCTGCATGCCATTTGTTGTGAGTTAAAGTACTGCATATCCTTCGAAGTCGTCGGACCAAAGCCTATCTGTTTATAAGCTTGAACCATAGTTGACCATTCTGGATAGATTCGGTCTGCTAGATAATAACCCTGAGTGTACTGATTACTGTTGATGGTGAAATTACAGTGCGGCGCGATCCCATTTTTAAGATCTTCAAATAATGGTGACTTATATAAAACGTTGAGATCGTCATTTGAACCCGGGAGTCCAAAAAAAACATGCCAAAACCAACAATCATAAGTAGCTGAAGTTTCCAAAATTACAGTTGGTTTTGGATAATGACCCTTATATTGGCCTACCCATTCTACCGGACACGCATGCCACGTCCAGTGCATGCAGTCAAGACTACCTAGCATTCCTGGAAAACCCCTCTCGGTGTTTTCTGCAGTTATTCTTTGAACATCTTCCTGAGTAGGCTTTCTTAAAAAGGTTGGACCAAAATGCTCGACTATTGTTTCGCAAAACAGTTTGAGATACCTAAAGGCGGTTGTTTTCCCAATACGGATGTAATCGTTTGTAGGATCCGCTGGTAACCCGTAACATAGTATACGTAGGGCCGCAGTGACCTTTTGTTCGGGACTAAAGCCTCGTATATGTCGTGCATCATACTGATAATTAGACAAAGGTTGTACCTGACAAAGCTCGGGAATAATCCTTTGCGTCAAGTTGCGGCCCATGCGGAATCGACGCTGAATATCCTCATCGAAATACACACAGTCATGATTAAAATAATCATGCATCAGCTTTTCGTGGTAAAAATGTTGATTCTGCCACGTCCATCTTCTAGTCGCAACTTCATATGAATCTAAAGGCTTTTGTATGATCCCGGTTTGTAGTTGCAACATAAAATTTCGTCTTCTTGTATCTTGATATGAATCTTCATCCATTTGATGCAAAAACTCCATACACATCTCTTCATCTTCATCGTACAACATGTCATCCATCTCCATATCCTCCCCAGAAGAATCAAAATTCATGATTGACAATTGAGAGTAATCGAAATTAAGAAAAGATTGATCGGATGAAAGATTGTTGTGTATTTGTGAGATCAAATTCGAGTCGTATTTATAGAGGTGGAAACTAGCCGTTCCGGTGACCGTTACAAAAGTTGTCGTTGCCGTTGGCGACCGTGTCTCAAACGCTGGCGTTCAAAGTTCCGTCGCTGGCGTCATCCACAACAACTCCAGCGCTTGTAGTTCGAGCGCCAGCGTCATCGTTGATGCCGCGCGTTTAACTATCTATCGCTCACTTGTTTTCCATAGTGGAGAATCCTGTTTGACCATCCACGTGGATGAACAAACAAATACATTTGAACATTTCCATAGGAATTGCTCTAAAACTGTATTTAAACATCTAACATATAAACACATTCAATACTATGGACGACGACGATACCTTAGTGAAATTGAAACCCTTGATTTCTGTCAGTATTAGTCAACTGAAAACCACTTGTAATGACATCTACACCGATATCAGCATCAGAGCACTGAGAACTCTGAAATAAACCCTAATGTGATTCAGCATACCACAATCAAATGAAATTCAAAAAACAACGTTTGTCACCTAAAAATCTGGGTTTCCCATTTTTAATCAAGCTCTTTCCGCACTGTTTGTATATAACAAAATTAAACCCAAAATATAAACAACATAAAAGAGAAATATGAAAAAACCAAAAAACCCACTAATTTCATAACATTTTTCCCTTAGATAATCATCTCTCAGTAGCACTACAGAGCCAAAAAACACCTTTGATTTATAACAAACCCATCCTAACTACTAGCTGTACGTTGGCAGACAACCAGTCCTTTTTAATTGTGTTTCAGGTACAGTAACTCTACAGCCCCATCGTGACAAAAAAAAAGATCAACTTGAGGCTGCAAGACTGCAATCACAAAAAGTATATCTTTTAGCCAAAAAAATTAGCTTACTTTTGTTTACCTCTTTGTGTCAACGCCACAAGTTTCTGACCTCCACCGTTCCGCCAGGCCCCACGTACTGCAACCCCATCCAACGAGTCTGGTGTATCTTCTTCAGGTTCAGGATTGAGGTCTAAAGATGCTGCTTCACCCAGTCGCACTCTCTGGAACTTTGGTATCTTCTTCTTTTTCTCCTTACTTGAACCTCCCTTCCCAGCAGCTGAATTTTTGGAGACGCTTCCCCCAGAATAATCATGTGGTTTTGGGTTGGCACTACTCGATCCTAGTATCTCTTCAGCAACGGATTTCCCTTTGGAAGAACGGTAGCCATCCTTAGATAATACTTCCACATCTTCTTCTGATGGTTTATAATTCGCATGCAGTTTTCTTACACTACTGATGACATTATTTGCTAATGAATTATCTGGTTCTTCTGCGAGTTTCTTCTTCCCTTTACCCTTGTTGGAACTATTATTACTACTTGCTCTTGACTGAAGCACAATGGCATTGTAGTTTTCAATGAGCTCCCTCTGCTTCTGAGTATCAGGACATAATCTTGCTAGCTCAAGAACAAGATGTGTTAGGCCAAACTGCTGAACATAGGATAGATATTCACGTGTACCAATTACACCCTGCCTGAACTCCCCCGACATTTCCTTAAAAGCAGAATATCTTTCTTCATCATTGTCTAGAGCAGAACGTATTCTTTCTACGAGTGTCTTGTTTGCCATCTGCAAGTCTTCTACCTTCTCCAAAGGTTCTTTACTGATGGTAACCTTGCTCCTCACCGTTGCAGAAACTGGAGGAAAATCATCTTCTAACTTCGGCACATGTTTACTTATGGATACACCATTGTTCTTCCTTGTTGCCAAAACAGGAGGGTAGTCAGACAAAGGTGAATCTGAAGATCCACCTCTCTCCACTAAATTAGGAGCAGAAGTGGAGTGAGTAACCCTAGACTTGTTATTACTTGTATTCCAGAGACTTCCAGAACTAGCTGATGCAAGTCCAGGAATTGTGTCAGGCCTAGCTTGAGTAAACTTGTTATTACTTGTATTCCAGGGACTTCCAGAACTAGCTGATGATGCAAGTCCAGGGACTGTGTCGGGCCTAGCTTGAGTAGACTTGTTATTACTTGTATTCCAGGAAATTCCAGAACTAGCTGATAATGCAAGTCCAGAAATTGTGTCAGGCCTTACTTGAGTAGACTTGTTATTGTTTGTATTCCGGGAACTTCCAGAACTACCTGATGCAAGTCCAGGAATTGTGTCAGGCCTAGCTTGAGTAGATTTTACATAACTTGGAGAAGGCACATTAGAGGTAGCTGCTTTAGGAACGGAAGAACTAGCAGAATTGAAGGGCACATTAGAAGTAGCTCCGATAGGCCGCGACGAACTGGCAGAACTAGATGATGGCAATGAGGGAAAGGTCCATATAGTATCCCCACGGCCTTTTGTTAAGGGCCGAGGATGACCCTGGTTTATAACAATAACGCCAGAGGAACGGAGTCGTGAAGCCATGGTATTCGTGCCTCCTTGTTCAGAAGAATTCTGCTGCGAGGTGCTGGAACCCCCAGCGAGTGGAGGGAAGGCTGATTCCGCCAAAGACCCATTCCTAGTTGTTTGACTAACTGCCTGGTAGTATCTCGACGAGAGCTCAGAATCTGAAGTAGATAATGATTCCATGGGAGGAATAATGCCATCAATCTCACTTGTTCCTCCAGGATCACGAGCTACTTGTGTACTGGATGGTATGTCCCTCGCTGTGCTACTATCTGAATTTGCTGACTCTAAACTGGCTTGAATAGCCATTGCAAGTTGATCTGCCGGAGAATCAGAGTGAGAATCCCACCCTCGACCTCTTCCCCGACGATAATCTTGTTCATTACTTCTGAGGCGATATCTAAAACTAGTTGGGATCTAGGTGCATGAACAAGAAAAGGATGTTAGATGACAGTACACCAACATAAAGCAAGTTATCAAATCTTTTGGAGTTCAAGCAATATTGTACAAACAGGGGTTGTGGACATAAACGCCAAATGACGAGAAGAAGAAAAACACGAAGAAGCCTCAACTTACCTGTAACACAGCATTACGCTTGGCACGAGACATGTTCCCTCCGTGATCTATCGCATTATGCCTCTGCAGCAAAGAAAAGAATAAAATACAGTAAACAAGAGGGGGGAAAGGCATAAAGAATGAAGAACTTCACAAAGCTGAAAGTCATCAACTAATACTGATAACCCCATCCACACAAAATCACCTTCATTTCAGATTCTGATTGAAATACAACGAACTTTTTAGCAAGACAAGCATCATCCTCACACAGAAAATGTTGTTGACGGAAATGAATCTGTAAGAGATAGTTGTTAGCGGTTCTGAGCTAAATATCAAATGAGAATGTTAAGATAAATAAGCAGAAGAAAGGCTTGCCTCCAAATCATCATAGTCTTTAAAGTAATCAAACTGTGCTGGATGTTGCCTGCATGAAAATCATGATAGTTTTAAGTGACTTAAGAGCTCTCAAATGAAAAACTTAACACCCAAATTTATCCATATTAGAAACGGAAAATACCTTTTACATATGTGACAAGTGAAGTGTTCTTGAGACATGTGTGTATACAACTCATTATCCCCATAAAATGGTCTCTTGCAAAACTCACATGCAGGATGCCCCATAAAACCACCTCTTTCGCTCTCACTGCCATCAACCTCTGAATCTCCAGTGTTTATATGCTGATTCAACTGCGCTCTGGTATATAACTTCTGTTCACACATAAATATCTGGACGAGCATGTGTGCCCAAAGTCAGCGGAAAGTATGGTATTACAAAAAGTGAAAAGAAACTCAAAGCCAAGAGTGTCTAGTTGGTATGATGTCTCACTGAAAGTAGAACTTGAAAGCCGATATATACTTTATGTAAAGCACAACTCAACAACAATACGTACAGTTGGTTTACAGTACAAGGAAGTAACCATTTAATCTATACTGTTAACCAAAGCTAGTGAAAGTTGACATATATGTTGTGCAACAAATAACCAACTCATGAAGAAAGATCAAACTTACAGAAAGCAAAATATGCATCTGCAGTAATCACTAATAGCTGTCTAAGAAAACAAGTTTGATGCCTCTAACAAGTTGTAGCTCCAAACAGTAAACCAAATTCAGGAATTTCCTTCTCGAGCAAAAGCAAAAATAAATATTCAAGGATCAAGACCATATTCAGAAAAATGACACAGAAAATGAATAAAAGATAGCTTAATAGGGATATAAAAGTCTACACCAGACCATACTTGGACTTGGATGAATAATGTGGGGAATGTAAGATGCTTACTTACAACACTAAAGAAGGAATTTAAGTAGAGAACCAAAACTATCAACAACAACAAAAAAGGACTCCGGCACATGTCAAGTTATGTATATACCGAATACCCAAAAACCTATTCATACTTGTTATCAAATACACCACTAACATAGCAAAAAAAAAGAACATCATTAAAAAAGTATTGTTGGTTGTTTCACTTGTAATGCAAGTAGAATTTGGATAATTAATTACCTTTCTTCCTTCTAAACACAAGTTACACATTAATAACTTATGCTGGTGATATAAATGACTTTTCAGCTGATCAATGTTCCGGAATCTCGCTTTCCTTTTGGGCGGTCCATTGTTTTGTTCCTCCACATTGTCACAAACACTACAAGAAAGTCTACACATAGCTTTGACCATCTTATAATGATCTGAATCATCAAAATAAGCTCCCAAATCTTCATGATACCAATAATTCCCAACCTTTCCTTCCCTCGAATCCAATGGAAATACCTTAAAATCAGATAATACCTTGGTATAATCTCCCAATGCCTAAATCAACAAAAACCCACAATTTATTCACAGTTGTTAGTTCAAAAAATACAAAATTTGCATGTAAATCCAAGAACCCAAACAGATAAAGAAAAACCCTAACCTTGGTGACAAAGACGACATCAGATTCAGTTTTACAGATGCAACATCTCTTATCTTCACAGATGAATCTGAGACGAGAAACACAAGTTGAACATACTTCACGATGACCACATGGCCCATACGCTACCCATTCTAGGGATTCTGCACAAACGGCACAACTATCATCCATGGTTTTTCAAAGAAAAGATAAAGACAGATGGACACAAAAGAGTACAAGCGGTAGATTTCTGGGGATTTTTCCCAGGGAAGTGAAGATGATTGCTGTATGAGATAGATTTTTTTTTGGGTTTTTTTCAAGGGAAGACGAAAGGGATTTGTTTCTCTCTTTTGAAAATTGGGGAGGAGGAATTTGAAGAGTGATTTCATTTTCTTATTTGTGCTGCCTGGTTGGGTATATTCTCGAGGCTAATTTAGTAACTTCCGTTTTTCGATAAAACAACCCCAACGTTTCACGAAAAGTCTCCCTCAGCACTAGTCGTCTGACCTTTGACTAGATGAGTACGTGCACCTCAAGTAAGATTTTTGTTAAAGGGAAGTCAAAAAGTTTATTTGGGGAGTGGTAAAAACGTAGTCGACTGATCACTGATTGGTATCCATTCATGAATTTTCGCACTGTCACTGCTATAGAACGATGAAAACATAAAACAAACTTTAACCAGCATTTTATTGATTTATTAGATAAAAGTACAATTCCCGTTAAACGTATATCCTTCAGACAAAACCGATCGGAAATGTAACAAAACCATTACGACAATGATGGTTACAGTAACAACTGGTTATAGGCAAGGATAGTATCGAAATGGAACTAAAAAAAAGCTTTATTGGATAAACCATGTACTAGGAAACACACCACATTATTTGTTGCCATCGGGGCTAGTAGTAAGTAGTAGCTAGCAGGAAAAGTTGAAACAAAGAACTAGATGATCAAGGACATATATAATATAATAGATGGGTTTGTTGCTGGTTCGTCTGGAGTTTCTGGAACATTGGTGTTTGACGGAAATTTTTGGAACTTTTGTTGTGTCGGAACACTATGGTTCGGCGTTGGGATTTTCATTGATTGTGTTTTTGGTACACTTTGTAACAGCAGGTTCGGTTTCAGGATCTTCTGGAACTACAGGTTTTTCGTCTTTGGGGTTTTTGTTGGTTGTGTTTCCGGGACATTGTGTAACAGCAGGTTCGTTGTCAGGATCATCTGGAACTACAGGTTTTTTGTTGTTGGGGTCTTCGTTGGTTGTGTTTCCGGGACATTGTGTAACAGCAGGTTCGTTGTCAGGATCTTCTGGAACTACAGGTTTTTTGTTGTTAGGGTTTTTGTTGGTTGTGTTTTCGGGACATTGTGTAACAGCAGGTTCGTCGTCAGGATCTTCTGGAACTACAGGTTTTTTGTTGTTGGGGTTTTTGTTGGTTGTGCTTTGGGGACATTGTGTAACAGCAGGTTCGTTGTCAGGATTTTCTGGAACTACAGGTTTTTCTTGGTTAGAACCTTTTGGAGTCTTTTCTGTGTTGGAATCTTCTTGACTATCGGGGTCGTTTTCGGATTCTGCTGAAGCTAAACGGCGACCTTCTGCAAATTTGGGGTCGTTGTCGGGAGCTTTTTGAGCTCGTAGCATGCCTAGATTATTTTCTGGTATTCCTGGTGACCGCTGGTCTTGTAAATGTACATGGTGGTTATCTTTTGAAAGAGTTGTCGTAAGGTAACGAGCCCCCGAGCCACATTTGAAGTTAACGGATAAAAACACGATGACCAAAAACACCAGAAACAAATCTTTAGAAGATCCCATAGTTGTACTTTGGCTAACGAAACTTAGAGCTTAATTGAGACGAGTTTGTGTTGGAGGTGTTGATTAACATGTCAATTTATACAGAACTGCCAGTGCAAGAGGAAAAGATAGTTGGTAATGAAAATGAATTTATGATTACAACTTGTTAACAACTATATTTACTCTTGTGATAACAACAAAGTCCGAAATCATTCTTCTGCCACATTCGAACTGAAAGGGGGTAATGAAGCAAATGATGTTTAGCTTATTGGTAATGCAGCCTTTATTCGACGGGGTCTTGCGTTCAAACTTAAAACAACTCAAAATCCGGTTACCATTTAGACTCAAATGCCCATGAATTATTTTTATTTGTTTTAAGGAAGTCCATGATTCTATTCATCTAGTTTTTTTTTTATTTTTTCCATATGACAAAATATCATAGATAGAGTGGAAAATTGCAGTCGTTGGAAACTTTGTCTTAACTTTTTTTCTAGTTTTTTTTTTTTTATGATCAGCCAGAGAGTGAAAATATTCGGATAAGTATCTATTAAATGGCCGAAACATGCAATTAGAGAGAAACTGGTGGACACTTTTACGGTAGCAAAAATTGTATTCGAAACAATGTAAAAGGATGAAAAAGTAAAAACAATATTTTTTCTTGCAAATTGAAAACTGTACGATGACTTTGATTCATGAGGAGGGATCCGTTGACAGGCCCTATTGTTGCAGTATCTCACAAGAAGATACGAGGATTGTCAGATTGTGCCACAAAGACGGGTAAGATTATTGTAGATTTTGATCAAGTTTAACTGCTTTTTAATTTGTGTTTTATTCTATGGCCTCAGTGTAGTCACTACTGTTCATCGCTTCAGGCGCGATTGTATTGAGTGGCATATAGTACATGCAGTCATACTCATGCACCGCGCCTTAGATTGATATACCAATCAAAAGAGTGCATTTAGAAAACCAAAAAGAGTAAGTGAAAATCGACTTTAGATAATCGACCCTTGGACTATATTATCAAGAGAAGAAACTAAAGCTTGATATGAATTTAATTGGTAGATGCATGTATCTTTTCAACCATTTAAGGATCAGATTTTGAGTAACTACTTAATTATATTGTTGAATTTGATTGTTAGATGCTTAAGTAATTCGGTGAACTTATCACATCAACCATATGAAGGACCACCCTATGCAAGCTGTTACATCTCTAGGGTAGGGAACTTCAATAAATTATGGGTGTTAAATCATAAAATTAATTTGTGCATCTATATTTCTCTATAAATAGTTGAGATTGAATTCCGAGTAGAGCACAGAAACAAAAAAAAAAAACTTATTACTTCTGTAACACAATGGAAACCACCAAAGCTGTTGCACAGTTTCAACTTGTACCATTTGTTCTTCTCTTCTTGTTAGCCATTCTCCCTAACCCAACTTTATCTGCGCCGTTCGGGTTTCTTCAAGAGCTAGAAGGAACTCACATTGGCCAGATCGCACCAGGTTTGCATAATGTTAAGAAATATCTTAAACAATTTGGATACTTGAATGGTGGGAATCCTAGTGCAGTTCATGCATACGATGACGTGTTTGATAGCGTCTTAGATTATGAAATCAAATCTTATCAACTCAACTACGGTATAGATGCCACTGGGAGTTTAGACGCCGAAACAGTGAAACAAATGATGATGCCTCGATGTGGAAGAGCAGACGTCGTCGACGCTCCGGCTTTCCTGGGATCCGAAAGGAGGAAGAAGATTAAGCAAGATGAAGTTACAGCTAGGTCGACCCCAGAAAAATGGTCAAGTGCTCACCTCACTTATCGATTTAGCAATGCCTATAATATCTCAGACAAAGTAGACAACCAAACCCTAAGAGCTGCCGTTACGCAAGCTTTTGTGAAATGGGAAGGTGTGAGTAATTTCAAGTTCACAGAGGAGACCGATGGTGATTTAGCTACTGACATGGTTATTGGATTCCACAAAGGTGATCATGGTGATGCTTCTAGCTTTGATGGTCAAATGGGAGTGATCGCCTACGCATTTGCACCAAATGATGGAAGGTTTTACTACGACGCGGATGATAAATGGAGTACCAGTCCAGGGTCTGACGCGATGGACTTAGAATCTGTTGCTGCGCATGAAATTGGGCATATGTTAGGTCTAGAACATATTTTTAAGCCTAACGCAATCATGTATCCTGTGTTCTCACCTGGAACCACCAAGAGGCAAGTGCAACAAGACGACGTCAAAGCCTTACGAGCTATATACGGGTCCTGAACATCTAATCAGGTTACAGATAAATAACTATTGAGGATCAATCCAATTTGTCTATCTATGGGGGCAATTGTTTGTGATCCTCAGGTACTATTAATAAAAGCTAGGAATAAATCTGAAAACGAGACAAGTATGCCACTATGACTCGTGAGTCGCCAGTGATGTATGCCTAAGAAACAGCCGAGTCTTGCATGCTCTTCTGCTGTGAAATCAGGTTGCATTCTGTTGTTTTTGTTTTTCTATTAGCTGTTGAGTTCTGTTCTCAATAAATGCTTTTGTGTGTTCTTTTTTATTTGAAATAAATAAATTTCAGTAGAAAAATTAATCCAGACCAATCAGCAAAACAGAAATTATTTACAACTTCAGGGTCAGACACGGCGAATGGTTAATACTAAACATGAGTGTTTGCTAAAACCTGGATTGTGAGTCACTTTGGTACGATAAAGAGATAAGGGAAAATATCGAATAACCTGATATCCATCCCTATTAAGACGGTGAGAAACGAAACAAGACGCAATAATTATCAACACCGGGGGCCGAGCCCTCCAAACAATAATCATTACCGTCGTGGGCAACAGCAGCAGACACATACTACTGGGGATGTTATCTGCCAGATTTGCAAAAAGAAAAATCACTCTGCTGACCGATGTTGGTTTCGATATGAGAAGAGCAAAACAGCTTCACAGAAGAATGCAGCTGCTTATATAGCTATGCCTGGACGATTAGACGCACAACAATGGGTGACTGACTCTGGTGCTACGCATCATATGACAGCTGATATGAGAAATCTGTGTATTCCTCATGAGTATGATGGCACGGATGAAGTGCGAGTTGGTAATGGTAATACTTTAGCTATTGCGCATATTGGTAACACATCCTTCTCCTATAACAATAGGAGCTATTACCTAAACAATGTTTATCATGTCCCTAAGATAAACACAAATCTTTTGTCTGTCTATCAGTTTTGTAGAGATAATAACGTATACTTTGAGTTTCACACAAGTTTTTTTGTTGTGAAGGACAAATGCACGGGGCAGGCACTGCTAAAGGGGCGGAATGAGAATGGGCTTTATATTTTCGATGGTATAGGTGACAAATCTAAGTTGCCGTCTCCAACCACTTTTATTTCTGCTAGCCTACCTGTTTGGCACCAGAGGCTGGGTCATCCAATGCTAAGCACAGTCTCAAAAGTTCTTAATAATTTTTCTCTTCCAGTTTTCAATAAGAAGTTTCAATTCTGTCACTCTTGTCATCTAAGCAAGAGTAGAAAGCTTCCTTTTTCCAATAGTTCTACAATAATTAATAAACCATTAAGTCTCATAGTTTCTGATATCTGGGTGTCTCCTAAATTGTCCAGAACTGGTTTTAAATACTACTTGTTGTTAATGGATGTCTTCTCGCATTATACTTGGGTTTTTCCCTTGGTTAAACGTTCTGATACATTCCATGTCTTCTCCCTATTTCACAAACAAATTGAGAATTTAACAGGTTACAAAATTCAAGTTTTCCAATCTGATAATGCATTAGAATTTAAGAAGCTCACATCATATCTTAACAATTGTGGTATCCAACATAGGTTCTCCTGTCCACATACTTCAGCACAAAATGGACTCGCTGAGCGACGCATTCGCCATGTCACAGAGAGTGGTCTAGCACTTTTGTTTCATGCCCATCTTCCAAAAGAATTCTGGTCTGATGCGTTTACTACAGCCTGTTATCTTATTAACAGACTTCCTAAATCCAACACTGCAGTAAAAACTCCTCTTGAATTACTCTTTAATAAGAAGCCAGATTACAAATTCTTACGTGTGTTTGGCTGTCTTGCATATCCTTGTCTTCGCTCTTATAATACACACAAACTAGAGCCTAGGTCCTTGCCTTGCATTTTCATAGGCTACAGTTCATCTCACAAGGGTTACATTTGTCTCCATCAACCTACGAACAGGCAGTATATTTCTCGACATGTTAGATTTGAAGAAGAGGTTTTCCCATTCTCATCCCCTCTACAGCACTCTCCTGCGCTTTGTCCACATGAAAACTCTACAAGTACTGATATACTTGCCTCCCCAGTTTTTCATCCATCACAGAATATGCCAGCAGTTCAACAAAGTTCTGGTGTGCTACCAGAAGTGAACCCACCTTCACCAGAGTCTACAGCAGCTATAACACCAGTGCAATCCTCTGCGGCTTCACCGAATATGTCTTCTTCAGCTGGCACGACAACGGCACTGCCTACAGCTCCTTTGCAGATGTTACCTGGGCATACAATGGTCACAAGGGGAAAAGCTGGCATTACAAAGCCAATTCAAAGACTTACCCTTCTGGCCACTAAGCATCCACTACATGACAATGATTTTCTGGAACCAACTTGTTATTCGCAGGCTAGCAAATATCCAGAATGGAGGGATGCTATGGATGACCAGATTAATGCATTAATTCGTAATGGCACGTACTCACTTGTCAATTATGAGGATGGTATGAATGTTGTGGGTTGCAAGTGGGTATTTCGTGTTAAACACAAGCCAGATGGTACGATTGATAAAAGAAAAGCTCGTTTGGTAGCCAAGGGGTTCAATCAACAAGAGGGCATTGACTTTGGTGAAACTTTCTCACCGGTCATTAAGCCCTGCACTATTCGTTTGGTACTCTCTATAGCTGTCATGCGTCAATGGAACTTACGTCAGCTAGATGTTGAGAACGCCTTTTTGCATGGTGATCTGGAAGAAGACGTGTTCATGAAGCAACCTCCTGGGTATATCGATTCCAACTATCCTAATCATGTGTGCAAGCTCCACAAGTCATTGTATGGCTTAAAACAGGCCCCTCGAGCCTGGTTCTCTAAGCTGAGTAGCTATCTAATTCATTTGGGCTTCAAAGCCTCCATTGCAGACTCCTCATTGTTCATTCAAGACTCTGGCAGCTCTACAACATATGTTTTGATATATGTTGATGACATAATTGTAACTGGTTCTCATGCTGCAACAGTTGAGATTCTTATTTCAGATCTAGGCAAAGCTTTTGCTGTGAAGGATATGGGTGAACTGTCATACTTTTTAGGCGTAGAGGTTTTGCGGCAAGGTCAATCTTTGGTGCTTTCCCAGAGAAAGTACATCGCTGATCTGCTCCATAAAACCAAATTTGATGGTATCAAACCGGTTTCGACACCGTTAGCTGCTAATGCGAAACTACAGAAGCAAGGCAGTTCAAAGTTTCGGGATGCAACATTGTACAGAAGTATAGTAGGGGCCTTGCAGTATCTTCATATCACGCGACCTGATATAGCTGTGGCTGTCAATAAAGCGTGTCAATATATGCATGATCCTTATGAAGAACATTGGGAATTAGTGAAGCGTATCCTGAGATATCTGAAAAATACTATTGAGCACGGATTGTTTTTCAGACCTGGCAAAGAATTCACTCTTCATGCTTACTCTGATGCAGACTGGGCTGGCAATTTAGATGATCGTCGCTCAACTAGTGGTTATTGCATCTATTTTGGTGGTAACCTCATCTCTTGGAGTGCCAGGAAACAGAAAACTGTTTCCAAATCTAGTACAGAGGCAGAATATCGAGGAGTCGCAATAGCTACTTCGGAGCTAATATGGATACAGTCTTTACTTCGAGAACTGGGTATCTCTCTGCCATATCCTCCTTCATTATGGTGTGACAACTTAGGCGCTACGTATTTAACAGCTAATCCTGTGTTTCATGCACGGACTAAGCATATAGAAATAGATTATCACTTTGTTCGAGAAAGGGTTGCACGGCGGCAATTGTCTGTAAAGTTCATTAGCTCTAAGGATCAGTTAGCAGATGTTTTCACAAAGGGACTACCATCACCAAGATTTGAATATCTTAGAGACAAGTTGAACCTTCGTAGACTGCGGTTCACCTTGAGGGAAGGTGTTAGCAAGCCACAACAGATACCAACATAGGACTCGATCAGCTCAACCAACAGGACCGAGTTTACAGGGAGAGTCTTCATGCTATTTTTATGTTCGTTTTGTTAGCGATAATAATGTATTTTGTTAGCTGTAGAATAGCTAACACAGTTGTAACTGATCTCCCTGTATGTGTTGCTCTTGAAGATATAAATACCATATGACTCCACAATCAAGAGGTGTGGAAGTCTTTCTATCTTAAACACAAAATCTAACTTCCTCGTAATGGGTGAGGACTAGTTTGAAAGTATATAAAGAGGCGAGTCCCTCTTCTCATCAGATATGCCATACGTATCCCATATACCGCAGACTTGAAAGAGAAGGGAAGACTCCATTCTCAATTGCTAATTGTTGGTTCTTTTCTATTTGCTGGGAGATATAAAGCACTGTTAAAGTATGTAACAAGACTCAATCTTTGGTTTAATTATGATTCTAATCTTTGGCAAGATCTGTTTGTTTCTGTTGGTTACTAGTATGTATCTTGACATGAATATTTCCTACATTGGTGTCATGAGCGTGGTTGTGCCCTAGATTAAAATCTGATTTCATGTTTATGTATGGATGAGTTCTTGTTGATTTTAAGTTTTGTTTAAACCAAATCGGAGAAACATTTGCTATGTCAGGAAGATTACAACTGTAGGTGGATATATATGCATATAAGCTGTTTGAGAAAAGGTTATAAAGTGATCTTAAGTCATACTAAAACTTTTTTGTGAATTGTTATAAGTTTTCATCTGTTGTTGTCTTAGTTTTAAAACCTATACACAATCTGTGTTGTAATACTGATATAGATTTAACTCAATTGTATTGAGAGGTCTGTCCTAATTTAGGTTGCTAAAAGACCAATAAAGTGATCATTTAGAAAGCATAAGTTACACAAGATAAGTCCGCCCAAAGGTGACTGTTTTTTTTTTGTGTGTGTGTCTACTCAGTTGATTTGGTTTATCACCAGCAAGATCACAAGTTTTTACCTCCAAACAGTGAACTACTAGGACTGCCCAAAGGTGTGTAGTGGTTCATAGTTTCACTATGTTGAATGTTTTTTGTGCTTTCTCGCGAGTGTTGTGTTTCAACTGAATGCATATAACCTATTTGATATAAACTCCAACTAGATACATGTTTATGTCCTGATGATAGGTTAGAGACAACACTTTTTATATGCAAGAAACCTATTTGATAACATGTCTCAAAGGCTGATATGAACATTGAAGTGCTATTCATTGGTTAAGTGCTATTCATTGGTTAATGATAACAGTAGACTGCGCTTAGATACAAGTAATTGTTCTTTGTACTCTGTGATGTCATGAAGTGTCGTATAATGACATCTATACGCTTTAACTTCTATAATAGATTAAAGCATGTTCTTAAACCTAAGAGTAAAGAAAGGTCTATCCTATATTGGGTTCTGGATGACCACTAAAGTGATCATTCAAGAGTGCATAATTTCTACAAGTTAAGTCTTGCCTAAAGGTGTCTGACTTGGATAAGGTTGTGTTGTCTTGAATTTTGTTTCTGACCGCTGAGATCACAAGTGTGTGCCTATGAACAGTAAAACTGCTTGTACTGCCCAAAGGTGTCTAGTAGTTTATTTGTGGACTAGGCAGAACAGAATAATTTTTAGTATTCAGCAAGAGATGAATAACCCTTTACCCAAAGGCAAGGAAGTATTTATATCGAACTGAGTCCTAATAGATTAGTTCTGTAGGCGATTTTCATCACATATAGGGAGGTGAATTGTATGTCCTTTGTACTGCCCAAAGGTGTATTTCGATGATATGTCACTGTCCCGCGGAGTGGAAAGGTTGCAATGTTTATAAAACACTTCGAGTATTTCAGCTACACCCTAAGACTGATTTACATGTTTGAAATAAAATGAAATTATGTTTGTTTGAAATATAATGGCTGAGCATCGATTCCATAAATACAGATCCTGAATGTTTTGGTCAATTTTGATTGATAATGACACTGTTTTCAGCTTATCGATTAGTTGAGAACAAATGACTGGAGATTTCTTGGTTTCATTAAACTAATGGTATAGTTGTTCTGTCTGGGCATCAGATTCATAGTTCTTCTATACGTGTACCTTTTGTAAAGGCTGATTAAGTGAGCACGTTTGTCGTGAGTGGAACTCAAGTTATAGTACAAAATACTACGCATAGTTCAGTAATGTTGTTGTATGCGGCCTAATAGTCTTTTATAGCAAGGGAACTAGTTTTTGTATGGTGTTATAAGCTGCATAATTTTGTGAATTAAAATAACACCACAAGATGTAGCCTGCGAGATTCAGAACTACTTTTCACCCAATATTGAGTCTGTGTAAGATGTTGTAGTTGGAAGAGTCATGCCTAAAGAACCCGTGAAGAGTCTATTGGCATTGTAGAATCTAGTTTCTGATCTAATTAATTCGGTGAAGATATTTCAAAGTACTTTGTTGTTTTGGGCTTGTTCCATCTTTTGTTAACCGAGCCAGTGTTTTTGCTATCTTGTGTTAGCTTTTGTGTCATGAAATGCCTCAATGTGTGCAAATTGGCTGACTGCAAAGCAGTCTTACCATACATAATGTTTGCAGGAACCAATAGAAATTACCTTGTCCTAAGGTTTAACCTTTACTAGAAAATGTATCCTTTACATGTTAGTAGGAAAATTATTGGCCTGAAATTTGCAACTACCTACACAGTAGTAGTAGAAGTAGCGTTTCGAATTAGAGACAACATCTTTATAACTGTTTGGTTGCGTGTAGTACCTTCCTGGTCTTGGGGACACGTATAAGCTTGAAATCTTCTTGAATGGTTCAGAAACCTCACTATCCACTCTGTACTATGTTAGTCACCAAAGATTGCTGGAGTTCAACTTCAAATGCATATTTTTTCATTTGTGTATAGTTTCTCATGTACCTTAGATAAATATGTGGTGACCAATATCCTTGTCTTTTACATATGGAAATCTTAATGTTAGAAAGTTAGAATTTTTCATGGTTTCAATGCCTCAGTGATTAGTTAGCAGATGTAGTGTAAAATTTAGTGGTGTAGATTACACTATTATTTATTGTGTTTGGTTTTGCAATAGTTGTTTTGATTTAATCTTGTATATAAATAATTTGAGAAGATGTGTACAGCCTGTTTCTTTTGTTTTCGGAGTATGTTTGAGCTGACTGTTGGATTAATTGTCGTGAGTATATAAGTGTTATAATCAGGCTTACTAAAATATTTGACTTGTCGTTTCATTTGGAGTTTAAATTCGACGTACTATAGTGTCAAATGTGTCAAATGGTTTAGCTAATATGGAATTTTTCCAGACTTAGAACTCCTTGTATGGAGTGAGCTACACGTTTTCTAATTATTAAAGTCATCTTACTGGATACAGATGTACATTCTCACAGGCTATTTGGACCAATAAAATCACTATATAGGACTGTAGTTCATTATACACTTAAGATAGGTACATGAACCTTACTCTTGAACATATTATAGTTGCCTACAATTGGAGGTATGAGTAGCACCGAAGGAGATGAAGGAATTTGCGGAAATCTAAAGATGTGATTGGACCGATAATCTTGTTTTTCTATCTATTATGATCTTTTAATTTGATCTAATGGAGTTTTAAGGATCATATGTTACTGGTTTTAAGGATTATATTTTCCATAAAACGAACCCGCAACAAGAGTCTGAATTTAATGGGTGTTTTTTAGGGACAAATGAGTATGTTCTAAGTATAGACCGATTGGTGATAGCATATTGCATCAGTTTGTTTCCATGAACATGGTATGGTCTAATCCTTTTTAATTTTACTGTAGTTATGGCTGCTTTGTGATAGTTTTGGATTCTCCTGGTTGATCCTTCTATGAAATTAGTTTGCGACTGTATATATACGTATCTTTTGCCGTGATGTCTTTTGTCGTGATGTATATGCTTATTCTCACGACATAGGGGTCAAAGTTGTGGTGATCTTATAGTAGATGTTGTGTGACAGTGACTATATATAGTGCTGGATATTAGTTAATAGTGAATTAAAGGGGTTTTGAAGTATATTCTTAATTCTCTGGCGACTTAATGACCACATCGTTTCATATTAATTGGAAGCTGCTGAAGTATCTATTTGTGTGTCCATCTTGCATTCACCGGCTCAAATAATGGAAATTAGTTAATGGATGTAAAATGAAATCTTGTTGATATATTTAGCTCATTTAGACTATGAGTATATTTGAGGTTGAGGCTTGGAAGTCAGAACTGTGATATATAGTCTCACTAATAGTTGTGCGGTGGAGTTTGTGCTTGCTTGAAATATTATGGTTACAGTACACGTTCTGTAGACTATTTATGATCACGGAATACAATATCCTGTCAATTTCCTTGTGTGTTCCGAGTAGGAATTGTGGAATCATCTGATAGAGTTTTCTAGTGGGAGTTTCCCTATCACAATTTTTGCTTAAATTGAATTAGTAATGCCATGGGAATTAAAGATCATTTGGATCTGTTTTTCAGTGGGAGTTGGATTCAGCTAAGTTACGGCAGTAAATCTTTGGTGCATTTGTTTCGAGTAAATGCAAATAAAGTAGATTTTGTTTGGTTCGGCTAAGTCCACATAATTGTTGTTTTCTAGTGGGAGTTCATACTTCCATTGTTTTCAATAAAACTGTTAAAGTAGTAAGTAGTTTTGCAAGATCATATATTATTGATTTCCAGTAAAGTTAAAACTTTCATATCATTTTTCTTTCAGTAGAAAAAACCGTTAAAGTAATTATGTTGGTTCAACATTACTGAATTATTCTTATGTTGCAGTCAAGTATACAGTAACATAACTCTTGTTTGATTTGAATAAGTTGTTTTTCCATTGATGCATCATAATTATTGTATACATACGGTAGCCTCAGGAAGCTTTGCATAAGCTCTGTTTTTGCTTGAGCTTTACATGGGTAGGCACCATGGTTGATGAGCTTTCATCCTGGATAGTTGGTAATAGATTTTTACATGCGGAAGCAGTAACATATCAGGTTGACATGCATTAACTGCATGAAGCTTGGACGAATATGAATAACACATAATATTGTGCAGAATAATGTGTTATGAACCACCATCACCGGAAAGGTTAAAGAAATCTTAGGCATTTTAGCAATACTAAACTGAGACCTTGTACTGACCTTGCATCATCACATTGAATGCACTGTCTTCATGATCCAGCTTAGTGATGCTATTTGTTTGAGCAAAGGTTAATAAAGGATTGTCTCTGTGAAGTACCTTGTGTGACTGTTTTCAAACTCAAGGGTGGCCGCCCGTTTTCTAAAGCTGATCCAGTAACATCTTTTCATAAAAACTATTAACATGTTTAGAATCAACCAAGTGGGAGAATGTAAGAATTTTTCGTATGTGGTTAATACTAAACATGAGTGTTTGCTAAAACCTGGATTGTGAGTCACTTTGGTACGATAAAGAGATAAGGGAAAATATCGAATAACCTGATATCTATCCCTATTATGACGGTGAGATAAAGATTCAGATTGGTGGTTTACCCTATCCTGCTATATCCTCGTAATGGGTGAGGACTAGTTTGAAAGTATATAAAGAGGGGAGTCCCTCTTCTCATCAGATATGCCATACATATCCCATATACGGCAGACTTGAAAGAGAAGGGAAGACTGCATTCTCAATTGCTAATTGTTGGTTCTTTTCTATTTGCTGGGAGATAAAAAGCACTGTTAAGGTATGTAACAAGACTCAATCTTTGGTTTAATTATTATTGTAATCTTTGGCAAGATCTGTTTGTTTCTGTTGGTTACTAGTATGTATCTTGACATGAATATTTCCTACAGAATGTACTTACTCTGTTTAGGCTACTATCTTTAAAATCTTATACAACATGTAGTTTTGTTAATTAGGTGACCCATCTAGCTGAGTCACACAAATGTTTTTCTTGATCGGTAGCTACGTCACACAATTAAACTTTCAGACGATTACTAAGCCTGCTAGATGCACACTTTCTTTCTTTGTTAAGAGGTGGTGGTGAATTATTTTTTATTTATTTGTAGACAAATAAATTATAAAAAAATAAAATAGAGCGACTTCTAGAGAAACCAATAAGGTGGACTAAAGGGAGAGGCATTTAGAAATTAGATTGAGAGTGAACGATAAAAGAGAATCGAGGTATGAGGCTTACAATGAAGAGAGATCGAAAGGTCGTGTCGTTCTTTCTTCTCATGATCATAACAATGGTATCTGTGGGTTTATTCAATAGTGTTGAAGTTCAAGGAGGAAGAGAAATTCCAGTGACTAGCAAAACTGATAGTAAAGGTGCTAACACTATCAAAAATGCTTACCAACGTCAGGGCCTTTTTCATTTTGGTGGTAGTGTTGGCGGTGGCTTCCATGGTTTTAATCCGGGTTATAAACATGGTGGGTTCTTCCCTGGCTTTAAACCTGGTTTTGGACATGGTGGGTCATTCCCTCTACCAGGTGAGTCGGGTTTCAGCCATGGCTTTTCTGGGTTTCCTGGGCAGGGAGGCAGCTTTGGTGGTGGCAGTGATCAAGGTGAAGGCACTGGCATAGGTGGCGGCCGCGGCAGTGGTTTTGGCAACGGTCAAGGTGTAGGTGGTGGCAGCGGTTTTGGTGGCGGTCAAGGCATCGGTGTAGGTGATGGCGGCAGTGGTTTTGGTGGCGGTCAAGGCATCGGTGTAGGTGGTGGTGGCAGTGGTTTTGGTGGCGGTCAAGGCGTAGGTGGTGGTGACAGTGGTTTCGGCAACAGTCGAGGCGGTGATGAAGATATTGGTGTAGGTGGTGGTGGTGCTAGTGGTAGTGGTCAAAATGGTGGTGAAGGTGTTGGTGTAGGTGGTTTTGGCAGCGGTCAAGGTGGTGGCAGCTGCAGCTGTGCCAGCAGCAGCGGCTTTGGTGGTAGACAAAGTGGTGGCGGCTTTGGTGGGTTCCAAACAGCATCCAGGAAAAGCCCAGTTCCATTCCAGACTACTCAAGCTACTAGGGATGACGGAAAAGCAACAGAGATTAACGTGGGAAAACATCCCTGAACAAATTATTGTACTAATTAAAATCAGAATAAAAAATTAGAACTTCTTTATCAGTTTAGGCTTTTGATTATTTTCTTTTTTGTTTAGGTTTCAGTGGTTTTTCATTAGGATTTCATTATTAGTTCTGTGGTTTGCTTCTTGTTTAAGTTTATGAATGAAGCACTCTTCCACAGTATGGATTTTCTCCTTAAAATTGAACCTGAGCAGTAATATATTTTCATGTAACTCAACCATAACCAAACCATCGAGCAATAATACTGTTCAACTTTGCTCTCACACCTACTGGCTACTGCCGACCGTTTTAGGTATGGCATCAAAATTCTAAGGTACCTGGATAAGTGTTTAATTTCCGCCGCTTTCTCCTCCATTCGTAAGTGTTTGCATTTTGTAAGCAGTGAGCAGAAAAACAAGGAAAAAGGGGAAATTGGTGCTCACATATTTTACCCAACGTCATTTTAATTGAATTATGAATTGAAATTTTATTTATACGAATCCATCACAGATCTGCTTATGTGGTAATTTTGGGTTTTACAATAAGAAGTATGTAGAAATTAATAGCTTTGAACTCAAATCACTTTCGACCATATGCTGGAGACACGACTCATAAAAAACAAGACAGATAATAATCCGAGAGCTTATGAGGCAGACATGATGCAGTCAATTGCTTGCTTGCAAATTCCAGTCATTGTTGCCTCAGGGCCGAAAACCTGCAGAAAAAGAAATGCCAAAGAGACAAGCCAAACAGAGTCATTAGACGGGAAAAGAAAAATCAGATTGGAATTTGAGTTTTAGACTGAGAAAGGGGATTTCAAAATATCTACTGAGCAATCAGCTAAGATAGCTTGGTCATATGTATAGACTTCAATCAATATCGAAAGATTAAGTGATGGTTATGAAAGACATACCTCAAGAGGAACACCGAGTTCTTCTCCTAGAGAACGCATTTTAGCTAGACCAGTCTGATAATTTGGGCCTCCTCTTCGAACATAGATGTGCATTCTTGATGCTTTTAGCTTGGATTCCTATCATTGTAGATATCACGGTTAAGAAATGGGATTCCTAGCTATCAAAATTTTAATAGTTTAAATTTGTATTCGTTGAACAGACCTTTTCACGAAGGGCTCGAATTATCCCATTAAATGTAGCAGCTACATCGGTGAAGTTAGCTATGCCTCCTCCAATTAGTAGAGCTCTCTTACGACCATCAGGTTCTGCAGTAGCACACTGACACACGATAGTGGGTGGGTGAGCCAGTGAGAGAGTGAGGGTCATGGTTAAGAGACAGTATGAAGTTAGAAATATGATTTCTTACGTCAATAACGACTCTCGCGTACTGCAACACTTCCTCCTCATTTGGGACCCCACTATATTCTGCATAGTTCCCAAGCTCTGATGCATAACCCAAATCTCCAACCTACATGACCAACAGAAAATACTCAAATAAAATGTTTGACCAAACTGTAACCCAAACTATATACAGAACAGGTAATCCAAACTGTTTGAACACAGATCAGTCGCAACCAAAAAAAAATGTATAAGAAAAGCAAATCAAATTAAGCGAAGTTGGTGAAAGAAAATTAAACAACATACAGTATCAGCATATATCACACTTGCACCACCTCCAGCCACCATCGTCCAGATTCTTCCTTCAGGGTTCAAAACTGTGAACTTCAAGGATGCACTTGTCTGCAATACACAGCAATATTACGCTCAAACAAGGTCAATACTTTGTCCCACAGATGAAGTGAGAATAGTTTCTACACTTGAGCTTGTTAATTACAGCACACGCTACCTTCTCATCAAGTGTATGAATGTAACTCTCTGTAGAACTCATAACTCTACCAAAAGGCAATGGAAACTCTACATTGCCCCACCTGCATAAGTATTAGAACTTTCTTAGAAATAACATCAACAATCTTACTAGTATTGGAAAGCTAAAATAGGAGGAATAGCAAAGCCTTTGACCGAATAAGATATTTACTTCTTAAAATTCTTGAAGGCTGCAGTGCATCCAATTCTCCTCTCATATCCAACGGGTATGGCTCCCCTTTCACCAACGTAAATGGATTCATCTCAACGAAACTGAAGTCCAGATCTGTGAAGGACATATAAATCAATTTGAACTAAATTTCCCTTGCAAAAAACCTTACCAAGTACCAACATATCCATGATGATAAACAAGTACAAGATTGCTTCCCTTAATTTCTTATAGCACTTTCTGGAGATATATGAACATGCGGTGTAGATATGGAAGAATTTGATCAGCATTCTTACCTTGAAATACAGAAAATACACCCTTTATGAAATCTCCTATTTTTGAGCGAACCTGGGCCGAAGTTATCCAAGTAGCACAAACCAGTCAGACAACAAGACAATGCTATCCACGACAATGACACAATCATAACCTTCAATAGACATAAGTCTAGAAACTTTGAACTAGAAGATCGGATCAACAAAATCCATACTACGTTAATGAGAAAAGAAATGGAACTTACTTCTAAGGGAAGGGTAGCAATCAGTGGAGCACATGCCTCGGATGTCATTGGCTTCTCTGTTGGTAAGAAGATGGTCTTTACCTGTACATATCAAACCACATTATTAACAACAATCAATGAACCAAGAACATTTTGCAATCTATACTTTTTTTTTTGCAAATCACAATATTTATTTCACTATATACCTTATCCCAGTTCTCTTCAATTTCAATACCCCCACATTCTGAAAAGCTAATGGTGCTACCAAGCCTCTCAGAAACAATAGAAAGGTAATATTCATCGTCATGTGGAACAAAAGGTTCGACAACAAATGTGGTAATCGGCGCCTTACATCCTCCCATCTCCACCTAAAGTTGAACACAAGTATTAGCAAAATTTCACAAATCAAGCAGCCTAGTAGAATTTTGTCAATGCAAGAAGATCATCACCTCTACGCCAAGGCGCTCTTTCACAAACGGTGCAACCTGAGCTAAATCCAAGTTTAGAGCTACCAAACCACTCTTCCCACGCTTTCCGAACAACATATCCGGCTTCACTACTAGTTTTGTAGATGAAAGCCATGGTTCTTTGTTTGTTAACTCCGTAAAGTCTGTTTTTTCACTTACCTAATTACCAGAAAAAGAAAGCATACATAATATCAAATTCTGAGAACCCAATCCTGAATACAATTTCTGAACCCAATTCAGAAGAACCCCTCGATTCTAATTTCCATAAAAATCAAAACTTTACATAGATAATGAATTTCATACCTGAACAGAAGAAATATCCAATTGAATTCCAGCAAGTCTTTTTAAGTGTTCTTTAAGAAGTCTTTTAGAATCATACTCTCTAATCTTTTTTCTAGCCATTTTTTTCCCTCAACAGATCTCCCTCCGACTCTCAGTAAATTTTAAAGGGATCAATAATCAAGAAAACCAACAATCGAATTTCGAGATGTGTGATTACTTCAAGGAAACTCCACTAGTGATGATGATAATGATGACAATGAATTCGTATCGTATTGATGAGGTTGGGTACTTGGGTTAGGTAGTTGCCATCTACTACTATTTATTTTGTTACAATGTACCCTTAAAGACAGAGAATTTTTTGCTGTCATTAGTACTGCAGCCAAAACTGCTCTTTGTGTTTAAGGGTCGCATGATTTTCTGCATTATGGACCCACTTGCACATGTCTCTCTACGCTCTACAGGTATTTGTATATGATTTTTTTTTGGACCCATAACTAGGTAACGAGGAGGATCCATGGACATTCTTGGATGGACAAGGTCAGTCATGATTTGCATCATTTTCTCCGCAAAACTTAAATGACAATGAATTTAAGTGTAACATTTTGATAATATGTTTCCCTTATAAGACTCTACATTCCTACAAAAAAAAAATGAATGCAATTCGAGATAGCGAATCTCACCATCTACCGATCTTAATTTCAACCGTTAACTTTGAACGGCTGATATTCAAAGGGGTAGATGGTTGTTTTATGCATCTCGAATTGTGTTCATTTTTTATAGGAATGTAGAGTCTTATAAGAAAAACATATCATGAAAATATTACACTTAAAATTCATTGTGATTTGGATTTTGCGGAGAAAATGACGCAAAACCTTGTCTGACCTTGTCCATCTAAGAGTGTCTATGGATCCTAACTCCTAGGTAATACCCCACAAATTAAGGAATATTCTGGAAAGGGAGTCGGGTATGTTGATAAGGGGCGTTTGAACATGTTAAGTCTTTAAAAAAAATTTAAAAAAAAAAAAAAGAATATTCTGCCCAAAAACAGAAACTCATAGGTTAATCTAAAGTCTGCAGAGCTGCCTCCAGCATCACGCATGAACCTTTGCGAATCTGTGTTGGTAGCATTGGCATTAGCATTACCACTTATAGAATGAAGATGATAAATAAGATAATTAAGTAAAAGGTTTAAGTTTGGACCTTTCCAATTAAAGTTATCTAAATTACTGGAATTGTAATTTAAACTAGTTAATTTAACTGTCATAGAATTTTGATCCTTAGTGATTTTGATCAGCTTTCCCAGAACAAAAGAGATTGCTTCAAAAGTTCCATCTTCCATCTGATGGTATCCCAGGTTGAATCTTCCTTAAACTTCTGACTTGTATTCGTCCTCTAACTCCTTCAGAGTTGCATCGTCTTCTGCTTGGAAATCAATGTTTGCTCTTTGTAACTCATTGTCTCATGGCATTTCTAGTTCAACTCCTCTTCTGGATCTATTGTCTCCATGAATGTATTCTTTGATTCTTCTTGCTCCCAAACAGACTCTTGCATAAGACATGGCAATGAAAACAAAGTTAGTATAAGAAGAGGAATCAACATGTCCTTCCATTGTAGTAAAATTCATGGAACTTATGCTCATAGTGATACCAAATTTCAACTTACGCTGATTAGTCATTCTGACTATAGTATCTTGTTCATTTCTATGGTGATAGAGATTGTACAGAATATGGTTCTGATTGTGCATTACTCTACTGAAAGAGCATAGATGTTGCTTAATTTTATTAGCAGTAATCAGAGCAGAAGGTTTAGTTTTCTGGAAGACTAGATCACATCTAGATTTCCAAATGAACCACCCGGTAGTAGTAAAGATTGGTATCCGGTGCTTGAGACGATATGTGGGGATAAACCTGGAGTTGAGCCAATTATTAAAGTTAGCTTTTTTCCCAAAGCATTGGTGTTGAGAACCAAAAAAGTTTATCCACACCTCAGCAGCATAGAGTCAAGAGACGAGAGTATGGCTTAAATCTTCTTCAACACTTTTGCATAGATTGCAGATAGGATCAATGTAGTTGAGGATGCTAGCAGTCCTGGAATTGATTGGTAAGATACCATGAGCACATTTCCGGATGAACATTTGGATAGATGGGGAGGTATCCAGTTTCCATATTTTCTTCCAGGATGGATTGGTGGTGTCCTCTTTGTACTTATCGTTGATCTTCCCCTCATAAAGAGATTTGACAGTGAAAATCTCATTGTTAGTGAGGCCCCAGATTATTCTATCTTCCTCATGTATGTTGAATATTGTGTTTTTGATGCTGAGTTGATCATCTTCATTGAACCATTGAGATATTATATCCATATCCCATTTTCCTGAGAAGCTGATTAGTTGACAAGCCATAATAAGATTATTAGGGCAAAGGTGAAATGAGTTCTGGTGGAAGGGGTTTCAGTCTTTGAACTATGAGTTTAGATATAATTTTGTAGGTGGTGTTGCATAGAGAGATGGGTCTGAATTAGGAAGGTGTAGTGGGTGATTCTGCTTTAGGAATAAGGGAATGAATGTTGAGTTCATCTCTTTTACAATGTAGCCAGAGTATAAGAAGTTTTGGACCATATGCATAATGTCTTCTCTCACAATATTCTAGTTGACTTGAGAAAATTTTGGTGGAAAAACATTTGGGCCTGGAGCTTTGTCACCTTCCATACTTAAGAGAATATTCTTTATTTTTTATGGCATCAGGAGTGGAGAGGAGGTGTTCATTTCTGCATGGGTTATTGAAGTGGGTATGAGGTTGATAATATGAGGGTTTATATTAATATTTTCAGCATTAGGCATTCTTTCAAAGTGGCTAGTGGTACAACTGGTTATATCAGAATTTTCATTGATCCATTCCCCTCTGTCATTCTGAATAACAACAAATTTGTTTCTTCTCATTCTTTTCCTAACAGAATCATGAAAGTACTTGGTGTTTTTGTCCCCCAACTTGATTGTCTAGTTCTTGCTTTTAGTTTTCCAGAAACTTTCTTGAATGTCATACATTTTATGTTATCTTTGGAATCTTTGATAGCAGACCATCTAGTGTTGTCGAAGACATTCTTAGTGATCCAATCCAATTTAGCTTTGCCTTCTTCAATATTGGTTTTAATGTTACCATATACTTCTTTATTCTAAAGTTTCATGTTGACTTTAACATCTTTCAACTTTCTAGCAATTGTAAAAGCACAGGATCCAGAGTGGCCTTGATTCCGGCATTTGGTGATAATATCCTTACAATCTTTATGATCCAGCAATGGATCAAAAAATTTGAAGGGAATGTAACCAAGGTTTCAGTTATGATTGGTATTGAGGAAAATTGGATTATAGTCAGAACCAATAGAAAGCATGTTAGACATAGTACTATTATGGAACATAATGAGCCAATTGTCAGTAGCTAGACCTCTGTCAAGTCCTTGCGTTGTTAAACCAAATCTGCCTCCCACAGATTAAGCCTATATAGTTGATTTCCTTTTACAATCAAATAGTTTGATCAAAGGTATGGAAATTGATAGCAATAGACAAAGTCTGGCTAACCTCAAAATCCGGAGTTATGCAACCCGAAGTGCAGCCTAGATTATTATTCACCTCACAAGTATAAAACCTGTGGAATCAACAAAGTTTGAGACTAAGAGAAATTTGATGATTTATATTTATCTTGATCAAGTGAGTAGTTCAACAATTAATCAAGATACATGATACACGAGTTATCAAGGAAAGATAACTGGACCTGGCTTTACGAATCCCTATGAAGACATTTGTAGTCGCTAAACCCTAAAAAGATTAGGAAGATGACGACTCTAGGTACAACTAGGACACACCAAAAAGTAGTGTCGGGATTCAAAAATCCCAGTTGCTTGAAGTTCCCCTTTTATACACATTCAAAGCGTAGGTTGCTTTAGGTTTAAGCTAAGATAGCTTTGGAACCAAACAAAGAATATCCACCGTTAGATGAATCTTTGAATCTGATTCACATAAAACAAGATATACACTCTGGTTAATTAAAACTGTGACCGAACCGTGTATAAATACTATGTTCAACATGGTTAGCCGAAACTAGCCGGTTTGAACTTAAAAGCTTAATCTTCATTTTCATGAACACATAAGACGTTGACTCTGAGTCACAAACATGTGATCAAATAAGTCTAGTGTATTTAGAGAATTAATAAAATGCTAATTATCTCGTAGAAATAATTTAAACGCACTTGAAAATATAATCGACATGACTAGTAGATGTACAAATTACAAATACATAACAGTTCGTGAGTCGGTTCAGTCATAGTACGCGTACCGGTTTGTAAACATTTAAACAAACTGAGTTCCGGAGTTCACAGAACTTTCTAAGTTTGCGTGCCGGTTTGGAAATCTTAAGACTGTCACCAGTTCTGGAGTTCATAGAACTAAATCGGTTTGCGTACCAGTTTGGAAACACTGCCGAGTTCAGGAGCGTAGAACTGTTTCAGCTTGTGTACCGGTTTGGAAACAAACTAGGTATCGTAACCACAGTTCAAAAATGGTTTGCATAAAAGTATGCATACCGATCCGGTTCACGAGTTAAATAGATTTTCATATGAAATACATAAGAATATGTGTACCACTAATCTGTAACTCGATATATAGCCACTCCGCTACGTGTACAAGTACATGTAATACGGGTTCAGTCTTATAACAGTTTTCATAGTAAAACTGATACCACTGTCTTGTATCCGAATCTAAAGTAGTTCTATATTTCTCTCTAAATTGATTTCAAACATTCCTAAATAACATCAATGACACATATCATTGTTCTAGGATATTTCCAAATGATAAACTTGAATCATGATTTTGATTCCGAACAATAAATTGTCCTTAACCGAAATTCATCAAGTATGAACAAATGTTAAGCTTAGTCATTATATTTCGAGAAATTTGTTAACTTGATAATTAGTTCTCGACTCGAAATTCTTGTCTATGCTTAATAGTATAATTAGTTATGCAACATCATCTCAGATGATCGAATGTGGATATAACTTGAGATATAGGTGGTTCAGTCTTCACTTACCTTTGATTGATGAAGTTCTCCAAAAGCTTCGGCTGATCTTCGCCTTCAAACGATACAACGCAATGATGACTGTTATGATCCACTATTTATCAACTACATTTCTATCCTAGTCCGAGACTTAACTAATTGTAGACTAGAATTCAAGATATAGTTTTGACAACTAAATTTGACAACAAGCTTGAGATAACAACACTTATGAGTTCGGCCGAGCAATGCTCTAACAATATGAAATTCTAGGATAGCTAAACAATAAAATAATATAACCATGCATGTTTATGTTGATGGTGATATTGTTATTTATGAAATGAATAGTTATAACCACGATGCGTCTATAAAGCTTAATTATTTTGTGATAGTAAGATAAGTTGTATGTCTGTACCTCAGAGGTGTCGGTATGAGTTTTTCCTTCAAGGTTGCTAGTAGTCAAGTTGATGCCCAAATGTTCCTGTTAGAGCATAGCTCGGTCGACCTCGCATGCGTTGCTATATCAAGCATGTTTGTCAATGTTAGTGATCAAAACTATGAGTCTTGATTTCTAGTCTATTATAGCTAAGTCTCGGACTAGGATAGAAAAGTGTAGTTGAGCTCAAGGACTTCATGGCGATTCATCATACAACGACGAAGATCTACTCAAGGAACCGTGGAACTTCATCAACAAAAAGGTATGTGGAGAAGTGAACTTATCTATCACTCAAAAGTATATCTATTCTATCTCCTACTTCTTATGAGACAAAAATTCGTATGCTATATAGACTGGATCATACACATTTGACATTTCGAGCTGAGTATTCACTACTTATCTTTTTCTCGAAATCGTTTGTTGGTAAAACGTTTCGCTTTGATCAAGTTTATCTTCACCTAGTGACAAAAGTCATGAAAAGTTTCAATTACTTTGAGAATTGCTCTGACGTGAAACGGTCTGTGAATAACGGCTATATAACGTCCTCTGAGAATGTCTCAATGATTGGAATGAGAGTTTATATTACATAACCATGTATTTCTTAATCCGAAGTTTTCGAACTTTGTTGATTGAGAGAAACCGGAGGAATTGGATTTGCCAAGTCCGCGAACTCAGTCCGCGAACTGACGGAAGTTCTCTTACCGAGAATTTCTGTTGGGATTTTCCAAAAACTCGTTTGCGTGTTTAGTCCGCGGACTCAGTCCGCGAACCTAGTCCGCGAACTGGCGCAAGTCTCTTTGCCGAGATTTTCTGCTGAGTTTGGAAAACTATGCCGGTTGCCTTAAGTCCGCGAACTTATTTATGAGCTTAAGTGGTTATGATCTAAAGATGTGCTCTGAACATGAAACTTAAATTACTAAGGAATGCTTTATGCAAACCGTGGCTATAAAGTTCATGAGCTGATTCATCGAATCGAATCATATTTGTTTCAATTGTGTCTTGTGTAGTTACATAAGATCTCGTAGCAATTGCACAACTCTCCAACTAGTTCATTTGAGTCAATTGAACTATTTGTAGTGAAGAAGAACTAGGTTAATATGAAATGCTCATATGGTTAACCTTTTGGGTTACTATGTTGAACCAACATACACGTACACGTTTGGGCACGGTTTTTACAAACCCAGTAAACGTCTACCCAAGTGTGTGTGACAAGCTAAGTTTTCGATCTAACGGTTGAGAAATATTATCTGAATCTAATCAGGTTTTCATCTAACTGTAAATATGGATTGTTTTGTAACTAAGGCAAAACCCTGATTTGAAGGCTATATAAAGGAGACATCTAGCATTGTGCAAAACTAATCCCCACACGTCTGTGTGATACTAGTGCGCTCGCTAGAGTTGATTCTCCTTTAAACTTTGGTTTTCTTCTCTAAAACTAGGTTAACGACTTAAAGACTTCTATGGGATTGTGAATCCAGACCGATACTACTTTTATCGTAGTTGTGTGGTCTGATCTTGCATCTTCTATCGTACGAGTACAATCTTTGATTGGATTGAGATCGTGAGAGTTCTTCGATAGGCAAGATAAAGAAGTCACAAACATCTTCGTCTCACTGTTTGTGATTCCTCGACAAACCGCTTGTGTAGTCAAGAAGGATTGTTGAGAGGTGATTGATTAATCCAGGCTGTTCTTCGGGAATATGAGACCTGATTATCAATTGGTTCTTGTTCACCTTGATTTTATATCTTAAGACGGAACAAAACCTAGGGTTTTTCTGTGGGAGACAGATTTATCCTTTAATAGACTTTTATGTGTGAGACAGATTTGTTTGTTATCAAGTCTGTGATTTTAGGTTGCAGCAACTCTTAATTGTGGGTAAGATAAGCTAAGGGAATCAAGTGCGCAGTATCCTGCTGGGATCAAAGGCATAGGAGTATAACTGTACCTTGAATTAGTGGGAGACTGATTGGGGTTTAACTATAGTCCAGTCTGAAGTTAGCTTGGAGTAGGATAGTGTCTGTAGCGGCTTTAATACAGTGTGTATTCAATCTGGACTAGGTCCCGGGGTTTTTCTGCATTTGCGGTTTCCTCGTTAACAAAAATTCTGGTGTCTGTTATTTCTTTTCCGCATTATATTTTATATGATTGAAATAATACAGGTTGTGCGTTAAGATCATCAATTGGAAATCCAACCTTTGGTTGTTGATTGATATTGATTGATCCTTGGATATTTGTATTTGGTACCGTCCAAGTTATTCCTTGTGTTTGATTAAATACTCGCTATTGTTTTAGCTTGAGTAAATCAAAACAAGTGACAGATATTGACTCCTTGAGATACTTTAATCTAGATTGATTCTGACTGTCTAGTTGATTCTCTAGCAAAGTATTTCGGAGTTTGTCCATACATATTGCTAATCAAATTATTGGGTGGTGTTGTTAGACCCCCGCTTTTTCAGTTCCTGATCTTCTAATTGCTCAATGTATTTTGGACTGAAGCCTAAGGGGTAGTCTTTAGCCTTTTTGCTCTGAAAAGAGGAGCAATCCATGTCCTCTATAACATGACTCTTTCTTTTGAATTCTGATGGTTGAGACGTATGTAAGTGTTTGTCAGTTGAAGCTTTCTTTTCCAATCTTCTCTTATCCCATAGTTTTTTTTTTTGTGGATGACATATTCAGCATTTAGACGAACTTGTATCCAGATAAAGAGGGGATATCAGGGTATGGGTTTGGTACTTCAAGGGTAGTGATGGTTTTTCAAATAGTGATTGTAGTTGAAGTGGTAAAACGGATTCGTATCAGACTTGTGAAGAAAACAGTTTTTAGATTTAAATTTAAACAGGCAAATAAAAAGAGTTGTTCAAAGTTATAGAGAAAAACACCAAGACTAGGATTCCACCAATGACCATTTTAATAGTAAACTCTAAATAGTTCTTATGCAATTTTATCTTTAAAATCAATTCTAATATTTGCCTCAAATAAGTTTTTGAAGTAATAATTGTAATTAAAAAGTATAAAACATCAAAAGTTACTAAAACCCAGCATGCTTCATCAAGTCAATTCACAATTACTCAATAAAAACTATTAATTCAATTTTAATTCATGCAAATAATCAAATAATAATATTGCAAATAAATGTAAAAATTAGAATTATACCAATAAATTTTGTGCCAATGGCTTCCTCCATCGTCTCGGCTAATGGGTTTAGCTCCTCATCCCAAAAACACACTCACAAGATAAATTCATGGCTAAAATAGGTGTTTTTATTGATGATTATATGATGAAATAGGAATTAGCAACGCTGTAGAAGTGTTACAGCGTCACTGTTACAAATGGTGTAAGTGCTGAGAAGAAACGATAGAACTAAAGTGCTGTAAATAGCGACACAGGGTGTAAGCTGCTGGAAAGAACGATACAAGCCGTGTGCTGTAAACAGCGACAGCGTGTTCTGGTTTTAAGACTGATGAAGAACGACTGCCTTAGCAGGTCTGTTCTTCCTCTTCTTCCTCCTTGAACAGCAGCAGCAGCAGCAACAATCAATGGTATCTTCCTCGTTTCGGCTCTGAACTCTCTCCTATTTGTCTCTAAACTTTTCTAACCTTTCTTTGATGTAAACCAACACTTATATAGCCCAACAGATCCATAAATCTCGACTAAATCCGAGAGTATTTCTCTTTTTTTCTTCTCGAGCAGTTGAGAGAATAATCTCTTTTCTGTTGCTTTGTACGCGTCCTATGGACAGTTATTACGCTCCAAAATTCTCTTAAGACTTGAACAAGACTAGGTACATCTTTATCCAGCGTAAAACTCTCCCAAAATTCTTCACAAAATCTTTGAAAATAAACCGAAAGAGTACGTATCCTGTTGAACTTTGATTCACTTCTCCCGGCCATTCTAGCCCAATTAAGCCCATGAAATCATCCATACTAGAATTGTATATCCATATCACGTCCAGCCCATGAGAATCAGTGATTGAATCTCATTAAAACTCGTCCGAAAATCCAACCCTAAATCTGTCTGGTGAAAGAAAATTTTCCCGCCAAAATTTTCTTTTGAATTTGAGAAGTTGACCTCCCCTTATCTGTGGCTGGTCTCCCTTTAGCAGATGCCTGGAAATGGGTCACCCCTTAGTAATTAGGTTACCCCTTATCCAAAATCAAGGGTCCGTATAGCAAGTGTCCTCTGGGGCATTTTCCGCACTTTTTTCGGGGTTCCTCCGGGGTATTTCTGGGGTACTTCCGGTACACTTCTGGGGCGCTTCCGGTACTCTATCAACGGAGGTCCAAACGCCGCATTTTCAGCCAATTTCGCCGCAAAACTTTATTCTTCTAAAAACACCTACAAATAAATAAAATATCCAAATAAGTACAATATCGAGCACTAACAATATATATAATTGAGATAAATTAGACACATAAATGCGTCTATCAGGTAGTCTTTGGAAAGGGATTCTTCTCAAGAATATTTGAGGAGGTGAATCCCCTTTTCTTAGCATGATGAGGTTTAGTTTTTCTAGCTGAAATGATCTTTTTATGCTTTTTATGACAGGTTATGACTTCGGGAATCAGGATTTAGGGTGTGGATGTTTTCCTGAGGGGGACCATGTATATTAGAGCATTGGTCGGTCGAACTCGCATGCGTTTCTATCTCAAGCATGTTTGTCAATGTTAGTGATCAAAACTATAAGTATTAATTTCTAGCCTGCATAGCTAAAGGTCTCGGACTAGGATAGAAAGTGTAGTTGAGCTCAATAACTCCATGGCAATCATCATACAAGACGAAGGACTACTCAAGGAACTTGTGGATCTTCATCGACTAAAAGGTATGTGGAGACTTGAACTTATCTGTCACTCAAAAGTCTATCTATTCTATCTCCTACTCTTGAGACAAAAGTCGTTTTGATATATAGACTTTCATTATGCACATTTGCTATTTCGAGCCGAGTTTCTCTCGCCTATCTATTTCTCGAAATATGTGTTGGTAAGCTTTCGCTTTAGACAAATTCATCTTTACCTAGTGACGAAAGTCATGTTATGTTTCAATCACTTTGAAAATTGCTCTGACGAAAAATGGTCTGTAAATAACGGCTATATCCATCCTCTAAGAATGTTTAAATGATTGAAATGAGAGTTTAGATTACATAACCATTTGTAGGATATAAACATTATTGTGGAAACACATATATTTATAACTCTTTATTCCTTGAACCAAAGTTTGCGAACTTTGTTGATCAAGAGAAATGGAAGTGGCGTGAGCCAAGTCCGCGAACTCAGTCCGCGAACTGGCGGAAGTTCTCGACCTGAGAATTTCTGCTGGGGTTTGTGAACTCCTTCCATGAGTTTAAGTCCGCGAACCCAGTCCGCGAACTTGAGCAGGTTATATCTAAAACCGTTTTTTCTTGAACTCATGTTTATTTAAACTAAGGAATGCTTTTGCAAACCGTGGCTATAAAGTTCATGAACCGATTCGAGTGAATCAAACCGTTTTTGGTTCGATTGTGTCTTGTGTAGTTACATAAGATCTAAGCAATTGAACAACTCTCTAACTAGTTCATTTGAGTCATTTGAACTAGTTGTGGTGAAGAAGAATATGGGTGATATGAAAGTAATCATATGGCTAACCATTTGGTTAACTATTGTTGAACCAACAAATGTTAATGTTTGGGAACGGTTCGTAAACCCAAAATTGGACATTTCATTTGTGTGTAACAAGATAAGTTTTCGATCCAACGGTTGAGAAATATTATCTTGAATCTAATCAGGTTTTCATCTAACGGTGAATATTGAATGCTTTGTTACCAAGATAACATTGATTGCAAACCCTGATTTGAAAACTATATAAGGGAGAACTCTAGCAACTGGGAAACCTAATCCCCACACCTTACGTGTGATACTAGTTGCATAGCTAGAGTCGATTCTCCTTTAACCTTTGGTTTCTTCTTCTAAACCAGGTTAACGACTTAAAGACTTCTTGGGATTGTGAAGACAGACCGGTACTACTTTTCTTGTAGTTGTGTGATCTGATTTTGCATCTTCTATCGTTACGAGTACGATTGTAATAATTGGCTCGAGATTTTATATCTCCGATATGCAAGATAGAAAAGTAATCACAAACACTTCGTCTCATCATTTGTGATTCCACAATATCTTTTTTTGCTGCGTCGATTAAGATTATTGTGCGGTAATCAATAAACCTAGGCTGTTTTTCGGGAATATAAGACCGGTTTATTGATTGATTCTTGTTCACCTTGATTTATCAAAAGACGGAACAAAACTCGTAGGTATATTCGTGGGAGACGGATTTATCTATTACTGTAGACTTTTTTGTGTGATACAGATTTGTTTATTAAAGTCTTCGACTTTGGATCGTAGCAACTCTTAGTTGCGGGTGAGATCAGCTAAGGGAATCAAGTACGTAGCATCCTGCTGGGATCAGAGGCATAGGAGCATAACTGTACCTTGGATCAGTGTGAGATTGATTGGGGTTCAACTACAGTCCAGACCGAAGTTAATTTGGAGTAGCCAAGTGTCTGTAGCGGCTTAATACAGTGTGTGTTCAATCTGGACTAGGTCCCGAGGTTTTTATGCATTTGCGGTTTCCTCGTTAACAAAATTCTGGTGTCTGTGTTATTTCTATTCCACATTATATTTGTTTATATAATTGAAATATCACAGGTTGTGCGTTGTCCAATCAATTAGAATATCCGACCTTTTGGTTGTTGATTTCAATTGATTGACACTTGGATATTGTTCTTTGGTACCATCCAAGTTATCTCTCTAGTATTTGATAAAGACTCGCAGATTTCTATTTGCTTGAGTATATATCAAATCGAGAGATTGAGATATAAACTCTTTGATATACTTTTTAACTAGATTGAGTCTGACTGTCTAGTTGATTCTCTTGAAAGTATATTGGAGTTTGTCCATACAGATTGCTAATCGAATTGTTGGGTGTGGTTGTTGTACCCCCACTTTTTCAATTGGTATCAGAGCAGGCAAACACGTTTAAGACCTTACAAGTCTGTGTTTGTGGCAATATGAGTCTGAGGACAGAATCTCTTCTACGCATACCAAGATGTCTTCTAAAGATTTTAGCTATGCCAAATGTCCCTGGAATATCTCAAAGGATTACTCCTTAGCTGGCTCTTCTGAATCCCAAGGTAAGAAGATTGTTTCATCCTGTGATGACATATCTCTCTCCGATGAGACATTGAGCACTATGGCAAAAGCTGAAATGATGATCACCAGAATCTCAAAAAACTCTACTGGGATTATTGATTTTCAGGATCATGATCAGCTGATTGATGAATTTGAAAAGTCTCTTGATCGAGAACATGAACTCTACAACATCATTGAGTCCTCCTCTAAGAATATTGATAAACTACTCCAAGAAACTACTATACAACGTGAAAAGATTAGTGCTCTTGAAGATATAGTTAAGGAAGACTCAATTAGAGAGAAACGTTTGATCGAGAAGCATTCATCAGAACTTAACAGGCTTCGTGTCAAAAAAGAGAAACTAGAAGAATCTCTTACTCTAGCCAATGAACAGTGCAGTTCCTTGGAAAAGGAAAACTCTGTCTTAAGGAGGAATTCTTATGTACAACTAATTCTCATGGATTGCAGTACATGAAGGATCTTCCAGTAGAAGTTTGTGTCAAGAAAGGTTTATATAACTTACAATCTTCTCATATGGCTATGAAGTCAAAACAGGTGTCGTCTGTTGCTTCTCCTCCACGAACCTGTACTTTCTGTGGGAGAAAGAATCACTATGATATCCATTGTTTTGCCAGAAGGAAACAAATTTCTAAACTTCATAATTTGCTTCTTTCCACTGTCAATGGAACATATAGTCAGTTGACTACTGCAGTGAATCGCATGCCCACAGAAACCCAGAAGTTTTATAAATATGATCTCTTTCCTAGAAATCATTACAGAGTTCAAATGCATTCTAGTGGTATAAATTCTTGTGCTGCCGATAAAAGCATTCCATGTGTTTATAAGACTGGTTCTGGTGAATCTAAGTCTAGAAAATGGATTCCTATCCATTCTGATCCTCTTGAACCAGTTGCAAGAGGTCCTAGATTTAGTTCTCAGAAAAATCCTTCTGACGGATATATTAAACACACCGTGTCTTAACCTTATGGGATGAAAGACAATCGAAGAAAGGCGAAAAACACGAAGATCAAACTATCAGATGATATATAAAACTCCTTTCTCGATGACCACAGTGGAACTAAATTCCACTCTACCACCTGATTCCAGGTATTCTCTTACTTGTTTCTAACTTGAGAGGTGCAAGGAAATTTATTGAGAAATGCTCAAGTATGTTGTATATTATTTCACTTTCGGTTTTTGCGCAAGTTTTTTTTTGCTAACATTCCACAAACGTCCGCGTCCTCCTCTTGAGAGTTCTCAGGGTTTCCATAAACAAGAGTTTCCTTCTCCTGTTTACATACACATATATATTACTCTATATTGTGTCTCTCCATCCCTATCAAAAAATTACATGGAGAACTCTGCAAAATCTCAAGAGATTGTGCATCTTGATATGGAGGAAGACGCTCAAGGACGTGAGTCAATTCAAGAGCTGGTTCTAAAGAAGATGCTTGAAAGAAAGGATCACAACTCCTGGATTGATGATTTTGTCAAGGATTTGATTCGTGTTCAGAACGATTCAAAGGTCGAGTTTGCAAATATTCAACTGCAAATAAACCAACTCGTGGATGGTCAGACCAGAATCCTTGCTAATCAGAACATTCTGATACGGAATCAAAAGAAGCTCATCATGGACTGCACCAAGGCTAGACAGCTTGCTCGGGTTGTTGATCTCAAAGTTAGTGTTCTAACTCATGAACATGGTATGTCTACAGTCAAGAGAATAAAGGAAATCAGTGATACCTTCTTTGATGGATTTATTGAAAGATATGAGGTTCTCAACGAACTTTGATTCTCTTCTTATTGTCTAGTAAATCTTCTATTTTTCTTGTTTTTATTAGAAAAATAACTAGAGTTTGGAATAGCCATTATTGTGATTATACATAGATATGTCCAATGTTTTCATCTTCATGTTTTTAGATTTATTGGTTTAAATTCTAAACTTGTTTGGAAGATGATTTTTGCAGTATTAATCTTTATGGTTTTATATATTGCAATATTGTTATGGGATGTGTATGTTTACGTCCGTGAACTTGACCGTCCCATATCTTGTCAAAAGTAAAGTCTTTCGTAAGTCGATATGCATGTATTGATAAAAGAATGAATGGACTTTTGACAATTACAAAAGTTTAGCCTATATTGTCAATTTTGATGGAAGATAAGTGTAGATGGTGGATTTTCGACAAAGTCTAAATTCTTAAACTCATAATTATACGAAGCTCTGATTCAGCAATCAGACATGAGTATCGAGACACGGGTCTCTCATCGAATTCTCAACGGAGAGTACTTTCTCTCAGAGTACATGTAGATATGTAGTCTCACGACTAGACAACGACATATCTCATGAATACTGAATACTTTCAGTGATTATTTCTATATAGCATCATGAAATGGACGGCTCCTAGACAGCTTGCTCTCCTAGTATAGAGAGATAACGTCTTCAGGAACAAACAACAAGTTTACCCTGACTATATAAAGGATATGACTTACCGGCAAGCTCGTATCAGGATAATTAATGCTCCTAGACATCTTGCTCTGCTAGTATAGAGCCACAAAGTTAATTATTCCTAATTACAATCTCTCCTATTCCATGGTCGAATCCACGACTGGTCCCAGGGAATGACAATAACAATCGTTCTGATTCTATGATCGAATCCACAGCTTGATATCATAGAATAACAATAACTATATTATCTCATTACTCCGATTTCATGATCGAATCCACAACTGGTCTCATAAATGATAATAGATAAACCTTAATTACTCTGATTCTATGGTCGAATCTACGATCCCATGGAATGGTAATGCTCACTTTAGTATTCTGAATTCGTAGTCGAGTCCTCAGCTGATCCTATGAATTAATAATAAACATCTTATTACTCAGTTTTGTGAATTATTCTCCACTGAATTCCACAATTAGTAATAAATAATCAACAACCCGGCGTCTGAGCTACCTCTAAGTAAGCCCCGATTCAAATGGTGAAGGTGTATTCAACGATGATACACTAACAGTCACTGCACGAACGAGTATTTCAAAAATACAACGAAACGATGAACCTATGCAAGATAGAGAAGAAAATAATAAATAATTAAAAATATTGACCAGGGTGCCAGGAGCACGGACACACGACCGACCGACCGTGTCGTGGTCAATCCCACGCCAGTTTTATATTTTTAATGCATTTTATTATTTTCCATGATTTAATGAAAATTCTCTCATTTTATCAAATCTCCTTCGTCTCGAGGAAACTCCTCGGTTTCATGGTACTTCCATAAATCCATAAAAAATAATATAAAATTAAGGAAAGGAGTGTGGGGCGTGACCATTGGCCAACCGTCCATGCCTTGGTCCCAATCGGCCCCACACCCATGGTTCCTTATTATTTTATTATTATTATTATTATTTCTCTAATTTCATGAAAAAACTCCTTGATTTCATGGTATTTTGCACAAATCATCAAATAATAATAAAATAAAATAAATCATGAAAACTTGTGGGACCGGGCCTTGGCCGGCCGGCCATGCCCTAGCCGGTCCCACACGTCCCTTTGTTTTATTATTTTATTATTAGTTTTCCTTGAATTCATCAAATTCCTTGATTTCATGGTATTTCTCTCAAATTAGGAAAAATTCTCTCAAATCATCAAAATACCTAAAAAATATTAAAAAAATTTGGAAAACTCGTGGGACCGGGCCCTAGCCGGCCGGCCATGCCTTCCACGGTCCCACACGCCCTTGTTTTATTATTTTAATATTTTTTGGTTCCCTGAACTCATGAAAACTCCTTCAATTCATGGAAACTCCCTAAATTTATCAAATTTCTCAAAAATTCATGAATTTTTCATAAAGTCATTATAAAATTAGGGAAACTCGTGGGACCGTGCCCTAGCCGACCGACCATGCCTTCCACGATCCCACACACCTTTGTTTTATTATTTTGATATATTTTGCTTCCTTGAACTCATGAAAACTCCTTCAATTCATGGAAACTCCCAAAATTCATCAAATTTCTCAAAATTCATGAATTTTTTATAAAACCATCAAAATATTATAAAATTAAGAAAAAGGCACCACGGGACCGTGGTCACGACCTGCCGACCGTGCCTTGACCACGGCAGTCCCACGCCTCCTCATTCCTTATTTTATAATTATTTTTCATCATCTCATGGTGTTTTCCTCAGTTTCGTCGAAACCCTAATTTTGGCATATTTTCTCGAATGGATGCTCAATTGCACACCAGAAAATATCAAAATTCTTAGGACTGAGACACGGACGTCTTGGGGACACGAGCACGCTATCTTGACCGACCAAGATTGGCTCTTTGGCTCACGGAAGCCGGTCCCATCAATTTTCACAGTTTTGACCTAATTTGCACATTTGCTCGTATTAGGTCCAAAATTCTTCCAAACACTTTGGATTTTCATGAAGTGATCGTCAGGCGGTCACGTGACAACCCAGGGCCGGTTTCATGACTCCATGGTCGGTCCCTCACCTCGTCATAATTAAGTAGGTTTTCTCACCTAAGGCTCAGACGAGCATTTTCGAATAAATGATTAAACCAGCATTTAATCATTCTTCCACCAAAAAATCGTCAACTCTTCAGGAGTTCTTCGTATTTGCTCACGTGAGCATATGGACACTACATGGTTGATCCGCAGTCCCATGTAGTCGCTCCCTTCTTCATCCCATGGTTGAAATTCTGACGAACCATGAATTGATCATCAATTGATCAAATTAGGGTTTCTGAATCCAAGGATCATCATTCCAGATTCCAACCTTAATAATTTTATGACGACCTCATGGTCATTAATTTTATTAATTATGCTCGGTTCAACGACCAGTATTCTAATTAATATTTCTGGTACGCTGCCAATAATCCATCAGACGAGCAACACATGCTCAGACGATCAAATATTCAACAATTCATCACATGAGCAACACTTTCTCAGATGATAAATATTTGTTCAAACCAAGGAATATTTATTCAACAATCAATATTCAACGATCCACCGAATGAGCAATACTTGCTCACTTCATCGAAAGAACTATACCTCTGTCTCATGACATGTTCAATTCACGAGTTTCAGAACATTATGTTCAACTCAACGACTACATGGACTCATCGTACCATCAAACCACGAAGTCATCAATTGACTAACAAACCACGAGACGTCAATCGTGTCACTTGGGGGGATATCACTTAGAGTTTTGGTCTGTCGGTCTACGACACGTGTGTTCAAACACACGATGGAATGTGATCAAGTCGTGCAATCAGTTGAAGGAATTCACGAGGTAGTGGGTGGAAAATCGACCAAGTCTCCACACGTTGAGTAATTGGTTTCAAACACGATCTCCACTTCCCCACTCCTTGATTCCATCAACGGTCACACTTCATGGAATCATGGTGTCTACAATTTGGTCAATATAAATAAGTCTCTGAATCATGATTTTATCATCAACAGTATCATCAATCTCACGTCTCATCGACAACACGAGATCATCAACTCATCAATTGAGCAACTTCTCTCAATTGAGCAATTTCAATCATTCAGAGCTTATCATATTCAGAATTCATACACACACAATCTTTAATTACCATTGAATCCACACATTTCCAAGCTTCCCTCCTACATATCAACCCATCCTCTCTTGTGACCGAATTTACTCTGGAACGGTCATTGTCTTGATTTAGGCCGGAGTACTACAAATTGATCTCTCGAATCTAAAGCACCCCCTTTGCAGCGGTGCATCTGTGTGAGGTTTAACATTTCATTCGGTTCGAGGAGTCTTCTCCGTACGGTCGTCTCCTCAATTCCTTAAAAACCAGCAAATCGTTTTTCCCCATCTACAGATTGGCGACCACAGTGGGAGATCATTCTCTCGGTTGCAATCTCACGTTCTCACAAGATGGTTGGTCTTAGGACTAATTCAACTAATTCAGATCAGAATATTTGAAACGGTAACATTCCTCATGTTACACCTGGCGGCATGGAGGGCATAGGGATCCCGACTTTGGCAGAGTCGGCCCAAATCCTAGAGGTCCACACCAGAAACATGGACCTGATGAAGGAGACGATAAACCACATCCTCGAATTTCTCATCAGATTGACATCCGAGTTAGGCAGTATCTCCGCTCCAGAAGCCTCAACACCGGGGACTGGGATGTCGTCTGACCCTCAAATCAATAGCTTCACCACATACGAGAAGCCGGTGGAACAAGAGGTCACACATTTGATTGAAAATCTATGTGAACTCCTGCACTTCTCCAGGGATCAGCGCACTGACACATTTTCAGCACTTAACCAGATATCATCCAGCATACAAATAACGCCACCAACACCATCAGTTGAAGAAGTCCCTAGTGTCTGTACATTCGATCGACATCATCTCTTTTAGAGAAGAAGATCGCATGACGGATGAATGGCACAACCGAGCATTGTATGTCACTGGTTTCATCAAAAGCACTGAATTTAGAAGAGCTCTTGTTGACACCGGTGCTTCCACCAACATTGTCACTATGAAGACTCTCAGGATGGCCAGATTCTCACAAGGTAAAATCGTTCGCTATCCCATCCTAATGACAGGATTTGAAGGAAGTCAAAGCCATACATATGGATATGCATACATAGATTTGAGGGTGGGGTCGATTCGATCGAAAGCAAAGTTTCATGTGATCGAACAAGAACCTGACTACCACATAATACTGGGACGCCCATGGCTCCATGATAACAAGGTGGTTCCTTCAACATACCATCAATGCATGAAGGCCCTGCTCGACAAAAAGATCGTTCACATTCCGGCTTCATCATCTCCTTATGCTCCCGTCTATGAGACTGAGTTCCTTGAATCTCAAAAAGGAATCCCGGAACCTCCAAGCAGGATTCGCAGTACTCCATTTCCAAGCTGGAAGACTATCGAGAAGGTTGATAACGATCTGTCATCCTCAGCTGCTAAAATGATAAAGTCACCTACTACACCGACTAAACGCCATAACGATCAAGTCTCAACTCCAGGGTCAAACTTCATGACCGATCGAGACATAGAAGGGAGAGTCATTTATCGCCGACGGAAAGATTAGCAATTAATCGGGGAGAACGATGAAAAGTCTACCCACCATGAAGAATCATGTCAGAGTGAGCTATCACTTGAAGAAGAAGTCCAAGATGCCCCACGACAACTACAGGACGACACTGACTCTACCACTGATGATCTCGAAACAATCAACATTGGGACTGAAGACGATCCAAGGCCAATCCTGGTCAGTTCAGCGCTATCACCAGAGGAGCGGACCGAGCTGGTAAAATTATTGAAAGAATATCAAGACATCTTCGCCTGGACGTACGAAGAAATGCTGGGTCTAGATGACAAACTCGTCACCCATCACCTGCACATCGTCCCTGGTTCCAAAGTTGTCAAACAACCGCCCAGACAATTTAGACACGAAGTCGAGGAGCAAATCAAGGTCGAAATCCAGAAACTGTTGGCAGCAGGGTTCATCAAGACTATTCTTCATCCAACGTGGCTAGAAAATGTGGTACATGTTAAGAAGAAAAATGGTCAAATCAGATGTTGTGTCGACTTCAGGAACTTGAATAAATGTTGTCCAAAGGATGATTTCTCTCTACCCAACATTGACATGCTCGTCGATGCAACCAGTGGTCACGGTATGTTCTCATTCATGGACGGTATGAACATGACGCCAAAAAGACTGCGTTCCGCACTCCCATTGGGAATTTTCACTACACTGTGATGCCCTTTGGATTCAAAAATGCTGGTGCCACCTATCAACGACACATGACTGCCATATTCCACGACATGATGCACAAGCAAGTGGAAGACTATGTTGATGATGTGGTGGTAAAGTCGAAGACCCGGGCATCTCATCTCAAAGTTCTAAGGCAAGTGTTTGAAAGATGCAGGGAATACAAATTAAAAATGAATCCTTTGAAGTGCGTATTCGGAGTTTCTTCCAGAAAAATCCTAGGATTCCTGGTCACGGCTGAAGGGATCAAAGTCGACCCAGACAAGGCAAAAGCTATTACCACCATGCCTCCTCCACGTACCGTGAAGGAACTACAGAGTATTATGGGCAAGGTAAATTATATTCGACGCTTCATTCCTGGATTAACTCAACTCATTTCTTCGGTCACACCTCTGCTGAAGAAAGGAGCAAGCTTCACCTGGACAGTTATTCAACAAGAAGATTTCCATAAAATACAACAGATATTATTGTCACCAGCCGTCATGAGGTCTCCAGTGCAGGGACGACCGCTGATTCTTTACACAGCCTCCAGTGACGTCGTCGTTGGCGCACTCCTCGCTCAGGAGGACGACGAAGGCGTCAAACGACTGATTTACTAATTCAGCCGCACAACGAGAGATGCTCAACTCCGATATCCAAAGGCCGAAATAGCATGCCTGGCATTAGTACATGAAATCCAGAAGTTCAGACATTACTTACTATCTAACAGGGTCGTACTCATCTCCAAAGTTGATCCCATAAAGTTCTTGCTATCAAAGCCAGCCTTGATAGGAAGACTAGCGAAGTGGCTACTCCAGATGTCAGAATTTGACATAGCTTGCACGCCACCTAAAGCCATCAAAGGTCAAGCGGTTTCAGACTTGCTCGCCGCTTTTCCAGGGGAAGACACAACAACGCTACATGAAGAAGTGCCCGGCGAATTCCCAGACATCTTGGTCATCAAGGAAGAAACATGGCTTCTATACTTTGATGGATCTGCCACTCCTAGTAGTGATACCGGAGGAGCGGGCATAGTGTTGGTGTCTCCATCTGGTGAAGTTTTCTCACATTCGTTCAAGTTGGATTTCCACTGCACCAACAACTCAGCGGAATATGAAGCCTTCCTATTAGGATTATCCTTGGACAAGCAAGCAGGAGAAACACACCTCGAGATAATGGGAGATTCAAAATTATTGGTCAACCAGATGAATGGAACGTATTCTCTGAAAGAAATCACACTTGCTCCATTCATAACCGAAGCTCAGTGATTGTTGACCTATTTTGCTTACGCAACGATCGTCCATACTGGACGGACTAACAATAGGCATGATGATTGCCTAGCAACCCTCGCCTCCAAGCTGCAATTAGAAGGAGCACATAAAACGATCATTGTACATAGGCGTACGGTATCATCAACTTGGCTCACTCAGATCGAAGACATTCCAGCGAACGATTGGCGAGCACCCATCATTCATGAATTGAGCAGCTCTATTTCAGAAGGCCAAGTCAGCCTCAAGTAATTGAAGAACTACTTCTTGCTTCATGGAGGGCTATACTATCGAAACCCTGATGGATCTCTATCACGATGTCTTGGAAGCGACGAAGCGGAAGAACGGCTCAAACACATACATGAGGAAGTCTGTGGGAAAACGTTAGTGGTAACACTTTACAGAAAGCTTCAAAGAATGGGGTACTACTGACCATCCATGGAGACTCAGTCAAGATATTTACAAGGATCTTGTCCTGATTGCCAAACACCTCCTCATCACTTAGAGGTTTTGACGGTCCACCACACTGGGGACTGGAGGGAGCCTTACGTAAAATACCTCCGGGACAACGAACTACCACTGGAAAAGAAGCAAGCAGTCAAACTTATTCAGAAATCTAAGAGATTCGTCTATATCGATGGGATCTTATACCGCAAAAGATTTGGTGGAAATTTACTGAGGTGCTTAGACGAACATGAAATTCCTACAATCCTGAAGGAAGTACATGATGGAGAACATCAAGGAAAGAGAAAAATATTTCTTCAAATTCATGAGAAATATTATTGGCCAACCATGGAAGATGATGCTGCCTCACACGTTCAGAGGTGTCACCAATGCCAAACTCATGGTAATCTCATCCACACTCCTTGTCTCCCATTGAATCCTGTGAATAGTACGTGACCTTTCTACAGCCGGGGACTAGATATCATTGGGAAGATCAATCCAGCATCTTCAAAACAACATGAATACATCATCACTGCGACAGAGTACTTCACCAAATGGGTCGAAGCTATTCCTCTTCGAAGCACCACTGGAGTTACGATTGCCGCCTTCATCAAAGAGCACATAATATGCAGATTCGTAGTTCCTAAGCATATCATCACAGATAACGGAACTCCTTTTGCCAATCAAGATGTTCAGAAGCTGCTCAATAAATATGGGATCAAACAAATCTTCTCCACGCCTTACTATCCACAAGGAAATGGTCAAGCAGAAAGTACCAACAAGACTTTGGTTAGGATTATCAGTCGGACGATTCATGACAATCCTCGATCATGGCATGAGAAATTACCCATGGCTCTATGGGCTTACAGAACTGCACCAAGGATCTCGATCGGTACTTCGCCATATTCCCTCATCTATGGAGCCGACGCCATACTTCCAGCAGAAATCAAAGTTTCCTCAGCCAGGATTGCAGCATCCAGTGGTGTACAATGGGATGAGGCCGAAATCTCCAGATCAAGAATCGGTGAGCTAGATATGCTGGAATCAAGGAGAACCAAGGTGGAAAAATATGTGGAAGCTTACAAACAGAGGATCTCCAGAGCCTACAACAAAATGGTAAGACCTCGAACATTTCAAGTAGGAGATTTGGTATTAAAGACGGTAAAGCACATTCAACAAGACATGTACGCTCCTAAGTTCTCTCCTAAATGGGAAGGGCCATATGTTGTTATCAAAGCAGTGTCTAGCGGATACTACAAAATTTTAGCAATCAATGGAGGAAAGGAAGGAAACATCATCAATGACAAATGGCTCAAAGCTTATTATGCCTGATCCATGAAACAAACTACCTCTTCATCATTTCAAGCATTTTCAAAAATGTAATTTCATTCCTCCAAAGAGCATACGAATGCTCCTTTGTTCATTAACCCATTTCATAAATGAGAAAAATTCGTTCATACCATGATCAACTGTTTCACCTAACTAGAAACTCAGATTTACTCAAAAACCAACAACCACAAATGCTCACTCAGAGCAAACCATCCAGCAACGGATAATCCCTGTAAGAAGCCTCGTCAAGCTTCTTCTGAAAAATCTTGGTCTTTGCCTTCAAATCTTCGACCGCTTTCTCAACCCTTGCTGACTCCAGAGCCAGTATCCTCTCCTCATCCAGTAAATCTGCATTCATGAAAAATTTCATCAGCAGCCTCTACTGCCCTATGGACCTTGATTATCTCAAGACGACGATGGAGCCAGCTTACATTGAATCGCAATATCTCACAATTCGAGATCATTTCATCCCATTGGTGCATCTCATGGTTTTTGACGTCTCGCAAGTGCATCTGATTCATTTCCTCGATGATGGGAAATAACCCCGCTACTGTGGTTAAAAGGGTTGGAAGAAAACATTTCCACACTTCTGTGGTGGCAATGTGACCATACTTCTTCCAGATCTTGGTGTAAAGAGATGCATGACATTTGGGAACCACGAATCCGACGACCATTTCATTGTCTGGGAAGGTATTAATCAATGGGGCTTCGAATAAAAGTCCAGCGGTTTGGTATTCACGAGCATGGACACCGTCTCCGGTCTCCACGGATTCTACAGAATCTTCACATGCCTGGTTACTGCTTGCCTCAACCTCAACCACGGTCACGGACTTTCCACTTTTTCTTCGTCTAGCATCGACAAAGACACGGACATCCGCCTACGATGAAACGAAGGAGTGTTAATCCCGGGACTCAGTATAATCTCAAGAGTCATATGTTTACTTACAGACGATCCAGCTTCAGCAGGAGCCGATCCATACCGGGCAGGAGCTATAACAGTCCGCTTAGGCCTTGCATTATGAGGAGTAGCATTCTTCTTACAGTCCTACGACAAATCATTCTCTTGTGATCAACAATCTCGATTGAACAGAGACAAAAAAGGAGAAGAAGAATAAGTGCACAACTTACTGAGATAGACGTTGCTATTTCACGCTTCGACTGAAGATCATCTTGAGAAGAAATGTTATTGCTCGACATGGCGGCAAGAGGGTAGGATCAAAACTTCTCTGCACAATGAAACTGACTCAGGAATGGAATAAATATTTGCGTGGATCATAGATTTGGAGTCTTGAAGATATATATATATATATATGAGGCGATAGTCATACAGTCAACTCAATTACGAGTTTCAGTGAAACCCTAGGCTTAAAGGATCAATACCAAAGACGCGGAGGAAAATAACACACTGGGGACTGAACATCACGGGTCAAAGGATAGGCCACGCGGCCTTGTACACGTCATGAATTCTCAGTCGTGTTATGTTACTTCTCATGTAAATCGACAAGTCATAATGAATTTGGATATATGGACATTGGTCCATGTCATGGATTAGAAGAAACCGACGTCAACAAAATGTTCATCATTCAGAAGAAAAGTCTAATTGAAGTAAAGTCTTTAAACAGTCAAAAGAAAGATATCCACTATGAAGACTAAAAAGGGAATGCTCTACCATCTACAAGAAGATGGAAGTAAAACTAATCGTCGGACTCATCCGAATTGTCAGCTTCATCGTCACTGCCCTTCTCGGAATCATCTTCTTCAGAGTCACTGTCAGGATCATTGGTGAAGTCCGTTGGACGGAAGATAACATCATCATCTGAATCCGAATTATCTTCTGCTGCAGCTTCAGCTTCAATTTTCTTCATCGTCCTCCGATGCTCTCTTTCATATCGATCAGGCTTAATGTAACGCTCGGATGGTTCCCATGTGATCTCTCCTTCGGAAGCATCAGAATCAGAAGGCACCCCATCCAAGAATTGACGCTTCTCATCAACCCTTTGTCTCTTACGCCGGATGTGATCTTTTTCACGTTGACGGGAATGCTCTTTTTTGTCTTCAACTCTTTTCTTTTCGATTTCAGCAAAAGAGACTCTTCGCTTACCCAAAGGAACATTAGACTTCGCCCCTTCCTGGGTAACCCTAGCCTTTTATTTCGCTACAGGAGCGTTGGAATCCTCATCAGAAGAGCCAGAGGAAGAAGAGGAATACCAGTATTCATAATTGTTGTCATTGTTGGTCGACATTTTCTGGAACCGGAAGATCAAAGATTACAACTATGTAAAAAACCAACATCAGCAAAAAATGGTAACTCTTAACTCTTACCTTTTATACTTCCACTAACAATAGTGATAGTAATGCTAGATTTAACACCTCAAAACCGTTCGTCTCTTCGAAAACTGCAAAAACGAACGAAACTTTATTAATTTCGAAATTGATTTTTCATAAAATCACGGACACAATTTTCATAATGTGAACATTCACACAACTGACCTATGAAGTTTACAACAATAAAATATTTCATCATAAACATATTGTCTATCTTCGAAGGTTCCTCAAAACCCACGTTTCTGATTTTTCGAAAAAAGCAGCAATTAATGCAACTTGCATACATAAACTCTCAGGGTTTTTTTTTTAATGAAAATAAAATATATCATCATATTTTGCACAATATATGTCACGGCTGCATATATATATAAAAAAAAACTATTTTTCCTTCGTATCGTCGTTATTTGTCTTTAAAACGGAGGTTTATTTCAAAAAATATTGTGAACGCTCACATCTCATACATATAATAAAGTTTTGTATTTACATGAAAGCTCATAAGCAAAATTTTATCACTGGACACAAGTTCATCATACATATTTTCCTTCGTGTCATCGTTATTTGTCTTTAAAACGAAGGATTATTCTGATTTCATGAAAATTCACTTCTTTTATGATAAAACCTTGGTACACATGAAAACTCATAAACTAAGTTTTATCACTGGACCTAGGTTCATATAAAAAAAATCTCTCCTAATTCAGGGATTATAGTTAGTTTTCAAAACTAACGATTGAAAGAACATACGTTTTTCAAAAAACGAGGGTTTTTCATAAAACTCACACTAATATACACACATGTGTATAACTTAATCATGATCAAAGCATTAACAACTCATGAAGATGATAAACATCAGCAAACAAAAAAAAAAAGTACCTGGGAGCGCCGGCCGGAAATTGGTCCGGCGGCGGCGGGAATCTTCTCCTGCTAGCGTGAAGGTGCAGAGATGACGGAGAGCTGGTCGTGAGAAAAAAAAAGATTAATCCCTTTTATCTCAATTTTATTTCCAAAACCTAATTTTCTAAGGATTTCCTTATTGGGCCCGACCCGCGAATCCTAACCGACCACGGACTCGTCGTCCAAACTAGCGGTTCAACACCAATTTATGTTCATCAAAAGACGCTCCAATCATGACATTGAAGCCTTCATCAAGTCGTGGTTTTCTCATGCTCTTTAAATCCGGTAACGTCTCAACTTACGACTAAGTTCAATTACTGGTATTATTATTTATGGCCTGAAAATCACCATTTAATGCTGACTGAGGAACACAACTTTCCTCAGTAAGCAGGGGACTTAATGTAGATGGTGGATTTTCGACAAAGGCTAAATCCGTAAACTCATAATTATACGAAGCTCTGATTCAGCAATCAGACGTGAGTATCGAGACACGGGTCTCTCATCGAATTCTCAACGGAGAGTACTTTCTCTCAGAGGACATGTAGATATGTAGTCTCACGACTGGACAACGACATATCTCATGAATACTGAATACTTTCAGTGATTATTTCTATATAGCATCACGAGATGGACGGCTCCTAGACAGCTTACTCTCCTAGTATAGAGCGATAACGTCTTCAGGAACAAACAACAAGTTTACCCTGACTATATAAAGGATATGACTTACCGGGAAGCTCGTATCAGGATAATTAATGCTCCTAGACATCTTTCTCTGCTAGTATAGAGCCACAAAGTTAATTATTCCTAATTACAATCGCTCCTATTCCATGGTCGAATCCACGACTGGTCCCAGGGAATGACAATAACAATTGTTCTGATTCTATGATCGAATCCACAACTTGATCTCATAGAATAACAATAACTATATTATCTCATTACTCCAATTTCATGATCGAATCCACAACTGGTCTCATAAATGATAATAGATAAACCTTAATTACTCTGATTCTATGGTCGAATCTACGATCCCATGGAATGGTAATGCTCACTTTAGTATTCTGAATTCGTAGTCGAGTCCTCAGCTGATCCTATGAATTAATAATAAACATCTTATTACTCAGTTTTGTGAATTATTCTCCACTGAATTCCACAATTAGTAATAAATAATCAACAACCCAGCGTCTGAGCTACCTCTAAGTAAGCCCCGATTCAAATGGTGAAGGTGTATTCAACGATGATACACTAACAGTCACTGCACAAACGAGTATTTCAAAAATACAACGACACGATAAACCTATGCAAGATAGAGAAGAAAATAATAAATAATTAAAAATATTGACCAGAGTGCCAGGAGCACGGACACACGACCGACCGTGTCGTGGTCAATCCCACGCCAGTTTTATATTTTTAATGCATTTTATTATTTTCCATGATTTAATGAAAATTCTCTCATTTTATCAAATCTCCTTCGTCTCGAGGAAACTCCTCGGTTTCATGGTACTTCCATAAATCCATAAAAAATAATATAAAATTAAGGAAAGGAGTGTGGGGCGTGACCATTGGCCAACCGTCCATGCCTTGGTCCCAATCGGCCCCACACCCATGGTTCCTTATTATTTTATTATTATTATTATTTCTCTAATTTCATGAAAAAACTCCTTGATTTCATGGTATTTTGCACAAATCATCAAATAATAATAAAATAAAATAAATCATGAAAACTTGTGGGACCGGTCCTTGGCCGGCCGGCCATGCCCTAGCCGGTCCCACACGTCCCTTTGTTTTATTATTTTATTATTAGTTTTCCTTGAATTCATCAAATTCCTTGATTTCATGGTATTTCTCTCAAATTAGGAAAAATTCTCTCAAATCATCAAAATACCTAAAAAATATTAAAAAAATTTGGAAAACTCGTGGGACCGGGCCCTAGCCGGCCGGCCATGCCTTCCACGGTCCCACACGCCCTTGTTTTATTATTTTAATATTTTTTGGTTCCCTGAACACATGAAAACTCCTTCAATTCATGGAAACTCCCTAAATTTATCAAATTTCTCAAAAATTCATGAATTTTTCATAAAGTCATTATAAAATTAGGGAAACTCGTGGGACCGTGCCCTAGCCGACCGGTCATGCCTTCCACGATTCCACACGCCCTTGTTTTATTATTTTAATATTTTTTGCTTCCTTGAACTCATGAAAACTCCTTCAATTCATGGAAACTCCCAAAATTCATCAAATTTCTCAAAATTCATGAATTTTTCATAAAATCATCAAAATATTATAAAATTAAGGAAAAGGCACCACGGGACCGTGGTCACGACCTGCCGACCATGCCTTGACCACGGCGGTCCCACGCCTCCTCATTCCTTATTTTATAATTATTTTTCATCATCTCATGGTGTTTTCCTCAGTTTCGTCGAAACCCTAATTTTGGCATATTTTCTCGAATGGATGCTCAATTGCACACCAGAAAATATCAAAATTCTTAGGCCTGAGATGCGGACGCCTTGGGGACACGAGCACGCTATTTTGACCGACCAAGATTGGCTCTTTGGCTCACGGAAGCCGGTCCCATCAATTTTCACAGTTTTGACCTAATTTGAACATTTGCTCGTATTAGGTCCAAAACTCTTCCAAACACTTTGGATTTTCATGAAGTGATCGTCAGGCGGTCACGTGACAACCCAGGGCCGGTTTCATGATTCCATGGTCGGTCCCTCGCCTCGTCATAATTAAGTAGGTTTTCTCACCTAAGGCTCAGACGAGCATTTTCGAATAAATGATTAAACCAGCATTTAATCATTCTTCCACCAAAAAATCGTCAACTCTTCAGGAGTTCTTCGTATTTGCTCACGTGAGCATATGGACACTACATGGTTGATCCACAGTCCCATGTAGTCGCTCCCTTCTTCATCCCATGGTTGAAATTCTGACGAACCATGAATTGATCATCAATTGATCAAATTAGGGTTTCTGAATCCAAGGATCATCATTCCAGATTCCAACCTTAATAATTTTATGACGACCTCATGGTCATTAATTTTATTAATTATGCTCGGTTCAACGACCAGTATTCTAATTAATATTTCTGGTACGCTGCCAATAATCCATCAGACGAGCAACACATGCTCAGACGATCAAATATTCAACAATTCATCACATGAGCAACACTTTCTCAGATGATAAATATTTGTTCAAACCAAGGAATATTTATTCAACAATCAATATTCAACGATCCACCGAATGAGAAATACTTGCTCACTTCATCGAAAGAACTATACCTCTGTCTCATGACATGTTCAATTCACGAGTTTCAGAACATTATGTTCAACTCAACGACTACATGGACTCATCGTACCATCAAACCACGAAGTCATCAATTGACTAACAAACCACGAGACGTCAATCGTGTCACTTGGGGGGATATCACTTAGAGTTTTGGTCTGTCGGTCTACGACACGTGTGTTCAAACACACGATGGAATGTGATCAAGTCGTGCAATCAGTTGAAGGAATTCACGAGGTAGTGGGTGGAAAATCGACCAAGTCTCCACACGTTGAGTAATTGGTTTCAAACACGATCTCCACTTCCCCACTCCTTGATTCCATCAACTGTCACACTTCATGGAATCATGGTGTCTACAATTCCAGCAATATAAATAAGTCTCTGATTCATGATTGAATCATCAACAGTATCATCAATCTCACGTCTCATCGACAACACGAGATCATCAACTCATCAATTGAGCAACTTCTCTCAATTGAGCAATTTCAATCATTCAGAACTTATCATATTCAGAATTCATACACCCACAATCTTTGATTACCATTGAATCCACACATTTCCAAGCTTCCCTCCTACAGATCAACCCATCCTCTCTTGTGACCGAATTTACTCTGGAACGGTCATTGTCTTGATTTAGGCCGGAGTACTACAGATTGATCTCTCGAATCTAAAGCACCCCCTTTGCAGCGGTGCATCTGTGTGAGGTTTAACATTTCATTCAGTTCGAGGAGTCTCCTCCGTACGGTCGTCTCCTCAATTCCTTAAAAACCAGCAAATCGTTTTTCCCCATCTACAATAAGTTAAAATCTTTTGTTTGAAAGGATTATGTCTATTGTATGTCATTGTGCAAATAGTGATGGAAAATAGAATGAATCCTTGTATATTCCGCAGTAATTGATCTTCCCTGATCCATATTTTATGTATTACTGTGAGGCTCCGTAAAGTGTCTTATGTTGAGAATTAAACAACCAAGTTGATTATTTTTGATTAGCTATGTTGTTGTTCCGTAAGGTACTTTATGTCGAGCATTTTCAACTAAGTGAATCATCTTGTTTGGTTATTTAGTTGTTGCTCCGTAAGTTTTCTTATGTCGAGCATGACCAATTAAATTTCTTACTTTTGTGATTAGTTTGGTTGTGTATTTCAATTAGATTAATTATGGGTTCTCTTGTGATTAATCTAATTGTATTTTTTTAAGTCTCCATAAGTTCACTTATGTTTGAGCATTTGTCGATTAAATTAATCATGGGTTCTCTTGTGGTTAATTTAATTGAACTTTTTGGATTCAAATTCATACTTGTATGTGATTTGTTATGTCCAAAGAAATCTTTCTTTTCTTTCGAAATTAAGGTCGCTCTTGTTGTTCTTTCGGGAATGACATTTAATGGGGGAGAGTTCTTTTGAACTTGCGCTTAATTGCCATATCTTTGTGGGGAGTGCGGCTGTGGAATATTATAGGGGTTATCTTGTATCTTTATAAACTCCTTGGTGAATGCATTTAGCTTCGTCTTTATGATTGCATCTAAAGAAAAAATTCATATTTTTGATTTCTTTTGGTCAAGAAATGTCTCTTTCGGAAATTTCATTAGGATCTCGTTCTTGTACCTTTGCTAATTTTATTGACAAAAAGGGGGAGAATTAATATGTAGTTCACAATACAAATACATATGGTTTTCGGGTCATTATGTAAGGGGGAGTGGTTTCCATGTGAGATGGAGTATTGACTAAGGGGGAGTAATACATATCACCATAGTATTGTTGTTGAAGTTGTGATACAATTGGACTTTGACGTTGTATAATGATACTATGACACTGTATAACAATGATTGAGAACTATTGTTTTCTTGTTGTTATAGCTACGGATTTTCAACAACGATGATGCTAAACTTACAACCTTTGGGATCATTGGAGTACTTGGAAGTGACGAAGATTTCGAGTAATGTTGAAGATTAGGCATGTGGAATAGAAGCTGCAAAAGTTAATTTATTTATTTTTTGTATTCCATATGTATTAATAGTTTTGCCACTAAAATTGACAAAGGGGGAGATTGTTATAGCATTGCTCGGTCGAACTCGCATGCGTTGCTATCTCAAGCATGTTTTTCAATGTTAGTGATCAAAACTATAAGTCTTGATTTCTAGCCTACATAGCTAAAGGTCTCGGACTAGGATAGAAAGTGTAGTTGAGCTCAAGAACTCCATGGCAATCATCATACAAGACGAAGGACTACTCAAGGAACTGGTGGATCTTCATCGACTAAAAGGTATGTGGAGACTTGAACTTATCTGTCACTCAAAAGTCTATCTATTCTATCTCCTACTCTTGAGACAAAAGTCGTTTTGATATATAGACTTTCATTATGCACATTTTCTATTTCGAGCCGAGTTTATCTCGCCTATCTATTTCTCGAAATATGTGTTGGTAAGATTTCGCTTTTGCCAAATTCATTTTTACCTAGTGACGAAAGTCATGTTATGTTTCAATCACTTTGAAAGTTGCTCTGACGAAAAATGGTCTGTGAATAACGGCTATATCCGTCCTCTGAGAATGTTTCAATGATTGAAATGAGAGTTTAGATTACATAACCATTGGTATGATATAAACATTATTGTGGAAACACATATATGTATAAGTCCTTATTCCTTGAACCAAAGTTTGTGAACTTTGTTGATCAAGAGAAATGGAAGTGGCGTGAGCCAAGTCCGCGAACTAAGTCCACGAACTGGCGGAAGTTCTCGACCCGAGAATTTCTCCTGGAGTTTGTGAACTCCTTCCATGAGATTAAGTCCACCAACCCAGTCCGCGAACTTGAGCAGGTTATATCTAAAACCGTTTGTTCTTGAACTCATGTTTATTTAAACTAAGGAATGCTTTTGCAAACCGTGTCTATAAATTTCATGAACCGATTCGAGTGAATTAAACCGTTTTTGCTTCGATTGTGTCTTGTGTAGTTACATAAGATCTAAGCAATTGAACAACTCTCTAACTAGTTCATTTGAGTCATTTGAACTAGTTATGGTGAAGAAGAATATGGGTGATATGAAAGTAATCATATGACTAACCATTTGGTTAACTATTGTTGAACCAACAAATGTTAATGTTTGGGAACGGTTCGTAAACCCAAAAATTGACATTTCATTTGTGTGTAACAAGCTAAGTTTTCGATCTCGATCCAACGGTTGAGAAATATTAGCTTGAATCTAATAAGGTTTTCGTATAACGGTGAATATTGAATGCTTTGTTACCAAGCTAACATTGATTGCAAACCCTGATTTGAAAACTATATAAGGGAGAACTCTAGCAACTGGGAAACCTAATCCCCACACCTTACATGTGATACTAGTTGCATAGCTAGAGTCGATTTTCCTTTAACCTTTGGTTTCTTCTTCTAAACCAGGTTAACGACTTAAAGACTTCATTGGGATTGTGAAGCCAGACCGATATTACTTTTCTTGTAGTTGTGTGATTTGATCTTGCATCTTTTGTCGTTACGAGTATGATTGTAATAATTGGCTCGAGATTTTATATCTCCGATATGCAAGATAGAAAAGTAATCGCAAACACTTCGTCTCATCGTTTGTGATTCCATAATATCTTTTTTCGCTACGTCGATTAAGATTATTGTGAGGTGATCAATAATACTAGGCTGTTTTTCGGGAATATAAGACCGGTTTATTGATTGGTTCTTGTTCACCTTGATTTATCAAAAGACGGAACAAAACTCGTAGGTATATTCGTGGGAGACGGATTTATCTATTACCGTAGACTTTTCTGTGTGATACAGATTTGTTTATTAAAGTCTTCTACTTTGGGTCGTAGCAACTCTTAGTTGTGGGTGAGATCAGCTAAGGGAATCAAGTACGTAGCATCCTCTTGGGATCAGAGGCGTAGGAGCATAATTGTACCTTGCATCAGTGTGAGATTGTTTGGGGTTCAACTACAGTCCAGACCGAAGTTAATTTGGAGTAGGCTAGTGTCTGTAGCGGTTTAATACAGTGTGTGTTCAATCTGGACTAGGTCCCGGGGTTTTTCTGCATTTGCTTTCCTCATTAACAAAATTCTGGTGTCTGTGTTATTTCTAATCCGCATTATATTTGTTTATATAATTGAAATATTACAGGTTGTGCGTTGTTCAATCAATTAGAATATCCGACCTTTTGGTTGTTGATTTAAATTGATTGATACTTGGATATTGGTCTTTGATACCATCCAAGTTATCTCTCTAGTATTTGATAAAGACTCGCAGATTTCTATTTTCTTGAGTATATATCAAATCGAGAGATTGAGATATAAACTCTTTGATATACTTTTTATCTAGATTGAATCTGACTGTCTAGTTGATTCTCTAGAAAGTATATTGGAGTTTGTCCATACAGATTGCTAATCGAATTGTTGGGTGTGGTTGTTGTACCCCCACTTTTTCAATGTAGGCCAAATTTGAAGATGATGTACTCATCAGAACCATTTATTTCAGGAGTGATATTATTCAGAATAATTTCTCTTTGAGCATTGCGCATTTTGATTGCAAAGTCAGTAGTTGCATCCTTGTTAATGTATCCTCTCCTTTTAATATTTGTGGGTGTTGAGTTTGGTGTTGAGGTGAAAGGTTTTTTAGGTGTATTTGGTGTGGAGGGTGTGGATGAAGTGGTATGGGTTTGATTGCCAATGTTCGGTTCTAATATTTCATCACATAAAGGACCAGGGTGATCAAGGATCCTACACACTTTACATAATGGCAGACCATTAAGAGCATAAGGAAGTTCAAGGCAGTGATGTTACTGGATCTTTGTAAGAATTAACTTTGTACTTTAGGTCCCTAGTAACATGAATCTCCAGTAAGACTTCGATGTTTTTCTCATCAAAATCTCTTCCATAAGCTTTTTTAGCTGCTTGAAAGATACTTGCATGTCTAAGCATGCTACTGATGTTTGGTATATTGTAGCTAGGAACCATTTTGACAAGCACCCATATCTTAACAGCATAATCTGCTTCATCAATATAATCTGGTCCTAGAGGTGGTACTTCTATAAGAACAACGATGTTGCGAAAGATACCTCTCGTGCCTTCTTTTCTGAAGGTTTTATAGTCATCAATACTGCTTAGCCTGATGGAGTAGTAATTCCTTCTTTTTTTCCATAATTCAATAACAACATCTCTTCTTAGTTCCCAATTAGGATTGATGGATCTTGATATTATTCTTGTTTCATGAGAATCTTTACTGCACAATATTCTTGTTGTTGATGGTGGTTTTTAGTTCAGGATCAAAGTCGTAAAACCCTATAGTTAGCGTTGTAATCCTGCAAAGGAATAAAGGTCATTTGAAAGTAATGAGTGTTCAAACCTTTTTGCTTATATATATATATATATATATATATATATATATATGTGTATTGAGCAACTCAGTATAAATATGAAATTCACTCAGAATGGTGCACGTAGTAGCAATACCAAATATTCTATGAATTCTATTTTCTACCGGCATTATTAACTAATGCATGACTTGCCTAGTATTTGCATATGCTATGTTCTCAGCCGAACTCTCAATATTGACATGACATGACGATCAATGCTCCCTCTTAGCAGACTAGCATGAATCTCCCGAAGTGCCAGTATTGGGATCTGCACAAAAATACTCAGGCTACATCTCTCTCTGACAAAGAGATCAATGCGTTCACACACTTTTTTAATTAAAGTTAGCGCGATCGAACACATATTTATTCCTTAAAGGAAAACCTGAACTGTTCATATCAATCTCAAAAAATAATCACGGCCACACGATTTGGCCACGTGATCTAACAAGATTAGACTACTCCTAGCAGAACTAGGAAATCACCATAGTGACCACCGACGGGCCCACTAATGCCCTAGTCGATCGAATTCTATTTTTCTCATCCACAAGCGCTTCAAACACCGACCCAAACATGGGTGTTTGCGCTATATAAAAAACGAGCTCAAACGAGCTAAGACTGTCAAAAAGGGTCTTAAATACATCATGGTCGTCCAACTTTACCAACCTAGTTGGACAGCTTAGATCTTCCTACAAACGATCAAGGAAGTGCCAACGTATTCATTGGCGGCCCAACTTCCCCCTTTGTCAATCAACTTGCCTGCGGCAAGACTATAGGGCGCTCAACTGTTTGCCCAAACTCGAGCAAACACGCTATGTTCAAAACCCTAATTTGGGTCGCGACAGTACACAACTGTCGCAGATCGATCGTGTCCGTCCAACTTAGCCGACCTAGTTGGACTGCTTGGATCGCATTTCGAGCGATCAAAGAGATACCGATGTGTTCACCATCGGCCCGAGCTCTCCCTTGTTCGATCGACCTGCCCCCAGCAAGACCAGAGAGCATTAAACCGCTCGCCCAAAGTAGCGTGAACACGCTGTTTTAAAAACCCTAAAATTGCTTTGCGGTAACACATTACTGCCGCAAAACGATCACTACCATCCATCTTCGCCAGCCAAATTAAGTGGCTTAGATCTAATTTTAGATGACCAAGGAGATGTCAGCATGCTCACCGGTAACCCACCTTTGTACATGGGCGATCGACCTGGTCGAACGAACGCTCAACGCTTCCAATCGCTCACCCAAAATGGATTGGTCGCGCAGCCCCTAAACCCTAAGTTGCGTCAACAGCATTATGAAGCTGTCGCAAATCATCTCGTCCATTCAACTTTGCTAGCCTAGTTGGATGGTGTAGATTTATTTTCAAAAAACCAACAAGGTAGCATCGTGGTCATCGTCCTCCCCTCCTCCACAAGGAGTGATCGACCAGGTGATAACTCACCCATAGGGTCCTCAAACGATCACCCAAAGAGGGATGGTCGTGTTGCTTTTAAGACGCTCAATCCGTGACTGATTCGATCGAGCTCAAAAACAGTGATGCTTCTAACACATCGATTATAAGCAATTCTTTATAAATATCGGTTTTATAAATAATTTGTTATTTAACCAAAAAGCACTATGTGCTGATTTTAACGGCAAGTCACGTGACTTGACCCATTCACTCGAGACATCAAACATGTCACAAACTGGGGGATACTCACTGGGGTATTGGTCTGGCGGTTTACTGCATGCGGCGTGCAACGCGCCCATTATGAGAAAGTGTCAAGAAAGACGGACAGTTAATGAGAGTAGTGGGTGAACGTGTGATCAGTCTTCCCTCATAACGGAAACATGATGACCACCACCTTCCGCACAAAACCACTTCTCCACTGCTTAACTTCCTCCACTTCCTAAGAGATCAGGGTGCGCTCAATGACTTGTATAAATAGTTTTTCAATCTATTTCAACAACACAAGTGTTATCAACAAGTAGCCAGAAACCATTTTCTGATACACAAGTCATAAACGACCACACCTTCATAATTCAACACTCTGATCTCAAACACCTTCTTCGCTTCCCTCCCTAAGATCAACCCTTCTCCTTCACCTTGCGACCGAATTGAATCTGGAACGGTCATTTCTTGGTTTAGGCCAGAGTCTTACAGATTGATCTCTCGAATCTAAAGTACTCTCATGCAGTGCATTTTTTTAGGGTTTGAATTCGTTTCTCATCAACACACCCAAATTTACCAAAAACATCAGAATCAGTTTTTACCCTCAAACAACTGGCGACCACAGTTTAATCTCTCGGTTGCAAAATCAATTTTCAGTTTCATTTCAATTTTATCAAATTCAAGATGGTGGATCTTAGGTCTGGATCAGCGACAAATCCCGATGTTACTGGCGCTGACAACACCCTTGGTATCAACGTTGCTTCCGGTGACACCAATGTACCACCTACCAACACTATCAACACATCTCGTGGCACTACATCCTCAACCACCAACACCAGCAGCGCAGGAAGCATTCTCTTAGGTGTGACACCTCCAATCACCAGAGCCAGAGCCGTTGCCGCCACCCCCAATGTTTCTTCGAGCATAACTCCCCCGGCTGTTACTAGAGCTACTACCACTCCCCCATAAGGACGAGAGACTGGAGGAGCCAGAGGAGGCCAACCCCCTATCACCATTGTCGATTTGATGGAAAGACAAGAAGTTCTCGCTAAGGCCCAGACAGATATGGCTTCAACTCAGAAAGAGGTACTCACTTTCCTCAAGACGCTGACAGAATGATTACCGCAAGAGCCTCGTTAGCCCATGCAACCAATAAGGAGTACCTTCAATGCTCTTGGCGGAAGCACTTCAATAGGGGTGCATTCATAGATGAGGAAGTTCATGTTGCTCCTGAGCGCTCCAGAGAAAGGAATCAGCCATCCAATTTCATCACGCGTGAAGATCTAGAACGACTTCTCCAAAATCGAGGCAAGGAAAACCCGGTGGACCTGCACTAGGATCAACCTTCGTATCCTCCTGATGTGCAAAGAGTTCCTCTCCAGAGAGGATACTCCTCCCCTCAGTTTTCCCTTTATGATGGTACTGGTAACGCTCGTGAACACATTTCTCGTTTTCTGGAATCTTTGGGAGAGCACGAATACAATCACGTCCTTCGCCTGAAAGAGTTATCAAAGTCGCTTACTGGAAGAGAGTACACCTGGTACAACAACATCGCACCAAACCGCATATCAAACTAGTGTGAGATGGTCACTGCTTTCTACAAAAATTATTTCTTCTTGTCTGAGAAGATCACCTTCTCAGACTTGGGAAGAATGTTTCAACGTAACAACGAGCATCCAAATGATTACGTCAAAAGATTCAGGATTCAAGCATTGGATTGTCACGATCCAAACGTGACTGAACAACAGTTGGTGGAGTCATGCATTAACGGTATGGTTCCCATCTATCGTGTTTTACTGGAAAACTTACGTTTCCAGACATTCTATGAACTCCATGAGGCTGCTAAGCGGTCGGCACAACGGCACCAGCATTGTTGGAGAGAACTAGACCGACCAGGGATGAAGACGCATGCAAAACCCGAGGAAACAGACGCCTTATCAACAAACAATACAACACTGGTCCCTCTATCAGCGTAGTGAGTGAAGGAGGGAAAAGGGAAGCTTCGGCGACAAAACAACAACCCAAACGTGCGGCACCGACGCAAACGATTACATCCCATAAGACGGCTAAGTCCCCTGCGCAACGACAAGAAGCTGGAGATGCTGCTCCATACTTCCCCTTTCCAATGAACGAAGTCATAGAACTCCTGGAAGCATGGATTCAAGATGACGCCATCAAGCTACCTCCTCTCAGACGTCCACCAACCGAGGAAGAAATGACAAATCCCAAATATTATTGTTACCATAGATTCTTCAATCATCCAACCAGTGACTGCAACAAATTGAAGCGCATTTTCAAAGAAAAGGTGGATGCGAGAGAACTGCAATTAGGAAATGAAGGAGTCCACAGGGACCCTCTTCCTGTCAGGAGCTGTATGATTTCTGGGGACTCTGTCCAGAAAACCGTGCAGTCTACGATGGAGCATTTATATGAAATTCTATATTTCTCTAAGGCGCAGCGGCAAGACATATTTGGAGCCCTCAATCGTGTCGTATCAGGCGAGCATCTGTTTCCAGTTAAAGAGGCTGCCCCCAAATCCCAATCCTTCTCGGGAAACACGAGGTGTAACTGGGGACTCCTAACAATCGCCCGCTTGAAGGATGTCGAGTTTGACGGCGCACTGATCGACATAGCATCTGATTTCAACATTGTCACTGTCAAGACCCTGAAAGCTACGAAGATTTCAAAGCAGGAATTTTTTCACTACCCGACTGTAATTAAAGATTCCGAAGGAGAGCCTAGAGACGCTTACGGGTACATCGACCTCGAAATCAAGGTGGGAGACGCTCTAACACGCGGTAAGTTTTATATTGTGAAAAACTACCCGAATTATGATATAATTCTGGGGCGCTCGTGGGTGTATAGTAACAAAGCAAAGATAGGGGTATGTCCTTTGCCAGTGTCTATACCTGAAAGGATTTCCAACAAGCCGTCAAACCCCGAAGATTATTTGTTTTCGTATCAACAACTTGCCAGTGTGACGCAGTTACCTAGAGAGAGCACATCAGCATACATTAGAAGGTTCCGAGCCCAAGTAAGTCTTATAGAACAACCCTTTTTGCAACAAGTCACTCCTCCTTCCGCTAAGTCTCGGGGACTCGCTCCAATCAACAACCCAACCGTCACTAGGAGATGTGAACGGGATGCTGGCTTTTTCAAACGCTTCGTCAAAAGTTTAGAATCTGTCTCGTCCAAAGACGGTGAGTCCAAGGACCAAGTAATTGTACAACGCCCGAACCCATTTCAAGTTGCAGATTTGGTAATAAAGGCAACCGCATTTCAAGTCGGAGATATGACAGTGAAGGTGGCCGCTCAGCCTGATTCACCTACAAAAAGGGAAGACGAGCCATACCTGGTGGCAGATGTTATCTTAGGCGGTTATTGCAAGCTCATCAATGCCGACAAACTGGAAGGTGTGACAATTCACTCACGATGGCTCAAGCCTTTCAATACCTAAAATTTTGTGTTAATTTTCTTCCAGTGTTCTTTTTAGTATTTCCTCCAGCAATTTCCCCTTTCATGCAATATTTGTAATTCCTCCAAAATGATTGCCTGCTTGCATTCATAATTAGGGTTTCGATTTGTCAGTTAATCAAAGTATTATTTCCTTTTAGAAATCTCTTTGCTCTTGAATCATGACACAAGGTCTTGAGCAAGCCTATACCCTCATCATAACCCATCAGTTCAAACCAGAAAGGCAAAATCCTAGAAAGAAACACCTCATATCTTTCGAGAAACATCGAAGGAATACATGCAGAGAGAAAAGGGGCAAATGAATCGTGTGATTATTAGGGAAAGTGCTTCATACTCTGAAGAGAAGTCTACTCCAACAATAAAGTGGCCTCTCAATCACCACATGATTAGGTGGATTGCAACATGTTATCAATTAAAGGGCAGACAGGTTCGTGGTCAATCTCTGGTTTCCATTATCGCATCTCCTTCATTATTTTTTAGGGTTACATGCAATCATCATAAGAACAAGTGCACGGTCACATGAGAACACATCATCAAATGTCGCATTCTCTTTGGATGTGCGACTCGATAGAATGGAGAGATTTTATTGCAACCTCACTAGAGAACGCTACAACTAGGGTCCCCGGATATCGAAAAAGAAAATCATTCATCTGAAAAACCAGGCTCAACCACAAAACTACTGAATATAAGAAGAAAATGTCTACGAACTATAGAAGGTGCTCAATTATAAATGAAAAGCAACAAAGGGAAGTTTAGTCATTAGAGGTATCAGCGGTGCCTTCACTGGAGCTATCATTGGAATCTGCTTCAACACCTTCATCACAAGCCATTACTATATCCTCTCTGAAAGCCGCATCGACTTCCCTTTCTGATGTTGTTTCAACGCCTCCCTCAACGGCTACTTCAATACTCCCTCCAAGAGACTCGCCAACATCATTCTTGGGAGCTGTTTCGATATCTTCTCCAGATGCTGCTACCGTCATCTCCTCAGCAGCCACTTCAGCGTTCCCTCCAACGATTGCTTCAACATCCTCCGCGGAAGTCACTTCGACCTCTTCCTCAGGAACTGCCCCAACAGCCCTCTGAGGATGCTCCGGTTCGTCCATATTAGAATCGATTCTGATTCTATTACGAATAGGGTAATCATACTTGTTTTCACTGGGCGGCCGCTCAAGCTCGATCCTTCGCCGCTTTATCCAAGCTGCAAACCTTTCATCTCTCGCTCTAGTCGACTGAGATGCTTCGTCGTGCCTCCATTTCTCCTCCATATTGACAGAAGCCAGAAAAGCCTGAGTACGCTCTCGAACGATGTGTAAGTGCAGAAGAGACATACCATGTATGGAACGACCAACTTCGCGGAACGGGGAATCTATCTTGGCCATCGCCTCCTCAAACACACTAGTCTTAGGTTTGTCGACTTCAAAGCTCTTGTATGGAGAAGTAAAAGAGTAATCATCACCAACAGTTCCCATCATACTGCAAAAAAAGACGTTATGATTATATCAACTGCTGGTATATAAAAAAAATCATTATCACCATCAATCAAAAATCAAATCACACAATGAACGGGGAGCAGTACCTGGAACGAAGAAGAGAATCAATCCTATGATGAGAGAAAGGCTCCAGCGTTTTCTTTATATTCCAGAAATCAGCAAGACCCTGGGAAGAAAAGGATTCTCTACTTGCCGTGTATAAAGGCTCCGGATACGGGATAACAATCAAGTAGATACTTATCTATCTAAAGACAACTGACGTATAAAGGAAGCGCGCCCTACTCAAGAACCAAGCCAGCCTCTATCCTGGTAATGTGCATCGAACTTCTCTTGTGAATTTCTTTGTCTGTCACCATCTAGTGCTTACCCCGCAACAATGTCATTGTTACGTGCTAAGCAGCGGACTTAATGTTGATGGTGGTCTTTAGCTCAGGGTCAAAGTCGTAAAACCCCTATAGTTAGCGTTGTAATCCTGCAAAGGAATAAAGGCCATTTGAAAGTAATTAGTGTTGAAACCTTTTTTCTTATATATATATATATATATATATATATATATGTATTGAGAAACTCAGTATAAATATGAAATTCACTCAGAATGGTACGCGTAGTAGCAATCCCAAATATTCTATGAATTCTATTTTCTACCGGCATTATTAACTAATGCATGACTTGCCTAGTATTTGCCTATGCTATGTTCCCAGTCTAACTCTCAATATTGACATGACATGACGATCAATGCTCACTCTCAGCAGAGTAGCATGTATCTCCCTAAGTGTCAGTATTGGGATCTGCACAAAAATACTCAGGCTACATCGCTCTCTGACAAAGAGATCAACGCGTTCACACACTTTTTTAATTAAAGTTAGTGTGATCGAACACATATTTATTCCTTAAAGGAAAATCTGGACTGTTCATATCAATCTCAAAAGATAATCAAGGCCACAAGATTTGGCCACGTGATCTAACAAGCTTAGACTACTCCTAGCAGAACTAGGAAATCACCAGAGTGACCACCGACGGGCCCACTAATGCCCTAGTCGATCGAGTTCTATTTTTCTCATCCACAAGCGCTTCAAACACCGACCCAAACATGGGTGTTTGCGCTATATAAAAAACGAGCTAAGACTGTCAAAAAGGTTCTTAAATACATCATGGCCGTCCAACTTTACCAACCTAGTTGGACGGCTTGGATCTTCCTACGAACGATCAAGGAAGTGCCAACGTATTCATTGACGGCCCAACTTCCCGCTTTGTCAATCGACTTGCCTGCGGCAAGCCTATAGGGCGCAACCGCTTTCCCAAACTCGAGCAAACATGATGTGTTCAAAACCCTAATTTGGGTCGCGGCAGTACACTACTGCCGCAGATCGATCGTGTCCATCCAACTTAGGCGGCCTAGTTGGACGGCTTGGATCGCATTTCGAGCGATCAAAGAGATACCGATGTGTTCACCGTCGGCCCGAGATCTACCTTGGTCGATCGACCTGTCCCCAGCAAGACCAGAGAGCATTAAACCGCTTGCCCAAAGTAGCGTGAACACGCTGTTTTAAAATCCCTAAAATTGCTTTGCGACAACACATTACTGCCGCAAAATGATCACGACCATCCATCTTCGCCAGCCAAATTAAGTGGCTTAGATCTAATTTTAGATGACCCAGGAGATGTCAGCATGCTCACCGGAAACCCACCTTTGTACATGGGCAATCGACCTGGTCGAACGAACGCTCAACGCTTCGAATCGTTCACCCAAAAGGGATTGGTCGCGCAACCCCTAAACCCTAAGTTGCGTCAGCAGCATTATGAAACTGCCCAAATCATCTCGTTCATTCAACTTTGCTATCCTAGTTGGATGGTGTATATTTATTTTCAGAAAACCAACAAGGTAGCATCGTGGTCACCGGTCGCCCCTCCTCCACAGGGAGTGGTCGACCAGGTGATAACTCACCCATAGGGTCCTCAAACGATCACCCAAAGAGGGTTGGTCGTGCTGCTTTTAAGACACTCAATCCGTGACTGATTCGATCGAGCTCAAAAAAAGCGATGCTTATAACACATCGATTATAAGCAATGCTTTATAAATATTGGTTTTATAAATAATTTGTTATTTAAACTAAAAGCACTATGTGCTGATTTTAGCGGCAAGTCACGTGACTTGACCCACTCGAGACATCAAACATGTCACAAACTGGGGGATACTCACTGGGGTATTGGTCTGGCGGTTTACAGCATGTGGCGTGCAACGCGCCCATTATGAGAAAGTGTCAGGAAAGATGGACAGTTAATGAGAGTAGTGGGTGAACGTGTGATCATTCTTCCCTTGTAACGGAAATATGATGACCACCACCTTCCGCACAAACCCACTTCTCCACTACTTAACTTCCTCCACTTCTTAAGAGATCAGGGTGCGCTCAATGACTTGTATAAATAGGTTTTCAATCTATTCCGACAACACAAGTGTTATCAACAAGTAGCCAGAAACCATTTTCTAATACACAAGTCATGAGAAAAATATTTAGCTCAATTTTTCATTAACAAAAAGGAAAAAGAGTTCAATGGAGCAACTTTTCCCATAAAAAAAAAATCTCTCCTTGCCATGGATAAACAGATGTTTCTCATGTTTAGTATGACAAGTAGTGAGACAATTTTTAGATGCATAATTACTGCTTAGAAAACTTTCACCTTCCCAATGGGGTGGCGGAGAGCTTGATAGATGTTCCCTAAAGCTGCAGCATCAAGAAAACTAATTAAGTCATTTTTCATTGAGGTAATTCAGTTAACAACTTAAAAGTACTGAATTAAACAAAGTAGAGAAGTACACCTTTGGATTCAATGATATAACTTTGTCAAGCACTTGACTTACTAAGATTACTGAAAGTTGAAAAAAAACAACTTTGTGTTCATTAACACAATTCATCAAACACTTAACCTATTCACCTTTTGAGTGGAACAACTCTTGGTTCAGTAACACAGTATTTATCAACACTAATCCTACGGAAATTCTCAAAAATAGTACACTTGATGTGGCTGTGATTGAGCATAGCATGAGATCTGGAACACAAATACTAGATATATTTAGGCTACTTGAAATTCTTACCTGGGCTAAAAAAAAAAAAAAATCTTAAGAATTACAATGGCCTAAATAAGCTTTTACTAATTTTGGGGTGGGCTACAGTCTAGGTAAGCCACCCCCTATTTCCGTCACTGGACCCATATAATCAACTTATTCTCCAAAAAAGAGAACCAAAACAACTTTTTCATCCAGAGGAAAAAACTTTTCTGGTTTATCTCAATTGTGTTTTTTCCCCTTTGAAGAAGATGTCGATCAAACCTAGAGAACTTGTAATCTTGTTCAACATCATGGGTGATACGGGAAAAAGCGTTAAAGGCGGAAACAAGTAGATGCATGAGGTAGATATAGATCCTCGTATTCACTAGTATTCTTTTGATAGTATTGGGTTGAGGCATTTCCTTATAGGATCGCATTTCCATAGGGCTATGAGTCTCCAGAATTCCAGTATTCTTTCGATTGGTATTTACAAGATCTTCAGCATAATATTACTGTGAAGATTGAAGACATTGTCCGCAAAGGTATGCCTCCTGGACTTGAGCATCCTCTTCTTGTTAACAATTAATTTGTTGCACTTGCTGATGTGGTTAGCCAATATGTGCATGTGAATCAAGATATTAGTAATCCTTTGTTATTCAGCCCCAATTTTATGAAGTGGAAGTGGAAGTGGAAATGGGGAGGGTACTGGTGTTGGTGGTAGTGATAATGTTGCAAGTGGTGGTGATGGTAATAAAGGTGGTTGTGGTAATGTCGCAAGTGGTGGTAGTGCAGGTAATGGTGCTGAAATAATGGGTGATCCAGATCCCATGAAGGAGGATGAGCAGAGACGGAATAAGGGAAAATCTCCCACGGAAGATGATGAGCCATTTGATCCTCCTTATATATGAGATTGTAAATCCGCATGTTGACAATGCAACCTTGGCGTGATGATAAGCCAATGAATTTCCCCATGCTTGATGCTTTGTGCCCAACAGTAGCCGAACTCGGTCGTCGGATCTTTGCATCCAGGAATCCTCTAGTCGCTGAGCTAGAGGATCAACCACATGTTCCAAATAATGATCCACCTAGCCATGTTGTTCCCACCGGACCAAATACTGCAGTTTAGACAACAGGAAATCATCCCCAAGTTCCAGCAGAGCTCAATCAGAGACACCAGCTCGAGTAACCATAAGCCGTACTCGAATGTAAGTCAGGGCATTCAAATCAATACTCAACATCGTGCTTAAGGTAAAGTTAGTGACCCAACTGGCTCTCCTATTGTGCTTTGATGTTGAGTGTGTTGGCTGATGGTTTGAGTCAGGGCTAAGGTTGGTGTTATTGGTTTTAAGACTTTGATATTTTGGATGTTTAAAGTTAGACATAGATTGATGTAAGGAAGTTATGTTGACAAGTCTTTTGAAAATGGTCTGAAATATAAACTAAAATTTGATGTTTGTGTTGAACCAGTGATTGTTGATGTTGGGTTTAAGATGTTTGTTTATATGTCTCTGTGTTTGATGATGATTTATGAGGTATAATATGCTTTCATGATTGAAATTTGTTGTTGATAGAAGTAGTGGTAATGACTATGATGGTTTTCGTGGATTGGTCTGATATGAAAGAGGGGTTGTTATGTAATGTTAATTCGGTGATTGTTGATGTTGGGTTTAAGATGTTTGTTTATATGTCTCTGTGTTTGATGATGATTTATGAGGTATAATATGCTTTCATGATTGAAATTTGTTGTTGATAGAAGTAGTGGTAATGATTATGATGGTTTCGTGGATTGGTCTGATATGAAAGAGGGGTTGTTATGTAATGTTAATTCAGAGATTTGATAGAGGAGATGTTGAGATTTTCTGGTATTTTGATATATTCTCACCATATACCAACAACCCTATTTCCTAGTTGAGCGTTTCCTTAGCTGCTTAGGGTAGGGGATAATCTGATAAAAACTTATGTGTTGTTTGAGTATGGTATATATCATAGAGATCGTTAGTGTACTGGTAATCGTAATCAGGGATATCATAGGTGAAAAAGCGGGGGTCTAACAACCACACCCAATATTTCTCTTAGAAATCTGTATGGATTAACTCCAATATACTTTCAAGAGAATCAACTAGACAGTCAGACTCAATCTTAAGAAAAGTATATCAAAGAGTTATATCTCAATTTCTTAATTCAATCTGCAATCAACAAATAGCAATTTGCGAGCCCGATTGAATACAAGAAATAACTTGGACAATATCTAAAACCAATATCCAAGTGTCAATCAATTTAATCAACATTCAAAGGTTGGATTCACAATTGATTGAACTTACGCACAACCTGTGATATTTCAATCATATAAACAAATATAATGCGGAAAAGAAATAACACAGACACCAGAATCTTTGTTAACGAGGAAACCGCAAATACAGAAAAACCCCAGAACCTAGTCCAGATTTGAATACCACATTGTATTAAGCCGCTACAGACACTAGCCTACTCCTAGTTAACTTCATACTGGAATGTAGTTGAGCCCTAACCAATCTCACAATGATCAAGGTACAGTTGTTCACCTTACGTCTCTGAATCCCAGCAGGACTCTACGCACTTGATTCCCTAAGCTGACCTCACTCACAACTAAGAGTTCCTACGACCAAAGTCGAAGACTTGATAAACCAATTTGTCTCACACAGAAAAGTTTATTGAATAGATAAATTTGTCTCCCGCAGATATACCTATGAGTTTTTGTTCAATCTTCTGATAAATCAAGGTGAACAGGAACCAATTGATATTCCAGACTTATATTCTCGAAGAACATCCTAGAAATATCAATCACCTCAAAATAATCTTAATCGTATGGTAGCGAAACAAGATATTGTGGAATCACAAACGATGAGACGAAGATGTTTGTGACTACTTTTTATCTTTCCTATCGGAAATTAAATCTCGAGCTAATCTTAGAGAAAATAGCACTCAATCACGATAGAAAACAGAAGGATCAAATCACACAACTACAGAGAAACTAGTTGAGTCTGGCTTCACAATCCCAATGAAGTCTTCAAGTCGTTAGCCTACAGGGTTTTGGAAAAACCTAAGGTTAAAGGAGAGTCGACTCTAGTCGCAACTAGTATCACACATGAGGTGTGGGGATAAGGTTTCCCAGTTGCTAGAGTTCTCCCTTATATAGTCTTCAAATCAGGGTTTGCAATCAATGTTACCTTGGTAACAAAGCATTCAATATTCACCGTTAGTTGAAAACCTGATTAGACTCAAGCTAATATATTTCAACCGTTAGATAGAACTTATCTCTCTACACACTAATGAAAAGAGACTTCATTTGGATATGAGTAACCGTACCTAAACATTTGCACCTTTGTTGGCTCAACAATAGTTAACCGAAGTTAGCCATATGAACACTTTCATATCAACCATATTCATCTTAACCATAACTAGTACAAATGACTCAAATGAAACTAGTTCTAGAGTTGTTCAATTGTTTATATTCTCGTAGAAATATACAAGACACAATTGAAGCAAAATCGATTTTGATTCACTCGAATCAATTCATGAACATTATAGCCACGATTTGAAAAAGATTGCATTCCTTAATATATAAATGTATTAGTTCATGAACAAACCGATTTTAGAACATAACCTACTCAAGTATGCAAACCGGTACGCATACCTAAGTAGTCAGACTTGGATTGTGTTCGGCAGCATGCAAACGGGTACGCGTACTGTCGTTCACATTCGAACTCAGTTGAATATAGTGCGCGTACGGGTACGCATACTAAAGTTCCCGGACTTCAACTGACTTCGCCAGTACGCATACGGGTATGCATACTATAGGTCCCGGACTTCACCTGACCAACCAGTACGCATACGCGTATGCATACTAGATTGCCGGTCTTGGACTACACATATGCAAGTACGCATACTGTGTTTTTATCCAATCATGGTTAATCGTTCTAAATTCCCATTTTAACCATTGAAACATTCTCGGAAGACGACAATAGCTGTCTCACACAAACTATTAGCTTCAAAGCAATTTTCAAGCGTATGATCAATACGAAACATTTCGAGTCTACATCAAATGACTGTCTCACACAATCATGTAAGATGTTACAAGGCGATTTTCACATGATCTTCTTTTGACTTTTGTCAAGAATATAAGATGACTTTGGTTAAAGCAAAAGGTTACCAACACATATTTCGAGAAATATGTAAGCGAGTTAAAGTCAGCTCGAAATATCAAATGTGTATAGTCGAAGTTTATATAGCTATACGAATTTTTTCTCAAATAGGAGATAGAGTAGATAGACTTTTGAGTGATAGATGAGTTCAGGTCCCCACATACCTTTTGTTGATGAAGTTCCACAAGATCCCCTTAGTATTTCTTCGTCTTTTATCGATGAACGTCGTGAAGTCTGATGCTCAACTACACTTTCTATCCTAAAATCGAGACTTAGCTATAAGTAGACTAGAAATCAAGACTTATAGTTTTGACAACTAAACTTGACAAACAAGCTTGAGATAGCAACGCTTGCGAGTTCGACCGAGCAGTGCTCTAACAATCTCCCCCTTTGTCAATTTTAGTGACAAGACTATCAATACATATGGATTACAAAATAAATAAACTTTGTAGCTTCTCATCCAAATGCTTGATTTCCTTGGTTCTTCAACATTACTCAAAATCTTCGTCACTTCCAAGTACTCCAGTGATTCTGAACGTGTTCAACTCAGCATCATAGCTGTTGAAGATCCGTAGCTATAACAATGAGAAAACAATTGCTCTCAATCATTGTTATACAATGTCATAGTATCATTACACAACATCAAAGTCCAATTGTATCACAACTTTGACAACAATACTATGGTGATATGTATCACTCCCCCTTAGTCAATACTTCATCTCACATGAAAACCACTCCCCCTTACATAATGATCCGTAAACCATATATATTTGTAGTGTGAACTACACATTAATTCTCCCCCTTTTTGTCAATATAAATTGGCAAAGGTACGAAAACTAGTGGGATCCTAATGAAATTTCTATAGAGATACTTCATGACCAAAAGAGAACATATCAACTTTGTTTAGATGCAATCAAATAGTCGAAACTAAATGCATTCATCAAGGAGTTAATAAAGATACAAGAAAACTCCTACAATATTCCACAGCCGCACTCCCCACAAAGATTTGGCAATTAAGCACAAGTTCAATTAAGAACTCTCCCCCATAAAATGTCATTCCCGAAAGAAAAACAAGAGCGGCCTTACTTTTACAAGAAAATAGGGATTTCTTAGGACATTAACAAATCACACGAAACATGAATTTGTATCCAGAAAACTCAATTAAATTAACCACAAGAGAACCCATGATTAATTTAATCAGAAATGCTCACATAAGAGAACTTACGGAGCCGCACAGTATTTGCACAAAGATGTGGATCAGGGAAAGACCAATATTGCGGAATATTCAAAGATTCATTCTATTTTTCATCAATATTTGCATAAAAACATATAATAGACTTATTCTTTGCAGACAAAAGTTCATCTTATCTTCATCAATATTTGCATAATGACATAATAGGCTTAACTTTTGTGTCAAAAGTTCATTCTATCTTTCATCAATAAAGACATATGATAGACTTAACTTTTGAGAAAAATATGGGACAATCATAGTTCACGGGCGCAAACACACATATCCCATAATATGTTGCAATATACAAAACCATAAAGATTAATATTGCAAAATCATCTTCCAAATAAACTTTAGAATTTAAATAAATAAATCTAAAAACATTGCAATATGAAAAACGTTGGCAATAGCTATGTGTACTCACAATAATTGTTATTCCAAATCCTAGTTATCCTTCTTAAAACACAATAATAAATTCTCATAACAAGTTTCCTAGACATCGTAGAGCTTTCTCAGGGCATATACTGAGAATTCCTTCTCATTATAGAAAAAAGCATTGATTATGGGATCATTCAATTCCTCTAAATCTTCAGAAATATCAGTTAATTCACTAATTTCTTTTTTTAGTTTACCCAAGGTGTTCCTTGTTAGAGACAACATATGTTCATAGTGAGCTATCTTTTCCAAAGAAGATATGATTTGAGATTTTAAATCATTTCTTTTGTTGATGAAATCCTTCACCATACCTCTAAAGTTATTATCAAAATGACAACCAGACAAGAGGCGGTTAGAGGAAGAAACTTCTTCATCATTTGTAGATCTCTCCTTGTTCTTTCTCGGGGACTTGATTCATTCACAGAGATACACATTAACTGCTTCAACTACATCTCTTTTTGTGGCACCTCTAGTTACAGGAGTCATGAACTGTATCTTTCAAGATAAAAGAAGTGAAGGGCATTTTGATCACACATGAATATAAATAGACCAATGGACATCCAAACCCTAGAAGAGCTTTGAAAAATTCTTTTAAGGTTCATGATCCATTATCTATTTTAACTAAGAAGATATTTTCTTAACATAAAAATTAAAAATTAAAAATTATACAAAACTTGAGTAACCTTGATGCAATCCTCATTTTCTCAAGTTAAAGATGAGGATGCAGACGTCACTAGTATTAGATAGTGGCGGAGTGAGCCAAATGCTCGCATCTTTTATCACATAGTGACTTATCAAGGTTTGTTGTATAAACAGACTTCTTACCTCGTCTGAATCTGGTCCTTTTAGATTTCTTCTCGTCTTCAAGAGTACCATGTTGATTACCCAAAGCCATATTCATTCTTTGAGTGTCATTTTGAAGTTTGGCAATCCTTTTGTTGTTCCTATTGAATTTCCAACACTTATTTTGGACATGATTTGCATTTCCGCAAAACGAACAAATCAAGGAAGATTTATTGTCTTGCTTACTTGCCTCTTTTTTATCACAACATTCAACATCAATTATTCTTAAACCAGATGGAACAAAAGAGTTGTTTGTGCTCATAGTTTTGCTTTTGAACCCTAAACCATTTGTGTTTCCAAAAGACTTCTGACCAAATAACATTGCTGAAATTTTTTGAGAACTTCCAGACAACCTTTGAAGGTCACACTTAGGAGTGTTAATCTCTTTTTCCTTCAGAGATATGGTCCTGGTGAATTCATCATTAAGACAATCTATCACAAGATTTTTCACCTGAAGTGATGATTCAAGTTTTTCCAACGAAGCTCTTAGTTGGAGATTTTCTTGGTGAATTCTTCACACTTACCCAAGAATTCAAAAATCTCAGTGTCAGATTCAAACTCTGAATCAGAATTTGAGTTGGAAGAAGTTTCTGCTGCGAAAGCTGAAAATTCATTACTCATATTGGAAGTATGCAAGATATCGACAACCTGGGATGATTTTTCTTGTATTGAATCATCTGAAGCATTAACCGGAAAGAGACCTTTCTCACATATTTTGCCTCTTTTTACAATATCCTTGATCTTTTGTGTAATCAGTGATTTATCAAAATCAACATAATTGGAACAACATTCATCATCCCAAGACAAGTTAGAGGATTCGATGGTGTTTGTGACATCATTGAACGCATATGTTCTAATTGGGTTCTGATCAAGATCAAGTATTATTAACTTTCCAACAAGAGTATTTCTGGAAAGTGATAAGCACGAAAGTGCGACGCATTTTAACCCATAAATACATTAGCTAAGACTCATTATTTCTCTAATAAATTTGTTTTAGTTGTTTTTGGAAGAATAATCTCTTTTGGAGAATTGGCTCAAAAAACAAGTTATTTGCACCCGGAGGACACGTGTTATTTGGACTCTCAATGTTGGTTAAGGGACACCTCAATGGATAAGGGGAACCTTCATTACTATTTACACCCCATAAGGCAAGTGCTAAACGGACACTCCTAGTCCGCATAAGGGGAGGTCATCTTCAACAATTCGATTCAAGTTTTGGCGGGAAATATCTTTGCAGCTGAACAGATTTTAGGGTTCGATATTTGGATGGTTTTTAATGAGACTCAACTGCTGACTTTTGTTGAGATGACTTGGATGAGCGAAACAGGGAAGGTGTGGTCGTTATATTTGGTTAGATTTGGCTAGAACAACGGGTCGTAGTGAAACAGGGGACATCTCAAACTGCAGATATTCCGGTTCGATGTGGGAATGGACTTGGCCGAATTCTTCTCGTGCTATGGATTAGTATATCCCTGTTTCGTCTAAACAGGAAAGGTATGGCTGTTAGAGTCGAATAAAAAGGAAAAAAATCATTGATTCTCGGTAAATCAGGGAGGAGTTATTCTTGGGTTTGATTCGGTTTTATTCTGGGAGATACGTGAAGATAATGGGAGAAGATATTATGTTATACTAAGAAGAAGATGTTAGTGCAGTTATTACGTTCAATAAAGAAGATATTTTTTGAACTCCTTATAACAGAGGAGCGTGTTATTCACGGGATTCCTTTATACTTTTCTGAGTCTGTGAGTTATTTTTGGAAGCGGCTTGAGTTTGACTCTGTCTAAGATGATTACAGAAGAGTGTTGGAGTGTTCCAGTTGCAAGATAACACAAGAAAACATGTAAAGAGAAGAAAAAGGAAAAGAAATAATCCCGTGACTGCAGAGAATTGAAGAAAGAATACCCGAGGATAATAATGGATTTATTACGTGGATTTTTGAAGATTTGAGGGGTATGTTGAGTATAAATACGTTTCTGAGGTCGAGGAGAAGGGATATCGAGAGTTGGGGAGAAGAACAGAAGGTTGCAGAGCAGATTTCTCTGCTGCTGCAGAGAAGAAGAAAAAGAAGAACATTTGATGCCTACTGACTGTCGCAGAGAACTGTAGTTTATAAACAATACTCGTAACAGTCAGTTTGGCACACTTGTTTTGAATTTGAAACATCTCTTGTAACAGTGACTTCTGTAACGCCTCATTGTAATATTAGTTTTCTTTAATAAAAACACCATTTGAGCAATGAATTATCTTTTTGAGTGTGTTTTTATCATGAGAAGCTAAACCCCAACACTGGGTCGACGGAGGAAGCCAAACTTCACACATGAGTGAATTTGTATTATTTTCTATGTGACTTTTGCACTTATTTTGAATTGATTTATGATTCGAATTAATTAGTTATTATTTTATTAGATGGGTTATGCTTGCTTAAATGTTTGATGTCCCATGCTTACGATTTATAACTAATATTTTGAGGATCTACTTTGGCAAAACAAGAGTCGATGTTTTATTTATTTATAGAGCGATAATTGTTGAGAATAAATAATTGATCCCTATGATATGAATGTGGTGGAATCCTAGTCCCAGTAACTCTCTCTTTTATTACTTTTATTAAACCTTTAAATTTAATCTTCACAAGTCTTAGAGTTCGAATCCTATTTACTACGAGAATTAAAAAAAATAACATCAGAAAGCGTATCGAGGTTATTTCCTTCAATGATGGCATGTTTATTAGAATCGTATATAGATGGCAATGATCTGAGAATTTTCATCACAATGTCCTTTTCAGGAATAGTCTTACCCAACGCAAAAAAAAACATTAACAATTTCAGACACTTTGTGATTAAACTCATCAAATGAATTCTCATCGGCCATACGAAGGTTTTCCCATTCAGAACATAGATTTTGGAGCCTAGCTTCTTTCTCAGAGGAATTTCCTTCAAATATAGTTTCTAAGATATCTCAGGCATCTTTAGACTTAGTGCACGTAGTAATATGGTGCTGAAGATCTGGGGTAATGGCATGTATGATAGCAATTAAACCATCAAAATTTTGATTTGCAGCAAGAATTTCGTTAGGTTCATATCTACCAATATCCTATGCAATAGAGACTCCATCAATTATAACCATTGGAGGATAATAGTCATTAACAACATAAACCCATGTTCGAAAATCACGCGCTTGAAGAAAGGAACGCATAACAATTTTCCACCATGAGTAATTTGAGTCATCGAAGACTGGTGGTACGTTTATAGAGATAACACCTCTGTCCATAGATTCAGATCGCTACAAACACAGATTTGTAAGGTCTTGAACGTGTTTGCCTGCTCTGACACCAATTGAAAAAGCGGGGGTCTAACAACCACACCCAATATTTGGCTTAGCAATTTGTATGGACTAACTCCAATATACTTTCAAGAGAATCAACTAGATAGTCAGACTCAATCTTAAGAAAAGTATATCAAAGAGTTATATCTCAATTTCTTAATTCAATCTGCAATCAACAAATAGCAATTTTCGAGCCCGATTGAATACAAGAAATAACTTGGACGGTATCAAAAACCAATATCCAAGTATCAATCAATTTAATCAACAACCAAAGGTTGGATTCACAATTGATTGAACTTACGCACGACCTGCAATATTTTAATTATATAAACAAATATAATGCGGAAAAGAAATAACACAGAAACCGGAAGTTTTGTTAACGAGGAAACCGCACATGCAGAAAGACCCCAGTACCTATTCCATATTTGAACACCACACTGTATTAAGCCGCTACAGATACTAGCCTACTACAAGTTAATTTTGGACTGGAATGTAGTTGAGCCCTAACCAATCTCACACTGATCAAGGTACAGTTGCGCTCCTTAGGTCTCTAAATCCCAGCACGACTCTACGTACTTGATTCCCTTAGTTGATCTCACCCACAACTAAGAGTTGCTACGACCCAAAGTCGATGTAGTTGCTGGAAATACTACACTACACCCCACATAAGATTTCATTAACATTCAACTCATTTTAGATTGACAATCTTAATTTTATTGATGAATCTTTGAACAATCTTACAAGAAAATATAAAGGAATCAAGAATAACCACTGATCTATATTTTCTCTCTCCTATTTACTTGCTTCTCACTCAAAAAAGATTTCCCCTTTCCTTTATAACTGAGCGGCTATTTATAGGGAATTACATAGTGGATGACAGCTAATATGTCATTTATTTTCGGATATGGCTTGCGACATTCTCGCGACCTTACAAATGTTAATCTCGCAAACTCTCTAATTTTCGCAGGACCGTCACATTTTTCTCATGATTTAGTTGACGTCGTTTATTATGTCATTTCTGAAAATTTTTTGCGACGCTGTTGTGTTGTGTTGCTGATAATTTCTCTAAGGCATTATTGTTGCGAGATTCTGATCCTACATCTTGCCTCTTCTCATATCTTCTCTGCGAAGAAGAGAATGATGTGAGAAATGCCACAACTGTTCATCTCTTCATATTCTGCATTTATCACACGTATTCTTTCTTCCATCTATTTCTTGGCACGTCTTCTATAACCTCTTCTTTTCAACCGCTCACGTCTTTTCGCATTTATGGTGTTTATTTCTTCGAGTAAAAAAAATCTTCTTTATATATTCTTCTTACTCTTCTTTCCATTTTCTTTTTACTTTCTCTTATCTTTTTATTTTCTCATCTTTGTAACTCTATTGTTCTTCCATAAGTTCTGCTACTGTAGTTCTTCCCTCTTCAATCTTCTTACTTTTTAACCATTCCCATACTCTTTATTCAGATATGCCTCCAAGTGGACACAAACATGAGAAAAACTTAAAAGACGTCCAAAAAGATCTTGCTGAGAAAGGTTTCACACTTTCTACCATTCCTGGTGAAAGTGCCAAGTCAATTATTTCTATCAAACTTTTCTCTGATCAACATTGTGATGATCAATCAATCATAATTTCGCTAGGTCAAATTCTCGCAGGTCTCACCATTCCTCTTTATGACCCAGATATTCCTCTGTTCTATGAAATTCTCGCTCACTCGGGATTTTCGCGAGCTATCTTCCAATTGAGTGGGGATTGCATCCGCCTGATGCTGGAGTTCGCTAACCGTGGTGCTGGTAAAGGATCTCTTTACTCCAAAGAACTTAGGGATCCTAAATTCGCAGACTTGGAGATAATTGTTGAAAAATACACAATAGCGAGTTTCTTTGAAAATTATGAATTGATCTTCATGAAGAAAGAGAATACTCGCTGGGGTATTCGCTTGAAAAGGAAAGATAATATTGATGAAGCTAAAATACTCATGCAAGACATTGATTGGCACTCTGGTAAGAACACAACTCCTCGCCAATCCAAAGATGATAAATGGTGTGTTTTTCCCTTGATGCTGAAAGGACCTTACATTGCTGGGTCAAATGTTCTTCCTGAGAATCTCGCTTCCTATCAACCTTGGGTATTCTCTTGGCCCGAGAAGGAGAAAGAGGTATGTCTCTTCCAGTTTCACCCACTTTACATTTCTTTATTTATCTTTATTATTATTTTTTTTGTTCGCTGATTCTTGCGAAATTCTACAGATCCAGAAACTGAAAGATAGCTATCACAGGACTGGGAAGGCTAGTACCTTGTTAGGTCTTCGCTCAAACACAGATGAGGTAAGAAATATTCTCTTATGATTTTAAACAGTACACTGTTGCCTCTATTTCTTATTTTTATCTGTGTCTGAAGATTATTGCTGAAATAGAAGAGCTTGCCAATGTTGCGAAGACTGGTGATAAAGGCAAAGGTGCTCTTCGCAGGGATAAACCAACTGCTCCTCCTTCAAAGAAGATAAAAATCCGTTCTTCTGCTCCTTCAAATATTCCTTCTCATGAAAATTCCGAGAGTGATGAGGATGATGAGGATAATGATGACCTTGCTGCAAATGAAGATTCTCCATCTGAATCTTCTATGGCTAAGCTCTCTGGCCTCTTTTATGATTCTTTGCAAGGAATGGGAGATAGTCAATTCTCTAATACCTGCAAATCTCTCGCTACAATTTGCGATGTTCCTTTACTGGATGGTGATAATTCTATTCGCGGAGTTTCTAGATCGATTACTCCCAACTTCCTGCATTCTCTCAATAGTCTGGTATGCTTTCGTCTTTTTACTTCTTCATTACTGTAACTCAAAATATCTTTCTATTTTAATACTTTTTACATTTTCTCGCAGGCTGGAAAAGCTTCTTTCGTTGTTGCCTCAGATCTGGAAAGGAGACGCGAAATTCTTGAAAAGAAGAATCTTCAATTTCGTGCAAAGAATGAGGAATTGGAAATTGAAGTCAAAGATCTTCGCGAGAAGAACAAACAACTAGAAATTGATTCTTCTTCGTACAAGAATAAAATCTCTAGTCTTCAGCAAGCTAATAATCAACTTTATGGTATGTTACTTTTCTCTTTTCCCTTCATTCATTCGTCCTGTTATTTTATCTTATTTAATTGATCCTTTTTGCAGACATTTATGGTCTTTCTGATGAAGCTACCATTCTTCGTTCATTTCCAAATGCCTTGGATAATGATATTCTTCTTGAGCGTCTTAATAAATCTTTAAAAAGTTTCTCAAATGATAGAATTTTATCTCTTTCTCTGAATGAACTGAGATCCAAATTTCACCTCTTAGAGATTCACCATATATCTAGTTTGGGCTTAGACAATCGATTTAAGCGTCTCTTTTTTAATTCTAAAGAGAAAATCAATGAGCTAAGAACCAAAATTAACGGTCTCATAGATGATAAGGATCGCATATCTGATCAAGGTGTTAAGGCTCTGGCGAAATTCCAACAGACCCTTCTTGAAGTTCAACTTGAACGAGATGAAGCTAACTGCAAGAACATCGAGCTCTGCGAAAGAGAAAACCAAATTCGTTCTCGTCTCCTTATAAATAATGAGGATGAATTCGCTTGGGCTGCGAAAATCTTAGATGATGCCAGAAAAGATTTAGGTGTAAATGTTAGTCTCTAAGTTGAGCATACAGCCTTGATTAGAGATATGATTTCTGACAGAGAAGGTTATTAACTTTTCTTCTTCACTAATCTTTTGTTTCTTATGAATTTTCATCAAATTATTAATTGATTGCCTTTTGCTCGCAGATTCTGAAGTAGATATCGCGAAAGAATTGAGGAACTTGAAGCTGAAAAAGAGGAACTCGCAAAGAATCTTTCTTCTCGCAACGATAAGTATTCTAGATTAAAGAATCAAATCAAGATCACTGTTGCGAACTTTAAGAACGATGCTATGCATTTTTGCAATCAAACTATTCAAATGGTTTGTGATGATCATAGTATTCCTCATTCTGATTATCCTTGTCTCTTGGAGGAGATCCCAAAGAACACTCCTAGTCTGACTATTTTTGATAGCGAAGCTGATGATGAAGAATCTGATGGTGATGAAGGTTCTGATGGTGATGAAAGTTCTGATGCAGACGAAGAAGGGAACAAGTCTGATGAAGATGATGAAGGATCAACTAAGAAGTAGTCTTTGTTTGTTTCTTTAATCTTCTGTAGTACTTGTACATTTATTCCTCCTTTCTGTATATTTGCGAATTCTTTTGGTTCTCCATATTCCTTAATATATGAATTTCTTTCATTTTGACCTGCATTCATTAAAACAGTTCTTCCTTGCAATATGGTTAATCAATATAATCATTAATTTTTTAATTTTTGCGTAAATCTATCATGTGGAGACAAATAACATTTTCTAATTTCATTCATTCCCATACTTGCCTCTGTTATTTGTATCCAAATGAGAGATTTTCCAGATTTTTCTTATTTTGTGCCTCAACTTCGCAGTTGTTTATGTATAATTTCGCAATCATATGCAAAGTGAATTTTGATTCTTTTCAAAATTTCATTCATGTGTGGTCTTATTTTTCCTTCTTAGTTAAAGGTCTTATTATGCCACCTCTTGTCATTGCGACAAAATCGCAGGACGTTCTTGCACTTTCATGCAAAAACCCATTGATCTTGCCTTAACTTTTTCTTTTGTATTATGGCCTCTTCAGGAATGTTGTGACAATATGGCAGGCCTAAATATTCTTGCGAAAATAAAGCCCCATGACATTGTCGTCTTGCGACGAAATCGCAGGACGTCTTCGCACTTTCATGCGAAAACCCATTGATCTCGTCTTATCTTTTTCTTTTGTATTATTGCCTCTTCAGGATTGTCGCACAAATATGACAAGCCTTAATACCCTTGCGAGTAAAAATCCTCATGACATTTTCGTCTTAAGACACTTATCAGCTCCCTAATGGAGGGTGCCGCCCTTATCTTACCCCTGGTTTCCCCTTCAAGGAGGCGTACCTCTACCATACAAGGTTGGCTCCTCCCATCCGGTCTTAATAACAACCAGCTGTTTTCGCAGCCTCTTATCCCTTTTACCTATAGGGTTTATGGTTACGAGACTGCACCCTAAGTGGGGTTTTCTTCGGGCCGAGTGCAGTATAAGCCAAGACTTGTCAAGAATGGCAAGGTACGCTCCAGACGCCCCTGGAACTCTTGACTCAACCGTGTACCTCGGCGCCTTGATCAGATTTTGCACTCCTTGGGAGATTCCTTATTACCTTAGTCGCCCAACCTAAGTCATATGCTTAAGCTGAGAATCCAAGGTGCCTCTCCCGGATGGGCTTTATTGACCCCAAATCTCCATGACTCAGGTTCCGATGGTGGTGTAGCCTTTCCATGAGCCATGCAATAGGTACCCCCTTATATGACGTACTTTAGGTCTTACATTTGCCTCTTGCGAAATTGTATTCGCGAACTAGGGTGTACGCCATAAAGGTTCGCCCCTTTCTCTTTTGTCATTGTTCTCTGATTGTCTTTTGTAGAATTCATTATCTCTGCGAGATTCTTGCACATCATCATATTGTATTTGCATTTCGCAATCTCAATTTTGTTATTCAATAAAATGTATTTTTTAGAATTTTATTTATTGCGAGAGTGTCGCAACAAATCAATCATTCATACATTACCTTTGCTATCCTCTGCTTCTTTGTTATTTTCTGTTACTGCTTCCTTGGTAGTGGTATGTTCACCATTTTTTATTCTGGGCTAGCATTAGTTTCGCAACATATCTTCTTCTTTTCTTTCGATCGAATCCACCATCAACCTCTCACTTATTTGTGTCTCTTTGATTTTGTGTCGCCAATCTTCCTTCTTGTTTGCTCTTCCTTCGCAGGATTCTACCTCAGTTTCGTAACACCTCTTTCCTTCAACCCAATCTCCCTTTATGATTCCTACACCGCTGGGGTGAGGGAATTTGATGCACTGGTGGAAAGTTGAAGCTACACCTAGAATCCCATGTACCCAAGGTCGACCAATTAATGCATTGTAGGGTGACTCTACGTCAACGACACAGAACAGGATTTCAGAAGATATTCCCTTCAATGGAATTCGCATAGTAACCTCCCATTTAGGCTTGTTGGCAGTATCATTAAAACCATATATCTTATATGTTGATGGTATAAGATCATCATCTCTTCCTCTCATAGTTTTATAAGTATGATAAAATAAGATGTTCACAGAGCTTCCAGTATCGATTAGAATCCTATTAATTGCCCATGAATCTTCAGCTTCATCATCCTCATCTTCTTTCGGTTTTGTATTGATTTCTAATTTTACTACCAATGGATTAACATGTACCTCTTCACCTTCGGGGACTTTTTCTGCGGTAAAAGAAATAATCTGTTTCTGCCATTCCTCTAGTGGCGAGATTTTCGCAATATTCATAATTTCTCTTCCATCATTATCTCTTGTGAACACTCTAATCAAAACATTATCATGAAAATCTTCAATTGTCTTGTATGAATGTATGATAGAGTGACAGAATAGATTCTTTGCTTTTGCACCAACTTCTATGAAGAATGTTTCCTTCTTTTTCATCGTGTTTACTTTGTGATGCTCTGGTGGTGGTGGCAATGGTTGAGATTGTGGGTTCCCTACCAAAAAGTGGTTTAGTTTTCCTTGATCTATCATTCTCAGAATAATTCTTTTTACATTTCTGCAATCATTTGTAGTATGTCCATGAAAATGATGATAAGAACAGATTCATGCCTTCTGTGGTTTGGAGGTGGTTTCGTTCCCATGTTCCATGGTGTTGGTATAATCTCTATCAAAATTATAGCTCCCATATTTTCTCCACACTTGCATTTAGAGGTGGCATCTTGATTTCTTCCCATACCACCTTGTGACCTCCTTGTCCTCTATTATAGTTTTGTCTTTGACCTCCATAAGTTTCTTGCGGCTGATCGAGTCTTTGAATTTTGTTATTTCTACCACGATTGTAAAAATTTCTTTATTTTTCATACTCCTCTTGATCTCGACTTCCCATAGCCACCAGTTTCTGTTGATTGTTACCCTTCACCTTTTCTTGTTGTACTTGTGAAGTGCTCGCCACTGTGTTTATTAGTTTGGGTAATAAGCTTGCATTTGCTGTTTGTGAACTGGTGTTCGCAACCGGATATGATTCCATTTCATTTTGCCTTTCCTCTAGAGCAATATATTCTTCCTGAAGTTCTCGCAATTCAGTCATTGTGATTGTATTCTTGACTCTGAAAATTTGGATATACAATAGGTTGGTTGCAAACATAGCATTGATAAATGATAAGATAAGATATCTCTCATCTACATGGCCAGCCATTTCGCTACACATATTCCTCCATCTTTTAGTTAGGTGCTTCATACTTTCGCCAATCCTTTCTTTTAATCCAAACACGTCTTCAATACCAGGTCGCGAAGAATTATTATTTATATATGCCCCCAGGAATGTAGTCTGCAAATGATTGAAGGATGTTATTGTATTCTTTGGTAGACCTTCGAACCATTTTAACGCCTCCCCTGTTAAGCTGGATGCAAAATACTTGCATAATACGGCATCATGATTTTCCCATTGCAACATGCACCTCACGTAGGCTTTAATGTGTTGAATTGCACAAGTTGTTCCGTCAAAAATTCTGGTTAATGCGGGAAAATTGCATTTCGGAGGTATTCCTCCTAGTTGTACTTCCCTTGTAAATGGGGTTTTCGCAGCTTCTTCTATAGCTTCATCTAACTGTCTTCTGCCTACTTCTCCTATATTATTTAGCATTCCTCTCATTTCTTCTAATTCTTTTAAGATTTGTTTATTTACACCTGAATTTTGATCCATTGGTCTTTTTAATTTCGCCTCCCTTCTTTTGCGTTCATATCTTTCTTCTCTCGCGAAATTTTGCATTTCTTCTTCATCATCTTCATCTCGTCTTCTTCTGCGATTCTCTTTCTCATCTCTATCTTGAATTTTCATATGATGATGTCTCTCACTTTCCCCTTCATGATTTTGTTCATTTCTTATTAATTCCATTCGCTGTATTTCAGCCATCCTCTGTACTCTATCATACTCTTCATTGATATTACCGTTATTCCGGTTTTATGTACGCCTTCTTTCTCGATTGTCGTGATTGTTCTGACGAATTGTCTTCTGAAGCTCTTGTTCTTCCATTTCCGCTCTCAATCTTTCACGTTCGCAAATTAGACGTGCTTGTTCAGCATAATGTCTTTCAATTTCTTCTTCAATTGTTTGTTGATTTCTTTGAGATTCTCTCTCATGTAAGATTCTTCTCCCTTCCTCTCGATTCCCTTCGCCATCTTGATTGTTTTGTCCCTGACGTTGTCCATTCTCTTGATTTCTATCATTTTGCCTATCATCAAAAGTTTCATTTTGTGGAATGTAACGATCGTCGGTTCTTTCTCTATTTTCGCGATGTTCTTCATTAGCATTTGATATTTCTTCTTGAATACTATTTCCGGCATTAATTGTGGGTGAGTTTTGCCTCATCTCTCTTCTAGTCGATCTTGAATATGATTTTGTAATACTTCTCGATCTTCTACTCTGTAGTCTCATATTTTCCATCCTCAATTCGTGATTTTGCCTTGTTAGATTCGCACGTTCTTCTGCCTCAACTCTTCTTTCTTCATGTATTCTTCGTCTCAACGTTTCTAACGCTCCAATTTCCTCATCTCTATGAATTATTCCTTCATCTGCTTCTTGATTTCTCTCTACATGTCTATGGTTTCTGGTTTGCTGCTTTTCTTCTATTTCTTTTGCTGAATTTGATTGCCAAGTGTGTATACTCACCCTATCATAATATGTATTCCTTCCTTGTATTAGTATTTGTTGAACTGGTGGTTGAATTTGATTTTCTCCGTTATTTCTCATTCTATTAGATTCTCCCATTTCACTTCTTTCCCTTCCAGCAATTCTCTTGCTTCTTCTAACAGTAGTTGGTTGTTCTGATGTATTTCTTCTTCTAGCCATTTCTTCAATGTTAATGAATTGCAAGAGATTATGTAAAATTCTTAATCAATCACCCCAAATCTTCACAAATCTCAATATTAATCTTCAATTTTTTCTAGAATAATCTTCAATCGTCCATGTTTCTAGCGCCATTATGTAGTTGCAGGAAATCCTGCACTACACCCCCACATAAGATTTCATTAACATTCAATTCATTTTAGATTAACAATCTTAATTTTATTGATGAATCTTTGAACAATCTTACAAGAAAAGATAAAGGAATCAAAAATAACCACTACTCTAGATTTTCTCTCTCCTATTTACTTGCTTCTCACTCAGAAAAGATCTCCCCTTTCCTTTACAACTGAGCGGCTATTTGTAGGGAATTACATAGTGGATGACAGCTAATATGTCCTTTATTTTCGGATATGGCTTGTGACATTCTCGCGACCTTACAAATGTTAATCTCTCAAAGTCTCTAATTTTCGCAGGACCATCACATTTTTCTCATGATTTAGTTGACGTCGTTTATTATGTCATTTCTGAAATTGTTCTGCGATGTTGTTGTGTTGTGTTGGTGATAATTTCGCTAAGGCATTATTGCTACGAGATTATGATCCTACAGTCGAAGACTTGATAAACCAATCTGTCTCGCACAGCTTCCCGTCTACGATGTAGTTGGGCCACATACATTTTGTATGTGGCCCCTCTTTATTTTTTTGACACATATCTAACTAAAATACCTGCCCCCTCCAAATCCCCTCAACCGCTTTACTTTTTGAGGAAAGTAGGAAGTTAAAAAAATAAAAATGATAAACAGTTATGTAATAAAATTGGTTTTCAGATTTTTTCCTACTTTATATGACGTGTCAGCATTTAAAGAGGGGTCACATACTTCAAGTATGTGGCCCGACCACATCGTAGCCGCACCGCTCACACAGAAAAGTCTATTGAATAGATAAATTTGTCTCCCACAGATATACCTATGAGTTTTTGTTCCGTCTTTTGATAAATCAAGGTGAACAAGAACCAATTGATATTCCGGACTTGTATTCCCGAAGAACAGCCTAGAAATATCAATCACCTCACAAGAATCTTAATTGTATGGTAGCGAAACAAGATATTGTGGAATCACAAACGATGAGACGAAGATGTTTGTGACTAGTTTTTATCTTGCCTATCGGAGATTAAATATCGAGCCAATCTTAGAGAAGATAGTACTCAATCACAATAGAAAACAGCAAGATCATATCATGCAACTACAGAGAAAATAGTTGGGTCTGGCTTTACAATCCCAATGAAGTCTTCAAGTCATTAACCTACAAGGTTTTGGAAAAACCTAAGGTTAAAGGAGAATCGACTCTAGTCGCAACTAATATCACACAGGAGGTGTGGGGATTAGCTTTTCCAGTTGCTAGAGTTCTCCCTTATATAATCTTCAAATCAGGGTTTGCAATCAATGCTACCTTGGTAACAAAGCATTGAATATTCACCCTTAGATGAAAAACTGAATAAACTCAAGTTAATATCTTTCAACCGTTAGATCGAACTTAGCTTGCTACACACAAATGAAAAGTGAATTCATTTAGACATGAGTAACCGTACCTAAACGTGTGCACCTTTGTTGGCTCAACAATAGTTAACCAAAGTTAGCCATATGAAACACTTACATATCAACCATATTCATTTTAACCATAACTAGTTCAAATGACTCGAATGGAACTAGTTCTAGAGTTGTTCAATTGTTTATATTCTCATAGAAATATACAAGACACAATTGAAGCAAAATCGATTTTGATTCACTCGAATCAATTCATGAACATCATAGCCACGGTTTGCAAAAGATTTCATTCCTTAATATATAAATGTATTAGTTCATGAACAAACCGATTTTAGAACATAACCTACTCAAGTATGCAAACGGGTACGCATATTGTCGTTCACATCCGAACTCAGTTGAATATAGTGCGCGTACGGGTATGTATACTAAAGTTTCCGGACTTCAATTGACTTCGCCAGTACGCATACGGGTATGCATAGTATAGCTCTCGGACTTCACCCGACCAACCAGTACGCATACATGTATGCATAATAGATTGCCGGTCTTGGACTACATATATGCAAGTACGCATACTGTATTTATATCCAATCATGGTTAATCGTTCTAAACTCCCATTTCAACCATTGAAACATTCCCGGAAGACGACAATAGCTGTCTCACACAAACTATTATCTTCAAAGCAATTTTCAAGCGAATGATCAATACGAAACATTCCGAGTCTACATCAAATGACTGTCTCACACAAATCATGTAAGATGTTACAAGGCGATTTTCACATGATCATCTTTTGACTTTCGTCAAGAATATAAGATGAATTTGGTTAAAGCGAAAGCTTACAAACACATATTTCGAGAAATATGTAAGCGAGTTAAACTCAGCTCAAAATATCAAATGTGTATAATGTAAAGTCTATATAGCTATATGACTTTTGTCTCGATAGGAGATAGAATAGAAATAGACTTCTGAGTGATAGATGAGTTAAAGTATCCACATACCTTTTGTTGATGAAGTTCTACAATAGGTATAATTAAGGTTGAGGTTATTAGGTTTGATTTGAGCAATATAACTGATTGGTGTGTTTATGATGACAGTAGTGATTTTTCTGTAGAGCTTTTAGTGATGCTTATGATATCAGTGATATTTCTTTGAGTGATTTGAGTAATTTGTGTGATTTTAGTGATGATAGAACAAAGATTCAATTTTTTTGTGGAACTAGTGAGCTTTGTAGCAGTTGAGTTCATGTTTGGAGAGAGAAGACGAATTACAGAGAGAAATCGGTAGTAGAACATGAACTCCGATGAGAAAACGGTATAAAGTAATCGTTGAAGCCCTGAGAATGAGCCTAACGGTCAAAAGAACACACCAACGGAAGAAAAACATGATGAAAAAGGAATATAAATCAGGTGGTGAGGAGAGAGAGCCAGTTGTACAGAATATTTTTCAGCGAAAATTATACTTCGATTTTTATGTATAAAAACGATATTGATATTTGGGTCTAGGTAATGGGATCTTAATTTGAACCCATAGGCTAGAGATAATTTTCAAACCGTCCATTATTCTTCATCCAACAACAGTACATAATATTGATATGGCATTTTCTTTTTAGACTTAAACCATTATTCCACTTTTATCCAAGCCGAGCCGGCCGATAACTGAATGGACTAGATAACTAAGGAAACATGTATATATTTTCTTATGTAACTTCCTAGAGTTATCTACCACGATTTCTTCTTCTTAACTTTTTTAATTGATTCCAAATTTTATTTCAGGGAAAATTCTTTTCAATTTTCTTCTTTGTTTTCCCGTCGTAAAGAAGTTTTCCTTTCTTTCTTACGATTATTTTCTCATTCTTGCTTACCATTATCATTAAATATTACATCAAAATTTAGTATGGACGAGCAAACCGATGCTCTCACTTGTGATGTTAATCAAGTTTGGAGTGATGAAATTGAGGCTCTGAATGATTTCTCGAACAGAAAAAATAATGTGAGTAATTTGGAGAATCCATACGAAGGAATACAATTTAATACGCGCGATGAAGCGCAAGATTGTCATACCAAATATGGCTGAAGAAATGAATTTTCAGTGAGGACTCGATCAACAAACAAAACACATGTTGGTGTAGACGAAGTGACATCAGTTTATATAGTGCGCTCGCGAGGGAAATAATAAGAAAAAGAAGATAACATAAAAGGAATATACAAAAATGGGAGAAGTTGCAGTACCACCAAATGTGAGTGCAAGTCAAAGATTCGATTTCTTTTTGACGGATAACATAATAAATGGATAGTAACGATATTTTCGGATGTTTACGAGCACAAATTTATATCACCAAGAAAGAGGAAGCGCATGCGCACACCACAAATATATGTGTCTGAAGTGTGAGTCTCATGTCTGGGCCCATTTTCTAAATCGTAAAACTAATTTACAAACCAAAATCATCCATTGACTTTTAAATTGTTTATTTTTGACTTAATTCTATACTTTAAAGAATACACAATTAATCTTGTTTTGAAGATAAAGGAGGAGATGTGGAACAAACGATTTCGGCATGGTATGAATGCTATGCCGAATCTCTCTTTTCCATTACCAATTCTTCTTCCATTTTCCTGCACTATTCCTTTATGCATTTTCATCATCATATAACATAAAATCAGAATAAAGCGCTTAACTGTCGGCACGGGGTGTAAGATGAAGTTTATATCGATGGTTAATTATGTTCTTCATTTTCAATGTAATTGAAACAGTACCCAGTGAAAGGTTGTGCCGACTGTTACAGTCGACTCAACTATATTGTCTATCAATTTATTTTTTTCCTATCTACAGTATGCATTGATTTATCAGTGAATGCTATACCGACAATTTTACCAAATTTCTAATGTGAAAATACTAACAGTCCACGTTGTCGATTAAATTTTTTAAAATGCCGACTTCAAGGGTGATTAGCCATACAAAAATAAATTACATAGGGAGTTTACAATATTACTTCATATTCTTTCTTCTTTTTCAGTGTCCCCTAATTTGTAAATTACATATGGGGTTTACAATATTACTTCATATTCTTTCTTTTTTTCAGTGTCCCCTAATTTGTAGAGGTATCTGAAAACGAGGGGTACCAAATACACCACCATCTTTTCCGTTTGACAACATGTATGGACAAAACCTTTATGCGATTCCAAGTAGATCAACTTAATGATCCCTTGAACAAAATTGTACAAAGAGTTTATATCTCTTAATTTCTGTTACAATCAGAAAGTTCTAGGCAAGGAATCCGTGAACCTGATATAATAGTAAGAGTACTTGGATGATTCAAAAATTCAGTATCCATGTTCAATCCAGTTGAATCCAATAACTGGATCGGAATTCTGTCAAGCACGAAACTTATTATCTATGTTTTAATATACGAATTCTACAAGAACAAGTTTTTATAATCGATCACAATCAATACGGATTATATAACTACGATTGATTGCGTACTACTTGTGATAGTCCTATTATAAATATAAACAATATAATGCGAAAAAAGAAAAACACAAGACACCAAAAGTTTTGTTAATGGGGAAACTGCAACTGCAGAAAACCCTCGGGACCTTGTCTAGATCTGAACACCAAACTGTATTAATCGGCCATAACCACTAGCCAACTATCAGAACTTCAGACTAAAATGTAGTTGAGACAGAATCCACCCTCCAAGCGATTCAGTTATGGTCGCTCTCCTTACGTCTCTTGAATCTCGCAAGATTGTATGCAATTGATTCCCTTAACTGATGCCCTTTACAGCCTAAGAGTTTCTTCAACCTAATTGAAGACTTTTGATATCAATCAATATAGGTTAATCGAGGAAGACTTTAGCATACAACTAGGACATAAAAGTATCAGGGAATGAATTTCCCAGTTGTTTGAGTCTCTCCTATTTAAAGAATCTCAAGATCCGAGGTCGCTTAAGATTCAAGTTAAGGTAGCTTAGGAACCAAGAAAACACTTTCCAGTTTAGATGAAACTCTGATTAGGGTTTCCCGTAAGCATGTGAGAAATTTGACTTGAAATCACATAGCTAAGTATACTTTATGGTCAGTCGTAACCGAACCGTGTATAATGATATTGCATGGTCGGTTAACCGTTTGAACCATAGGCTTAACCATATTAATTTTACACTTTTAGACTTTAATCTCGATGCATAATCAGAAGTGATTAAGTGATCAAATATGTCTTAGAGGAGTTTTTGAGAGTTAATCAAATGCCAAACATATCGTAGAAATAGTTTGAATGCATCTGAAAATATTCAGCAGGGTAAGTACGTGTACCAGGTACCTGTATTAGACCCAATTCGCGAACTCAGACTGCCAAGGTACCTGTACCGGGCATGTGTACCCTTAAGTAAATTCTCAGACATACTGTTTTGGTACGCATACTGGGTATGTGTACCGTCAGTCAGTTTCCGAACTCAAGCTCTTTTGGTATGCATACTGGGTACGTGTACCATAAGCCAATTCACGAACTCAGGTTGTTTTGTTATGCGTACTGGGTACCTGCACCATGAGCCGTTACCGAACTAGAGATACACTGATATGCGTACCTTTGATCCGGAACCAATGCAGTTACGTCCGTACGTGTACCGTCCATGTATCCAAATTTTCAGTAGTTTTATTACTCTTTTCTAATCGATTTGAAACATTCCCAAATGACATCAATGACGAATCCATCGCTCGCGCTATTTTCAAATGATTAACTTGAATCACAACTTAGTTCATAAGCAATAAATTGTTCTTAACTAAATTCATCAAGTATATGAATAACTATTGCTTTGAATCATATTTCGAGATATTTAACACGACAAGCTTGATTCGAAACTTCATCTATGAAATGTGTAAAGTCCACGTAGTCATACGACTTAATATCAAATATAGAAATGTGAACATTTGAGTAATGGGTTGGTTCAGTCTTCATATACCCTTTGTTGATGAAGTTTTCCAAATGTCTTCGGTTGTCCTTCATCTTCGATAAGTGATTCAGTGATGTCTGATACTCAACTACTCACTTCTAATCCTAGTCTCACACCTGACTAATATGTAGACTAGAAATTAAGATATAGTTTTGTACAACTAAATTTGACAACAAGCTTGAGATATCAAAACTTGCGAGTTCGAAAAAGTGCTCTAACGGTATCCCCCAAATGTGGATACTTTTTCTTAAATTGAGAGTAAGATGAAATTTTATTTTTTTCTCTTTTTTTCCCTTCACTTGCTACATTGGCGAAGTGGCTAAGAAACTAACAAATCTCGCAGTTATAGTGAATCAGGATCAAGCAAACTAGTAATATTATTAGGAGGTTGAGTTAATCACACATTCTCAATCTTCTTTATATCCCTTGCTTTTGCCGGACAGCGGGCCAACGAGTTTGCTTATTTGTATCTCTGTTTAGAGGCAATATCTTCAGGTTCATCTTTGAAGGACTGAATATCATTCGTTAATCCTCTCATGATCCTAGATACAGTTCTCTTGGTTACACAACAGTACAAGATAGGTTGAATCATTCTTTACCTCAAGTTTCTCGATGCCCAATTATCTTGTCAGCTCTATCCCGTCCCTTATGAGCTTCGACGAAATCAAGATGATCTTTATATTCTATTTTTTAGATTATGATGAAGGATTTGTGCAAAAATTTATCCAAACATTGTTTTACAAGATTTAGGAAAATTTTCTATAAAGCTTAAACGACAATGGATTTAAATCTAATATTTTGATGACATTGACGCAATGACGTCCGTTTCTTATTTAATGAATAAGTACAATCAAACTAGCTGGTTAAGTATGTAATTTTAGATGATTGTTTTCATTTATCAAACAACTTTAATTTCTCTAGAGTTCAGCATGTCAAGATAATGTTTTGTGCTTATAAAATGGTGGATAAAGCAACCAAATTCTGCATAAGGAATAACTCTGACGGAGACCGGATAGCCATTTCACCTACTTTCTTTCAGATAATATAATTTTGAATATTATCTGTAAAATCTCCTTTTCCTATTAAAAAAAGATACTTTTTCTATTTTAGTATAGGTTTTGATACTGACCTTTGGTTTTTTCCACTTGAAGGAAAGTGAGACATCTTATGTTAACCTTTGGTTTTTTCCCCTTAAAAGAAGAAACCTATTATGGAGCTCCAAGGATTTGGCTTCGAGGACTCCCACGAATTCAAATGTTCTAAATGTGGATGAGGCGGGACTAATCTATAACAAATATACAAGATACCACTTGGTTAGTTTTATTACTATTTTATTACCTTTTAATAACTAACCTAAATATAATTGAAAACCAAAAATAAAAGCAGAACCAAAACAAATCGCCGCCTCTTCCTCTCTTCCTCTCCTCTATTGCCTCCTCTTGTTCCTATTTTTCTTCTTCAACGATGATTAATCATCGATCCTGAGCCAGCAATTATTTTTATTGGGTAAGAATAGAAAAACTCACCCTTTTTTATTGTTTTTGACTGCATAAATAGGTTAGGTTTATTCAAATTAGGGATTTTGAAATTAGTTTCAAAACTGCATATGCATATGGTTGAGAAACAAGTGTTTCTAAACCACAAACCGTATCTATGGTGGGAAATACTGATTTCCCAACCGTATACCAGTTATACGAATAGAAAAATATGAACTCACAGTCTTATATTTTGTATACGGTTAGGTTCCTAACTGTAGATTAAATTATTCAAGAAATATTTTGTCCTTGCAGAACCAATCGTAAATGGTTATACTTCACATTTTTTACCAAGCGTAGGTGACCCCGAGTTTTTCCACATGGGTTTCCAATCATATATGTTAGTTACGTTTGGTTCATAATCGTTAATGGTACTTCCGGTTCGGAAAAGCTGGGTCTCCCAACCGTTCATATTACCTACAGTTTGGTTCCCACAGTAGGTCAAACCCTAACTACAAATCAAATTATTAGTCTAATCTATCACTTACTGTGCATGGTTTAGTTAATCAAATCATTAGACAGGACATTCTAGCAATTAACAAAACCACTAGGATAAAAGGTTTTAGAAATTACTATTTGATGACCCAATTTTGTCTTGTGAACCATCAAAACCAAATCCTTGAAGGCATTTTATGATGCCCTCAAGCGGTCAAAACCAAATCCTCAAAGGGGCATCTTATGTTGACCTGAAGGGGCCAACTAGAAGACCAATAAGACATTTTATTTTATTTTTGAAGCATGAATTTATTATAGAAAGTTTAGATTACAATTTGTCGTGGGTATGTGGTACCCACAGAGTCTTGAAATAAAATGTGACTGATAAAAGATGGGATTGCCTAGTCCCAGATTTTGGTCGAACAGTTTCCTGTTTGGCTTCCATCTGCTGCATGATTTGCCAATCCGTCCGCTGCTTGATTTCCTTCCCTGTAATTGTGTTGTATATCGACTTGCGGAATTTGCCTCAGTCTATTTTTTATTTCTTCAATCATTTCTGCTATGTGCCAAGGTGGTGTGGTAGTTGATGTAATGAAACGCAGGAGGTTCTCCGAGTCTGTTTCAAAGAGAATTCTAGGCCATTGTCTCTCTGTTGCTATTCTTGAATCCAATAGTAAGGCCCATGTTTCGGCAGTTAGTGCAGTCGTAATTCCTAGTGGTTGAGCCATAGCTATTATTGTCCGTGCATCTGAGTCTCTACAGACGAATCCCGCCCCTGCAAAACCCGGGTGGCCTTTGGCTGCTCCATATGTGTTAATTTTAATCTAGTTGATATTCGGAACGGACCATCCTACCGATATTGTTGCTATCCTTTTATCTGTTATTTGGGCGGTTGACTATTGGTGTAGCTCCTGGTATGATTGGTGGTGAGGCGTGATGTGCCCATGAATATTCTTGTTGTATTTTTTGTGCCCAGGCTAGGATTTCTTCTGACGTTGTTTGTTTTTGTTGATAAATCAGATCATCTCTGGATAGCCATAGGGTCCAGAATAGAAAACAAAATGAAGAGATTGTCGAAGTTGATGTTGGTTGTTGTAGGATTTGGGATATAGTTGTTTGTGGAGTTAAGGTGAAAGTCTGGGTATGATTGGTGTTTGGTGAATTTGTAAGTTGATTGAATAAGTTGTTCCAGGAAGTAGCTGATATTGGACAGTGAAATAAAAGGTGGCTTGCTAATTCCGTATCAGTATTGCATCTTGGACATATGTCTGAGTTGGTCAAATGGATTCGATGTAGGAGAGAAAAGGTTGGTAATCCTTCATTGATGGGTTTCCACAAGAAAAGCCAAATTTTTGGTGGACATGGTAAAGTCCATAAGAAGTTGGTAGGTTGTAAAGGTGTGTGGGTTGGTTGACCATGAGTTAGACATTTGTATCCTGAAGATGTGGTGTAGCTTCCCGATTTTGAGTGTGGCCAGATAATTTTATCTGGGGTATTATTTTGTGGAAGGTGGATGTTGATGATATTTTGAAATCTTTGATTGGGAAAGGTGTTCAATTTTTCATGATTCCAGGAGTGGGAGATTGGGTCGATGATATCCGCTACCATTTGGATTGGGTAGTAATGTGTTGGATCTAGATTTGGAGAGTGTGGAATCCAGTTAGCTTCTATTGGTATTGATAACCCATTTCCAATTTGATAGAAAATTAAATTTTGCATGGTAGGGATAATTGATGCGAGTTGTCTCCATTGAGGGTTGGAAGAGGATGGAATGGAGATATTTACTTGTAGAATTGGTTGTTCTTTAAAGTATTTTGCACTGAATAGACTTCCGCATAAAGAGTTAGGTTGTTCATGCAAATTCCAAATTCTCTTCATGAGAAGGGCTTTATTATGATCAGCACTTTTCCTTATTCCTAATCCTCCTTCTGCTATTGGTTTTGTTGCTTTATCCCATCCTACAGGGTGGAGTTTTTTGGTTGTTGAGTCATGTCCCCAGAAAAAATTCTTGGTTATACGATCTATTTGTTTGTGTATATTTATGGGTAGGTTTTGTGTTTGCATTATGTGATTTGAGGTTGGGGTTAGGGAGGTTTTGATTAGAACGAGTCTTCCTAGATAGGTTGGAGGATTTAAAGTGGTTGTCATATTAAAAAATTGTTGAAGATAATTTATTTTGATTGGATCTAAATTAGGGTGATGGATGAATACTGATTTGGTAGTATTAATTACTTGCCCTGCAGAAGAACTATAGGCTTGGAGGAGGGTTTTAAGGTGTTGGTTACTCTGATCTGACGCTTTATATGTGATCAGAAGATCATCCGCATACATTAAATGAATTATGGGAGGTGCTTGTTGTGATATGTTAAGTCATGGGACTAATTTTCGGATTTGAAGGTTGTAGATAGGATTTCACACATATGATAAAAATATAGGACGAAAGTGGGTCTCCTTGTCTAATACCTCTACTTGGTGTGATGTATCCATGTGGAGTACCATTTATTTTGATGGAGTAAGTAATTGTTGTAACGCACAACATAATATAGTCTATAAAGGTTGATGGGAATCCTAGTTTTGTAAATGAAGTTTTGATGAATCCCCAATCTAGGCTATCATAGGCTTTTTGGATGTCTAATTTTAAAGCAATTTTTGGATCTTTGGTGGGTTTTGAGGTTCTGATATTATAGAATAGTTCCCCAGCAATTGTTATATTGTCGTGAATTGATCTTTGTGGAGCAAAAGCACTCTGGAAAGGGATTATTAGGAAGGGGAGAATAGGTCTAATTCGGTTGACTAATATTTTTGAGATGATTTTATATGTGACGTTACAGAGTCTTATCGGTCTGAATTGTGAAGGTTTTGAAGGGTGGTCTACTTTAGGTATTAGTGTTATGTTTGTGTGACTCATGAGAGGGTGCATATTAAGATTATTAAAGAAAGCCTGAACCATTGCTATCAATTGAGGGTTAGTTGTCTCCCAGAAAACTTTAAAAAACTTACTTGGATATCCATCCGGACCCGGAGCACTTTCAGAATTTATGGAGGATAGTGCTTGCTTGATTTCTTCTGTAGTTACTTTCTTCGTAAGTTGGTCTGATTGTCTAGGAGTCAACCTTGGTGTGATGTTTGCAAAAAGATCTTCATTTTTTTCTGTAGGCGGGGCCGTATATTGCTAAGAATAGTGATCCAGGATGAGTTGAACTACGTCTTCTTTTTTGGTAATCCAGTTGTTTTGTGTGTCTTGTAGTTGTTGTATGTTATTGCAAGCTCTGTGGATGGTAGCTTTAATATGGTAAAAGGTTGTGTTGAGATCGCCTGATTGAAGCCATTGAACTCTAGATCTTTGTTGCCAGTATGTTGCATGACATTGTAATAGTTCTTCATGTTCTATTCTCAGCTGTTTTTCTTGAGTCAACCAGTGTTCTAGATCTGAGCCTGTTTGGGATGCACATTGGTGTTGGGCGTTCTTTATCTTGGATGTCGATTTCTTGATCTTCGTTGGTAGGTGGCCAAAAGTTTCTTTGTTCCATCCTAAGAGAGTTTGTCTTGTTGTAATGAGCTTTAGATAGAGGTTGAGTGTAGGTTCATTGTCTTGTTGTTGTTCCCAAGCTGATTCGACTATTTGCTTAAGTTGGGGATGAGAGAGCCAGAGGTGTTCGAATTTGTAGTTTTTTTTGTCCTTGCCAATCCATTGCTTTTTTCTGAAGAAGTATTGGGGCATGATCAGATGTTATTCTTGGAAGGTGAGTAACTGCCGCATGGGGGTTTGTTGTTCGTCATAGTTGGTCTGCTAAAGCCCTATCTAATCTTTCTAGGATATTATCTTGCCCTAATTGGTTGTTTGTCCAAGTGTATGGATCTCCTCAGAATCCTAAATCTATAAAACCCATTTGGTCCATCATAGTGAGAAGCGGTTGAGATTGAGCATATGTCACTTGTCTTCCTCTTTTTTTCCGGATCGGTTTAAAACGCCGTTGAAATCTCCTATCAATAGCCATGGTGTGGATGGATTGATATTGCTGAAGATTGTTGGAAAATCTTGCCACAGATTTTTCCTTATATCTGGATGTGGAGGGCCATAGATACCCGTGAAGTACCATGGTTGTTATGGAAGCGGTGGTGTAACCTTTGTGTGGATGAAATTTTGAGATTGTAGTAATATTTGGATGTTTAGGTTATCCTCCCACATTAGGTATAGTCCTCCTCGTCTTCCAATTTTGGGGACGTTGAAGTAGTTATTGAATTGAAGGGATTGTGTTAATCTTCTTATGTGTTGATCGTTAGCTAGAGTTTCAGAAAAAAATAGGATGTTAGGCTTGTGCAGAGTAACTAGTCCTTTCAAATGCTGAATTGCGGGTGGGAGGTTTATGCCTTGAAAATTCCATGAAATAATATTCATAGTGAAAAGGGAAAATTTGTCTAAATGGGTTGTGCAGTTGAGAGGTAGCAGAAGTTTAGGTTCGGTTTTTAGTTATGTCTAAGTGGGCTTTGAGGATAGGTTAGATTTTGGTTTAATTGGGCTTACTGCAGAGTGCTAATAAAGTTCTTTAAGTCTAGAAAACTCGGTAGTGCAATTTAAATTTTATTTTATTTTTATTATTTTTTTGTCATTACGATTGGGTAAAATCTTTAACTTCTGCACGGAGGTTCAACCCCTGGCGAGTAGCACAATATTTCTTTTTAATAAAGCATGCATAATTATATTCATTGTTGACCATCAAAAAAGAAAAAACTCAAAAATACTCCCTCCATATCTGAAAAATAGAATGGTTTCCTCGTTTGGATGTGTCAAAACAACAAAAAACAGACTAGTTTTCAAAAATGGAAAGTCAAATGAAATGAAAGTCAAATGTATGATATTACTGATCTACCCATGGATCCTCTCTCTTCTTTAGAAAGGAGGGAGTGCTCCTTTCCTATCACTTTTTCGATTAGGCCAAAATGAAAAAGTAATACATCTTTTCCACAAATGGAGAGAACTATATACCTTCGCAACCTAGGCGATGACACACAAACATTTAAAAGGAAATTGCACTGAAGTATAAAAATTAGAATCCAATTCCCAGGGAGGGCTAATATTTTTATAATTTTTGAATATGAATTGATTCCAGGCCCTCCGTTTCCTGCAAATCCAAATTATTCAAGGTTTGCTGCTAAGCACTATCCCGGAAACTATAAACTATGACCTAACCATAAAGTAGGGTGCATGTTACAGACAAGCTCCATCAAGGGTCCTAGGCTACTGTTGTATGAAAATCCTATAAGCGCAACAAAATTGAAGTTATATACAGGTAACGGCATAATACCTCGAAGAAAAGGAAAAATGTTATTTACACAATGTCAGCAGGTTTTTGTTTAGGGCCTCTCCTGCTTGGGGGCTTGATGCAAATGGTGCACCTGCATCCAGGATGATGTGGTGGATGCTCGTTGGCGGTTGTAAGAAAAGGGGAATCCAATTCACCCAAGTTCTCTTCAAGAACCGCAGTAGCAGCTAGTGTCTCTAGGCCAGAGAAGGGTTCATAATCTTCGTCTGTCTTTTCGCTTTCTACAATTCTCCGCCTCTTGATATTGTCTAGGCTGAAATCAGGATCATGTTTTTTGTTTGCCTTTTCACCTCCCGCACTTCTGCGCTTCTTAAAATCTAACACAATAGAGGGGGGAAAAAATATGAGAAGCATAAAAAATTAGCATAAATTTATACACCTCAAAGTTCATCGATGGTCCATGTCCGAAGGCATGAGACAATAAATTGCTACAGATACTCGCCCAATCATTAATCCAAAGTGACTTCCAGAGCAAAAAAGATAACACCGAATAGCTCTAACGGGGCACATAGAAGAAGATCCAAGGTCATATTTTTTAGTAAGAATTATCTCCTCGTTTTGTAAAATGTGTAAACGTTCCATAGATTTTCACCCATCAAGTACTTTAATCTGTGTTCTTTTTAAAGCGGAAAAAAATGATATTATAACCGAAGTGCTGATGGATTCAAAAGTTTTCGGGGTATTTTCTGTAGACCATCTACATTTCAAGAACAACATCCGCCCCACAGGGAAAGAAATCAGTACCTGCCCCTTCGATCATCCCTTTCTGAACTGGAGGCACTATTTTTTATCAAAATAACTAGCAATATAACAGATTCAAAAAAGTTGATGACGTGCACCTTGCAAGAGAAAAGATGGAAGCATGAAGGATAAATCATACCCATATTAAGACTGAGAAGATTTTCAAGTTTCTTTGGATTTAAATCCTCTGGAACCCCATTATAAGAATTTCCACAATCTTGGCTTCTAATCGTGGTGTAGCTATCGGATTGAGTTATGTGCTGAGGACCGGAGCTAGATGCCTTTCGGGATCCAACCATAAGTTTTCCTTCAGGGTCTATCCTGCTAAATGTTACTGGAACAGAGATTTGAATAAGAGAAGAAACAGTAACAAAAAAGGTAATATTTAAGATGCATACACTGACAATGACATCCGGAAACAAGCATAACAAAAGACGAAGGAAATTACTTGTATCACCAGCTTTTAATTGCATTGACTGCATGCAGGGTGCTACACCCTCCAAGACATACATTCTACTGTTATTGTTAGGCCAAAATCTAAACTGAAACCCCCAGTCGTTCCCCTTTGCATCTTGAATCTTCAAAGGTCGGCCTTCTGGTTGCAATAGCCGAGGAAAATATGCCTGGATATAGTTGAGTCAACATGTTTATAACCAAAGCAATATTACAAAAGAAAGGGAAAAGATGCTGGAGATGAAGAAACTCTTGGGTACAACATACCTCAGCACATGCTTTTGGGAGAACTAAACGTCCAATTCGACTGGCATCGCTTGCAGTCAAAACCTTGTCAAACAAAGGCACAATTTTGGAGTTTGAACTTAAAGGAGCTGCAGTTAAGGGAATCATAACTTTCAAAAGATGGATTCATACAAATAAAATTATACGAACAACTAATTTCAATTTTTAGATATCAACAAGGATACTTTTCAGATATTTGCTGCAATTCTTCTTCTGTAATCTTTGGCCAATAACGCGGAAGCATTTGGCTTCTACCCCGTCCTTCAGGTAGTCTTCCAATACGTAATTGTGAAAGCATACTGTTTGCAGCCTCCGGTCTTGCAACAACAGGTGGCTTTTTGCAGTCCACTTCCTTAACAGAACGCATGCCCTGTTCTATTTTCATTTGGCACAGAGACCCATTTGTATCATTTTTCAGATACTGAAGCAAATTAATATGCTCATTTCCCTCAGTATTCTTGCCCATTTGCAATATATTTCCTATCCCATTGCTATAGTTTTCCTCTTTGCCAAAACCATTTGGCTTTTCATCACTTGGCATCTGCAATAATTTCAAAAAGCTGAGAAATTCTGACATCATGGAGCTAGATTTCCCATTACAAAGAAAATCGGATATGTGAAAGAAATCAGACAGCCAACAGTTCCCTAACATATAAACCTCGTATTACACAGTTCCAGATTTTGTAATAACAACACTTTTGCACCTTGATCACGAATTGCTGGCTCTAATCTCCATGCACATACCCATACTCATGCCCACACCCAAAACATATTATTTCTCGTGCTTTGAGATGAGCCATATTCCGCTAATGTGTTTAAAATAATGATTTTACAATAAATTTAAAAATTATGCATCTAAATTCACACCTCAAACATAGGTAAATTAATATGCATGCAGCCATATAATCACATAACTGTGTGTGGAAATTGAACTTACAGAGGAGTGCAATCTCTTCATGCAGCCAAGACACTCTACACCGCCATTATCAAGTAGCTCAAACAAAGACTTTGAAGCAGTACAACCACAGTGAAGTCGCTGCAATAAAGAAATCTTTTAGTTAACCAGGCATGTAGCGATTTTTTTTTAAATATGAGCATTCAGCGTATGAGATTACCTTGCCACAAGAACTGCAGTCTCTCCAACCAGATTCTTTAACATGGAAGGTATCACAAAATACCAATTGTTCATAAGCAAACCTGTTAGCATCATAATAACAACAGATCATGAACATGACGATATGAAAAAAAGGAAAAATCATTCACAACATGTAAAATTGAACCATGCGAGTGAATGACCTGAAAGCCTAAACTTCCCAATCTCATATATGTTTGCACATCAGCGGATAAAAATACAACTAAACAAAGTGAAGCAATAATAATGAATGAAATATACCCGCACTTATCACAAAGAGTTGCTACACCACCAAATCGAAGATCCCACCCTTTCCTCCACTTGACTGAGGATGTGGCCTGACAAAAACCATTCATGCAAACCTTCGACGCCATTACCAGGAAAAACACAATCCTCTTAAATCTGTAAGAAAAAACAGAAATATTAATCATCTGTTTTCTCCAGATAACAATTAATCAAAGTACCAAACAATCAAACATGCACAACCATATAAGAGTCAAAAATATGAGATATGAGATACAGTCAATTTTCACTATCTCTAAAACCTCAAATACCTTATTGAAGCAAGGCATGCTCGCTGTCTATCTTCGATATGGAATGTAACCAATTAAGTAAAGGTAATCGTCAGATCCCACGATGTCGGTTGTCACAATCTTCATTAGGGTTCGAGTTTTCCGGCAGCAAAGTATATGCATGCCAATCAAAATAAGTAAGTAAGAGAACATAAAAGACATGACCTCTTTCTCAGATACATAAAATCACTATAAACATCAAAATCCCATGAACCCATTTCTTGCATGTGTCCCATTTGCTAAACTAAACATCTAAGTAGTTGCCGTAGTATCACAACACTTACACACTAGCAGTAATAGATCGAAGTATAGAATCGAAAAGTGACATTAACCAATTAAACAAAACCCATTTCTGCATTATAAATGTACAATCAATCAAACATTACAAAACTTACTAAAAAGTTAGATCTTTATACCAAAATCAAATCTTTCCAAATAGAGGGAAAACACACAAAATTCGCATTAGACTAAAGTAAAAGCAATCCACTCTCACAAAGAAAAACATCAATCCCACAACTAATTAGAGGCTAATAAAAGTGAATAAAGAGTACACAGAGAACAATTACATATTAGATGTGTAGTAGAAAAGTTGCATAAACTTGCATGTCTGAAGCTCCCTTATGTGGAACAAAAGTGAACCCTAGTCTAGTTAGGGTTTTTTCTGCATTGGGGGGAGAAGAAGGAGAAGATAGAGATGAGAAAATATAGAAAGAAAGAAAGAGAAAGGGAAACTTACTGTTACTGAGAAGAAATACACACGTTGAAGTAGTTGAGTCGAGAAACCTGTAAAAATTTGTCTCTCGAGAGAAAGAAAAGTGGACTCAAACAAGTCCTAAGTCTGTACACCACGTGTAAATGGCTTTCTTTAGTATTAGCAAAGTTTTAGAACAACTCATTTACAGCGCAGCAAATCAATTATAATTTTCACACATCTCTGCCCTCAAATCCATATACACTAGTAGTATGCAGGCCGCTCATCACAGGGGCACACTTATTTGAGGTCTGGGACAAAAAAATCAGGCATCTAATCATGCAAGAGGAGATTAATGTGCATTTCTTTATAAAGAGAACCCATTTGTTTCAAGTGAACAGGCAGCCTGGATCAGTAATATGTCATTTAGTTTTGTGTACCAATTTGGTTCGACATTTGGTTTCTTGCTGTAATTAGTTTAGGTGTGGACGGATAAATTGGATGCGGATGATTCAATGGGTTTTATTTTTTACTAGTATATTATAATTGACAACGCAACTCATCACTATAAAGGGAAAAATATAGTTATCACATGTTTCCTTTTGGCTTCTCAATTTCTTTTGAATAAGAAAGTTATATTAAAAAGAAATTTTATACAAAAATTTGTAACTAATGGAAACAAATCTGAGGCTCAAACATGCGGAGTTGTTTCCCACATAAAAAGTACTTGATTAATAGCCATATCCTTGAAATCTTTTCAAACAATCGAAGAACTAATGTTTGTTTTATAAGCAAACGGATTCCATTCGCATCTTTAGCTTTACCGCCAAAAGTCTGATTATTGTTTTCTTTTCACAGATGCCAAGCCACTGCATAGTTCACCTTCCACCAAACTTCTTTACTAGGATATTATTACTCCAAGATTCAAATTGCTTCTGCACTGTGTCACACATTACCCACTATAATTTGAAAGATTTAATGAAATATGACCAGACTTCGAAAGGATACTGACAAGAAACCAACATAGGGTCAGTCGTCTCTTCTTCTTTCTTGCAAAACTGGTAAAGGACATCCTGCACCTCAATACCTCTATGCTTAAGCATACTAAGAGTAGGAAGAGAGTTGTGGTAATGAGCCCACAACATAAAATATAACTTTGGTGGAATGCTTTTCCTCCACACATACTTATCGAAAATACCACACCCTTCATCTTGTAACTGCTTTTCATAATAATTCTTCATACTGCAACCCCCCTTGTTAGAGCACTGCTCGGTCGAACTCGCAAGTGTTGCTATCTCAAGCTTGTTTGTCAAGTTTAGTTGGTCAAAACTATAAGTCTTGATTTCTAGTCTACTTATGGCTATGTCTCGGACTAGGATAGAATGTATAGTTGAGTTTTAGAGTTCAGGATGTTCATCGATTGAAGACGAAGATCTACTGAGGAGAGCTTGGAGAAATTTCATCAACAAAAAGTATGTGGAGACTAAAACTTATCTATCACTCAGAAGTCCATTCTATTCTATCTCCTAATGAGACTAAGTCGTGTAACTATATAGACTTTCATATTATACACATTTGATATTTCGAGCTGAGTTTAACTCGGTTATCTATTTCTCGAAATATATGTTGGAATCCTTTTGCTTTAGCTACGTTCACCATATTCTTGATGAGTTTAGTTGGAAACAATTTATTTGTTGGAAACTAAATAATAAGTCAAAAGATGATCATGTGAAAATTGCCTTGAAACATCTTACATGATTTGTGTGAGACAATCATTTGATGTCGACTCAGAAAGTTTTGTATTGATCATTCGATCACTTGAAAATTACTTATAAGCTAATAGTTTGTGTGCGACAACTATTATCATCTTCTAAGGATGTTTCAATGGTTGAAATGGGAGTTTAGAACGAAAACCTTTGTCTGGATACAACACAATATGCGTACCTAGTATGCAAACTGTTTTGGTATGATTCGGGTCCGGGAACCTTGTTTGCATACTTAGTATGCGAACGGTTTTAACTGTCAAAGTCCGGGAACCATGTTTGCGTACCAGTATACGAACGGTTCTACCTGAGTTAAGGTCCGAGACAGCAGTATGCATACCTGTTTGCAAACTGTTGGACAAGACCAAAGTCCGGAAGCTATAGTTTGCGTACTTGTTTGCAAACTTAGTGGTTAAAGTTTTAAAATCGTCTAAGTATGTTTTTCATACTCATGAACAAACACATTTATGAATTAAGGAATGCAATCTTTGCAAACCATGGCTTAATGTTCATGAATTTATTCTTATGAATCAATCCAATTTTGATTTAATTGGTTCATATATATTTATGTGAAATAGTGAATAATTGAACAACTTGAAAAAGCGGAGGTCTAACAACCACACCCAATATTTCATTCGGCAATATGTATGGACTAACTCCAGTATAATTCCAAGAGAATCGACTAGACAGTCAGACTCGATCAAGGAAAAATATCCAAGAGTTATATCTCAATTTCTCAATATAATCTGCAATCGAACAGATAGAAATCTATGAGCCTGATTGATATGAGAAATAATTTGAACGATACCAAAGACCAATGTTCAAGTGTCAATCAATTTCAATCAACAACCAAAGGTCGGATTTACCAATTGATTGAACTACGCACAACCTGTGATATTTCAATTATATAAACAAATATAATGCGGAAAAGAAATAACACAGATACCAGATGTTTTGTTAATGAGGAAACAACAAATGCAGAAAAACCCCGAGACCTAGTCCAAATTTGAACACGACACTGTATTAAGCCGCTACAAACACTATCCTACTACAAGTTAACTTCGGACTGGAATGTAGTTGAGACCTAACCAAGTCTCATACCGATTAAGGTACAGTCTCGTTCCTTACTCCTCTGAATCCCAGCAGGACTGTATGCACTTAATTACCTTAGATGATCTCACCCACAACTAAGAGTTCCCGTGACCCAAAGTCGAAGACCTTATAAACAAATCTGTCTCCCACAGAAAAGCCTATTCTGATAGATAAATCTGTCTCCTACAGAAATACCTACGAAGTTTTTGTTCTGTCTTTTGATAAACCAAGGTAAACATGAACCATTTGATAATCTGGTATTATATTCCCGAAGAACAGCCTAGAAAAATCAATCACCCCACAATAACTTAACTATATGGTAGTAGAACAAGTTATTGTGGAATCACAAAGAATGAGACGAAGAGCTTTGTGATTACTTTTTATATCTTAGAGAAGATAGTTTTCAATAGGATAGAACAAGTAAGATCAGAACACGCGACCACAGAGAAAATAGTTGGGTCTGGCTTCAGAATCCCAATGGAGTCTTCAAGTCGTTAACCTATAATGGTTTTAGGAAAAACCTAGGTTAAAGGAGAATCGACTCTAGTACGCAAAAAGTATCACACATGAGGTGTGGGAATTAGGTTTTCCAGTTGTTAGAGTTCTCCCTTATATAGTCTTCAAATCAAGGTTTGATAGCTTTAAAACAAAGCAATCAATATTCACCGTTAGATGAAATCCTGATTTAAGATTCAAGTTAAGTTTGCTTAAAACCAAAGCAATATCTCTCCACCGTTAGATGGTCTTAGCTTGTTACACACAAATGAATATACCTTCATTTAGATATGGGTAACCATACCTAAACGTGTATATTGAATTGTCTCAACAATAGTTAACCGAAGTTAGCCATATGAGCACTTTTGTATTAACCAAATTCATCTAACACTTCTAGATCAAATGATAATTAAATGAATCTAATTGTGTTACTCATAAAGTTGTTTAATTGTTTATATTCTCATATAAGTATACAAGACACAATTGAAGCAAAATCAGAATTGATTCAAGAGAATCAATTCATGAAAATTTAGCCATGGTTTATAAATAAATTTGTTCATGAGTATGGAATCAAAGTTAACCGATTTTAGAACTTAAACCAATTAAGTTTCCAAACGGGTACGCTAACTTAAGTTCCGGACTTTGGTCTTGTCCGACAGTTCGCAAACCGGTATGCATATTGTCGTTCCGGACCTAACTCAGGTAGAACCGTTCACATACTGGTATGCAAACTTATTCCCGGACTTTAACAGTTAAACCCGTTCGCATACTGGTACGCAAACTTGGTTTCCGGACCTGAATCATACCACAACAGTTTACATACTGGTATGCATACTGTGTATATCCAGACAATGGTTAATTGTCCTAAACTCCCATTTCAACCATTGAAAAATCCTTAGAAAACGACAATAGCTGTCTCACACAAACTATTAGCTTATAAGTAATTTTCAAGTGATCGAATGACCAATACGAAACATTCCGAGTCGACATCAAATGACTGTATCACACAAATCATGTAAGATGTTTCAAGACAATTTTCACATGATCGTCTTTTGACTTATTATTTAGTTTCCAACAAATAAATTATTTCCAATTAAACTCGTCAAGAATAATGATGAACGTAGCTAAAGCAAAAGGCTTCCAACACATATTTCGAGAAAGATATAAGCTAGTTAAACTCAGCTCAAAATATCAAATGTGTATAATGTAAAAGTCTATATAGCTATATAACTTAGTCTCAATAGGAGATAAAATAGAATAAACTTCTGAGTGATGGATAAGTTTTAGTCTCCACGTACCTTTTGTAGATGAAGTTCCTCCAATATCTCCTCACTAGATCTTCGTCTTCAATCAATGAACGCCGTGAAGTCTAAATCTCAACTACACATTCTATCCTAGTTCGAGACATAGTTATAAGTAGACTAGAAATCAATACTTAAATTTTTGATCACCTAAACTTGAAAAACAAGCTTGAGATATGAACGCTTGCAAGTTCGGACGATCAGTGCTCTAACACAACTCTATTTGAAACACGGTTAGATTCATTTGATTATCTTTCATAATTGAATATCATAGTTGATCTAGAAGTGTTAGATGAATGTGGTTAAGAAAAAAGTGTTCATATGGCTAACTTCGGTTAACTGTTATTGAGCCAACTCAATATACACGTTTAGGTACAGTTACCCATATACGAATGAAGGTATATTTCATTTGTGTGTAACGAGCTAAGACCATCCAACGGTTGAGAGATATTGCTTTGGTTTTAAGCAGACTTAACTTGAATCTTAAATCAGGTTTTCATATAACGTTGAATATTGAATGCTTTGTTACTAAGCTATCTTAGCTTTGATTGAAAGCAAACCCTGATTTGAAAGACTATATAAGGGAGAACTCTAGCAACTGGAAAACCTAATCCTGGTACTTTCATGTGTCCTAGTTGCGACTACAGTCGATTCTCCTTTAACCTAGGTTTTTCCAAAACCATTATAGGTTAACGACTTGAAGACTTCATTTGGGATTCGTGAAGCCAGACCCCACTATTTTCTCTGTAGTTGCGTGTTCTGATATTACTTGTTCTATCGTATTGAGTGCTATCTTCTCTAAGATTTTCTCGAGATTTATCTATGATATGTAAGATATAAAAAGTAATTACAAAGCTCTTCGTCTCATTCTTTTTGATTCTTTAATAACTTCTTCTACTACCATATAGTTAAGTTATTGTGAGGTGAATCATATTTCTAGGTTACTCTTCGAGAGTATAAGACCGGATTATCAATTGGTTCCTGTTCACCTTGATTTATCAAAAGACGGAACAAAAACTTCATAGGTACTTCTTTGGGAGACAGATTTATCTATCAGAATAGAATTATCTGTGGGAGACAGACTTGTTTATAAGTCTTCGACTTTGGGTCGTAGCAACTCTTAGTTTTGGGTGAGATCAGCTAAGGGAATCAAGTGCGCAGAATCTGGTGTGGTTCTAGAGGCGTAAGGAACACGACTATACCTTAATCGGTGTGAGACTTGGTTAGGGTTCAACTACATTCCAGTCCGAAGTTAACTTGTAGTAGGCTAATGTCTGTAGCGTCTTAATACAATGTGGTGTTAAAATATGGACTAGGTCCCGGGGTTTTTCTGCATTTGCGGTTTTCTCGTTAATAAAACTCATGGTGTTTGTGTTATTTTTTTTCTGCATTATATTTGTTTATATAATTGAAATATCACAGGTTGTGCGTAGTTCAATCAATTGGTAAATCCTACCTTGATTGTTGGATAAGAATTGATTGGCAATTGGGCATTGGTATTTGGTACCGTCCAAGTTATTTCTCATATGAATCGGGATCACAGATTTATATCTATTGGATTGCTGATTGTATTGAGAAATTGAGATATAACTCTTTGATATATTTCTTGATTGAGCTTGCTTTATAAGCTGGTTCTCTCAGAATTATATTGGAGTTAGTCCATACAGATTTCCAAATGAATTATTGGGTGTGGTTGTTATACCCCCCCCCCCCCGCTTTTTCAATTAGTTACAGAGTTGACAAACACGTTAAATACCTCATAAGTCTGTGTTTGTAGCAATCTGACTCTATGGACAGAAATGGTATCTCTATAAACATACCGCCAGTCTTCGTTGTCTCGAATTACTTATGGTGAAAATTTTCTATGTGTGCCTTTCTCCAAGCACGTGATTTTCAATCATGAGTTCGTGTTGTTAATGGTTATAGTCCTACAATGGTTATAGTAAACGGTGTAACTGTTCCAAAGGATAGTATGAGCCTGTCGAGATTCTTGATGCAAAGAAAAATTCTAACGGTTTGAATGTTATCATCCATGCAATTACCCCAGATCTTCAGCACCATGTGACTACATGCAATAAGTTTGAAGACGCTTGGGATATCTTAGAAACCGTATTTGAAGGGAATACCTCTGAGAAGGAAGCTAGGCTTCAAAACCTAAATTCTGATTGGGAAAACCTTCATATGGTTGATGAAGATTCATTTGATGAGTTTAGTCACAAAGTGTCTGAAATTGTTAATGCATCTTTTGCATTTGGTAAGACTATTCCTGAAAAGGACATTGTGATGAAAATTCTCAAATCTCTGTCAGCTAGATACGATTCTAAGAAACATGCCATCGTTGAGGGTGATAACCTTGATACACTTTCTAGAAATACTCTTGTTGGGAAGCTAAAGATATTTGATCATGAGCATATATCCAAATCTGGAAAGGATATTGCTTTCAAAGCACAAAAGAACACTAAATTACTTGATAAAAGTAAAAGTGTTGGCAACTATGTGGATGATCCTATTGTAACCGATTCATCAGATGAGGATTTTGACAATTCAGTCTCTCTGATCATAAGACAGTTTAGAGATATTCTTTTGAAGAGAAGTAAACGGTTCACCAGAGATAAACCCAGATCATCAGTTAAACCTCATGATCGTTCCCCTCCTAAAAATAGGGACACTGTCGACACTGATGATGAGGATATGCCACGGTGCTTCAAGTGTAAAGGTTTTGGTCATTTTGCTAATGAGTATCCAAATCGTAGAAAATACATTGGAAACAAAGGTCTTGCTGCAACTCTTGATGAAATGTCTGATCACTATGATTCAAATGAAGATGAAAAATTAAGTGTTGCACTCCTTGGCGAAAATATTAATTTTGATAATTGTACAATACGTACATCAATCTTGATATTTTTCCTGAAGAAACTTCTTCGACCACTTTGGAGGATAAAATGAATTTTACTCTATCTGCTGAAAATTCTATCTCACATGTTTCAGGTACTTCAATTTGTTTAGCAGTATGCTCGGATATGGTGCTTGAACCGTCCTCCACATTGATATGTTCTTATTGTAATTTTATGGGTCATGAACTCTCGAATTGTTTCAAGTACAAACATAAAATAAGATATGTCAACAAACTTTAACGGAGAGAAATTCGATTAGCAAACAAACTTAAACTTGTTCTGAAGTCGAATCCATCTGAGATATGTAAGTTTAACTCATCTCCAAAGAAGTTAATTTCTAAAGAAAAAGCTAGACCTCTATAGAAAAGAACTAGGTCTAAACGATCTATGAAAAAAGGAACTGAGAATTCCATACGAGAATCACATGGTGAACAGATTATTGTGCACCCCAACACAACCTAATTGTGTTGAAGTGCATCTTGTCTCATGTGCCCGAATTCAAAGAGACAAGAGTTATGCACAATCGGGATTTAAGAAAAGAATTTTTTTTATTTTTCTTTTTGTTTTTCTGGAATTCTGTTGATCTTTTCATATCCCAAATGGTATTGAAAAGGTTTACCTTGTTATATCATTAAAAGAGGGTTTAAATCGACATTTCTACCTTTTTTAGGGCATGTAACCCTGCATTCCTTTTTCCTTCCCTGAAAACTCTTTTTATCAAAAGATTGCTTGTGGAGCTAGTTTTGTGTATTTCTCTCACAATCCCATATTTAAATGGAGATCCAAGCATCACATCTTCTGATGGAAAAGATGTTAACATGATTATTAAGCCATCAATCATGAAGGAAAAAGGTAAATCTCATTCATCTACAACTTTAAAGAAAAAAAAAGAAGAATATGAAGAAACCAAGGGCTAACCCCTCAAATCTTCAGAAGTTTTCTAGTGTTCATGAAGAGTTGAAAGAAACAAGGATAAACATGCAGCAAATAAAGGCTATTGTTCTAAGATCTCTTGAAATTCAGAAGGCCATGGTTCGACATCAGTGAAGAAGGTTTGTTGGAATTGACTCATTTCTTCATGAACCTTATGTTGACGACAACGAGTTCGGGGACGATAAAGAATTTTTTAAGAATATTAATGTCTAGGAAACTTCTTATGAGAATTTATTCTTGTGTTTAAGAAGGATAACTAGGGTTTGGAATAGCAAATTATTGTGATCACACATAGCTATTACCAACGATTGTCATCTTGCAGTGATTTAGATTTATTTATTTAAATTCTAAGTTATTTGGAAGATGATTTTGCAGTATTAATCTTTATTGGTTTTATATATTGCAAAAATATTTTATGAGATATATGTGTTTACGTCTGTGAACTATAATTATTTCATATATGCTCAAAAGTTAAGTCTATTATGTGCTTATGCAAATATTGATAAAAGATAGAATGAACTTTTAAATATTCTGCAGTATTGATCTTTTCCTGATCCATTTCTATGTAAAAGTATTGTATGGCTCCGTAAATTTTCTTATGTTGAGCATTTCCGACTAAATTAATTTATAAGTCTTCTTGTGATTAATTTTTTCGAGTTTTCTGGATACAAATTCATGTTTCATGTAATTTGTTAATGGCCAAAGAAATCCTTATTTTTTTTTAAAAGTAAGGTCGCTCTTTTTGTTCTTTCGGGAATGAAATTTTATGGGGGAGAGTTCTTAATTGAACTTGTGTTTAATTGCCAAATCTTTGTGGGGAGTGCGGCTGTGGAATATTGTAGGAGTTATCTTGTATTTTTATGAAAACACGAGGGTACCTAAATATATCAATCTAAAACTTTTCCACCTATAAGTCTTTTCTCCGAATAGTGATTGTCTATGGATACGAGATCGAGACAATACGACAACAAGATAACTTGCGTGATTGACTACGGATACAAGATCGAGACAATACAACAACGAAGTATGTTTACTTGATAAAAGGTTCGGACTTAACCAAACACAATAAAATTACTATCAAGTAAATAAGAATTAATGTTTGTGTATTTTACTTCTAATTATAATAAAATAATTATAATTGCGGAAATAGAAAAGTAAAAGACACATCAAGATTTTTTTAACAAGGAAACCGCAAATGCAGAAAAACTCCGGGACCTTGTCCAGAATTGAATACTCTCAAGATTAATCCGCTATACAAAATCAAACCAACATCGTATAGTTGAGACCAAGCAACTAAACCTATAGTTCACCTAGTTCCGTTTGTATTCCCACGCCTCCAACTTGTAATAAGTCACGTACTTGGAACAATTCCTTTGGTTCGTATTCCAAACAGTAAAGGAACGATAAATCTGTTTGGTAACAACTCTTTTCAACCAAGTGATGTGAGTTCGATAAAATGCTCTTCCATTTATCACAATAAACTCCTTTGTCAGGTCCTTAGATCTATCTATCAACAACTACCAAAGTAATTGTCAAGATTTTGCAATCAATACTTTTAATCACAAAGAATTATATTGATGTCGATCTACTCAACTAATCAATCTAATCTATCACAAGGATAAACCGATTATAATTGGATCCTCTTTAACCGAAACAAGTATTGTGCACACCAAAGATTATGAACCCAAATCAGAATTCTTCTTCGTCTTCAAATTTTCTTAGATCTTCAATAAACACCTGCACACAATCAACTTGAATCTCTTGTGATCAATTACGCACAAAACGGAGTCCGTTAACAATGGATTATCACAAGACGTCTTTAGATCTACCTACAGTCCAAAGATCCCCGTCAAAACTTCGATCTACTTTGAGTGAATCTTATATCAGAAGAGAAGATTCTCAAGCATAAACAAACTAGGTGTAATCAAAGTTTAACAACCGTTAGTCAATCAAATCAATCGAAAACTAATAATAAACCGCAATTATCTAGTTTCCCACCAACGGTACTAATAGAGCTTCTCAATCCCAAAGAAGTCATTAAACTGAGCGGCAGTAAGAGATTTCACCTAATTAGGTTACTTTCCTCTCCGAATAGGCGGCTCCACCAATAACAACACAACTAGGTAATTTTGCGGGAACTGGGGATCAGTTTGCTCGAAATACAAATTTTGATATTTATAGACCAAGGAAGTTCGGACACCAAGGAATTTCCAAAACCGAAAATATTCTCAAGATATGCAATATATTCCAAATTCAGTTTCCATAATTCCTGTAAATGCTTTGTCCAAATATTGACCGAAAATCTCTTAGAAAATCTCCAACTAGTAAATGCACATTACTAATTTTCATTTTCCAAAAATAAAATTAAAAACCTTATTTAAAAGATTCTCAATTTATTTTCCGATCCGGGATTTTCCTTTAGCTATTAAGGAATATCTTTGAACAATTAAAGATAAGCGTTACTGCACATGTTCAAAGTATGTCGACATCTTTACTTTGTAAGTCCTCTTTCATACTTACAATCTTGAAACCTATTTGCCACACTTCCAAACAAGTTTAGAATTGGTTCATCTGACTTTCGAGAACTATGTGATTGATTAAGAACACTCAATCACAAATCATGGGTTTCACGGTTCTACCAAAACAAGTTTCGGTTCTACCTCCATGTGAGTACTGGATTTAGTCACACTAGCTTTCCAAAAATTCGGTTGACTAGGTACTAGGATCAGTTCCCACATATATATGGTATCTAACTTGTATTTGTTGCACATGTCCATAGGATCGGTTCCCAATATCTAAAAACGTGTTGCACATGTTCATAGGATTGGTTCCCAATATTTAGAAACTTGATGCACCTCATACAAGAATCGATTCCCCTTTGTGATCGGTTGCACCTATTACTAGGATCGGTTCCCCTTTGCCTAAAGTTGGTCATACCAATTACAACAAGCCGATCATACCATCTCATGTGATTACTTAAGATCCGTTTCACTAATAAAAGTCATACCAATACAAAAGTCAGGTCTTGTGAATAGTTTTACCAAGAACATAATCAAGTCATGAGCGGTTATACTAATCACACATATTGGTAGTTCAAAAGATATGCAATGAATAACAATACCCATAAGCATGGCGATTTCCCTTTCGATTCACGAAACAAGTTCATGAATTTACTTCCCTTAAACGAATGTAAAACATTGTTTCCTAGGATGCAATCTTCACCCCATACCCATACATATCACAATAGCATTCAAACGATTATGTCGATGTCTTATATACAAAGTTTGATGGTTAAGCAATAAACCTCGTATTGTATTCCTTAATACTACGTCTAACTAGAGTATAATCATTCATGCTTCGCAGTTATGTTTTCAATATGCACGACTTGAAAGATACGTTAGGGAATGAAACAGTTCAAGTCAAATATCAGTAACCTCAAGTGGAAGGATGATGTTGTCGTTGTAGCTCCTTACTTATTCACTTCTTCAAGTCTTTGTAATACTTATAATGTCTCATATTCTAATACTTTCAAGCTAACCTATACGAAGTTAACTCTAGTACATAATCAAGCGACTCTCTAAATGAGTTTTGGTTCACTAAAGTATGACAACCAAACTTGACATACCAACGCTTGGTGGGTTCAATCGAGTTATTCTCTAACAATCTCCCCCTTTGTCAAAACTCTTACATCATATGGATAAACAAACTACAAGAATTCGTTACAGATACGCTTGATTCCCGAATTCAACGTCACAATAACATGTATACATTCAATCCATAAATGCCGTTGTTGATATTATAATAACAAAGCTAATACTACCCTTAAAGGTAAGATAGGTAGATTTTATCAATCCGCACGTCTTTGTCATTCCTTTATAGTACATATAACTACAAGTATCATATGATATGCTACTCCCCCTTAGTCTATGCTTTACTCTTTCGTTAGATAAAACGTTTAAGCACCAATGTCCTTTCCCTTAGTGATACCAATCAATATAAATCAATACCAGTATCACTTGTTTGCTCCATATATTTCTCCCCCTTTTTGTCACAAAATGACAAAGGTACGAACAAATAAAGGGCAAACCGAAAGGATCTTACAAATCTCATAAGACTTGCAACCTATAGAGTTAAGCACGAGGGTTCCACACACCATTTTTGATAACCAATATCAAAACTGAAAATACAAAGTAATCTTGTTTTGATATGTTACCAAGGAAACAATTTCCGAAGAAATTTTCCCTAATAGTTTAGCAGACCAAAAATCGACTAAGCACCTTAGTTCCTTTGCTAAACCAATTGTACAAATACAATCGCTTGTTCGATAAGACCAAAATAAAGATAACTCTATTTTTCTCATCAGGTTCTAATTATCCATATAACTTAGACCTTTCACTTTTAAACAAGACAAGTACTAGGTTAGTTAACTAGCATTCCTTGTTAAGGCATTCGATTAGACTTGAATAACCGAAACCTCCACTTTGATAAGTCTAACTAAAATCAGAATTAACTTAGTTTCTCTTATCGAAATCGAATTGGACTAAACAATTCATCCCGAAATTTTTTTATTTCGTTAGACATAAACAATTCATACAAACCAAATAAATCAACTTGCATAGTTATTTACCTTAACCATAAGCAATTGAAACAACATAGACATTAAAGCACCGCAATTGCACCGAAATTTTGTAAGCCTAAACGATTGATACCAAAAAATAAAGCAAGATAACAATAGTTTTTCTTAACCGGAAACAATTGAATCACACACACATCCATACACAAATAATGGAATAAAACATCAATTGTACCGAAATTTTGTTAAGCAAAAGCAATAAATATACGCAATAAACTCAGACTTTTCTTAAACAGGAAGACAATTAACTAACAAAGTCGTTACCTCAAATTTAGCATCCTCTTCTCCAATATGTTTACATCTTCTTCCAGGGAGAATTGATACCGAAATATCATTATGTTGTCATCCTTATGTAAAACAAAAGAATAACAACAACCAACCTTTACCAGAGAAAGATTGAAAACCGGTTTTTAACTATTGCAAGCAAAAGTTGAAAACCTCGAAACACATTTGTTTTTATGCTAAACCAAACGATTCAACATATTGTGACTTTTTCACATATTGTTTCAATCAAACACCCTCATGATCCTTTGATAAAGCCTACCAACATGGGCTAGAACTTAATCCTGTTAAACCAAAAAGTCACCCAAACCATAAGGGTTCATAACATATGAGATCGAATATCAAGGTCATGAAAACCGAAATTAAACATCCCGTAAACATACATAGCAATAAGATAAAGCATTCAAGCACAGGCTATGTAAACATAAACTATCACAAGAAAAATTATAAATCAAATAATTTTATTCATAAATAGATAGTTTTATTCATAATATAAACCTAAAACAATTATTGAAAGAAATCAAAAATTGATGTCTATTATTCTTGATTAAGTATTACAACATATAACTTAATCTCTAGTGGTGCTCTTGTTGTTCGATAAGGTTTCTTCAGTGTTCAAACTTTTGAAGCATGTCTCAAGAGACTTGTCTGCAACCACTTCTTGTTTCTCAAGTTTTTCAACTTGAACCTTCATACCAGCAATATCAGCTTTTGTTTCCTCAATCTTATCTTTGAGCCAATCCTGATTTCGAACCATTATTATGAGATTGGTTTTTAGTTCTTCAAAACCTTGCATATAGTCAATCATACTATCAGAACGAATCCACTTGGTTTCAGTTGGGTCTTGTAGCTTGTAGGCCAACAGACATGACTCATCTTGTGATCCAACTGATCTATCAGAATCATAATCATGCATGATTTTTGATATGTTTTTCTTCTTCCTCTCTGTATTGATTCCTTGACAATCTTTAACCTTTTGAGCTTCCTCCTTATTAGCCTTTGTGACATTGCGAGTTATTGGAGGCATGCTCGGTTATATAAATAAGGATTGATCAGGGTTTCAATAAAACATGCAAGAGATAGTTTCCCTTTAAGAAGAGACAACTCTCGGACCGAAAATATCAGGAAATTCCGAAAATATTATACAAATATATTCTGTTTCCTTTGTCCAAACTTCTCATGCTATGAGGTTTATTAAAATTCGAAAATTTTAAATAAAACCTATTTTTTGGAAGATCATGATAAACATGAATACTTTTTAGACATACATGGATTCGAAGTAATCCATAAAATATCACAGAAATTTCTGATAAGCTACTACACATAAAACAAATGTACTCTCGTTTGATTGTGCTTTTCTCATCCATAATTAAGAGCACGAAAGGAGATGAGAGTGCACAATTTCGATACAACTAAGCTGTATCGAAGTAAGCTTTTTTTAGCTTACAGCGAGTATCAGAACCATAGTTCACGTTTCTCCTTGGGAATTTCTGCCCAAAATATTTTCTCCCCGAATAATGATCTTTTCCAACTCTCGAGATATGATCATGTGGAGAAGAAACACTTATGTGTGAATTTTCAGAGATGGATAAATCTCTCTTAATTATATCAATGAAATTTTCATAAGATTTTCTCATTCTAAGGATTTCCTTATGGTGCACATCAGCATGATTGTATGAAACAATTATGGGAAATTCCTGATTGTTTCCTTTGGCAGATATTCTCTCTTTCCCTTTCTTCTGGAATCGTTCTTCATCAAAACAAGAATTGTTTCGATATGGGTGAGGAGGAACTTTCTTCCAGAAGCGATTATCAACTCTTTCCTATGATTCTTTTGAGTTGATCTTATCAGGTAGTGGCACAATCTGTCTTTCTACTGAGGAATGGTCTTTCAGTTTTTTAAGACAAAAAACTTCTTTCAATATTTTTACCACAGTGTGTTGAAGAAGTATAAGTTTCATGTCAAGTGACTGAAACTTGTATTCCTTAAGATTGCGTTCACGGAACTGGTTCAAAGTTTACTTTGGACAAAATTTCGTTTGATCATCAGTAGATCTAGAAGATGGTTTCTTATCCTCTTCTGACTCGATGTAGTTTGACAAACTACCATCATCTTGATCTGTTTCAGATGTGACTAAACCGGTTTTATCACAATCTGTAAAATTCGAGCAAGGACTTTTCGTTTCCTCAACATCACAAGAAATCACAGCAGCATCACTAGTCAGAGTCATAGGACGTGCCTCTTTTTCTTGAGTAAGAGTTCTACTAAGAGCTTCTAATTTGACAGTGAGATCCATATTCTCTTTGGCCAGACTATTCAGTTGAATTTCTTTATCTCTGATCTCCTGTTTAAGAATATTTGACTTTGTCTTTAATATCAACACTTTAGAAGACATAGATTTTATAGGCTTTAGGAGTTTTATCAACTCTTTATCAGCATCCTCTTTTCCATCAGAGAACCACATAGATGTTTTTGCAACTCCTGGATCATGAGTTAACGAAGTGGTAACATCTTTAAATTTTGAGTATTCATACTCTTGCATAACGTTAACTGAATCAGACATAGATTCAATTTCTTATAGATTGGATCGCAACAAACACAGATTGTTAGATCTTTTCGTGTTTGCATGCTCTGATACCAATTGAAAAGACGAGGGTACCCAAATCTACCTCAATCTGAAACTTTTCCACATATAAGTCCTTTCTCCGAAAGTGATTGTCCATGGACTGAGTCGAGACAATACAACTAATCGGTTCACACTTCGTGTGATCGTCTATGGATACGAGATCGAGACAATACGACAACAAGATAACTTGCGTGATTGACTATGGATATAAGATCGAGACAATACAACAACGAAGTATGTTTACTTGATAAAAGTTTCGGACTTAACCAAACACAATAGGATTACTATCAAGTAAATATGAATTAACGTTGGTGTATTTTACTTCTAATTATAATAAAATAATTATAATTGCGGAAATAGAAAAGTAAAAGACACGGCAAGATTTTGTTAACGAGGAAACCGCAAATGCAGAAAAACCCCGGGACCTTGTCCAGAATTGAATACTCTCAGGATTAAGCCGCTATACAAAATTAAGTCAACTTCGTATATAGTTGAGACCAAGCAACTAAACCTATAGTTCACCTAGTTCCGTCTCTATTCCCACGCCTCCAAGTTGTAATAAGTCACGTACTTGGAATAATTCCTTTGGTTCGTATTCCAAATAGTAAAGGAAAGATAAATCTGTTTGGTAAAAACTCTTTTCAACCAAGTGATGTGAGTTCGACAAAAGGATCTTCCGTTTATCACAATAAACTCCTTTATCAGGTCCTTAGATCTATCTATCAACAACTACCAAAGTAACTGTCAAGATTTTGAAATCAATACTTTTAATCACAAAGAATTGTATTGATGTAAATCTACTCAACTAATCAATCTAATCTATCACAAGGATAAACCGATTTTAGTTGGATCCTCTTTAACCGAAACAAGTATTGTGCACACCAAAGATTATGAACCCAAATCAGAAATCTTCTTCGTCTTCAAATCTTCTTAGATCTTCAATAAACACCTGCACACAATCAACTTGAATCTCTTTTGATCAATCACGCACAGAACGGAGTCTGTTAACAATGGATTATCACAAGACGTCTTTAGATCTACAAACAGTCTAAAGATCCTCGTCGAAACTTCGATCTAGTTTGAGTGAATCTTATATCAGAAGAGAAGATTCTCAAGCATAAACAAACTAGGTTCAATCAAATTTCGACAACCGTTAGTTAATCAAATCAATCGAAAACTAATAATAAACCCAATTATCTAGTTTCCCACCAACGGTACTAATAGAGCTTCTCAATCCCAAAGAAGTCTTTAAACTGAGCAGCCGTAAGAGATTTCGCCTAATTAGGTTACTTTCCTCTCCGAATAGGCGGCTCCACCAGTTCAACACAACTAGGTAGTTTTGCTGGCTCTGAGGATTAGTTTGCTCGAAATGCAAACTTTGATATTTATAGACCAAGGAAGTTTGGACACCAAGGAATTTCCAAAACCGAAAATATTCTCAAGATATGCAATATATTCCAAATTCGGTTTCCATAATTCCTGGAAATGCCGGACCTAGGCTCAAGATTCAATTCTTTGGAATATTAATGCATATCAGAGAAAATAAATAAGGCATCCTCGCCGTAACTATTAGAGTAATCGCAACTTCGATAATATATGTTAACATCTTTGTCCAAATATTGACCGAAAATCTCTTAGAAATATCCAACTAGTAAATGCACATTACTAATTTTCGTTTTCCAAAAATAAAATTAAAAACCTTAATTAAAAGATTCTCAATTTATTTTCCGATCCGGGATTTTCCTTTAGCTATTAAGGAATATCTTTGAACAATTAAAGATGAGCGTTACTGCACATGTTCAAATTATGTCGACATATTTACTTTGTAAGTCCTCTTTTATACTTACAATCTTGAAACTGATTTTCCACACTTCCAAACAAGTTTAGAATTGGTTCATCTGGCTTTCAAGCACTATGTAATTGATTAAGAACACTCAATCACCAATCATGGGTTTCACGGTTCTACCAAAACAAGGTTTGTGATGAGTGCCAAATATTGTATATATTTATCCCTTTTTGTTGGCATTTTAACTCATCTTTTGTGCAGTAATTCTACATTTTATCCCATATTCTGTATTTTCATTGTTTTCAAGAATAAATATTTTTATTAATTAATTTTGCATTTTTAGGTAATAAATAAAGTTCGGATGAGTCGCGGAGCGAAAAGAGCAGAAAAGTAGTGAAAAGCCGGGAGAAATTACGCAAGGAAACCGCGAAGAATGGTGCGCACAACCTCATTTTCTACACACAAAAGCGCCTCCGTTCTCAGCCATCAGATCAGCTCTCAGAAGCATCCGATGGTCGCTCCTTCATAGAGCATCAAAATCTGAAGTCTCTGCCAAGCACCACAGCGCTGAAATTCCAAGCCTTCAGATTAGATGTTAGTTGAATCCAACGGTCTCTCCCTTGCTGTGCATCAACGTTTGATATCTCCGCCTTACACTACAACACCTAACCCCATCTAGAGCCGTTAACTTCGTTGTATCAAAACATCTGACGGTCTCTACAAGCTTCACTTCACATCACCGTCCGATCTACCTACCAGCTTCGCATCCAGTGACTTACCTTCGCTGGACATCGAACCTTGATATACCGCCTAACACCCTAGCAACCGAACCATTTAACCTCAACCAAACATCTCCTCCTTCCTCTCCATCGACCTCACCCCCTCTGCAGAGACACCATGTCCTGCCACCATCTTCTTCACCTCCACTGCCACCACCACACCGCCACCAAACACCACCATACCACCTCCGTCATCATCCTACACGTGATTGAACACCTTCCCCCATCATTCTAGCCCTTTATCCCATCAACTCATTACCTAACCTAAACCCTAGGTTATGGATTGATGGATTAACGTGTGCTAGAGAAGCAATTGAAGGCATGGAGAGGTAGAGAAGGACAAGTAGAGTAATGGGTCGAGCTCAATTTGATGTGGCTACATCAAATTAGGTGAGTAATCACCAACCCTAGCTCTGTCAGTTTGGGGATTTTTGGGTGAAAATTGGGGAAAACCCTAATGATGTAATTGGGGGTATAAATAGACTGTGGGTGTGTTGTAGAAACCATGCTTGGAATAGCCAGCATCCGGGACTTTCATGTCCTGTTAATTTTCAGTTTCAGCTCAGTTCATGTTTCAGTTCAATTTCAGTTAAATGTGTATGTTTTAATTTCTTGCTTTGTCACTGTTAAATGTGCTTATGTTATGTTCTGTTAATGTTATGTGCTTGTTTAATTTCATGTTTGATTTCCAATTCATTCCTGTTACATTTGTCCTGTTAACATGTGTTGTTGCTCACTGCCATGTAATGTTTGTGTAATGTTGTGTTTAATTTGCTGTCACAATTGATGGAATGCTAGGCTAGGTATCTGTGAAGCTTTGAACTAATTGTGCAATGGAAGAAATCAGTGCTCATAGCAAGCTGATTTTCTTGCCATTCCTTGTGTATGCTTAGGTTGCAGTGTTGATTGAGCATTGGGAGAAACTAGTGCTCATAGCAAGCTAGTTCTCTTCCCATTCTATAGGAATGCCTGTATTCTTGCCTTAGTATTGCTTCATTTTAGTTTTTCCACAACCCTGCCCTTGGCCTTAGGCTTTGGTTCATCTTGCACTGTTTTATGCTTGTAGTTGCTGTGTTCTTTCCCTTTGCTGTTTTGCATTGCTCTCTGCTTGTTTAGTCCTTGTCCTGTAATTGTTCTTCATTGTCATCTTTGCTTGCTGTTATCTTGTTGTTTCCCTACCTTGCTTCTCCACTGCTTGTGCAGCTGTGTACAGTGCTGCAGTCTTCTTTTTTTGCACTGCTGCATTGCATTCCCTGCTGTGCAGCACTTGTGCTGCTGCTACTTCTTCTGCTGTTGTTTTCCTTCCCCTGCAGCTGCTGCTGCTGCCCTTCTGCTGTGCAGTCTTGCTACTGCTGCTGCCTTCCAAAGCTAGCTGAGCCCAATCCAGTTTTTCGAAACCAAAGGTTCAAAGCCCAAGGCCCAGTGCAATTCCAAAAAAAAAAGCCCAAGGTTTAGTTCACTGAGGCCCATTTCATTAAGGCTCAAAGCCCAGTTTAGGTTAAGTTTAAAAGCCCAATCCAATCAACTGTGGGCTTAATCAAAAGCTTAAGTTTAAGGCCAAAGCCCATTTACACTTCAAAGACCAACTGAGCCCAAGCTCAGTTCAACCCAAAGTCTATTGGTACCCAAAGCCCAACAATAGCAATTTAGAACCCAAAATAGCTAGAAACTCCAAAACACACCCAGTCTCTGTGGATCGACCCGTACTTGCACGAGCTACAACTGACGACCGTGCACTTGCGGTATTACTGTAGGCCCCCGTTTTCATTGCGCTTAATTTATACACCCTTTCAAGGCCTGCCAAGTTTTTGGCGCCGTTGCCGGGGATTGGTGCTGTGTTTTTCTTGTTGTTTTATTAGCTATTTTTGCATTTCATTGCATAGCATTTGCATCTGCATCTGCTTCACTTCATTTGCTGTTGGACCTGCTGTTCTGAACCTGTTTTTCTCTGCTGGGACGCCACCAAGGAAAAGAACCAAAACCCAACTGGGTTTTTGCAACAATATCAGAGCAGCTGGGCTGTGCTTAAAAGGTAACCCATTTAAGAGAACCCGAATTGTGGGCTTCCAATTTTTAATTGTGGGCATGTAATATTAAAGCCAATTTTTGGGCTTCTCTTATTTTCTGTTGGGTTTGTAATAATTTATTTGTGGGCTTGTTTGTTTAATTTGTAGGCTTGTATTTAATTTTTGAGCTTGTTTAATTTGGACTTGTATTTTGTATTCTGGGTTTTTAAACCCAGCTGAGCTTGTAACCGACCACGCTAGTTGAACTCGTTAGTGGGCCGAGTACCCAAATTCTAGGCCGAGATTTTGGACTCAGTTCCACCAAAAGTTTTCAACCAAGCGGAGCCAAAGCAAACACAAAAGGCTTGCACAGTGGGCTTGCTCCCATTCAAAAACCAAATTTTATTTTCTAAAAAAAAAAATATAAAAAAAAACCAAAATTTTCTTTTGCTCCCAATTTCAAAAACCAAAAATTTCTCCCATAAAAACCAAAGTTTTCCAAATGTCTCCCGACAAAACCAAATTTTTCCCAAAAAGTCCAATCCCATTAAAAAAAAAAAAACCAAATTTTCTTGTAGATAATGTGTTAGTTAAAATTCCTTTTGTATATATTTTGTGCTCATCCATTGTGACTCCGAATATGTTGGAGTTTTGCCTTGGATAACGGAGTTTTAATTCTGCTTTCGCCGAAATCGGGTATTCTCTCTCCTTTTACTCTACTCAGCATGTCCCTTTCCATATGTTGCATTTTAATTCTTTCCATATTTTGAAACATTGAGGACAATGTTTAGTTTAGGTTTGGGGGTATAGAGTAGATACCACGATAATATGCTATAATTGAAAACGAACTCCTTCTTTTGAAAAAATTGAAAAATTCCAAAAAAAAATTAAAAAATGAAAAATCATAAAAAAAATGGAGCTCATTTACCTTGAAATGTTGACTCTTGTGCAAATATGTAATTATTAGGAGTCTTAGTCTAGATATTTAGGCACCCTGATTCTAGCACAATTCACATAGTGATAAGAAATTTGCACGCGCACGATCTACCAATACATGTATGGCCTCGATCTTCAAGGTGTTTGATAGGAAGTTACGATTGCCAATCACTTTAGAATACTGAACGAAACTTGACTAGCTTGTTCTTTGGTTGGTTGGGATAGAAGGTGGAGGTTACATTAAGAAAGACAACCATCGAATTTAACTGGGTGCATCAAAAAGGGCTACCTCTTGCAAAGTGTCATGTAATCTTTTGTTTCCTTTTGTATTTGTATCAAAAGTGTTTCCTTATTCAAAAAAAAAAAAATAAAAAATAAAAAAATCAAGTGTTTATCAATTCCATCCTCTCTTGTTCCAAAAATAAAAGAGAGTAGTCAATGTAAATAAGAGTCATGTAAAGAGTCATCTTTTGTTTTATTGTAATAAGCAAGGAAGGGTGTATGCCATTGATGTACAACGCGAGTAATTGTGAAATACCCCCAACTCATTCACAATTCTCGTAAAGTCCGGACAGCTAGCTAGATTTCGACCTTGGTTCTTAGCCTGAGAAACTATCTCTTGGTGATTAGTAGTCATAACATCCGATCTTTCTTTACACATGTGTAGATACACTTTACACTCTTATCACATGTCTTTATTTGTTATCAGTGCTAGGATTGTGCCTTCGATAGCTAGATTGACATCTCCATTTTGCTGTGAGCTTAACTGACTTGCACATGTCACATTTGATGGAATCTGAGCTTATATTTTGACCTAGAAATTTGTAGGTACGTTCTAAGCAAACCTTCACGAGACTTCAACTCGTCCACTAGGGACACTTAGTGGTTTAAAAGGCTTAGTGCATACGCTAAATGCATTCGAGAGACCAGCGACAGTGGTATAGGTAGGATTTCCTTAGTTTTGTTTTACTTGAGGACAAGTAAAATTCAGGTTTGGGGGTATTTGATGAGTGCCAAATATTGTATATATTTATCCCTTTTTGTTGGCATTTAACTCATCTTTTGTGCATTAATTCTACATTTTATCCCATATTCTGTATTTTCATTGTTTTCAAGAATAAATATTTTTCTTACTTAATTTTGCATTTTTAGGTAATAAATAAAGTTCGGATGAGTCGCGGGGCAAAAAGAGCAGAAAAGTAGTGAAAAGCCGGGAGAAATCACGCAAGGAAACCGCGAAGAATGGTGCGCACAACCTCATTTTCTACACACAAAAGCACCTCCGTTCTCAGCCATCAGATCAGTTCTCAGAAGCATCCGATGGTCGCTCCTTCATCGCGCATCAAAATCTGAAGATCCTGCAAAACACCATAGTGCCTAAATTCCAAGCCTTCAGATTAGATCATATTTAGATCCTACGGTCGCTTCTCTGCCTGTTCATCAAATATCGATACTTCCGGTTAACACTACAACACCTAACCTCGATCTTCGCCGTTGATTTTGTTGTATCAAAGCATCCGACGGTCGCTACCAGCCTCTTCAGGGATAGCCATCCGATCCACCTACCAGCTTCGCATCTCGCAGCTCAGAGTCACAGAACATCAAGAATCGATGAAGCCGCCTAACACCCTAGCAACCGAACCTATACCAGCTAACCAAACACCCCCCTTCTCCCAAACAGTCGAGCCCCTCTTCCATCCCCTCCCTCTGCAGAGACACCATGTCGCCACCACCTTCTCCACCTCTGCCACCAACTCACTGCCACCACCACACCTCCACCATCATCACCCTATCACCCAACAACCAAAACCCATCTCCCCCCTAGCCCTCTAGTTCCCTATTTTCTCATTTTTACACGCTTCTCTGCCTGAAACCCTAGGCGTGAAAAATTGATGAATTAGGTAACCTAGAGTTGCAATTGAAGCATGGGAAAGGTGCAGCAGACCAAGGAGGGTAATGGGTCGAGTTCAATTTGATGTTGCTACATCAAATTAGGTGAGTAATCACCAACCCTAGCTACTGTTATTTTGGGTGAAAATGGGTAGAGCCCTAATTGTCTGTGTGTATAAATATGGGTGTGGGATTGTTGTAGAAACTATGCTTGGAATAGCCAGCATCCAGGACTTTCATGTCCTGTTAATTTTCAGTTTCAGCTCAGTTCATGTTTCAGTTCAATTTCAGTTAAATGTGTATGTTTTAATTTCTTGCTTTGTCACTGTTAAATGTGCTTATGTTATGTTCTGTTAATGTTATGTGCTTGTTTAATTTCATGTTTGATTTCCAATTCATTCCTGTTACATTTGTCCTGTTAACATGTGTTGTTGCTCACTGCCATGTAATGTTTGTGTAATGTTGTGTTTAATTTGCTGTCACAATTGATGGAATGCTAGGCTAGGTATCTGTGAAGCTTTGAACTAATTGTGCAATGGAAGAAATCAGTGCTCATAGCAAGCTGATTTTCTTGCCATTCCTTGTGTATGCTTAGGTTGCAGTGTTGATTGAGCTTTGGGAGAAACTAGTGCTCATAGCAAGCTAGTTCTCTTCCCATTCTTTTAGTATACCTCCTGAATGCCTTAGTCTAGCCTTGCTTCATTTCAGTTTCTTTATCACCCCTGCCCTTGGCTTAGGCCTTGGTTCATCTTGCACTGTTTTATGCTTGTAGTTGCTTTGTTCTTTGTTTCTGTCACTGTTTTACTTCCATGTTTATTTGCTGATTTACTTCTATTGCTGCTACTTCTTTTGGCTTGCTGCAACTCTGTTGCATTTCTCTTATTCCACTGCCTCTGCCTTGTTATTCTTGCTGCATTCTATTGCCTGTGCAGTCATCTTGTACATTCTGCTGCATTGCTGCCTTTCTCTGCTCCACTGCTGCATTGCTGTTGCTGTTGTCTGCTGCAGCTGTTGTTGTTGTTGCCCTCTGTGTTGCCTCTGCCAAGCTGCTGCTGCTGCTGCTGTGCAGCACTTGTGCTGCTGCTGCTGTTGTTGCTGCCAAGGCTGCTGCCAAGCTGCTGTGCAGTCTTGCTACTGCTGCTGCCTCCCAAAAGCCTCTGAAGCCCAGTTAAGGCCAAAGCCTAGTTCACTACCAAGCCAAAGCTCACTTCAAACTGAAGCCCAATTCAGTCAACTGTGGGCTTAACCAAAGCCCAGTTGTTTAAGACCAAAGCCCAAATTCATTAAGGCCCAATCCAATTCAGGCTTAATCAAAAGCCTAAGTTTAAGGCCAAAGCCCATTTACACTTCAAAGACCAACTGAGCCCAAGCTCAGTTCATTGTGAACAAACCCATTAGCACTCAAAGCCCAATTTAAGCCAAAAGGCTTCATAGCCCAATAGCAATTTAGGAACCCAAATAGCTAGAAACATTCCAAACACACCCGATCTCTGTGGATCGACCCGTACTTGCACGAGCTACAACTGACGACCGTGCACTTGCGGTATTACTGTAGGCCCCCGTTTTCATTGCTTCATTTTTATACACCTTTCCGAGGCCTGCCAAGTTTTTGGCGCCGCTGCCGGGGATCTTTTTGCATTTAAATATAATATCTTTAAAAGCCTACCAAGTTTTTGGCGCCGCTGCCGGGGAGTCGCATTTTTAGGTAATAAATATTTTTATTAATTAAACTAAATCTAGGCCTAGATTAGGTATTGTATTTAGATGCAAAAAAGTCCAAGAGGACTTGAGAGGCACACAGTTCCAGGCCTAGATTAGGTATTCTCATGAAAATTGGTTTGACAATATTGTGACAAACTAAATCTAGGTAGGTGATGAGTGCCAAATATTGTATATATTTATCCCTTTTTGTTGGCATTTTAACTCATCTTTTGTGCATTAATTCTACATTTTATCCCATATTCTGTATTTTCATTGTTTTCAAGAATAAATATTTTTATTAATTAATTCTGCATTTTTAGGTAATAAATAAAGTTCGGATGAGTCGCGGAGCGAAAAGAGCAGAAAAGTAGTGAAAAGCCGGGAGAAATTACGCAAGGAAACCGCGAAGAATGGTGCGCACAACCTCATTTTCTACACACAAAAGCGCCTCCGTTCTCAGCCATCAGATCATTTCTCAGAAGCATCCGACGGTCGCTCCTTCATAGAGCATCAAAATCTGAAGTCTCTGCCAAGCACCACAGCGCTGAAATTCCAAGCCTTCAGATTAGATGGTAGTTGAATCCAACGGTCGCTCCCTTGCTGTGCATCAAAGTTTGATACTTCCGCTTAACACTACAGTACCTAACATCATCTAACACCGTTGACTTCGTTGTGTTTCAAAATCCAACGGTTGCATCGATTCATCTCTCATCTCATCGTTAGATCTACCAACCATCTCCGCATCCCGCAGCTCAGAATCACAGAACATCAAGACTCGATGGATTCGCTCAACACTCTAGCAACCTATACCTATACCCTAAACTCGACCCATTCTTCTCTTCTTTCTTCTTCTTTCTCTCGACCTCCTCTGCAACAGCCATCTTCTCCACCGTACACCACCACCTTCTCCACCTCTGTCACCACCATCTCTACCACCTAACCTCCACCTAATCACTACCAAACACCACATCATCACTCCCTACCTATCTAGACCCCTATTCCCTCCATCTCTCACGTTTCATCCATGAAACCCTAGGCGTGAGAGGTTGATGAAATAGGTGACCTAGAGAGAAATTGAAGCTATGGAGAGGTAGAGGAGTACAAATGGAAGCATGGGTCGAGAAGAATTGGGAGTTATCACATCAAATTAGGTAAAAAAAATCAAACCCTAATTTCAGTTAATTTGGGTATTTTCGAGTAAGCTCTAATTACTGTTAGGGAGAAGCATGGAGGAGCATTATAGAAGATATGGGTCTGATTTGTACTGTCAATTTAGGTAGAAATAATTTACCTAATTTCTGTTTGATTTTAGGAATTCTTTTGGTAGAACCCTAATGGGGTCTGTGGGTATAAATAGCCTTGTGGGTGTGTTGTAAAACTTTATGCTTGGAGTAGCCAACATCCAGGACTTTCATGTCCTGTTAACTGTTAATTTCTGTTAAATGTTAATTTCAGTTCACAGTTCAGTTTCATGTTCATGTTAGATTTTCATATCTTGTTAAATGTATCCTGTTAATGTTTGTTATTACTGTTAGATGTTTGTGTTCATTGTTGATGTTTATGTTCACTGTTATGTTAAACTTGCTAAACTTGCTGTTAAACTTGCTGTTAGTTAAATGTTCATTGTTAATACTTGTGTCCTGTTAATGCTATTCTTTCCTGTTGATGTTTGTTACATGTTCACTATTGTGTTTAATTTACTGTCACATTTCCTGTTAATGCTAGGCTAGATATCTGTGAAGCATTGATGTAATTGTGCAATGGAAGAAATCAGTGCTCATAGCAAGCTGATTATCTTACCATTCTTGTTGTATGCTTAGGTTGCACTGTTGATTGATTATTGGGAGAAACTAGTGCTCTTAGCAAGCTAGTTTTCTTCCCATTCTTTTAGTATACCTCCTGTAATCTTGCCTTAGTATTGCTTCATTTTAGTTTTTCCACAACCCTGCCCTTGGCCTTAGGCCTTGGTTCATCTTGCACTGTTTTATGCTTGTAGTTGCTGTGTTCTTTCCCTTTGCTGTTTTGCATTGCTCTCTGCTTGTTTAGTCCTTGTCCTGTAATTGTTCTTCATTGTCATCTTTGCTTGCTGTTATCTTGTTGTTTCCCTACCTTGCTTCTCCACTGCTTGTGCAGCTGTGTACAGTGCTGCAGTCTTCTTTTTTTGCACTGCTGCATTGCATTCCCTGCTGTGCAGCACTTGTGCTGCTGCTACTTCTTCTGCTGTTGTTTTCCTTCCCCTGCAGCTGCTGCTGCTGCCCTTCTGCTGTGCAGTCTTGCTACTGCTGCTGCCTTCCAAAGCTAGCTGAGCCCAATCCAGTTTTTCGAAACCAAAGGTTCAAAGCCCAAGGCCCAGTGCAATTCCAAAACAAAAGCCCAAGGTTTAGTTCACTGAGGCCCATTTCATTAAGGCTCAAAGCCCAGTTTAGGTTAAGTTTAAAAGCCCAATCCAATCAACTGTGGGCTTAATCAAAAGCCTAAGTTTAAGGCCAAAGCCCATTCACACTTCAAAGACCAACTGAGCCCAAGCTCAGTTCATTTTATTGTGAACAAACCCATTAGTACTCAAAGCCCAAGCTAAGCCAAAAGGCTTCTTAGCCCAATAGCAACTAGAACCCAAAATAGCTAAACACTCCAAAACACACCCGATCTCTGTGGATCGACCCGTACTTGCACGAGCTACAACCGACGACCGTGCACTTGCGGTATTACTGTAGGCCCCCGTTTCATTGCTTCATTTTATACACCCCTTCCGGGCCTGCCAAGTTTTTGGCGCCGTTGCCGGGGATAATTTTTAGGACCTTTTAGAAGCCTACCAGTTTGGTTCTACCTCCATGTGAGTACTTGATTTAGTCACACTAGCTTTCCAAAAATTCGGTTGACTAGGTATTAGGATCGGTTCCTACATATATATGGTATCTAACTTGTATTTGTTGCACATGTCCATAGGATCGGTTCCCGATATCTAAAAACGTGTTGCACATGTTCATAGGATCGGTTCCCAATATCTAGAAACTTGATGCACCTCATACAAGAATCGATTCCCCTTTGTGATTGGTTTTACCTCTTACTAGGATCTGTTCTCCTTTGCCTATAGTTGGTCATACCAATTACAACAAACCGATCATACCATCTCAGGTGATTACTTAAGATCGGTTTCACTAATAAAAGTCATACCAATACAAAAGTCAGGCCTTGTGAATAGTTTTACCAAGAACATAAACAAGTCATGAGCGGTTATACTAATCACACATATTGGTAGTTCAAAAGATAGTCAATGAATAACAATACCAATAAGCCTGGTGATTTCCCTTTCGATCCACGAAACAAGTTCATGAATTTACTTCCTTTAAACGAATGTAAAACATTGTTTCCTAGGATGCAATATTCACCTCATACCCATACATAATCACAATATCATTCAAACGATTATGTCGATGTATTATATACAAAGTTTGATGGTTAAGCAATAAACCTCGTATTGTATTCCTTAATACTATGTCTAACTAGAGTATAATCATTCATGCTTCGCAGTTATGTTTTCAATATGCACGACTTGAAAGATACGCAAGGGAATGAAACAATTCAAGTCAAATATCACTAACCTCAAGTCGAAGGATGATGTTGTCGTTGTAGCTCCTTACTTCTTCACTTCTTCAAGTCTTCGTAATACTTGTAATGTCTCATATCCTAATATTTTCAAGCTAACTTATAAGAAATTGACTCTAGTACATAATCAAGCGAATCTTTAAATGAGTTTTGGTTCACTAAAGTATGACAACCAAACTTTACATACCAACGCTTGGTGGGTTCAACCGAGCTATGATCTAACACTTTATAAACTCCTTGATGAATACACCAAGTTTCGACTATGTGAAATTATCGAAACAAAGTTGATGTGTTCTCTTTTAGTCATGAATTATCTCTTTGAGAATTTCATTATGATCCCGTAATTTTCGTATCTTTGCCAATTTATATTAACAAAAGGGGGAAGAATTATTTGGTAGTTCATCCTACATACATATGGTTTACGGATCATTATGTAAGGGGGAGTGGTTTTCACTGTAAGATGGAAGTATTGACTAAGGGGGAGTGATACATATCACCATAGTATTATTGTCAAAGTTATGATACAATTGGACTTTGATATTGTGTAATAATACTATGACACCGTATAACAATGATTGAGAACAGATGTTTTTGATATGTTTTCTTATTGTTATGGCTACGGATCATCAACAATAATGATGTTGAGTTGAACACGTTCAGAATCACTTAAGTACCTAGAGTAGAGAAGAATTCAAGGAATGTTGAAGAACCAAGGAAACCAAGCATGATGGATGAGAAGCAACAAAGTTTATTTATTTTGTAATCCATATGTATTGAAAGTTTTGTCATTAAAACTGACAAAGGGGGAGATTGTTAGAGCATTGCTCGGTCGAACTCGCAAGTGTTGCTATCTCAAGCTTGTTTTTCAAGTTTAGTTGATCAAAACTATAGTCTTGATTTCTAGTCTACTTATAGCTACATCTCGGATTAGGATAGAATGTGTACTTGAGCTTTAGACTTCACGACGTTCATCGATTGAAGACGAAGATCTACTAAGGAGAGCTTGGAGGAACTTCATCAACAAAAGGTATATGGAGTCTAAAACTTATCTATCACTCAGAAGTCTATTATATTCTATCTCCTAAGGAGACTAAGTCTTATAGCTATATAGACTTTTATATTATACATATTTGATATTCCGATCCGATTTTATCTCGCTTATCTATTTCTCGAAATATGTGTTGGAAGCTTTTTGCTTTAGCTATGTTCATCATATTCTTGACGAGTTTAATTGAAAACAATTTATTTGTTGGAAACTAAATATTAAGTCAAAAGATGATCATATGAAACTTGCCTTGAAACATCTTACATGATTTGTGTGAGACAATCATTTGTTGTCGACTTGGAAAGTTTCGTATTGATCATTCGATCACTTGAAAATTACTTGAAACTAATAGTTTGTGTGAGACAGCTATTGTCGTATTCTAAGAATGTTTAAATGATTGAAATGGGAGTTTAGAACAAAACCCTTTGTCAGGATATCACAATATACGTACCTAGTATGCAAATTGTTTTGGTATGATTCAGGTCCGGGAACCTTGTTTTCATACCTAGTATGCGAACGGTTTTAACTGTAAAGTCTGGGAACCTTGTTTGCATACTAGTATGCGAACGGTTCTACCTGAGCAAGGTCCAGGACGACTGTTTGCATACCCGTTTGCAAACGGCTGGACAAGACCAAAGTCCGGAAGCTATAATTTGTGTACTTGTTTGCAAACTTAGTGGTTAAAGTTCTAAAATCGGTTAAGTGTGATTTTCATACTCATGAACAAATACATTTATGAATTAAGGAATGCAATCTTTGCAAACCGTGGCTTAATGTTCATGAATTGATTCTTACGACTCAATCCGATTTTGTTTCAATTGGTTCATATATATTTCTATGAGATAGTGAACAATTGAGCAACTCTATGTGAAACACAATTAGATTCATTTGATTATCTTTCATGATTGATTGGTCATCATAGTTGATCTAGATGTGTTAGATGAATGTAGTTAAGACAAAAGTGTTCATATGGCTAACTTCGGTTAACTGTTATTGAGCCAACTCAATATACACGTTTAGGTACGTTTACCCATATCTAAATGAAGGTATATTTAATTTGTGTGTAACAAGCTAAGACCATCTAACGGTGGAGAGATATTGCTTTGGTTTTAAGCAGACTTAGCTTGAATCTTAAATCAAGTTTTCATCTAACGGTGAATATTCAATGCTTTGTTACTAAGATATCTTAGCTTTGATTGAAAGCAAACCCTGATTTGAAAGACTATATAAGGGAGAACTTTAGCAACTGTAAAACTTAATCCTGGCACTTTCATGTGTCCTAGTTGCGACTACAGTCGATTCTCCTTTAACCTAGGTTTTTCCAAAACCATTATAGGTTAACGACTTGAAGACTTCATTTGGGATTCGTGAAGCCAGACCCAACTATTTTCTCTGTAGTTGCGTGTTCTGATCTTACTTGTTCTATCGTATTGGGTACTATCTTCTCTAAGATTTGCTCGAGATTTATCTCCGATAGGTAAGATATAAAAGTAATCACAAAGATCTTTGTATCATTCTTTGCGATTCCGCAATAACTTCTTCTACTACCATATATTTAAGTTATTGTGAGCTGAATCATATTTCTAGGCTGCTCTTCGGGAGTATAAGACCGGATTATCAATTGGTTCTTGTTCACCTTGATTTATCAAAAGACGGAACAAAAACTTCGTAGGTACTTCTTTGGGAGACAGATTTATCTATCAGAATAGACTTATCTATGGGAGACAGATTTGTTTATAAGTCTTCGACTTTGGGTGGTAGCAACTCTTAGTTGTGGGTGAGATAAGGGAATCAAGTGCGCAGAATCCGGCGTGGTTCTAGGGGCGTAAGGAACACCACTGTACCTTAATCGGTGTGAGACTTGGTTAGGGCTCAACTACATTCCAGTGCGAAGTTAACTTGTAGTAGGCTAGTGTCTGTAGCGGCTTAATACAGTATGGTGTTCAAATCTGGACTAGGTCCCGGGGTGTTTCTGCATTTGCGGTTTCCTCGTTAACAAAACTTCTGGTGTCTGTGTTATTTCTTTTCCGCATTATATTTGTTTATATAATTGAAATATCACATGTTGTGCGTAGTTCAATCAATTGGTAAATCCGACCTTTATTATTGGATAGGAATTGATTGGCACTTGGGCATTGGTCTTTTGTACCGTCCAAGTTATTTCTCATATCAATCAGGCTCACAGATTTCTATTTGTTCGATTGCAGATTATATTGAGAAATTGAGATATAACTCTTTGATATATTTCTTGATTGATCTTGCTTTATAAGCTGGCGCTCTAGGAATTATATTGGAGTTAGTCCATACATATTTCCGAATGAATTATTGGGTGTGGCTGTTATACCCCAGCTTTTTCACCCCTAACATCCATATTATCCTCCTCCTCAGTCAAATCGTGCACATGCCGATCCTATTGCAGAGCCTATCTCATCCCAATTGTTCATTACTAGACAATTTTCTTTTAGTGTCAGATTTGAGGCTACCATGCACAATCATTTTTGCTACTTAAGCTTGCTTATTCTTGCAAGCTTTATTGCAAGATATCTGTCTTTTAATGGACCTGACGAGGACTATTTGTCGAGCCAAAACCTGATTGCCTTTCTATTATTCATCTTAAAATCAATATGCTCATGCAAAAACAGTATTGTTAATAATATTCTTCCACACACTTCTTCCTTTTGGTCTAACATCATCTGCATGCATCAAGACTTCTGGATTATTATTAAACTTTTGTTGAACAACCCTGCTCCATAAAGCCTTCTTCTCCTTAGAACACCTTAAAAGATGAAGATACGTCTAATTTACCGTCGTACATACCTTCATGATGTCGTATCAGAGTCCTTAATCTCAGAGTACTATCTTGATTATCATTCTGATCTCAGGTCAGGTCTCTGAAGATATGAAGTTATAGCTTTCTGATTATCTTCTAAGTCTTTTTTGGTTAATTGAGGTTAAAAGAGAATCAAAGAGGAGAGAGAGAATTATCTGAAGTATGATTTTTATTAATCAGAATGAACTTGTTTACATCATCAACCTTTCTGGCTATTTATACATGATATGAACACGAGAAGTACATGTAAATGACTAAGCACATGACATCTTGGACTTCATAGTTTCCCGCCTTGCACTTGTACCGACCCGAGACAGCTCTTCGTTATGACTACCCAACTTTCCAGGCCTCTCGTTCAGATGACATCATCGAGAATCTCCTTATCTTCGCACCTGGTCTCAGATCTTCCATGTTTAAATTTGTGTCTCTGTCTTGTTTGGTAGCCCATGGCTCAATCCTTGGGCATATGTTTCAAGTCTTCAATGTCTGACCTTGATTCTTATTTTATGTCTCAGATGTACTACTCTTCAACTGCCAGTTCTCTGGTAGATGTTATATTTTCTCATCTACATAGTTTTCCCGTTTTAATTAAAGTAAGTATGCTAGACTTCTTTTATACTCTAGCTCATTTTTTATTTAATAGCTTATAACTTATATCTTTTATATTTCTAGTAGCTCATAGCTTTCTTTGGCGACATGTGTCAGTTTGCTTCTCAAGTTGGATGGGGCACCTGAGCGTCTCTTTAGGTGTTACTCCATAGGTTACTTCAGATAGGGTGGGGTACATGAGTGCCTTTTTAGGTGTGTCACTCCCCTTTTTTAGTTACTTCTGGGAATTCTCAGTTTTATCATTCAAACTCCAAGTATCTTTTTAAAGATACTACAAATCTGATCTTCCATTGATCAATATTTTATCTTGTCAACTGTGCACTTTATTGACTCTTACTAGTGGGTTACTACAATACGTGTCTTTCATGCTTGTAGAAACATCGGAGTGATTCACCTATTTACTGGATATAACCCTTTCCTTTTCTTTCCCTTTCGTACTTAGTATAAAAAGGGAATATCCACGAGATATTGTAATCCCTTTTGACCATGTGACACGTGTCGATTTGGTGAGGGGCGATATTTTTTTGAGAGGGTATTCTCTTTTCACTATGTTCAAAATGCCGATTAAACCTGAAAAGGAGGTACCAAGTACACCACCAACTTTTACGTTCGACAACCGGTATGGACAAAACCTAATATAATTTCAAGTAGACCAACTTAATGATCCTTGAAAATATGTATGTAGAGTTTATATCTCTATCTCTTCTCAATCAGAACTTATAGACTGTGGAGTCCGTGAACTTGATTGTTAAGAAGAGTACTTTGATGATCTTAAAAATTAATATCCTAGATCAATCTAGTTGTATCTAAATAATCCAATCAGAATTATGCCAAGTAATAAACTTTTTATCGATCTTTCAATATACGAATTCTACAAGAAACAAGTCTCGCAATCGATTGCAATTATATGGATGTATCTACTAGGATTGAATATGTACAACTTGTGTAACTCTTATGATAAAGATTAAAGTTAAATAGTATAACGCGGGAAAGAAAAAACACAAGACACCAGAAGTTTTGTTAACGAGGAAACCACAATAGAAGAAAAACCCCGAGACCTCGTTCAAATTTGAACGCCAAACTGCATTAAACCGCTACAGACACTAACCTAGTATCAGACTTTGGACTGGAACATAGTTGAGACAGAATCCACCCTCCAGGAGATTCAGTTACAGTCGCGCTATTACGTCTCTTGAACCACGCAAGGTTATACACAATTGATTCCCTTATCTTACGTCCGTTACAACCTAATTGCTTCAACATAAGTGAATACTTTTGATACCAATCTTCCTCTAACATATAAGCATATTTGGTTTCCCTTTAGATCAAAGATCAAGACCTAGAAATCTGTTTGTAATATACAAATCTAGCAAACCTCACACATCCAGAACACTTACACTCACTTAGATGATAATAGGTTAGACATCTATCTTGAGGAATCACAAAGTCTGAGACGAAGAAAACTTTATGATTACTATCTATCTTGCCTGAAAGATATTACGAGAACTTCGATAACAGATAAGCAAAATATGGATTCACGAACTATCAAAATAAAGATAGTTGGACCTGGCTTCACGAATTCCCAAGGCGAATATTTTCAGTCGTAGACCTAATTATGTTTCTCAGAGGAAACTTAGGTCAATAGAGGATGACTCTAGCTATCAACCAGGACACAAAGTGTTAGGGATTAAATTTTCCAGTTGAAAGAGCAACTTTATTTATACTTTTTCAACACTGATGGTTGCTTAGGATTCAAGCTAAAATAATCATCGATAAAAACTATTCTCTAGGCCAGTTACAAACAAATAGAGCAATTAATGCGATATGACTCAACATAAGAATTATATCTTCCCTAGCCATCTAAGGCCATAAAGATTAAAGTTCACCACTTATTTCCTGGCGGTTATGCAATCAAGGAGGAAAGCAGATTCCTAAAGAACGTCTTGCAAAATCCTGTAGCAATATATTCACAAAAATGTAATCGTGGAGAGATCAATGCTGCAATTCTCAAAATAGTTTACTCCTTTTTTTCAAGAGTTAAGAGATTAACCTACGAGAAAATATGAGATATATCGTCTAATCACCAGAAATATGATAGCAAAGAACAAATCTCACAAAATAAGCAATACATATATATAATCCATGAAGATTAGGTATTGCGAGTCATCTTTCGAAGTAAAATTTAATTAAATAGTATTTGGAATAACTAATGTAACACTTAAAATTACCCTAAAAGCTAGTGTTCCTCCTTAACCAATAAGAATAAAATTCCTACAAGGAGTTAACTAGTGAAAATAAAAGAAAGAGACATCAAATTAGATACCACTAGAGATCAAAGGTTTTGAGACCTTTGAGTTTGTCTTCAACAACATCCACGAACTCTTCGGGAAATATCTCTTCATTGAGAAGATCATTGACATGCGATTTCATGAGATCAAGGTCAGAGGAAACCTTTTTCATCTCTTAGCATGTCTTGACTTTTCAAAGCGTCAACAAGTTTAATATTTTCTTCTTCAAATTGTTTAAGAAAATCATAAACAACATTAGCAGAGATCATCTCTTCTTGTTCTACATCTTGATAGTCATACGAAAGGAGCAATTGCATTAGGATGATCCTCAGTATTATAGTCTTCAACTTCATCTTCTACCAGAGTTCTTTTCTCCGTCCCTTTTAACCAAATAACGCTGCAGTTGTTATCAAGAGCCGCTTCCATGTTTTTGTGAGAACCTGACATGGGAGACTTGCTTGAATGCATCAGACACTTGAACGAGAAAAATCAACCAAAGTGCATGGTATTTATATGTGGTGGACATGGAAGGTGTTTCCACAAACAGGGACGGTTCTGTGACCCCTATTTGAAAGTTGAATTAAATCAGGAAACAATTTATGAACTATGTTTCCTTACTCAAGAGTTTCAACAAACATGAATTACTTGAGAGACTCACGAACTCAATTTCTGTCCCAGGAGAAATTAATTACACTAATTCTTAAGACTTAAATAAAATATCAACATGAATCTTAGCATGTTAAGAGCATGAGATATTGTTGATATTACACCAGGTCATGATTGGGTACATCATGAATGATATATAAAGACAGTAAAAAATTTTAATCTTGGATCAGTGCTCAACAAGTAATTTGTTTGTCTTTTGATTAAGTTGCTGATCCCTGATGATCACGACAAAGTGAAACAACTACTTCTATAAAAGAAGTAATAAGCCACATAACAGAACTATTTGAACAAATGCAACATTTGTTATATTGGTAATCCTCATCTTGCAAGATTTTTGAAAATGATAAGGACCCATGTCTCGTTGCTTATAAAGCACCAGGGTGAGTATTTTCATACTCCCCATGAAGAGTGTACCCACGTTTTGATTTATAAGAGACTCTACCTTTGTGTTTACCTCTTCGTTTAGAGAAGTTATCATAAAATTCACATTCATGATGGAAAGAGATGAAGTTCGAACCTTTACATGAGTTCTTCTGATTTTCGTTGAAGGTATAAGATAATTTTTCTATGAGATCATCATAACCTGGTATCATCAAGTTCATGTTAGCAAGTTGAACAATCTCATTAACCTGTAACTTTTTAGATTCTCCATATTGAGTTCTTATTGGAACCCATATTGAAAACGCAGGGGTACCAAGTACACCACCAACTTTTTCGTTTTGATAGGATTGAACTTGTATAGTATTTTGTAACAATCAAAAGATGCGTAAAAGTGAAAAGCACACACACAAGGATTTTGTTAACGAGGAAACCGCAACTACAAAAAAAAAACCCGAGACCTTGTCTGGATTGGAACACCAAACTGTATTAAGCGGCCACAGACACTATCCTACTATCAGACTTCAGAGTGGAATGTAATTGAGATCGAATCCATCCTGTAAGAGATTCAGTTACAGTCGCGTTCGTTACGTCTCTTGAACCTCGCAAGGCTCTACGCAATTGATTCCCTTAGCTGACGTCCTTTACAACCTAAGAGTTACTTCAGTCAGAGTGAAGCCCTTTGATATCAATCTTCCTCTAACAGATAAGCCTACTTAATTTCCGTTTATATCAAAGATCAAGGTGAGGAAATCATTTTGAAATAGGTAAACTAGCAAACCTCACAAATTCGGAACTTACGACTCCCAATGAGAAGCCAAGATTCTTAACCACCTCTCAAGAAAAATCTTCAAAAGGTCAATTAAGATCAGTTTTTAGATATCTATTTTGTGGAATCACAAAGTCTTAGACAAAAAGAACTTTGTGATTACTATTTATTACCTGAAAGAGATTATGAAAACCTCGATAACATAAAAGCAAGATCAGGATTCACGAACTACCAAGGTAAATATAGTCGGACCTGGCTTCACGAATCCCCAAAGTGAAGTATTTTAGTCGTAAATCTAATTATGTTTCTCAGAGGAAACCTTAGTTCTATATAGGAAGACTCTGGAATCAACTAGGACAAAAGTGTCAGGGATTGAATTTTCAAGTTGAAAGAGCATCTCTATTTATGGTTTTCAAAGACCAGGGGTTGCTTAGTATTCAAGATAAGATAACTTGAGAATCAAGCAAACACTTTTTGGTCTTGAAAATAAAATAGAAGGATATACACTATGGACCGGTTCTGGAACCATGTATAATGATTGTTCTGTTTTGGCAAATATGCCAAAGAACTAAAAACAATTTCATGTTTGAAAACGCGGGGTTACCAAAATATGCCATCAACATTTTCATAGGCAACTTGTATGGACTAAACTCAAATACAATTCCGAGAGTTACAACTTAAAGAATCTCAGTCTGGAATTATATGAAGAGCTTATATCTCTTTCTTTCACAATCAGTATGTAAACAAAGACAAGTCCGTGAACCTAATTATTCTGTGAGACTACTTGGACGACTCCAAAGATCAATATCCAAGATCAATCAAGTCGTATCCAACAATTACAATGGACTTATCTACTTGAATTGATTTACGTAGAACCTGCGATATTTCAATTATAAAGATAAACAATATAATGCGGAAAATAAATAACACAGACACCTGAAATTTTGTTAACGGGGAAACCGCAAATGCAGAAAAACCTCGAGACTTAGTCCAGATATGAACACCAAACTGTATTAAGCCGCTACATACACTAGCCTACTATCAATAATTCGGACTGGAATGTAGTTGAGACCGAATCTACCGTCACAGAGATTCAGTTACGGTCGGGCTCCTTACGCCTCTTGAATCCCGCAAGACTCCGCGCAACTGATTCTCTTAGCTGACGTCTTTTATAGCCTAAAAGTTGCTTCAACTCAATTAAATACTTTAAATCAATCTTCCACCTACAGATTAGCTTATATCTGATTTCCGTTCTGATCAACGATCAAGGTGAGGTAGGTGTAGATGGTGGATTTTCGACAAAGGTTAAAATCATAAAACCATAATTATACATGCTCCTGATCCAGCAATCAGATGAGTATTGAGGCTCATATCTCCCATCGAAGCATGAAATCTCATGTCACAAGAATCTCTTAGAATATTGTCTCTCAGAGTATATATAGATGTGTAGTCTCTCAGCTGAGGCAACGACATATCTCATAAATACTGAGCAATTTCAGTAAATATTTCTACATAGAATCGAAAGATTGGACGGCTCCTACACAGCTTGCCTGCTAGTATAGAGCAATAATGTCTTCAGGATGTAACAATGTTTTCCCTGACTACGTAAAAGAAATATGACGATTCAACAAGCTCATATTACTCGACTCTCAGATAATTAATGCTCCTAGACAGCATGCCTGCTAGTATAGAGCCATCAATTAATTATCTCTAATCCTTAAATTCATTAACTGAACATTCAGAAATATTCTACGTTCTTCATAATATTTCATTACTTCAATTCGTGGTTCTTCCTAACAGAATTTCATGGGTTAGTGATAAATATTCAACGTACGGGCATCCGAGCCTTTATCGAGTAAGCCCCGACTAAAATGGTGCAAGTGTATTCAGCAATAATGCACTAACGAAGCACCTGAATGCACGAACGAGCATTCAAAAACACGAAGGAACGATGGACCTATGTAAAATAGGAAGAAAAAAAAAATAATAAATATTAAGCTAAGGCTAGGGGACTGGGCCCACCGGCCGGCCAGTCATGTCGTGGCCAGTCCCATGCCTAATTCCTTATTTTATCATATTTTATTATTTTCCCTCCATTTCATGAAAATTCCTTCATTTGAACAAGTATCCTTCATTTTAAGGAAACTCCTCAGTTTCATGGTGTTTCCTCCGTATCAAGGAAATAAAAAAATTTAGGAAAGGTGTCGCGGGACCGAGCTCACTAGCCAGCCGGCCATGCCCTAGCCGTGGCCGGTCCCACACCTTGTAACCCCTTATTTTATTATTATTTCCATAATCTCATGGAAGTTCCTCAGTTTCAGCAAAACCCTGAATTCTTCATATTTTCTCAAAATGTTGCTCAAACGCGCATCAGAAAATATCAAAATTCTTAGGACTGAGACCCGAACACTTTGGTGACATGAGCATATTACCTTGACCGACCAAGGTTGACTCTTTGTCTTGCAAGAGGCCGGCCCCACACTTTTTTCATCATTTGACCTAATTTGTTCACATTAGGTTCAAACTCTTCCAAACAATTTGGAATTTCATAAAACGATTGTCAGTCGGTCCCATGACCAACCAGGGCCGGTTTCATGACCCCTTGGTCGGTCCTTCATCTCTTCATAATTTATTAGGTTTTATTACCTAAGATTCAGACGAACATTATTTTAATGAAGGATTAAACCAATATTTAATCATCTTTTCACCAACTGGTCTTCAAGAGACTTTGGTATTTTGCTCACTAGAGCATTTGGGAGTTACATGATCGACTCGTCATCCCATGTAGGCGGTCCCTCTTTCACTCCGTGGTTGATTTTCAATAAATCATCAATTGATCAGCAATTGATCGAAATTAGGGTTTTCGAATCCAAGGTTCATAATTCCAGATTCAAACGCTAATAATTTTACGTTGATCCCGTGATCAACATTTTAATTAATTATACTCGGTTCAGTTTTCAATATTCTAAATTAATATTTTATTTGGTTCTGTTACCAATAATTCATCAAACAAGCAACATTTGCTCTGATGGGCAATATTTGCTTAGACCAAGGAATATTGGTTCAACTATCAATATTCAACAATCCATCGAATGAGCAATATTTTCTTACCTTAACTATAAACATTTACTCGAAAATTATACCTTTGTCTCAACAGACACGTTCGATTCATGAGTCTTTGAACATTTGCAAATCACGTTCAACTTAGCAATACAAGGACTCATCGTCCCATGAAGTCAGCAACTGACTAACTAAATACATGTATGCCTTGCAGACCCACGATCACGAGACATCAATCGTGTTACATGGGGGATATTAACTAGGGTTTTGGTCTGGTCGTCTACGACGCGTATGTACATAAGATGAGAATGTGAGCAAGTCGTGCAATCAGTTGGAGGAGTTAGCAAAGTAGTGGATGGAAAATCAACCAAGTCTCCGCATGATGAGCAACTGGTTTTAACACGATTTCCACTTCCCCACTCTTTGACTCCAGCAACTGTCACACTTCATGGGATCAAATGTACTATGCTTAGTACAATTGGGGACCAAAAAACCAGGAATTGATAGTGATAATCTCAATCCTCACAGATTGAGCCTATTGGTTCCTAATGAACACAACGAACATAAGTTCTTCTTTAGATTAATTGATTATTCGTTAGGCTTTCATTACAATATACAAGAACATATATAGCTCACACCCTCTCTCAATATCCGACGACCCCAGGTGGGATAATCTAAACCACTCAATACCACTGACTAGATACTACTAATTAGCTACACACATAAGATAAGGGCACTCCATGCACATGACATTCCACTCCCCTTGAAACCATCCTTGTCCTCAAGGATGCAAGTGAAATGAAATAACTCGAGTGGCTGCAGGACAATGCCAAGATTCTCAACCAAAGTACCATGCTTGCTATATTCATCCTTGTAAAGAGTCACGAAATCCTGTAAGAGCATATGTCGGATAGTAGCTATTGTATTGGTAGACCTAACGAGGATATCAGTCGCCTTTGTTGTCCTTCTTAGCAGCAACATCTTTTCTTTCTTAACACCTGGAATCTTCAGTTGGTTGGAATGAACAGTCCCATGTACAGGTGATCAACTTCAGCTTCCGTTTTCTCCTGAGACACAACTATCATTAGTTCCTGATGTATACAGGCCTGACCATGAGTGCACACAAGTACCCATTGAGTTGTCCATCACAGTTTGGTGCAAGTTGCTTGAGCTTGTAGTATCCAGTGCCCTTGTGATCATCCAACTGCTTTAGAATCTGAAAGTGGAACCAAACGATTACAACTGATATGGAGTCTAGATGCAGCCATTTAACCGTTCCTACACTCCAAAAGCTTGTAAGAAGTATATGAATTCCCCACTTCAAATTCACCCCTGACTGTGACACAGCTGGAGTGTATATCTCAGTGTATAATGGTTGGACTTCCCATGTCATTGCGTAAAACTCTAGCTTGATACAACCACTTGTTGGTTGACAGACAATACACGATAGTTGATTATAGCAAAAGACCAACACAAAATTACCAGATGCTTGTACTACCAGAGTTGACAAGATCAGTAGGAGAAGTGTGAATAGACTTGTTAAAAGCATCAAAATAATGTGGAACTGTTCCTACTCATATACTCCCATACTAACCTTCAAAAATGCACCAACGCAGTCCTTTCGGGCAGTAGAAAAAACATGAGTAATCCAGGGAATATCATCAGCACCACTACTCGACCTCCACATTACACTCCCAAATAATATAATAAACAGTTCGTGTGCCCAGAACTAACCAAAAAGAACGAACGTGGTGGTAAGCCCAAAATGAATCTTTAGATGCTCAAACATCTCAACGGACCTCATGATGACACAAGTGGGCAATGTAAAAAAAAGTGGAAGTAGAAAGTTTCTGTAGAGATGACATTAGTGCAGACCACTCCATAAAGACAAGCAGAAGCTGGGCAACAAAAGTTGTAAAAATTTGAAAACAGATCCCAGCTGCAAAGAACGTATTACTCCACAAATAAGTTGAACCCAATCTGCATTTCCACTTTAAGAACCCAATCCACAACCACCCATTTAGAATTTGAAACATCACGACCTGATGTTGAGATATATAATTCATATCAAAATTTTTTTGGAATACTTCTCCCTGTGCATGTATACCAGTGCTGACTTTTAACCATTCACCATAGAAGACCTGTGAAGCATTAGGCAGACCATGACAAGCAAATCCCAGAAGATACTCGTAATAAGGAGATTGACTGACTCTTGAAAGATTAAATTGAGCTGTAGCAATGGCATGAACTGACAAATAAACTGCCGCATCAATACATCGCCTACTCCATAAGATATTTGAAAACAACTTGGATTTCCAGCTCAAGTACTCTACCCAGACCAACACAGTTACAATCTTGGTAGTAGTAGGTAAATGAAGTTGAGACTGCGAAAGAATGTCATCTGCACCCCTTGTTACACTCCAAAAACCCATAGGGAATAAACTAAAGTCCCATTGGAAGGACACTACAGACAACCACCTTAGTAGAATTTGTATTACCATGAGAAGGAGCTCAGTTCTCAACCTCCTTAAAAAAATTGGTACATATATAAGCTTCCCTTGCTTGAGATACCAACCTCCACCAATAACATATTCTTGAGAGGAAATTTTGAGTTGCAGCACTAGTATGAATTGATAATATAAGCACTGAAAGAATTTGAAATTTCCACAGAAATATCTGGAGAACATCATCTTGTTTATCAACTCGCAAGAGTATATCGTCTTCTTCCTCATTCAAAATCCATCATCCAATACAACCATAAGATTCATATGGAGCAACAGGCAAGTAACAAATATCACTCATGACAGACTTCAAATGATCCTTATTAAGAAATGCATACAAAGAACCACCACTATCAGGAAAAAACCACACAACACTATCAACTAATGTACCCATTAAGTCATGTGCTATGTCAATACCAAGTACTCTAACCAACAAAATTTTGTCCCTCTGTGACATTTTAACAAACACCTTCCTCTCACCATTAATGTCAACATATTGAGCACATAAAGGAGCAATCGAATTGAGAAATCTCAAATCTGAGTTATACCCCAGGCAAAGAATTAACTGAAGAATGAATTTATCACAAAAATTTTGCTGAAACAACAACACACTTACCACGATCGAAAGTCAAACGAGAATCATCAAATTGGAAGGAGCAACAATCCATGCGGAAAAACTCATTGTGGTGAAAGAACAACTCCTTCAAGTATGTAAAGTTGTTGCAGATTACTTGAAAAATTTTGACCCAATTTTGCACAGATAGTTTAGTCACGCCGCTCGTTGTGAACACTTCCCGATTTGTGAACTTACTGGAGTTGGTGACTTCAACAACATCATTTTGCACCAATTCCTCATACCAAAGACTATCACCAGTAGACGATTCATTCGTCTCATGAAAGAAAAATGAAGGAATCAATTCCAAATCGAAAGACTCATCGTCTTTGCCAAAGAAAAACAACTCTGATCCGATAGAACCAGTTTCTTCGTCATCGAAGAAAAACGAAGGAATAATGACCTCAAAATCATGAAATTCATCTCCTATTTCTGCTGATGGGATTGAAGAGTCTTGACTGAAATCAGTTATCGAGTCGGAAATGAAAAAATCCTCCTCCTTCGTAACTTCTAGATCCCCAACTTCATCTATAATTTCTTCTTCAGATTTTGGTAGAAGTGAATTCAACTTGCTCGTGGTGATGGAGATGAGATATTCTATAAACATAAGATTTAAACCTCGATGTGGTGAAGTTACATCTTCCAATAGTTCCTTACGCTTCTTCTCCAAATCAAAAGTAAATGGATATAGGCGTCCAATTGAGCCATACCATCCCTCGGCGTCGGTGAAAATTGCTCAGCGGCCTCCATGGAAAAAAATTTGAACGGCTCTGATGCCAAATGTACTATGTTTAGTACAATTGGGGATGAAGAAACCAGGAATTGATAGTGATAATCTCAATCCTCACGGATTGAGCCTACTGGTTCCTAATGAACACAGCGAACATAAGTTCTTCTTTAGATTAATTGATTATTCGTTAGGCTTTCATTACAGGATACAAGAACATATATAGCTCACACCCTCTCTCAATATCCGACGACCACTAACTATCCAGGTAGGATAATCTAAACCACTCAATACCACTGACTAGAGACTACTAATTAGCTACACACATAATATAAGGGCACTCCATGTACATGACATCAAGGTGTTTGCAATTCTAGCAATATAAATAAGTCTTTGAATCATGATTGAAACAACAAACAATTTTTCGTAAAACAGAGAATCTTTCGTCAAACAGACAACAAGATAACAAAAACTCAGCGTCTGAACAATTACTCTCAACAGAGTAAATTCAATCAATCAGAACTTATCTTATTTCTTCACGCAGAATACACAACACACCTACAATTTCGATCATCATTGATCTCACACATTTCTCAGCTTTCCTCCTACAGATCAACCCATCCTCTCTTGTGACAGAATTGACTCTGGAACGACCATTGTCTTGGTTTAGGCCGGAGTCCTACAGATTGATCTCTCGAATTCAAAGCACTCCCTCTTACAGTGCATCTGTGTGAAGTTAGACAGTTCGCTTGGTTCAAGGAGTTTCCTCCGCACGGTCGTCTCCTCAATTCCTTAAAAACCAGCAACTCGTTTTGCCCCATCTACAGATTGGGGACCACAGTGGGAGATCATTCTATCGGTTACAATCTCACATTTTCATAAGATGGTTGATCTTCAGCCAGGTTCAGTTAAAACCCTAACCCAAATAATGCTAGCACTAGCAATACTGATGGTACTCCAGAAACTGCTCTGGCTCCCAACAACGACACTAGCGGTACCACTCCTCCTCAAACCAACATCGGGAACAATCCTCTCTTCGGCCGGTTTCTTGAGGAAGTCTGATAAAAGCCGCCTACCATAGGTGATCTCATGAAGATTCAAGAGACTCTTGACAAGAATCAGATTGACATGGCTGCCACTCAGAAAGAGTTGTGCAATTATCTCAAAACTCTCACAGACAAGATGTCAGAGAAAACTTAGGAAAAGGAAAACCTAAAGAAACATCTTCGGACGCTGATCCTGAAGTCACTCCAATCCATGTAGTAGATGATGAAGAAGTTCCTAAAGCTAAAGCTGCAGACAATCCGCCAGCGAAGGAACAATCCAGTTTCATCACCCGTGAAGACTTGGAGCGCCTCTTGGAGGACCGTGGAAAAGATAAAATTTCATTTGTCCATCGTCACCAACCTCCATACCCTGCTTCTACACAAAGGATTCCTCTACCAAAAGGTTATACCTCTCCAACATTCACCCTTTATGATGGAACATGCAATGCTCGAGAACATGTTTCCCGGTTTTTGGAGGCATTGGGAGAACATGAACACAACCATGTCGTCCGTATGAAGGAATTTTCAAAATCTCTGAAAGGAAGGGCATATACATGGTACAACAACATCGCACCAGGAAGTATCACTAGTTGGGGAGAAATGATTAATGCTTTCTACAGAAAATATTTCTTCGTTTCAGAGCAAATCTCCCTCTCTGATCTTGGAAGGATGTTTCAAAGGAGCAATGAACATCCTAATGATTATGTGAAAAGGTTAAGAGTCCAAGCTCTGGACTGTCATGATCCAAATGTCACAGAACAACAACTTGTGGACTCGTGCATCAATGGAATGATTCTAGTGTATAGGGATTTATTGGAAAATCTCAGGTTCCAGACTTTCTCAGAACTTCATGAAGTGGCTAAGAGATCTGCAACTACTGCACCTGCTTTATTGGAGAGAGCTAAAACCACAAAAGCTGAAGAACCACGAGAAACTCGAGATAGCATGCGTTTAATCAACAAACAGTACAACCTCCAACCTTCCACAAATGTTGTCGCAAAAGGGAGCAAACGAAAAGCCGAGCCGCAGTGCAAGCATACTTCTCTGACCCCTTTGAAAGCACAAAGGAAGGATAATCAAATTCGAGATGCACAAGCTCCTACCCAACGCGCAGGGGCTGATCAAGAAGCACCTGATTTCCATTTTCCTATCGATGAGGTGATTGAATTATTAGATGTCTGGTTTCAAGACGGTGCAATCAAGTTACTATATGTCAAGAAAAAACCAACTGAAGAAGACATGGAAAATCCTCGTTACTGTCGCTTTCATAGATTCTTCAATCATCCTACAAGGGACTGCAGAATCTTGAAGCGCATATTCCAAGAAAAAATCGAATCAGGAGAACTTAACTTGGGGAATGAAGGAGTGCACAGAGAACCTCTCCCGGTCAGAACCTTCACTCTCTCTGAACCACCCGTCAAGGAAGCAGTTCAGTCCTTAATCGAGCATGTCTGCGAATTGCGTACTTATCAAAGGCTCGAAGGAAAGACATGTTTGCTGCATTGAACCACATCATGTCGTGGAAACGCTTATTGATCCAAGAGACGTTTCCTGAGACTTCAGCAATAGACAAAGAGATGTACGACTGGGGACTTCTCACCACAGTCCATCTCAAAGGGAACGAGTTCAAACGAGCAATGATAGATGTTGGCACTGTTGTTAATGTTATCCATCTGAAAACTCTCAGAGCCGCTGGTATCACACGACAAGAATCCATTCAAGCTCCAGCATCAATCATGGATCACGAAGGGACGCCCAGAGATGCTTACGGACACATTACTCTCAAGGTGAATGTAAACTCAACCTGGACAGAAACCAAATTTTACATAATCCGAGAAGATCCAGGATATGACATGATCCTTGGACGTGCGTGGATTCATACTGGAAAGGTAACCCCAACACCTTCAACTTGAATTGCACATTTCTCCGTTGAGGAAAGCTCTGATTGGAAAGAAGAAATAGAATATATTACACCGCTTGAATATCTGAAGGAAGTCAGAACCTTGACGGAGCTGACACGAAAGCCTGAAGAAAACGTGAATGCTTTCATTAAAAGGTTTCTCTCTCAGGCAAGTCTTATTCCTCCTCATGTGTCCATATTATCATTTTTCAAACATGCTACTTTGGTTCGAGGAATTTACTCCACCAACAACTTAGCCATTACAAAATGCTATGAATAAGTAACCTCACCTCAGCAATATTTCATCAAGTGGTTGGATGCAAAGCCTCTCCGAGTCGAACATTTCACCGATACTATCGTTGCTGAAATAATGGCTGAATAACAAATATGAGTTTTATGATCCTAATTATGCGGATAAGAAGAAGTCACGACAAAAGAAATATTGACAACTCACCAAGGAAACAACTGGGGACTTTATGGTATTAGGTAACAACTTATAATTTTTGCTCCTGCCTTCTCCTCCATGAATAATCGCTTCAGTTTCTGAGAAGTCTACATGGATTCGAGGTCTTACGTTATGACCGTCCTGTGGTAAAGTTTGATGTAATGATTGAAATACAATTATCATAATTTTATGAAGATTATACAAAAGGTACATACCTGTGAACATCCTGGAGACGTCTTTCGTTTATCACCACCAGAGAGATGCTTCAATCTTGGTCGAGTAGAAATCATCTCAACAGAGGGAGGATCTTTCACCGGAGATTGGCCAACCATCACGAAATCATGTAACCGCTCAAGTTGTTGATTCCAAAAGTCTACATAACCTGGAGTTACATATGTAATTCTCTCAGAGCAAGGGAACCAGTAATCGCTTGCTTCCACATGCGTACGGTCTAAATGGGTCTTAAATTGCTCGACCGATTGTTTTCTTCTTCGGAAATTCGGAACACATTGATCCATACCCATTTGTCGAGCTGCTATGTCAATGTTGTATTCCTCCGTTGAAAGTTCTCCATATATCGCTAATATCAAGTGACCAGGTGTGCAACTCAACATAAAAGATCTCTCGCCATCACTCAGACCTGCACCAGATGCCAAAGCCATACTCTCTCCAGTATTGAAAGTTATCAGCTGGGAAATATAAGAAGGAATTGACACCCATGGGCGAAAATCGAACTCAGATTCATTGTCTAACACATTAATGAGACGTATCTTGAACCGAGGCTGCTTTGTAGACCAACGCGTGATCCTGGCATTATCTTTCTCAGAGAAAACATGACGAGCATCAACATTCGGTCCTTACAAGATAGTACGCAGGATATGTGCGTAATTCTTGAAATGTTCCCACATCAAAGCTTGAAGAAACATCGTATTGGAATAGCATTCGATCTTCATAAAGCCATTCGATACACTGGAGTCTATAATCAGGGAGTCTAAGTTAGAGTACAAAGAACCAAAGAATAGGATACCTATTGGAAGTTGCTCACCTTGAGCCATCTTGATAGCAAAGGGAATCACAAACGGCTTCAACAAATTTCCACTATCTTCAAATACGTCTCTGGACAGCCATAAACATAAGAAAGCAACAATGGATAACATACCGTCAACAGGACTATCGGGAGCCTCATCTCTTGGCCAGCGTTTCAACCAGTGAGCATAACAACACTTGCTGGACACCTTGTTAATCTTCTCCATTTCCGCTGCCAAGATGTTAGAAACTGCCGTCTCCTCAGCTGAGAGACCCTCAGGGAGATTGCCTGTGATTGGGAGGTGCAACAAAGCAACTACGTCCTCGAAGGTGATGGTAAATTCTCCCCATCTGCATATGAAGGTATGGGTCGGAATGCACCAACGAGCAAGTAGAGCCACTATGCCTCGCACATCATGAAAAATGAACAAGTCTCCAGATGCTTGAATAACTCTAGTTACTTGTGCCTGATTGAGCATAGCTCTGACGCGAAGGAAACCCAGCATATGTCTAGCCCATCCAGAGAATTTTTCTAAAGGTCGTCGAGAAAACTTAAACTTTATGATTGACGCGAGGAAAAGTCCTCGTTCAAGACAAAATCGGATCACTGTCTTAGAAGTCACCAATTTCTTTTGAGTAACACTTCTGGGATTTATCAGAAGACGATACGCTGGGGTTTTGAGACGTTTTTCGGTTTCCTGCTGAACCTCAAAAAACGCATCATCTATATTCGGAACATTCTTGATTCCAGGTGTTTCTTCTTCTTCTTCACCAACGGAAGTCTCATCCATGCATGTATCATCTCTGGAAACATCATTTTCTTGGGAGTCAAACATCCTTGCGAGCTGTAATATGCACACAAAACTCTACTTCATTATATTATCCATGCAAGATGCGAACATCAACGATGGGATGAAGCAATTTGATGATAAAAATGCTCTTGCAAGCATCTACAAAATGGTAACCCTTAACTGTTTACTATTCCACTAACAGTAGTGATTGTGATAAAGGAGTTAACACTTCAAAACTTGCTCGTTTCTTCGAACCTGCAAAGAATGAGCAAAACGTTTATTTTCAAAAATCGAAACCTGATTTTCATAAAATCATGAACATAATTTTCACTGTGTGAGCATTCACCATAGAATTATGAAAACTAAACAATATTTCATCATAAATAATTGTTCACTTTTAAATATTACTCAAAGTCAGGCTTTGACTTTCAAAAATAAATAAATATATATAACGTGAATTATTCATGAAAAATAAATTTCATTATTTTTGGTGTGAGCAAAAAAAAAACTCACGTAAAAAAAAATCCGTGAACATGTCATGGTTTTATATACAAAAAAAAATCGTGGATATTCCACGGTTTTATCAAAAAAATAATCTCTTTTTCCTTCGTATGATCGTCCGTCTTTGAAACGAAGGTCTATTCCGATTTCATGAAAATTCATACATCAAGATAAAGTTTTGGTTTTCATGAAAGCTCATAGACAAAATTTTATCACTAGCCACCGATCTATATATAAAAAAATCTCTCTTCTAAATCAGGGATTGTTGCTAGTTTCTTAAACTAACGATCGAACGAACATACGTTTTTCAAACAAGGGTTTTCTACAAAACTCACACTTATATATGCACATGTATATACATAACTTTAGCATGAACAAAGCATGTGTATTTGCAGGAAATCCTACACTACACCCCTCGTATGATTTCATTATTACTCAATTTTAGGTTTACACTCTTAATTTTATTGATCAATCTTTGAATGTTCTTACAAGAAAAGATAAAGGAATCAGGAATGACCTCTGCTCTAGACTTTCTATCTCATATTTACTTGTTTCTTACTCAAAAAGATCTTCCTCTTCTTCTTTAAAACTTGAACGACTATTTATAGGGAAATACATAGTGGATGACAGCTAATCTGTCCTTTATTTTCGGGTATGGTCTACGACATTCTCGCAACCTTACAAATGTTAATTTCGCAAGCTCTCTAATTTTCGCAGGACTATCACATCTTTCTCGTGATTCTAGATGACGTCGTTTATCGTATCATTTCTGAAATTGTTCTGCGACGCTGTTGTGTTGTGTTGTTGATAATTTCGCTGAGACATTATCGTTGCGAGATTCTGATCCTAAATCTTGCCTCTTCTCATATCTTCTCTGCAAAGTAGAGAATGATGTGACAAATGCCGCAGCTGTTCATCTCTTCATATTCTGCATTTATCACACGTATTCTTTCTTCCATCTGTTTCTTGACACATCTTCTGTAACCGCTACTTTTCAACCGCTCACGTCTTTTCGTCTTAATGATGTTTATTTCTTCGAGTAAAAAAAATCTCCTTTATATACTCTTCTTTCCACTTTCTTTTTACTTTCTCTTCTCTTTTTATTCTCTCATCTCTGCAACTCTATTATTCTTCTGCAAGTTCTGCTACTGTAATTTTCCCTCCTTCAATCTTCTTACTTTTCATTCATTCCCATACTCTATATTCAAATATGCCTCCAAGTGGTCATAGACATGAGAAGAATTTAAAAGATGTCCAAAAAGATCTTGCTGAGAAAGGTTTCACACTCACTACTATTCCTGGTGAAAGTGCCAAGTTAATTCTTTCTGTCAAACTTTTCTCTGATCAGTATTGTGATGATCAATCAATCATAATTTCGCTAGGTCAGATTCTCGCAGGTCTCTCCATTCCTCTTTATGACCCAGATATTCCTTTATTCTATGAAATTCTCGCTCACTCGGGATTTTCGCGAGCTATCTTCCAACTGAGTGGGGACTGCATCCGTCTGATGCTAGAGTTCGCTAACCGTGGTGCTGGTAAAGGATCTCTGTATTCCAAAGAACTTAGGGATCCTAAATTCGCAAACCTAGAGATAATTGCTGAGAAATACACAGTAGCGAGTTTCTTTGAGAACTATGAACTGATCTCCATGAAGAAAGAGAATACTCGCTGGGGTATTCGCTTAAAAAGGAAAGATAACATTGATGAAGTTAAAATTCTCATGCAAGACATTGACTGGCATTCTGGTAAGAACACAACTCCTCGCCAATCCAAAGATGATAAATGGTGTGTTTTTCCCTTAATGCTAAAAGGACCTTACATTGTTGGGTCAAATGTTCTTCCTGCGAATCTCGCTGCTTATCAACCTTGGGTTTTCTCTTGGCCCGAGAAGGAGAAAGAGGTATGTTTCTTACCGTTTAGCTCACTTTATATTTCTTTATTTGTATTTATTATTTTGTTCGCTAACTCTTGCGACATTCTGCAAATCCACAAACTGAAAGATAGTTATAACAGGACTGGGAAAGCTAGTACTCTATTAGCTCTTCGCTCATACACAGATGAGGTAAGAAATTTTCTTTTATGATTTTAAACAGTATACTGTTGCTTCCATTTCTTATTTCTATCTGTGTGTGAAGATTATTGCTGAAATAGAAGAGCCTGCTGATGTTGCGAAGACTGGTGATAAAGGTAAAGGTGCTCTTCGCAGAGAAAAATCAACTGCTCCTCCTTCAAAGAAAAGGAAAGTCCGTTCTTCTTCTCCTTCAAATATTACTCCTCATGAAAATTCCGAAAGTGACAAGGATGATGAGGACAATGATGATCTTGCCGCAAGTGAAGATTTTCCACCTGAATCTTCTATGGCTAAGCTCTCTGGCCTCTTTTATGATTCTCTACAAGGAATGGGAGATAGCCAATTCGCTAACACCTGCAAGACTCTCGCTACAATTTGCGATGTCCCTTTGCTGGATGGTGATAGTTCTCTTCGTGGAGTTTCTAGATCAGTGACTCCCGACTTCTTGCATTCCCTCAATAGTCTGGTATATTTTTATCCTTTTATTTCTTCATTGTCATAACTCAAAATTTCTTTCTATATTAATATTTTTTATATTTTCTCGCAGGCTGGAAAAGCTTCTTTCGCTGTTGCCTCGGATCTAGAGAGGAGGCGCGAAAATATTGAAAAGAAGAATCTTCAATTTCGCACAAACAATGAAGAATTGGAAGCTGAAGTTAAAGATCTTCGCGAGAAAAATAGACAACTAGAAATTGATTCTTCTTCGTATAAGAACACAATCTCTAGTCTTCAACAAGCTAATAATCAGCTTTACGGTATGTTACTTTTCTCTTTTCCCTTCATTCATCTTGTTGTTTTATCTTATTTAAATGATCCTTTTTGCAGACATTTATGGTCTTTCTGATGAAGCTACCCTTCTTCGTTCATTTCCTAATGCCTTGGATAATGATACCCTTCTTGAGCGTCTTAACAATTCCTTAAATAGTTTCTCAAACGATAGAATTTCATCTCTTTCTCTAAATGAGCTTAGATCTAAATTTCGCCTCTTAGAAATTGACCATAGATCTGGTTTAGGCTTAGCCAACCGATTTAAGCGTCTCTTTCTTGATTCTAAAGAGAAAACCAATGAGTTAAGAACCAAAATTAGCGGTCTCATAGATGATAAGGATCGCATCTCTGATCAAGGTGCTAAGGCTTCGGAGAAATTCCAAGAGACTCTTCTTGAAGTTCAACTTGAACGAGTTGAAGCTAGCCGCAAGAACATCGAACTCTGCGAAAGGAAAAATCAAATTCGTTCTCGTCTTCTTATAAGTAATGAGGATGAATTTGTTTGGGCTGCGAAAATCTTAGATGATGCCATAAAAGATTTAGGTGTAAATGTTAGTCTCCAAGTTGAGCATACAGCCTTGATTAGAGATATGATTTCTGACAGAGAAGGTTACTAACTGCTCTTCTTTACTAATCTTTTGCTTCTTATGAATTTTCATCAAGTTAATAATTGATTGTCTTTTGCTCGCAGATTCTGAAAGTAGATATCGTGAAAAGATTGAGGAACTCGAAGCTGAAAAGGAGGAACTCGCAAAGAATCTTTCTTCTCGCAACGACAAGTATTCTAGATTAAAGAATCAAATCAAGTTCACTGTTGCGAATTTTAAGAATGATGCTATGCATTTTCGCAATCAAACTATCCAAATAGTTTGTGACGATCATAATATCCCACATTCTGATTATCCTTGTCTCTTGGAAGAGATCCCACATAATACTCCCAGTCTGATTATCTCTGATAGCGAAGCTGATGATGAAGAATCTGATGGTGATGAAGGTTCTGATGGTGATGAAGATTCTGACGCAGACGAAGAAGGGAACAAGTCTGATGAAGATAATGAAGGATCAACTAAGAAGTAGTCTTTGTTTCTTTCTTTGATTCTCTGTAATACTTGTACATTTATTCCTTCTTTCTGTATATTTGTGTTTCTTTCATTTTGACCTGCATTCATTAAAACAATTCTTCCTTGCAATACATTTAATCAATATAATCATTAATTTTTGAATCTTTCAGTAAATCTATCATATGTAGACAAATAACATTTTCTAATTTCATTCATTCCCATACTTGCCTCTGTTATTTGTATCCAAATGAGAGATTTTATAAATTTTTCTTATTTTATACCTCAATTTCGCAGTTAATTATGTATAATTTCGCTATCTTATGCGAAGTGAATTTTGATTCTTTTCAAAATTTCATTCCTGTGTGGTTTTATTTTGCCTTCCTAATTAAAGGTCTTATTATGCCACCTCTTGTCATTGCAACAAAATCGCCGGACGTCCTTGCACTTTCATGCAAAAACCAATTGATCTTGCCTTAACTTTTTCTTTTGTATTGTGGCCTCTTCAGGAATGTTGCGATAATATGACGTCCTAAATATTCTTGCGAAAATAAAGCCCCATGACATTGTCGTCTTTCGACGAAATCGCAGGACGTCTTCGCACTTTCATGCGAAAACCCATTGATCTCGTCTTATCTTTTTCTTTTGTATTATTGCCTCTTCAGGATTGTTGCAAAAATATGACAAGCCTTAATACCCTTGCGAATAAAAAGCCTCATGAAATTTGCGTCTTAAGACACTTATCATCTCCCTAATGGAGGGTGTCGCTCTTATCTCCCCCTGGTTTCCCCTTCAAGGAGGCGTACTTCTACCATACAAGGTTAGCTCCTCCCATCCAGTCTTAACAACAACCAGTTGTTTTCGCAGCCTCTTATCCCTTTTACCTATAGGGCTTATGGTTACGAGACTACACCCTAAGTGGGGTTTTCTTCAGGCCGAGTGCAGTATAAGCCAAGAATTGTCAAGAATGGAAAAGTACGCTTCAAAAGTCCCTGAAACTCTTGACTCAACCGTGTACCTCGGCGCCTTGATCAGATTTGCACTCCTTGGGAGAGTCCTTATTAGCTTAGTTTCCCAATGTAAGTCATATGCTTAAGCTGAGAATCCAAGGTGCCTCTCCCGGATGGGCTTTATTAACCCCAAATCTCCATGACTCAGGTTCCGGTGGCGGTGTAGCCTTTCCCTGATCCATGCAACAGGTACCCCCTTATATGACTTACTTTAGGTCTTACATTTGCCTCTTGCGAAATTGTATTCGCGAACTAGGGTGTACGCCATAAAGGTTCGCCTCTTTCTCTTTTGTCATTTTTCTCTGATTATCTTCTGTAAAATTCATTATCTCTGCGAGAGTCTCGTATATCATCATATTGTATTTGCATTTCGCAATCTCAAATTTGTCATTCAATAAAATGTATTCTTGAGAATTTTACTTATTGCGAGAGTGTCGCAACAACTTAATCATTCATACATTTCCTGTTTTTGTTACCTTTGCCATCCTCTGCTTCTTTATTATTTTCTACTACTGCTTCCTTGGTAGTGGTATGTTCATCAATTTTATTCTGAGATAGCATTAGTTTCGCAACATCTCTTCTTCTTTTCTTTCGATTGCATCCACCATCAACCTCTCATTTCTCTGTGTATCTTTGATTTTGTGTCGCCAGTTTTCCTGCTTGTTTGCTCTTCCTTCGAAAGATTCTATCTCAGTTACGTAACACCTCTTTCCTTCAACCCAATCTCCATTTATGATTCTTACACCACTGGGGTGAGGGAATTTGATGCACTGGTGGAAAGTTGAAGCTACCCCTAGAATCCCATGTAGCCAAGGTCGACCAATTAACGCATTGTAGGGTGATTCTACATCAACGACACAGAATAAGATTTCGGAAGATATTCCCTTCAATGGAATTCGCATAGTAACCTCCCCTTTAGGCTTGTTAGCAGTACCATTAAAACCATATATCTTATATGTTGATGGTATAAGATCATGATCTCTTCCTCCCATAGTTTTATAAGTATGATAAAATAAGATGTTCACAGAGCTTCCAATCGATTAAAATTCTATTAATTGCCCATGAATCTTCAGCTTCATCATCCTCATCTTCTTTCAGTTTTGGATTAATTTCTAATTTTACTACCAATGGATTATCATGCACCTCTTCTCCTTCGGGAATTTCTTTTGCGGTAAAAGAAATGATATGTTTCTGCCATTCCTCTAGTGGCGAGATTTTCGCAATATTCATAATTTCTCTTCCATTGTTATCTCTTGCGAACACTCTACTCAAAACATTGTCATGAAAATCTTTAATTGTCTTATATGAATGTACGATAGAGTGACAAAATAGATTTTTTGCTTTTGCACCAACTTCTATGAAGAATGATTCCTTCTTTTTCATCGTGTTCACTTTGTGATGCTCTGGTGGTGGTGGTGGTGGTGGCAGTGGTTGAGATTGTGGGTGCCCTACCAAAAAGTGGTTTAGTTTTCCTTGATCTATCATTCTCAAAATAATTCTTTTTACATTTCTGCAATCATTTGTTGTATGTCCATGAAAATGATGATAAGAACAAAACTCATGGCTTATGTGGTTTGGAGGTGGTTCCGTTCCCATGTTCCATGGTGTTGGTATATTCTCCATCAAAATTATAGCTTCCCATATTTTCTCCACACTTGCATTTAGAGGTGGCATCTTGATTTCTTCCCATACTACCTTGTGACCTCCTTGTCCTCTATTATAGTTTTATCTTTGACCTCCATAAGTTTCTTTTGGTTGATCGAGTCTTTGAATCTTGTTATTTCCACCACGATTGTAGAAATTTCTTTCTCTTTCATACTCCTCTTGATCTCGGCTTCCCATAGCCACTAGTTTCTGTTGATTGTTACCCGTCACCTTCTCTTGTTGTACTTGCGAAGTATTCTCTACTGTATTTATTAGCTTGGATAATAAGATTGCATTCGCTGTTTGTGAGATGGTGTTCGCAACTGGATATGATTCCATTTCATTTTGCCTTTACTCTAGAGCAATGCATTCTTCTTGAAGTTCTCGCAATTCAGTCATTGTGATCGTATTCTTGACTCTGAAAATTTGGACATACAATAGGTTTGTTGCAAACATAACATTGATAAATGATAATATAAGATATCTCTCATCTAAACGTCCAGCCATTTCGCTACACATAGTTCTCCATATTTTAGTCAGGTGTTACAAACTTTCGCCAGTCCCCTGTTTTAATCCAAACACATCTTCTATACCAGGTCGCGAAGAATTATAACTTATATATGCCCCTAGGAATGTAGTCTGCAAATGATTGAAGGATGTTATTGCATTCTTTGGTAGACCTTCAAACCATTTTAACGCCTCTCCTATTAAGCTGGATGCGAAATATTTGCACAATACGACATCATGATTTTCCCATTGCAACATGCACCTCACATAGGCTTTAATGTGTTGAATTGCACAAGTTGTTCCATCAAAAATGCTGGTTAATGCGAGAAAATTGCATTTCGGTGGTATTCCTCCTAATTGTACTTCCCTTGTAAATGGAGTTTTCGCAGCTTCTTCTATTGCTTCATCCAATTTTTTTCTGCCTACTTCTCCTCTATTATTTAGTATTCCTCTCATTTCTTCTAATTCTTTCAAGATTTGTTTATTTACACCTGAATTTTGATCCATTAGTCTTTTTAATTTCGCCTCTCTTCTTCTGCGTTCATGTCTTTCTTCTCTCGCGAAATTTTGCATTTCTTCTTCATTATCTTCATCTCGTCTTCTTCTGCGAGTTTCTTTTTCACCCCTATCTTGAATTCGCAAATGATTATGTCTCTCATTTTCCCCTTTATGATTTTATTCATTCCTTATTAATTCCATTCGCTGCCTACCATTCTCTTTATTCTATCGTACTCTTCATTGATATTACCGTTATTCCGGTTTTGTGTACGCCTTCTTTCTCGATTGTCGTGATTGTTCTGGCGAATTGTCTCTTGAAGCTCTTGTTCTTCCATTTTCGCTCTCAATCTTTCACGTTCGCAAATTAAGCGCGCTTGTTCAGCATAATGTCTTTCAATTTCTTCTTCAATCGTCTGTTGATTTCTTTGAGTTTCTCTTTCATGTAAAATTTTTCTTCCTTCCTCTCGATTTCCGTCGTCATCTTGGTCATTTCGTCCCTGACGTTGTCCGTTCCCTTGATTTCTGCCATTTTTCCCATCATCAAAAGTTTCATTTTGTGAAACGTAACGATCATCAGCTCTTTCTCTATTTTCGCGGTATTCTTCATTAGGATTTGATATTTCTTCTTGAATATTGTTTCCAGCATTGATTGTGGGTGAGTTTCTCCCCATTTCTCTTCTAGTCGATCTTGAATATGATTTTGTAATACTTCTCGATCTTCTACTCTGTAGTTTCATATTTTCCATCCTCAATTCGTGATTTTGCCTTGTTAGATTTGCACGTTCTTCTGCCTCAGCTCTTCTTTCTTCATGTATTCTTCGTCTCAATGTTCTAACACTCCAATTTCTTCATCTCCATGAGTTATTCCTTCATCTGCTTCTTGATTTCTCTCTGCCTGTCTATAGTTTCTGGTTTGTTGCTCTTCTTCTACTTCTTCTGCCGAATTTGATTGCCAAGTGTGTATACTCACCCTATCATAATCTGTATTCCTCCCTTGTACTAGTGTTTGTTGAATTGGTGGTTGAATTTTATTTTCTCTATTACTTCTCATTCTAGTAGATTCTCACATTTCACTTCTTTCTCTACTAGCAATTCTCTTGCTTCTTCTAACAGTAGTCGGTTGTTCGGATGTATTTCTTCTTCTAGCCATTTCTTCAATGTTAACAATATTGTAAGAAATTATGTAAAATTCTTAATCAATCACTCTAAATCTTCACAAATCTCAATATTAATCTTCAATTTTTTCTAGAATAATCTTCAATACGTCCCTGTTTCTAGCGCCATTATGTAGTTGCAGGAAATCCTACACTACACCCCTCATATGATTTCATTATTACTCAACTCATTTTTAGGTTTACACTCTTAATTTTATTGATCAATCTTTGAATGTTCTTACAAAAAAAGATAAAGGAATCAAGAATGACCTTTGCTCTAGACTTTATCTCTCCTATTTACTTGTTTCTTACTCAAAAAGATCTTCCTCTTCTTCTTTACAACTTGAACGACTATTTATAGGGAAATACATAGTGGATGACAGCTAATCTGTCCTTTATTTTCGTGTATGGTCTGCGACATTCTCGCAACCTTACAAATGTTAATTTTGCAAGCTCTCTAATTTTCGCAGGACTATCACATCTTTCTCGTGATTCTAGCTGACGTCGTTTATCGTATCATTTCTGAAATTGTTCTGTGACGCTGTTGTGTTGTTGATAATTTCGCTGAGACATTATCGTTGCGAGATTCTGATCATAAAACATGAACAACTCATGAAACTTCTGGGGAAAAAAAAACTTACCTGGTCGGCGGCCGGAATATGGCCAGACGGTGGCGATCGGCGGGGACGGTCGGCGGCAACAGCTCCGAAAAAAAATTTCTCCTGCTTTCTCCTATACTCGGACGTGAGGATGATGAAGGGAGGAAGGTGGTGGTCAGTCGTGTGGAAGAGAAATAAAAAAAAGGATTAATTCCTTTTATATCAAATTTTGTTTCCAAAACCTAATTCCACAAGGATTTCCTTCTTGGGCCCGGCCCGTGGGTCCTAAATCGACCAAGGTTCCATCACCAAATCAGCGTTGCTATACCACTTTATGCTCGTTAGACGATGCTCTATCATGCCACTGGGATCTTCGTTCAAGCCATGGTTCGCTCGTGCAATCGAAAATTCGGTAACATCTTATCTTACGACTAAGTTCAATTACTTGTTTCGTTCATAACTGGAAAATCACCATCCAGTGCTGACTGAGGAACATAACTGTCCCTCACTAAGCAGGGGACTTAATGTAGATGGTGGATTTTCGACAAAGGTTAAAATCGTAAAACCATAATTATACATGCTCCTGATCCAGCAATCAGATGAGTATTGAGGCTCATGTCTCTCATAGAAGCATGAAAGCTCATGTCACAAGAATCTCTGAGAATACTGTCTCTCAGAGTATATATAGATGTATAGTCTCTTAGCTGAGGCAACGGCATATCTCATAAATACTGAGCAATTTCAGTAAATATTTCTATATAAAATCGAAAGATTGGACGTCTCCTAGACAGCATGCCTGCTAGTATAGAGCAATAACGTCTTCAGGATGTAACAATGTTTTCCCTGACTATATAAAAGAAATATGACGCTTCAACAAGCTCATATTACTCGACTCTCAGATAATTAATGCTCCTAGACAGCATGCCTGCTAGTATAGAGCCATCAATTAATTATCTCTAATCCTTAAATTCATTAACTGAACATTCAGAAATATTCTACGTTCTTCATAATATTTCATTACTTCAATTCGTGGTTCTTCCTAACAGAATTTCATGGGTTAGTGATAAATATTCAACGTACGGGCATCCGAGCCGTTATCGAGTAAGCCCCGACTAAAATGGTGCAATTGTATTCAGCAATAATGCACTAACGAAGCACCTGAATGCACGAACGAGCATTCAAAAACACGAAGGAACGATGGAACTATGCAAAATAGGAAGAAAAATAATAATAGTAAAATATTAAGCTAAGACGTTAGGGGATTGGGCCCACCGGCCGGCCAGTCCCACGCCTAATTCCTTATTTTATCATATTTTATTATTTTTCCTTCATCTCATGAAAATTCATTCATTTTAACAAATATCCTTTAAGGAAACTCCTCAGTTTCATGGTGTTTCCTCCGTATCAAGGAAATAATAAAAGTTAGGAAAGGTGTCGCGGGACCGAGCTCACTAGCCGGCCGGTCATTCCCTAGTTGTGCAGGTCCCACACCTTGCATTCCTTATTATTTTATTATTATTATTTCCTTCATCCCATGAATTTCTTTGGTTTCATGATATTTCCTTCACATTAAGGAAAAGATATAAAACTAAGGAAGACTCGCGGGACCGGCCCTAGCCGGCCAACCATGCCCTAGTCGTGACATCCCACACGCCCGTTATTTTATTATTAATTATTATTGTTTCCTTCATCTCATGGAAACTCCTTCACTTCAAGGAAACTCCTTAGTTTCAACAAACTCCTTGATTTCATGATATTTCCCTAAAATCATGAAAATAATATAAAATTAGAAAAAGTGCCATGGGACAAGGCTTATTGGCCGGCCGGCCATGCCTTGTCCATAGCCGGTCCCACGCTTCATGATTACTTATTTTATTATTATTATTTTCATCATATCATGGAAATTCCTTAACCTTATGAAACTCCTCAATTTCATAGTATTTCCTTCACATCAAGGAAATTACATAAAATTGGTAAAGGTGTCACGGGACCGCTAGCCGGCCGGCCATGCCCTAGCCGTGGCCGGTCCCACACCTTGTAACCCCTTATTTTATTATTATTTCCATCATCTCATGGAAATTTCTCCGTTTCAGCAAAACCCTGAATTCTTCATATTTTCTCAAAATGTTGCTCAAACGCGTATCAAAAAATATCAAAATTCTGAGGACTGAGACATGAACACTTTGGTGACATGAGCATATTACCTTGATCGAACAAGGTTGACTCTTTGGCTTGCAAGAGGTCGGTCCCATACTTTTTTCATCATTTGACATAATTTGTTCACATTAGGTTCAAACTCTTCCAAACAATTTGGAATTTCATAAAACAATCGTCAGTCGGTCTCATGACCAACCAGGGCCGGTTTCATGACCCCTTGGTCGTTCCTTCATCTCTTCATAATTTATTAGGTTTTATTACCTTAGGTTCAGACGAACATTATTTTAATGAATGATTAAACCAGCATTTAATCATCTTTTCACCAACTGGTCTTCAAGAGACTTTGGTATTTTGCTCACTAGAGCATCTGGGCGTTACATGGTCGACTTATCATCCCATGTAGCTGGTCTCTCCTTCACTCCGTGGTTGATTTTCATTAAATCATCAATTGATCGAAATTAGGGTTTTCGAATCCAAGGTTCATAATTCCAGATTCAAACGCTAATAATTTTACGTTGATCCCGTGATCAACATTTTAATTAATTATACTCGGTTCAGTTGCCAGTATTATAAATTAATATTTTATTTGGTTTTGTTACCAATAATTCATCAAACGAGCAATATTTGCTCAGATGAGCAATATTTGCTTAGACTAAGGAATATTGGTTCAACTATCAATATTCAACAATCCATCGAATGAGCAATATTTGCTCACCTTAACTATCAACATTTACTCGAAAATTATACCTCTGTCTCAACAGACACGTTCGATTGATGAGTCTTAGAACATTTTCAAATCACGTTCAACTTAGCAATACAAGGACTCATCGTCCCATGAAGTCAGCAACTGACTAACTAAATACACGTCTGCCTTGCAGACCCACAATCACGAGGCATCAATCGTGTTACATGGGGGGATATTAACTAGGGTTTTGGTCTGGAGGTCTACGACACATGTGTTCATACACACGATGAGAATGTGAGCAAGTCGTGCAATCAGTTGGAGGAGTTAGCAAAGTAGTGGATGGAAAATCAACCAAGTCTCCGCACGATGAGCAACTGGTTTTAACACGATTTCCACTTCCCCACTCTTTGACTCCAGCAACTGTCACACTTCATGGGATCAAGGTGTTTACAATTCTAGCAATATAAATAAGTCTCTGAATCATGATTGAAACAACATGCAATTTTTCGTAAAACAGACAATCTTCCGTCAAACAGACAATAGGAGAACAAAAACTCAGCGTCTGAACAATTACTCTCAACAGAGCAAATTCAATCAATCAGACCTTATCTTATTTCTTCACGCATAATACACAACACACCTACAATTTCGATCATCAATGATCTCACACATTTCTCAGCTTCCCTCCTACAGATCAACCTATCCTCTCTTGTGACCGAATTGACTCTGGAACGACCATTGTCTTGGTTTAGGTCGGAGTCCTACAGATTGATCTCTCGAATTCAAAGCACTCCCTCTTGCAGTGCATCTGTGTGAGGTTAGAAAGTTCGCCTGGTTCAAGGAATTTCCTACGCACGGTCGTCTCCTCAATTCCTTAAACACCAGCAACTCGTTTTGCCCCATCTACAGTAGGAAATCGATTGCAATAGACAAAATCTAACAAACCTGAAAATACAGTCTTATGATTCCCTAAGAGAGGTCTAGATTATTATTTACCTCACAAGTATATACTTGTGGAATCACAAAGTCTGAGACGAAGAAACTTTTTGATTTCTATCTGTTGATGGTGGTTTTTAGCTTAGGGTGAAAACAGTAAAAGTCTTACCTAACTCGGCATCAGAAATAGTAGACCCTGATATGTTTATATTCCGTAAGGAATTTGAAGGATATATCAAAATTTGATGAGTGCCTATGTCTCTCTTCATATTATATTGAAACTCAAGCTCCTAGATGAATTGTTCACTAGTATAGAGCCTAATGAGTATTTAAGCTCCTAGCCGCATTACTCACTAATACCGGAGCCTGCCGAGTATTTATTATATGCTATGTTCCCCAGCCGAACTATTGATGTTGACATGACAATTAGTAATTGCTCGCAACCGAGTAGCATGAATTTCCCGAAATGTCAGGATTGAGGTACGCATAGAAGTACTCAATTAGAGGCACGCAAAGTTATGCTACCCTCTGAAATATAATTAGTGATTTTGTATGAACGCACAAAATTCACCAGAAATTGATTGATTTTGTGCCAGCCAACAAAAATTCAATCTTTCTAAACCTAATTTTACTAATTTACAAAAATTAGGTTTTTTTTGCGGCCTTTTTAGTATCTCGAACCCTACTGGTCGAGACCAAACCTAGGTAAGCTAGGAAATTGATCCGCCATGGACTAGTAGGAGCAAAATCCTACCAAAAGTAGAAAACAATAAGTAAAAGAGAAAATGCGGCAATAAAAGCAGCAGCAAAAGGAAGCGCGACCACACCACTTGGCTGGCCGGTTTTCCCTAACAGGCACTGCCCGTGGCTGGCCGACCGCGCCCCATGTTAATGCTTGCTAGACCCTCTTTCCCTACCGACCAATCAGATCACTCCAAAAGCGCCACACACACTTTTAAATAAAGTTGGAAGTTGGTTGGTCGACGCACTTAATTCCTTAAGCAATCTAATATAGGCTGCCCATGTCAGTCTTAAAATGATCACGGCCGTACGTTTTGGCCGGTCGATTTATCAAGTCTAGCCACCTCCTAACATGGTCGTACAAGCACCATCAGGCACACCGGCGGGCCCACTAATGCTTAGGCAAATCGGAATCCTTCCCACTCGCAAGCGGAGCCACCAAACGATTACCCAAAGTGGGTTGGGTGCGTGAGTTACAAAACCCTAATTTATGCTAGCAGCAGTATATTGTTGCCGCAAAACGATCTTGGACGCCCAACTTCGCCAGCCGAATTGACCGACCTAGATTCAATCTCAATCAACGGAAAAGTGCTGATACGTTCACCAGCGGCCCGGCTATTGTGCTGGCCGATCGAATAGCTCCCAGCACGCGGCTAACACCAAAAACCGTTATCCCCAAAGTAGGTTGGCCAAATGACTATTAAACCCTAAATTGAATTAATGGCAGTATGTAACTGTCGCAAATCATCTCGGCCATCCAACTTCGCTAGCCGAATCAATCGGCCTAGATCTAATTTTAGGGGATCAATGAGATGTAGCCGTGATCACCGGCCACCCCTCTTCCATAAGGAACAATCGGCCAAGCCGCGGCCTGCCTATATGGCTCCTAAACGATCGCCCAAAAATGGCTAGTTGCGCTGCCAATAGGAATTTTAAATAAATTCAGCAGCAGCCGTTAAATGCCGCAAATCATCTTGGTCATCCAACTTCGCTAGCCAAATTGACTGGCCTAAATCAAATCTTAGGTGACCAATAAGATGTCGCAGTGGTCGCCAACCGTCACTCTCCTATAAGGACCGATCGTCTTATCTTTGGCGTGCATGAACGGCTCCCAGCAGCTTCTCGAAAATGTCCGGTCATGCTCCTTTTAAGACATTAGTCTCCGCGACTAATTTAAAGCATCTTTATACAACGATGCTTTATGAGCATCGATTAGTTTGAGCTGCTTGCTTAAAAGCGATGCATTATATGCATTGATTACAAACGATGTTTTACAAACATTGATTTTACAAATAATTTAATTATTTGACCTAAGAAGCGCTACGTGTTATTTCTTGCGGAAAGCCTCATGCCTTGGCTTGTAATACATGACCACACGCCGCCTAGCTTGCGCATGATTGATCAAAATAACTAGGTCTTGCAAACAAGACCCATTCAGCAACCTGCTGCATATTTTCACAAAAACACTCGAGACATCTAACATGTCGCAAACTGGGGGATTTTCATCAGGGTATTGGTTTGGCGGTTTACAGCGTGCGGCGTGCAGCACGCTCATTATGAGAAAGTGTCAGGAAAGGCGGACAATTAGTAGCAGCAGAAAAGTAGTGGGTGTACATCAACCCGTCTTCCATCATTAAAAGACGTGGTTTTAAACATTTTCACACGATCTCACTTCTCCATCACTCAACTACTCCCACTTCCTATGAGATTAGGTTGCGTTCAACTATGACTTATATAGATAGGTTTTCAACCTATTTTAACCAACAACGGTTATCAACACAAGTATCCAGAAAAACACTAAAGAACTCATAGCTTGCATTCCGTAAGCGAGTTCCACATTCTGATACGAGTCATTCTGATACAAGTAATAAAACAACTACACCTTCAAAGTTAACCATTCTGATCTCAACACCTTCTTCGCTTCCCTCCCTAAGATCAACCCTTTCCCTTCATTTTGTGACCGAAGCAAGACTGGAACGACCATTTCTTGGTTTAGGACAAAAATGTACAGATTGATCTCTTGAATCTAAAGTACTCCCGTGCAGTGTATTTATTTAGGGTTTAGATTCGTTTCTCGACGGTACACCCAAATTTACCATTTCCAGCGGAATCAGTTTTTACCCCAAAACAACTGGCGACCATAATGGGAGATTACTCTCTCGGTTGCAAAATCAGTTTCTCAATTTTCATTCCAGTTTTCTCAATTTCAAAAGGGTGGATCTTAGATATAATTCAATCATTAAACTCAATTTAGGTTCAACAACCAATTTCAATTCCGGTGTTTCGTTCGTTAAGAAGCTTCACAAAAATGGTTTTCAAGCAATGCTACTGGGAATACCTTGGATAGCCGAGCACCAGTAAATCTCCCAGATGAAAGGACCTGAAAGCCTCGTGGAGACACAAGAAGACGTGGCTACTACTTAGAATGGAACAATGGCTTCTCTTGAGATCCGTATGGAGCAATGGCCTTTCCTACAACACCATAAGTGTTATATGGAGCAAGCCAGAAACGCCTCAAAGCTATCACTAATATTAATGTCGCCAGGGTCCACACCCAGAGAGATAAAGGGAAGGTTCGCTTAGTCGTTGTTCCAGTATGGAGATAGTCGACAACAAATCTCAACATCAGTGGAGTCCTAGAAAGGCACCTGCAGAGATCACGAAAACAAAAGTCTATCTATATTCCACCACTGCTACCATTTTATGGTCAGGAGTATCCACTATCACTTCATCAACAAAACGTGTAGATCCATATCGTCGCGTAATTCCGGGCATTCGTACATCTGCAATAACAAAGGAGGCTTGAAACATCTTCAAATCATCATAAAGGGGTTCGCCTATTATGCCAACCCAAGCAAGAACAAGCCCATGTTGGAGCCGACACGTCAAGAGAGCAGCCTCAAGAAGATAACGATGCCCCCATCATCATGCCAAAAAAAAAAACAGCCGAGATAACCTCCCGCAGAGGAGATCCGAGAAGTTGCAGCACCAAAAGGACCCACGTCTCCCATATTACCTTTGCCTAGGGAAATGGGTAATGCTGAAGAACATATCTCACATTTTTGGAATACTTAGGAGAAATGCGAGTATCACCAGATGTTATGACTCGAAGAGTTCTCCAAATTGCCTACCCGAAGAGCCCACACCGGGTACAACAGCAACGCGCCGAAAAAACCTCCGATCGGTTCCAGATGGTGACGTTCTCTACCATAAATATCTCTTCATTCCCGTCACCCTCAAGACTTGGACAGGATGTTACAGCAAAATAACAGGCATCTCGATGACTACGTCAAGAGATCCAGAATTGAACCCCTCGATTTCCAAGTATACTGTTGGTGCTAACACATCAAGATATAACTCACGAAGAGAGACACCTCATCAGCAGCGTCACCCACGGTAATCTCAAAGACTCCCTCCTCAGGTCCTTTTCCATTTGGGTCGTACGCCTGCCGAAAAATCATAAAGGCGTCATAATTAGAAAAAGGTGGTTCAAGCATGGGGATTTAAGTACAAACCATAGAGTAACCTAAACATTCATTAAAAAGTGTTTTAGGACATGAGCAAGTTTACAGGTCATTTTGCAAAAACTCTGTCAGAAATGTTTTTACACTACCCTCTGGAAGAACTGAAGCTGACACAAATTGGTAAAGAATCTGGGGGTGAACTATACACCGAACGCTTCGCATGAAAGTCTTCTATATCATATTAAAAGGGCATGTTAATCCAATGAACGAGCTATAAAATGCAGTTGAAACTCTCGACTATGTAACAGCTGAAAATCTACATTGGATGAAGATTTTGTGGCCGTCTGGCAAAAAGACACAAATCTAAAATTTTCATCAAGTCAATACACCAAGGTCCCACTTACAATCAGGCAAGCAACAATAGGAGAGCTTACGCACACATGGAATCAGGGAGGAACTGCTTCACCGAAAATAAAGTGGGGAAAAAAAAGAAGGAATAAACTCACATACGTGAGTTATATGAAAGGAAGAAACACTTCCTTTTGGACATAACAATCGATCAAAGCCTGTCAATACTCATGGATGTGGTCGTCCAAGGTTCGTGCTCGTAGCTGCCGCTCCTTCCCTGCCAAGATCCACGGTTGTAGCCACCGCTCGTCCCTGCCAAGATTTGTGCCCGTTGTTGATGTTGGATTTTCGACAAAGGTTAAAATCGTAAAATCATGATACTGCATGTTTCTGATCCGGCTTCAGGAACGCATGTGACGATTCATATTTTATGATCCATGAACCGTTTCACGATCTCTGACTGAGTGAGCGTTCCTCTCAGATCCATGATGAATATGTTTCTCGAAAGGCCTCCGCGGCTGAGCGTTTGATGCTGCACATTTCATCATGCCCTCTATGTAGAATAACATGATTGGGCAGTCCTCTAGACTTAATTGTTTTTCAGAGGGGTCAATGCCTTCAGGACGTCGGCGATACTCGTTGTTCCCTGAATACATAGAGAGACCCCCCTCTACACAGAAGAACAATTAGGCGGTTCTTTGGACATAATTGTTTGTCGGAGGGCTTAACGCCTTCAGGACGTCGGCGATACTCGTTGTTCCCTGATTATGTAGAGAGACTGTGTATAGATTCTGGCGGCTCTCTGGACATAATTGTTTGCTGGAGGGCTAAACACCTTCAGGACATCAACACTGCACGTTGTTTCCTGACTATGCACTCTTCAGAACGAGTATGATGCTTCAATTATCTCATATCTCGATTCTACAATAGATTAAATCTACCATGACAATCACCGAATGAATTCCTAAAAAATAATCTATTTTATCCCATTACTCCATTCCATGGCTGATCCCCGGTTGATCCATGGGTTAGTAATAGATAACCACCTTATCTCATTACTTCGTTCCATGAATTCCCTTGATGTATTCATGGATTAGTAATAGATACACAATTCATTTTATTACTCTGTTTCATGAATCATTCTCCGCTGAATTTCATGAATTAGTAATAAATATCCAACAATCGGGCGTTTGGACTATCACCGAGTAAGCCCCAATAAAATGGTGCCGGTGTACTCAACGATGATGCACGAATGAGCACCCAAATGCATGAACGAGCGTTCGAAAATATGGACAAACGAGGAATCCTACATAAAATAGGAGAAAGAAAATAATAATAAAAAATAAAAGAGGCGCATAGGGGTCGGGCCCACCGGTCGGCAGGTCATGCCTCCGTGGCCGGCCCCCCACGCATGTTCCTTTATTTTTCTTATTATATTATTTTATTTTCATGATCTCATGAAGACTCCTTCATTCGAGCAAATTTCCTTATTTGAGCAAAACTCACGGTTTCTACATATTTTCACGGTTTCATGAAAAATAATAAAATAGAGAAAGGTGTCACGAGAACGGGCTACCTAACTGGCCGGTCATGGCCGGTCCCACACCTTGCAATCCCTTTTTTTCATAATTATTATTTCCCTCATCTCATGAAACTCCTCCGTTTGAGCAAAAATCCTGGTTTTCCATATTTTCTCAAATATTGCTCAAACCATGAAAAAGCCAAAAAGTCAAATGGTCACATGACCGACGACCTCCAAGGGCCTGTCTCATGCCCTCTTGGTTGGTCCCTCACTTCTCTATAATTAGGTTTTATCACCTGATGCTGAATTGAGCACTATTTCAATAAATGATTAAACCTGCATTTAATCATCATTCCACCAACAAGTCAACAAAGGACTCTGGTGTGCGCTCGTTCGAGCACTTGGGCACCACATGGTCGTCCATCATCCCATGTGGTCGGTCCCTCTTTCACTCGGTGACCTATTTTCAGTAATTCATCAATTGACGAACAATTGATCAAAAATTAGGGTTTCGAACAAATGCTCTACAAATCACGATTTTGAGCAATTTCAAACACTAATAAATTTATGTTGACTCAGCAATCAACATATGGATTAATTATATAATATTTGGTAGGCTACCAATATTGTAGTTAATATTTTATTGGGTCATGTTACCAATAATTCATCGAATTGAGCAATACTTGCTCAGTTGTTCGAATATTGATCAAACTAAGAATATTCAGTAATTTTTCGAATTGAGAAATACTTGCTCAGTTGTTCGAATATTGATCCAACTATCAATACAATAATTTATCGAATTGAGCAAATAGTCTTTCAGTTGCTCGAATATTGATCTAACTATCAATATTCCGCCGAATATTACTCAACGTTCAACAATTCGTCAAATTTACAATATTTTCTCAAACGAGCAATATCAACATCATTCAAGAACTATAACATGTTCAATCCATGAGTCACTGAGCATTCGTCAATCATGCTCAATTCAACAAAACATAGACTTACCGTCTAATCAAGTCAACGACTGACTAATCAAATACACGTCTGCTTTGCAGACTCCGTGTTCGTGAGACATCAATCACGTCACATGGGGGATAACAATTAGGGTTTTGGTCTGGCGGCCTACAGCATGTGTGTTCATCCGCGATGAGAAATATGAGTAAGTCGTACAAACGGTTGAGGGAGTTAGCAAAGTAGTGGGTGTACAATCGACCGAGTCTCCACACGACATGGAACTGATTTTACCACGATCTCCCACTTTCCCACTCTTTCACTCAAGAAACCTTCACACTTACTGGGATCAATGTGTTCACTATTCTGACAATATAAATAAGTCATGAATCGATGACTGAGAACAACATTCGTCTATACATAATTCTCTCGATCGAAACTTATTCACATAACTCAACTCAGCAGTTCATCAATTTGCGGAAACCCACAACACATCTGAAAAAGCGGTGGTCTAACAACACCACCCAATATTTCGCTTAGCAATCTGTATGAACTAACTCCGAAATACTTTGTTATAGAATCAACTAGACAGTCAGACTCAGTCTAGATTAAAGTATATCAAGGAGTCAATATCTCTCACTT